>NC_138104.1:7107586-7707586 GCF_964146895.1 Miniopterus schreibersii | reverse complement strand
TTCAACACTGTTTACTGGTGACTAAAAACCGTATAGATAACATGAGCAACTCTTTAACTCTGTCTAAAATATATAACTGAGGGATCAATGTTCTCCTAGTAAATAAAGATAACTCTAGGGAGTTTCCCTGTAAAGATTTAGACAGCTCACAGAGAAGTTCCTTTTGGTGGTTTGTAATAGAAAGGGGTAGGGGAAGATTAAGGGACGCCAGTTCAAAGTGTTAGAGAAAGGTTTTTGCATCTCAAAGAGGGGGAGGGGTTGGGAAGCTGAGAAGACCGGAGCTGGGAATTCAGCCCTTTCCTTCCCACTGGCTGCCTTAAAATCCCACTCCCAAAACCTTACGGCGGTGTCCCCAAATCTCCTGGAGTGAGAATCAGGAGATTTCAGTTTGAGTCTGTGCTGTGTCACTAACTACCTGAATGACATTTAAGCAAATCACTTACTAGATTACCTCTGAGGTCTCTTCCCACTCCATAAATCTTCGCTCTTTATCTCTCTCCCCCTCCTTTTTGTTCTTCCTTTCCCCTCACCCCCACCCCTTCTTCCTGCTCTCCCTTTTAACTGCAATAATAGTAATAATTAGTTACCTCTGGAGAAAGAGCTGAGATGGTGTGTGGAGTATTAATGGAGACTTTGGCTTTTTATCTCTGTCTTGAACTTTTTTATTTCTGTGGGTTTTCTTTATTGATTAAATTATAATTTCTCATAAATTTAAGATGCTTATTACATTTAAGTATTCAATAATCTGCCAAAAATGTTTCTTCTTTGTAGATATAAATGTTAACGCAAGACATTTGGTCACAAAGAGTGCAGTAAATCAGAGATTTAATGCGGAATTATTCCACATAGCTTTACCATGTAGAAAAATACTCCACCAAAGCGAGCATTGGAACCCACAGCTTATGTTGCATTTTACTTTATCTTTTCAGCTATAAATAAGGATTTGCATTCATGTAAGTCAGCAGAAAGATTCTGGGAACCTCTTTGACTATGATTATGTCTGAAGTGGATTAATGTTTTATCTCATGACATGGACACGTGACTGGCAGAGATTTGGGCAGATCAATGGTTTCTAATTCTCTCTGAAATTCTTTAAGGACTCTTTCAAGTCACACCTCCTGCCTGAAGCCTTCCTTGTTAAACCCAGCACACTGCGATTCCTGCCTTCTCTGAACTACCATGGCACTTGAGTTCTGTTTTGTTTAAATTGTGTACTTGGGTCTTTATACAATAATCTAAAGAGAGTAATGATCTGTGGCCTCTGTTTCAGAGCTCAACAATTTTCAAAGCACATAAATATACATATATTATTTTCTTTAAAACTTGTGAGATAGATGGTTGAAATTATCCCTATTTCCATTGGCAGAAAATGGAGCCTACAGCGGTTGAGCGAGCAACTCGGGTCTCCACGTGCCTTTATCAATAACCCCTTGTCAGCAATCCCACGTGCCACTATGACACACAATTTCCAACCCTTTATCTTCATCACTTTCAGGAAATGTTCTCCTCACTCCCACCTGGCCCCTAAAAAATTATTTGTGTTGCTATTTCTATTTCATCGGTCTCCTTAAACAAGGGATACTAGTAGCTGAAATGTGAAATCTTTGGTGATTCTGTCGTTTCATCATTCATCAGCAGAAGAGCACATGTGGCTAGTGGTGACCATATTGGACAGCACAGACTTAGGGGATTTTTGCTGCCTTCTGACACTGACCACTCTACAAACAGCACTAGCTATTCTGTCTCCATCTTTCTTCTTCATCATCCACAGTGTGGCTGTTAGCTGTTAATATTGCTTCGCCAGTGTTTTAAGGTCATTGAGCCATTTCTGTAATAAAGGGTTCACCCGTATTCATCTCATAATAACAGATAACATTTATTGAGTATGTACTGTGTGCCAAGCATGTTTCTAAGTGCTTTAACTTTATATGTATTAAGTCAAATCCCTCACAGCAACCATATGAGCTAATCTTTTTATCATCTCCTCACTTTACAATTGAGGAAACTAAAGTTACTTAACTCCCCAAAGTTACCCAACTATGAAGTACAGCAGGCTTGATTCCAGCCTCACAAGCTTAACCCCTTCTCCTCCCCACTCCACCCCGGCCCTGCTCTAGAACTAGAGTCGCAGACAACCGGCTAGGTAGCACTTCATTTCAGGCAGCGACAGAAGTACAACTTGGTCTCAGCTGCTCCTGGGCCCTCCAGACCTGCCTGGGATTTGGACACAACTGTTCGTCTTTTGTAGGGTGGTTTCCCATAGCAAATAGTACATACTATGTATATAGAATTTGTGTCTATCTGTGTGGTTCTGCACCTATACACACACACACACATACACACACACAATCAAACACACGCTATAGAGTTCATAAAAACCATAGAATTATAGAGCAGGAAGGGCTCTTAAATGACATTTCATCAAGAAAGTGCTGCTCAGCACATTAAGGAGACTTGCTCAAAGTTCCACAATCGAACTACCCAGATCATCGCAATTTCTTGAGACTTCAAGAAATGTCATAGCTACTTAATATCTCTTATGCATAGCGCTTCCTACTTGAAGTGTAGCAAACCTATTCTCACTAATATGCACTTTATCAAGTGTTTATCTTCACTGCCGAAATATAATTTTTAAAATTTTGTCAGTATTTGCAAAAAGCATTTATGCTCTTTAGAACTTTAGAGTTGGAAAACTCAGAGTTAAAGTGGAGTCCAATTGCTTTACCTTGTTCTGGCCTTTAGTTAAACATTTACATTGTTTTCTAAATGTTTCACCAGGTCAACAGCATATTGAGTTCTTTAAGGATTAAGACGCTATCGTGCACTTATTTAAATTCCCCACCATTCTAATGCTGAACCCTTAATAAATGTGTAATTAACAAGATTGAAATTGTACAATTATCAGTATGAAGAGGTTGGGTTTAGCCCATTCATTTTATAGATATATTTTTTCAATGATGTTAAAATGCACTGCTCAGAAGGCATTGTTACCAGCCTGACCTCTAGGATTAGTGCTGGTCGCCATTTCAGCCAAGGGGACAGCAGTAACATCTCACAAAGATTCTTTCTGTCAGCAGCAAACTAGCCATCGCTCTTTCCTCGGATCCTTCTATTTCAAAGTAGAGAGCTTGACCATATTTTAAATGTTGAAATGTTTCCCATTTAAGCATACTTGATTTCGTATTTTTAAAAAAACAACAACACAGCTTTCATATATATTATGTTTCAAAGTGGAGATGACTGTGAAACTTGAGCCCTGACACACAACCTCAACCTGACTTTTTAAAAATGCTCAGAAAACTGTTCTTCTAATAAGCATGAAGAGAGCCTGCTCTTTAATGATTTTTTGCCAGACTACATAATTTATTCTAAATCATTAAAAAATCAAAATAGTTTACATTAAATAAATCCTTGAGTATGAAAGAGGATGGCCTCCCCCAGTGTTGAATAAAGACTGAGAGAGAAAGACTGAAAACCCAAAGCTAGTGCCAGTGTAGTTGCAGCTTAATTCTCAGGAGCTGATTCTTACCAGAATTTTAAAAAGAAAAATGACATATTCTTGAATTATTTATAAAATCATGCAAAAAAAAACACATTAGGGACTATGGGAAATTAATTTTGTTCTGGCTTTTAACATTTTCAGAGCCTACCTCAGTGAACAAAATGCTAAGAAGAAAAACAAATGAATTAACGTTAAGGTGGTTGACTCAGAGTCCTGTTTTTTGTTTATTGCTCTTTGATTTTTTTTGTTAGTAGCCCACTGTAGAAGCCCTAGGGCACACCTTCAGAATACATGAATAATGTCAATGATAACTAACACAGCCTGCTATGGAAAATAGTCTGCTTTCAAAACCACAGGTTAGTTCCTGGAAGTCAGCCTGTCAGAGAAAGGATGTGCTATAGCAGCAAGTTTAAATAGCTGTGCAACAAAGGGAAGAGAGATCGGTTGACTTCTGCCTCCTAGAGGGTTGAAATCGGAAAGAACTATACTTGAGTATGGCTCATGCAGAAAGCAGGGAAGATGAAGACTTCATCACATTTTGAAAAGCTTCACTAATCAGTTTTGTGAAATCGGGTGAGAAAGGAACTAATGCAACAGGATAAAGATAAAATGAAAAAGTATTAACTTTAGGTTCAACAAAATCAGCCCCGTTCATTTTGGTTGTTATACAGAAGGCATTGACTTCACTTTTTAAATGAACCCCCAAATCTCATTTCTCATAGTTGTGAATTGGAAGAATCACTGTAATACACCTGGCTTAAAATTTCTGTGCAGTTGTAGAGTTTTGTAGCCAAATAAGTTCCAGAAAATAAACTCATCGCAGGCACAGGAAAAGCAGCTCTTTTGAAAATACCTTGTGATCAGGCTTTAGGTCACGACCTGGGTCTTGAGAAACTTGAGTTAGTAGATGTTAGTTTTTCTTAGCTCTTTGTTTACCCTGGACTTAGACATTTTGTATTATTAAAAACCTGTGGCTTTTAAGGACATTCTATTTATCTTTCCATGCTTTTTTTATGGAAATGCCTGGATTTTCTTGGAAACAGGGATTTTATTGTGGATTCCTGGTGCCCCTTGGAGAGGCTTATTTTTCTGGACAATAGTTTTCCTTAGTGTCACTACTCTTTTCATCTCCCAATGGTCACAAGCTCCCAAGGTCGAGAAAAGTGCATCCTTTTGTTCTAATGAATCTGAAATTCCATTTTAAAAAGTCTGCAAAAGGGGCTCTTGGTTAGTAACTTAAGGCATATTTCCACTGCATGAGGTATCCAGGGGGTTAGCCTTCAAGACATTTGGAGAAAAAGAAAATCCAACTCAGTTAAAGTCAGAGAATTGAGCAGCAGTATGATTGATTATTGCCACTTAAGAGTTTTATCTTTTGTTATCTGTACTTTAAAGTGTATTGTAAAGCATAGGCATGCTTTGTTAAAAGAATAAGACCCAGTAAACTTTGCATAAGGAAGTAAATTACCATTGCCTCTGACTATAAGTGGAATTCTCAGGGTGTCAAAAGTTCTGTTGCTCTAGACTGCATCTAGTCCTCGTGATAGCATAAACATTAAAATGCTCTGAGTTCATGTTGTTTGGGTGTATGATATTTTCATAAATAAATCAATTTTTCAGGAAAAAGAGAATTGTTTTAGTTAAAAGCTGCAATGCTACCTAAGAGCCATATGTGGTTATTTTATATTTCATGTTTAATTAATGGAAATTAAATAATGTGAAAAATGCAGTTCCTCAGTCTTACTAGCCACATTACAAGTACTCAATAGTCTCATGTAGCTGGTGGCTACTGAATTGGACAGTGAAGATATAGAGCATTTCCATGATTGCATTAAGTTCTGTTGGACAGCACTGCTTCAAAGGGTGCCCATTCTTTGACATAAATCTTAATACCTGGTAGCAGAAAATGCTCATTATTATTGTAGCTTGTCATCCACGAAATCTCAGCTTTCTAGAAGATATGGTATCTCTTCTCCACAGTCTCAATGTGGAGACATTCACCGAGACTGGTAATTTGGGGTGATTATTAAAAATTATGAAAATTTCCCTCAATAGTTGTTTGTTACTCTAAACTATAATTTAAAACAAACAAACAACCCCTCAGTGCCTCAGTGCCATCTAGCTTTGATTAAGCAAGGAAGAAATGTGGCTTCCTTTATTTTTTTGTAATCAGGCTGTGCAGAGCACTATAGAAATTATGCTTGATTGGCATACATCAAATGCACATAAAGTTATCATTGAACATTGTTAAGAAAAGATATAAGGGTACCATGTTGTAAAGTGACTACTGATGAAAAGATCCACATGATACTATTTTTTAAATCACCTATTTGGCATTTTACTTTTTACTGTAATAATTGTTCCCTTTTAATCCTGCAAAATGTGTTTCATAAATAACTATGCTAATTAGCATGGCTTTTTATGTTTCCCAAGTTCATGGTCCCTCCAATTCCCCACAAGTCCTTTATTTGCTCTATGGCCCAACTGGGCTTTCTTCATCTCCCACCTTCGGTCATGTCCTTCTTGCCATCTGGAGAGCTATCTCCATGTCTGCCTTTCTGAGACTTATCCATTCTTCAAGGCCCATTTGAGATGCCACCTCTTCGTGATCTCTCCAGCTGAAATGACCTCCCTTTCCTCTGAATTTTAACTGCATTATAATGAAGTGTTTCATCTCCCTTACTGGACTGTAAGCTCATTGGCACAAAGAGCTTGGCTTTACTCATCACTGGATTCCTTCGCATACTTGTCACAGGGCTATTGCTGTAGATGTGGGAAATTAAACCAATTTTCTAACTACACACACAAGATTTCTTTGAGTTTCATCTGTGCTGAAAACCAAAGGCAGTGGCATTGCACACATGGCTGTACATTAAGTTTTAACAAATACTTTACCCATGCCAATTCATTTCGGCTTATATAGATCATTTGTAATGCTACCAAGTTATGTATATTAACCTACCATAATGTACTCACATGAGCTAATAAACAAAGAAATTGGGCTGCAGCAGTGTGAAATTTGGTCCTAGTTAAATCCAGATTGCATTAGCACTTGACAAGATAACATTTTTCACATATCAAATTGACAAAGACTAAAGGGGTTGATCAGGCAGCGTTGATATGGGAAAACAGATTCTTATTTATTTCAGGCGGGAATGTAAACCGGTACAATTTCTGGGGAAGGCAATTTGGTAATTTAGTAGTAACCATCAAAATAAAAAATATAACAGGGAATTTCACTCAGAGGAATGTATCCAACAAACTTCCACCTATATACGAGACTGCGTATGGTCTCCTGAGGGAAGTACACAGCACCATCTAGGAAGTGTTCTTATCTAAGCATTAAACCTGAATCTGCTAAAGTATCCTGGTAAAACCACCAGTTTGTAGGAAATACAAGGAAGAGAGGAAAACCTGTTAAACAACACCATGCAATGCAGTCAGCAAAACCCCAAATGTGGGAAACTGTAAGACAAAGGATCTAAGTTTGCCAACAAATAAATTGCAATGAGAAAAAAGAGAAAAGGAATTTATAAATTAAAAGAGACTTAAGAGGCATGTCAATCAAATGCAATGTGTGGACCTTGTTTGGATTCTGATTTTGACAAATTAGCTGTAATCAATTGTCCATAGGGGGAATTTGAACATTGACATCATCTTATTGATATCAAAAAATTATTGTTAATATTTTTTGGTATGGTAATGGTATGCAGTAATATTTTGAAGGAGTTCTTATCTTTATAGATATATAATGAATACTGGAATAAATTTGCCTCAAAAAATCTGGTGGAGTATAGATGAAACAACTCTGCCCATGAATCAGCTGATTATCATTAACATTTGGGTGTTCAGGACAGATTTTATTGTGCTGTTTTCTCTATTACTGTATATCTTTCATATTTTCCCTTTGTTTTTTGTGGGGTTTTTTAATATTTTCCCTTTGAAAGGGGAGAGGTGTAATGTTTTATGACAGTATTGTTTGTAAGAGTAAAGAAACCTAGGAACAACGTATATATTTAGGACTGGTTAAATAAAGTAATGCATAGTTACTCAATGGAATACTAAGGTATTGTTAAAAAATATAGATAGATGATAGATAATAGATGGATGATAGATAGATGATAGATGATAGATAGATAGACAGACAGACAGACAGACAGACAGACAGACAGACAGACAGATAGATAGATAGATAGATAGATAGATAGATAGATAGATAGATAGATTAGATAGATAGATGATAGAAAGGCAGATAGATCTGTTATGGAACAATCTCTAAGATATAGTAAGGGAAAAATAATGTAGGACAATATGAATAATATGTGCCCATTTATGTAAACAAGAGGAGATAAATATACACATATGTACATGTATTTGTATAGGTTATTTATAAAAGTATCCTTAAGAACTTGCTAACAGTGGTAGCCCCTGGAGAAGGGATTGGGTGTTATAGGAAAATTGAATGAGAGAGACATTAACTACGTTTCTAACTTTAAAAAATACTTCTCATTTTTAATACTTTAAAATATATCCGAGACCAGTAGTTAAGAACTAAACTTTTTGAACTGACTCATGCTCATTGCCAATAGGTGCTAGACACATTTTTGCTGACTGCTAAATGTTTGGGGTTAGAACACATTTTGAAATAATCTGCAAATTGGCAAGCATTAATGCTCTCCTTTTTGTCAAAGGAAATACAGGCATTTCTCACTCACAAATAAGATAAACTTTCCCATTTGGAGGTTCCCTAGAGGGACCTATATTTATAACTAAACACATGTTTTCAAGGGCTACGAAGCTGCAAGAGAAATTCGACTCTCTAGAGCAGTGGCAGAGATAATCCGAAACAGCAGATAATCGAAACCTCATAACATTTCGTTTTGAAACCCATGATAATATTTTTAGAAGCAGTCCATTATGTTCTTAATTATGTTTTGCTGAGGATAATATACATATTAAAGTGAATTTGTAGTCTCTGAGCACCCACCAACAGAAGGTGGTGGAAGACATGAGCCTGAAATACACTTTATGGTCAAGGAGATACTGATAACCTATAACTAGGTCAGGAGGTGATGACTGTAGGTCTTTATTTCACTTCCCACCACCATTTAGACATCCTGCCTTTGCTTTCATATGATCTCCCTTCAAAAATCTTTCTGAGAGCATTCCATCTAATTTTCCTTCCAAACTGAAGTTTAAAATAACAATACTTATCTGTAAGAAGAGAAGAAATCATTAGCATCCTTTCTATTTATAAAGCAAAAAGATTAGGGTATTTTACAATTAATATATTCCACATGGACAACTCTATTATTCCTGCCCAGTGAAAGGTGAGTGTCCTATAGACCAGTTCCTCCAGGTATACAGTTTAACAAGTAGGGCAGAAGCCTTAGGTAAACCATGTGGAAAGCTGTAGATCACTGATAAGGCATTGCTTTAAATTTTTTTGTTTTTATTTTGGGGGTTTTGTTGTTGTTGTTAGGGATGGAGCTGGTGGATAAAGCAAAAACTGCACAAGGTGAAAGAATGAAATAAATCCCTTTTCTGATCACAGCCTGCCTGACATTGTGCTGGGCACTTGCTGCCGTGATACCTTGTTTCATTCTCACAAAGACCCAGTAATAGAAGCAGGGAGCAGCTGCATGGGGCAGAGGGAGAAATGGTGACACCCCCCAGATTTCTAGCTTGGCAGGCTGGATAGATTTGATGCCTTTAACAGAGATGGGGAACACAGCAGGAGCTACAGATTTGGGTGAAAATTAGGAAGAGTTAGTGAGTTCCATTTTCCACAGGATAATTGGTGGGTCAGTAGGTCCTGGCAGGTCACGTGGTGCATGGTGGGTCATAGCCTTTTAGCCAGTGAAAGAAACAAGCCAGTGAAAGAAACAAGCCATCCTTTCTATCCCCTGAAAATCTTAATTCCCACCATATGTTTTACTGCCCATGGCACATTACAGATCATTGGTCGATTTTTTAAATGCCAGAACACTGTATTTCTATTGTGCTTGACTTTGTACATTTCACATTGATATTAGCAATAGAAAAGTTTTATTTCTTTAAAGTGCAAATAATGTGTAAGTATATTTTATTTGCTATAACAGCTGTGTTCCCCAAAAGTGGCTTATATATGCATTCATTTTCAACTCTCTTTAGCAAAGTGCTTCTTTAAAGAAATACAATTATCCAGAAAAACATAAGAAAATGCTCAACCTCACTCATTAAGAATGCATGTTAAAACAGCATTATTCACCTTCCCACGTTAGCATGCATGTGGGGGGAACCAATAGGCATTCTCCAGACAATAGTAGTGGGGATATAAATTCCTGCAACCTCTTTAGAGCCAATGTCCATGCACTTAACCACTCTCTACCACACTGCAAACCAAGCTTTGTGACTTTCCTACAAAAAAATGCCCACAAGTAGAGCAAACATTGTTTAAGAATATTCATTGCAATCTCTTTTTTTTTTAATATGATATTTTTTTTTAGTGGGAGAGGGAAAGGGAGAGAGAAACACAGGTGTGAGAGAAACATTGATCAGCTGCTTCCTAAACACACCCGGACCGGGAATCAAACCCACAATGTGGGCACATGCCCTAACCTGGAATCCAAACAATGACCTTCAGTGCACAAGACAACTCTCAACCAACTGAGCAACACCAGCCAGGGCTATTCATTGCTATGGTGAAATAGCAAAAAGCTAGAAAGAGCTTAAATATCAATGAAAAAGTGACTAGTTAAATAGATTAAGGTACATCAAGCAATGGAATAACATGCAGCCGTTAAAAAGAATAAGGGAGAGTTATTTGTATTGGACTCTGTTTAGTGTGATCCCATTGGTGTAAAAAAAACCAAAAATAAATAAAATATTCTCTTTCTGCTTGTATATTGCAGAAAATTTGGGGATGAATTATCTTTTTTTAAAATACAAAGGATATGTCATTTTTACTATTCTTACTATTAATTTTGAGAGAGAGAGAGAGAGAGGGAGAGAGAGAGAGAAACATCGACTAGTTGCCTCCTGTATGCCTGGACCCAGGGTTGAACCCAAAACCTGGATATGTGCCCTGACCAGGAACACAACCGCAATCTTACCAACTGAAACCTCAGGCCAGGACTTTGGGTGAATTTTTTTTTTTTTTTTAATTTACCGTTATTGTTGAAAGCATTACAGGTGACCCATTTTTCCCTCCAATTGACCCCCTCTACCTCACTCCCACCCCCTCCACAGGCCTTCACCCCGCTATTGACTGTGTCCATGGGTTATGCATATATGCATATAATTTCTTTGGTGAATCTCTTCCCACCTTCCACCCCCCTTCCCTCGTCCCTCTGAAATATGATCATCTGTTGCATGCATCAATGTCTCTGGATCTATTTAGTTCATCAGATTCTTTTGTTCATTAGCTTCTTGTTAAAAAACACCCTTCAACATTTCTTGTAGTGCTGGTTTGGTGGTGATGAACTCCTTTAGCTTTTCCTTGTTTGAGAAGCTCTTTATCTGACCTTCAATTCTAAATGATAGCTTTGCTCGGTAGAGCCATCTTGGTTGTAGTTCCACGTTTTTCACCACTTTGAATATTTCTTGCCACTCCCTTCTGGCCTGCAAAGTTTCTGTTGAGAATTCAGCTGACAGTCATATGGGTGCCCCCTTGTAGGTAACTAACTGCTTTTCTCTTGCTGCTTTTAAGATTCTCTCTTTGTCTTTAACCTTTGGCATTTTAATTATGATGTGTCTTGCTGTGGGCCTCTTTAGGTTCCTCTTGATTGGGACCCTCTGTGCTTCCTGGACTTGTAAGTGTATTTCTTTCCCCAGGCAGGGGAAGTTTTCAAATAGGTTTTCAACCTCTTGCTCTCTTTCCTCTCCTTCTGATACCCCAATAATACGAATGCTGGGCCTCATGAAGTTGTCCCAGAGGCTCCTTATACTATCTTCATATTTCTGGATTCTTTTTTCTTTTTGCTCTTCTGATTGGGTGTTTTTTGTTTCCTCATATTCCAAATTGCTGGTTTGATTCCCAGCATCCTCTACTCTACTGTTCATTCCCTGTAAATTATTCTTCATTTCAGTTCGTGTAGCCTCCATTTCAAATTGGTACTTTATTATGTCATCAATGGACTCAGTTGCTTTTGTAATACTCTTACTAATATGCTTGAGCATCCTTATAAACAAAATTCTGAACTCTGTATCTGTTAGCTTGCTTGGATTTATTTCATTTAGTTCCTTCTCTAGAGATTTTTTTTTGTTCTTTCTTTTGTGACATGTTTCTTTGCCTCTGCATTTTTGCTGCTTCCAGGTGTTTATTTCTATGTATTAGGTAGAGCTGCTGTGTCTCCTGGGATTTGTAGAGTGGCTTTGTGTAGTAGGTGCCCTGTAGGGTCCAGTGGCTCAGCCTCCCCAATCACATGGGCCTTCTAGGTGCTCCCCTGTGTGGGCTGTGTGCACTGTCCTATTGTAGTTGAGCCTTGGTTGCTGCTGGCATCACTGGGAGGAATTGACCCTCAGGCCAATCAGCTGTGAGGACCAGCTGCAACTACAGCCAAAAAGCTGCTGTGCTAGAGACACTCCTATGGAGCAGGATTTACTTCAGTGGAGCTTTGGTGTTCACCAAGTGCGCCCCTTGAGTGTGTCACTGGTGGACGTGGTAGGGTTGTAATCCAGCGTGGTCGAGTCTCACCACCACGTGCACTGTCTCTGGGGCCTCCCAGGAGGTGCAAAGTCAGCCTCTGTCAGTGCCTTGCCCAGGGCCACCCAGCATGAGCCACACAGCAAACCGTAGTTGGCTGCTACATGTTCTGGGCTTGGAGGTGCCCAGGAGAGGCCAAGCTATGAGCCAATGTAGCTGCCGCTAGTGCCAGGTCCGGGGCCACTTATCAAGCCGCGTGGGGCCTGCTGCTGCTTGTTTGAGAGATTTTAGAAAAGTCCTAAGCATGGGGCTCGAGAGGCCACTTGCACAGAAAAGCCCCTGGAAATGGCCTGGATGAGCTGCAGGTGGGGAGGGGGGGGCCTCCGGGAATCACGGGGCGGGGCCGAAGGTGAGAGTCAGGTGCTGGCGATTCAAATATGGCGGCTGCCTTCCGGCTGTGCGAGGAGGACTCGCCAAAGGAGCAATGGCCTCCGCCAGCCCTTCTGTCTAGGAGAGAGCCACCCCTCCACCTCTCGCCCTGATTTCAGGCAGGTTAGTTCCTCCCCGAGTGTCCCAGGTTCCTTTCAGGCTGCTGCCCGGCGCTGGGGCTGAGAGAGGGCGAGTCTTACTGAGTCCGTGCCGGGCCCTTAAGAGGAGCTGCTGGGGCTCCCAAAGCCTCTGCGACCCTCAGCGACAGTCCCCGCTGGTTTCACAGCCCAAAGTTGTGGGGACATATCTTCCCGACCCTGGAGCCCTGGGCTGGGGGCCTGCTGTGGGGCTGGGACCCCTCACTCCTGCGGGAAACCCCTGCCGCTGAGATTCCCTCCCGGGTTTCAACCGTGGTGCCAGGTGTGGGCCCGGGGCCCCGTCTCTGCGATTTAGCCCCCACCCGCCCTCGTCTCCGCCCCTCCTCCCGGTCTCGATGCTCCTTCAGTTCCCTGGTTGTGGGGCTTCTGTGCAGCCAGATCTCAGGAGCCTCTGAGTGATGGTGGTTCTGTATTTTAGTTGTAATTTTGATGTGGTTGCGGGAGGCGGCGGGTGCAGCTCTTCCCTGCGCCGCCATCTTGTTTCCTCTCTGGGTGAATTCTTAAGGAGCTAGTAACAATGGTGATGACTGGGGAAAAGACTAGGGTGGGACAAGGACAGAAAAAGACCTTTCATTTTTACCTTACTCTATTGTTCTTTTTTTTCAAAAAAAAAATCATGCATATGTATCTAAAACAATAGAAGAAGAGATGCTGAAAAAGTTCTTTGAAAATAAAACGTATTAATTTCTTAATCTTTTAAAACTTGTGTCTCTTTTGATAAGATCTAAAAAAGTCATGCCCTCCTTAAGTGCAATTTGAAATCTAAAAATAAATTATTGTAACTGCAAACACATCATAACAATGCAACACGTTTTGTTTCCAAAACTTATATATTCCCCTCCCTCGAGATTTTAATACTATTTTATCCTACCATCTCCCTTAATTCTCTCCAGAATGCTCAATGTCGTTTTTTTTTTCTCATCCTCACCTGAGGATGTTTTTTTCATTGCTTTTTCGGAGCTATTTTAGAGAGAATGGAAGTGGGGGAAGAGAGAGAGAGAGAAACACTGACGTGAGAGAGATGCATCGATTGGTGGGGATCGAGTGTGCAACCGAGATAGGTGCCCTTGGCTGGAATTGAAACTGGGATCATTCAGTCTGCAGGCCAACACTCTACCCACTAAGCCAAACTGGCTAGGGCTCAATGTCTTTTTAAACGTATATATATCTTTATTGATTTCAGAGAGAGAAAGGGAGAAGGAGAGATAGAAACATCAATGATGAGAGAGTCATTGATCAGCCGCTTCCTGCATGCCCCCCACTGGGATCGAGCTTGCCACCTGGGCATATGCCCTGACCAGGAATAGAGCTATGACCTCCTGGATCCTAGGTTGATGCTCAACCACAGAGCCACACTGGCTGGGCCTCAATGTCTTTATTCCTCTTTTTTCCTTTGCTTTATTTTATTTTATTTTTTTATTGAGATATAATGCATATAACATTGTGTAAGTTTAAGATGTACAACGAATTGATTTGATACATTCATATATTGCAAAATGATTGCCACCGTAACACCTGAATCAGGTCACATAATTACCATTTCTTTTTGTGATTTGGACATTTAAGATCTAGTGTCTTAGCAACTTTAGAGTATATAATACAGTATTGTTAACTATAAGCACTATACTGTACATTAGATCTCCAGAACTTATTGATGAATAAGTTTTACATGCTCCCCCCCATTGATCCCCTCCACCCCACATCTACCCACCACCCCAGGCCCTCACCACACTATTGTCTGTGTCCATGGGTTATGCATATATGCATTTAAGTTCTTTGATTAATCTCTCCCCACCCACTCCCCACCCCTGCCTTCCCACTGAGATTCATCAGTCTGTTCCATGTTTCTATATCTCTGGATCTATTTTGTTCCTAAGTCTATTTTGTTTATTAGATTCCACATATGAGTGAGATCATGTAAAATTGAAACAGGAAGAATCAGAAAATCTGAATAGGCTCATAACAACTGATGAAATTGAAGCAGTAATAAAAAAACTTCCATCAAACAAAAGCCCTGGTCCAGATGGCTTTACAGGGGAGCTTTCTAATTCTTTAATTTGTAGGGTTAGATAGTTTACTAAAATTTTTTCTTGCTTGTTGCAGTAGGCCTGTAGTGCTATGAACTTCCCTCTTAGGACTGCTTTCCCTGTGTCCCATAGATTTTGTTGTGCTGTGTGTTCATTTTCATTTGTTTCCAAGAAGTTTCTGATTTCTTTCTTGATCTTATTGGTAACCCATTCATTGTTTAATAACATGTTATTTAGCCTCCATGTGTTTGAATGTTTTTGAGTGTTTTTACTGTAGTTGATTTCTAATTTCATGCCATTGTGATGAGATGCTTAATATCATTTCAGTCTTCTTGAACTTCTAGAGACTTGTTTTGTGCCCTAACATGTGGTCTATCTTTGAGAATGACCCATGTGCACTTGAGAGGAATGTATTCTGCAGCTTTGGGGTGCAATGTTCTGTAAATGTCAATTAAATCCATCTGATCTAATGTGCCATTTAAAATCACTGTTTCTGTGTTGAACTTTTGTCTGGAAGATCTATCCAGTGAAGTTAGTGGGGTGTTAAAGTCCCTGACTATGATTGTATTGCTGTTGATCTCTCCCTTAAAGTCCTTAAGGTTGTTAATCATAAGTCCTTAATTATTGCCATTTTAATTCTTTATGCCTGTTTCTTTCTCTATTTCTTCTTATTATTATAGCAGTCCTTTTTAACATTTCTTGCAATGCTGGCTTGGTGGTGATAAACTTCTTTAGCTTTTTTTGTCTGGGAAGCTCTTTATTTCACCATCTATCTTGAATGACAATCTTACTGGATAGAGTAGTCTTGGTTTCAGATCCTTGTTTTCTCTTACCTTGAATACTTCATGCCATTCTCTTCTGGCCTGTAGAGTTTCTGATGAGAAGTCAGATGACAGCCTTATGGGAGCTCCTTTGTAGGTAACAGATTGCTTTTCTCTTGCTGTTTTTAATTAAATTCTCTCTTTGTCTTGAATTCTTGGCATTTTAATTATGATGTGCCTCAGCATGGGCCTCCTTGGGGTCTTCTTGCTTGGGACTCTCTGTGCCTCCTGAACTTGTGTGGCTTTTTCCTTGACCAGGTTAGGGAAGTTTCCTGCCATTATTTCTTCAAACAAATTCTATATCCCTTGCTTATTCTCTTCCCCTTCTGGCATTCCTATAATGCAAATATTATTACTTTTCATGTTGTCTCACAGCTCCCTTAAACTGTCTTCCTGTTTTTAAATTGTTTTTCTTTTTGGATCTCTGATTGAGTGAGGTTTTCTACCCTGTCTTCTAATTTGCTGATCTCATCCTCAGTTTCCTCTAATCTGCTGTTTACTCCTTCCACTGTATTCTTTATTTTTGCAATGTCATTCTTAATTTCCATCATTGTTTCCATATCATTTTCATGCTGTTGAGCATCCTTACAATCAGTATTCTGAACTCTATATCTGATAGATTGCTTATCTCCATTTCATTTAGCTCTTTTTCTGGAGACTTCTCTTGTTTTTTTGTTTGGGGCTTGTTTTTTTGTGTTTTTTTTTGTCTCCCCATTTTAGCTGCCTATTTGGGTTGTTTCTATGTATTAGGTAGATCTGCTAGGACTCTCAGGCTTATTGGAGGGTCTCTGGTATAGGCCAATGTCAGATGCTGTTTGTTACTGGCCTTGAGTACCCTGTTTGGAGCTATCAACAACCTACGACTTGTGGTTCCCTCTCTTGGAGCTGGGTGCATTTGAACAGGACCAAGATGCACACCGAAGTCTGCTTTTCCAAGGCCCAGGTACAGAAGCAGATCAAACAAAGACTCAAAGCTCCCAAAGGTCTGCTTCTGCCTGCAGGTTGATTGATTTTAGTCTCTTAATGAGCATCAGGCTGTAGACCACAGCAAGGTGTAAACTCCACCGGGTTGGGTGAGAGGGTTTCCAATGGATGGGACAATTGCTTCCCCCACAGACAAAAGCTGGCTGGCTGGCAAAGATCTGCTTGAGAACGATGTCCTCTGCAGTATGGGGGAATGACTCAGCATAGGAATCCAGAGAGCTGCCCTCTGAGCTCTGTCTCCAGAGCCTGAAACCTCAGATTCTTCTCATACTGCTCTAGTTCACTCTGCCCTCCCTCTGCTGGATCCCAAGGTGAGTGGCTGCATACGAAACTTTGCGCATTAGCCCTTTAAGAGGGTGCCTGCATTCCCAGCTGTCTCTCCCTGGCAAACAGAAACCCTGCTGCTTTTTTCAGCCAGATGTTTTATGGGCACCTTTCTCAGTTTTGGTGCTCTGGGCTGGGAAGCCCAGCTTGGGGTTTAGGCCTCAGAGTCCTCAGTGGGAGCTCCCACAGCTGAGATAGCCCTCCAGACCTTCAGCTGCTGCCTGTGGGAGCCTAGTGAGTCCTCTTGCACCTCCACACTTCCTACCAGTCTCTGTTCAGTCTCTGCTTTAGGTCCTTGGTTTTGAGGCTGCTCTCTAGCTCGTCTTTAGTTGCAATTGATTTTTCAGAATTATTTTTCTCTGTTTTAGTTGTAATTCCGGCTTGGTCATGGGAGAGTGTCATTGTAGCTTCCACTCAATCTGCCACCATCTTGGAATCCTATAATCAGCCTTTTTCATTTTAGTCATTCTAATAGGTGTACAGTGGTATCTCATTGTGGTTTTAATTTGCATTTCATTGATAACTAATGATCTTGAGCATTCTTTCCATGTGTTTATTTGCCATCTGTACATCTTCTTTGGTAAAGTGTCTGTTCAAATCTTGTCTTTCTTTCTTAATTGGGTCACTTGTATCTTTTATTATTGAGCTGCAGGAATTCTATATAGCCTGCATACAAGCCCTTTATCAGATATAAAATTGCGATTATTTTCTCCTAGTCAATGCCTTGTATTTACATTTTGTAAACAGTTCCCTTTGAAGAGGAGAAGTTTTAGATTTTGATGAAGTCCAATTCATAAATTTACCCATGAAAGGATATCAGGCCAGGGTTGGAGTTAATTTTTGTATATGATGTGAAAAATAGATAAAAATTATCTTTTTTTATAGGGATATAAAATTCTCCAGTATCATTTGTTGAAAATACAATCCTTCCTTTACTGGTCCAATCATTAGCACAGTGCTAGGGATGTCTTTGAAACCTTGAACCAATATTTTATATTCTTGATTTTTCACCCCAGGTCCTGCTTATATCACAGTTATTAAAGTAATATATAAAAGCAATCCAGAGTAGGGTCCTGGATATCTTCATTCCTTTAATATAAATGTTATTGGTATAGGTAGGGATAATGAGTCTTTTTCTGCCAATTAAATTTATCAGAAAAACTCCCAATACTAAATATTTGTCTTGGAAATAGAATAACAACGGGAAAGTTGTACAACTATAATACGCCAAGTAGGAAAGAAACCGTGGTCAGATATAATTACAGTGCGAGAAAGACAGCCAAATAGCGATTGAATAGTGGGAACTGCCTGTCCACAGAAGTTCATATCATCAGTAAGAAGTATGGTTTCCTTCTTGGCTCCTCATGTGTTTCCCCCTGGAATTTTCATTGCTGCTTTCAGCCTCTTACCCTTTCTAGCCACTGCCTTTTTGGAGACTCTGTCCCAGGCTCTGATAGCTTGTCAGTGACTTAGAGTCTGAGCAGTTCTCTGCTTGTTGTACTGCTGTAGGAAAGGAAGTGTTTTTTATAAAGTTGGCAGTTGAAAGTCTTTCCTTGTAAAAATGTTAGTATTTTATTTGTCAATGTATCTTAATATTGTTTCTAAGTCACTACCTTACTTCTCTTGATAAATTAGACTGTCACTTTTTAAATATGCTTCAACCTTCTTTCACTTGAGATTCTAGAACTAATGTTTCCTTTCACCCTCCTGCTTCCTAAAAAATACTAGGTTTCCTAAAACTTACTATTAAAACTATTTTTGGACACCCCAGTTCCACTCTAAGACCCAGGACCTTTGCCAGGTCCATCTTTTGGTCAGGCCCTGGCTGAGTCCAAATCATACTATTAACCAATATGTGTGATCAATTTTGTGATGGAAGAATGAGCATTGGGCAACCAGGCTAATCAAAGTTTGAGCAGATCATTATGCAATAAAGTACCAGAACTGAAATCTATAACATAATGAAGAACATGTGCTTGTTCCCCAACCAAATCCTGGCAGTTCTGAGCAACTTTTGAAACTCAAAGAGAGTAGTTTGGGGACTGACAAAAGGAAATTATTTTAAGCTGCCAGTAGTGTAGAGCTAGTTGCCCCGAATAGGTTTTAGATTGAAATATGTTCTAGAGTGGTTTAGAGAAATTCCTGAGTCCTAAATAAGGAAACCATGGGCTACCTGAGACACAAACTCAGTCTCCCATAGGGGTACAACCAGGCACAATGCTCTCCTGACACGGGTCCTTGGAGCCTTGGCCAGAGGCAGAAATTCTGGCCAGACCATTGTGCTGAGGGTCATGGGATGGGGTGAAACAGCCACACTCTTAGGGACCCTGAACCAATTCCAGGCCACCTTCCAGAGCTAACCCTCCCCTGTCAACGTCAGGTTATGACCTGCAGGCCTACGGGTTAACCCGGGCCACTCCCTGTTTCCCTAGTAATCGCAGTATCCAAGGGGCTTTGTGAGTCACCCAGAGGCTCCGTCATAAGCCCCTGTGGGTGGGACAGGCTCGCAGTTTCTCGCCCCTTCCCACCCAGACTGGGCGGCCCTCCTGCGACTAGAGCTCGCGTTTCCCGCAGGTAGGAGCCGCCAGGAGACCCACCGCCCCGGGCATGCGCAGTGCTCTGCGGGGCTGCGAGCGCCGGCCCTCAGCTCCCTGGTCCTATTAAATCCGGCCAGGCGGTTGCTAGGCAACGGCGCGGGCCGCGCTGGCGCTGCACTGCGGAGGTTTCGCCGGGCGCCGGCCCGGCCCCGGCAGGGTGGCCAGCGCCGAACCGAGGGGTGCCGCAGGCCGGTGGTGGCCGGCTTCGGAGAAGTGGGGAACGGGACCGCCGCACCCCACCCACGCCGCCAGGTCAGTCTGCGCGCGGGAAAGCCGCTCCTCCTGGCTCGTCCCTCTTGTTCGCGGGCGCACCATGCTCTAGAGGACGTTCCCCATGTGAACCGCATCGCGGGCCCCCTCTCTTGAGATCCCCGAGCCCGGAGGTGGGGAGCGTTTGGGAGGGAAGCGACCGGGGCATGGGGTCCGGGTCCGGAAGGAGGAGTGGTGTCCGGCCTCGCCGCCGCCCCTCCCGGCCTCGACAGCGTCACCTGCGGTGGGGGCCAGGCAGCGCCCCGCCGGAGCCACCCACTCTCCACTGAAAGCGGCGGTGGCAGGAGTTCCAGTTAACCATTTACTGAGAAAACCCCGAAACTATGCATGCATAGTACAGCTTTATAGCTGGAATGTGACTTCCATGCTAATAAAGTACTCAGCCTTCAGAATTAAGGGGACTCCGTCCCTTTTCCTCCAGAAGGAATCGTTTCACACGAATAACAAAGAATTGTCCGCAAGGCCCAGTTTTAAATGGCACTTCGCTTACCTCTCAGTATCTGCCAAGCAGTAGACAAGACACTTTGTCCCGTGAAGTAGACACTTGGCTCATGTGTTAGGACTCTGAAAGATTAAGGCACAAATCGGGAATCACTGCCCTTTTAAATGTTTTGTTTTTTCTTCAAATTACCTGTGCCCTGAGGGAAGGCTTGGGCTCCAGCCCTTCACTAATTGTGGCCCTTGGCATGCTCATTGATGGCCAGCGCGCTGCTGCCACTGTGGCCACCAGTGGTGGCTCATTTGTTCAATAGGTGCTGAAGGCAAGGAGATACTGCTGTGTTTGACTACATGCCGCCATCGTTCTTGTCCCATTTGATATTTGCATTGCTTGGGAAACAAGACTTAGTGGCATCACAGTTGACATAGTAGGTTGACAAGTTCAAAAGAAAACTTTCTTCAAAGTGTCTGGCAGATGGGCCAAACAGTAAGTATATCACTTGTAATTTTAGGCCACATCTCAGATATAGACAGGGATTCGGGCATTCTGGTTAATAGTGTTTTTCTAATGCAGGTGAGATTTTATTTTTCAGTTCAAACTGGAAAAGGAGGACAATGGCATCAAATAGAAGACCCTGGACATCAGGAAATGTAAGTATAATTATGCTGGCTGATACCTTGTTATGGGTGTTTAGAAGCACAGAGCCTCAACCTTGTAACTATATCATTAATCCGCATTGTCAGGACACTATCAAGAAAGCCTTCTCTCTGAAATCAATAAAGATATATTTTTTTAAAAAAAGAAAAAGAAAATCTCATAAAAATAGAACTGTCCTGAAGATTTTAGCTGAGCCAAGTACACTTTGAGGGAAAAATAAAAGTCCTTTTCCTAAAATGTCACCCAAAACACTTCATAAGTCACAAGACAAATTATAAGTATTTACAAAAACTCAATTAGAATCAAAGCATTATAGAATTTTCAGGAAGAATATTAAGGATCAATTATTCAACAAATATTTATTGAGGGCTGTCATGTGTCAGGTAACAGCTAGGGATACAAAGATGATTAAGGAGGTCACAGTATTGGTAAAATAAAAGTGTGTATGAAATGCTGTAGAAGCACAGGAAAAACTCAGCACGCAGCACCATCCTTGCTGACCTTCAAACCGACACTCCAGTTGTAATATTTCTTTGAACTTATTGGTGACTGAAAAACACTGGAGCATCTGGAAAGTTCTTGGTAATTTTTATTGGTGATAAAAATGCAAATGTCTTTGGTTGTGGGGGGGAAAAAAAAGACTGCCACTTTTCTGCTTTGAAATAATTTAGCTTCAGAAATTTGGAGACATAAACAACTTATAGGATTTAGGGTTAATTCTTCCCGGAGGATGCAGGTTAAATTAATGTAAGATTTGAGTTTAGGTTCCCCTCTGCATACTATAATACTACCTACATTTGTTTATTTTTTTCAAACTGACTTTTCCTGAGGTCTGATGACCTCAGGCTGGCAACTTTGAAGCACACATCTTTGGAGAAGGGTTGAGTTATTTAACTGGCTGGTTCCTGTTCCCAAGGAGGGTAAGGAAAACCTAAAAAAGGGACAAGACCCATTTTTTACAGTATACTTTAAAATTACTTTCATTTTCATTTTCATTAATTTCTTTTAACCACCTGTGAAATAAGTATATTGACCCTATTTTACACCTAAAGAAACAACAACAAGGTAAGTTTCCACATAGCTCTAAAGTGTGGGAGCCAAGATAACTGACTTCTTCAGTCTTACTTTTTTCACCATAGTCCACACTCAATTTCTTTCTCAAGAACTTCCTTTCCCTTCCCCACAATTCTGCACGGTAAAATGTGTTCACCCATCTTGACTTCAGACAGTTCCCCTGGGTTCTAATTTTGGTATTTAATAGTTTTCTGCAAGCCAGTAATTCTCAAGAGGGTGGGGAATGGCAAAGCTTCCCTAGGTGGGGCAGGTGAGAATATTCTTGAATAAGGAGAGAGGGTAATAATGGCAGTGTTTTGTGCCTGGGAACAGTGGAAGCAGCATAAAAAGTTGAGAACTACTACTAAGTGAGAACAGGTTGGACAATTGAGCAAAAAAGCAAGGCCAGTGATTTTCTTTGTAGTAGACTCCTCCCTTCCCCCTCCCCCATTTTCACCAAGCACTTTTTCTAAGGGTTGGGAAAACTGAAAACCTCCAGGAATAATGGGGAAAAGTTCCTTGGGCTAAGAAGGACCCTTTGTCTTCCCCTTACTGCCCCTGGGCTGTGATTACAAGCTATGGCTCTAGTTGATGGGGGCTGAGGTAGTGACAGAAGTTTGCCTATCAAGGGTGGAGATGACCTTTTCTAACCATCATTCCCAGCTTACAAAGTTTGTGATAAAGCACTCTTGTGATGTGGGAGAAAGCTTCTGGAGGTTTTCCAGAACTATTTCCCAGTCCCAGCATACCCCTGCCTGAAAAAATAATCTCTTTTTGCAGACACATCTAGATTTATGCAAAAGAGGTGGTCCTGAAATTTTGAAATCAAATTTAATGTAAATGAGATAAGGCAACAGAAAAGATCTTTGATTTTTATGTCATCAAATTTCCTTAAAGCGTGTGATTTTAAAATATGAATATTTTAGAAAACATAGGTTTTACATATTTGATCACTTATCCACCTTAATATGAGTATATTCCTCAGGGACCCATACCTTGAAGATGAAACTGTGATGGTTTTTTGGGTTTCTCCTTTCACAATAAACAGCAGTATATTATTTTCTGGAACTATTTGAGGATAGATATGCATTCACCTAAGAATTTTATGGAACAGTTTACCCAAAGATCCATTAGAAATGATCACTCTTTGCTTAGTTAGTGCTCAACAATTATGTCACATAACACTACATTATAAATCCATTTTCAATTTATCGGTGCTTCCCAAATTCTTTAGGTGAATATAAACCACTTTTATGAGTCAAGAGATTCTTTACTCCACCAAAATGCCCTACTACTTTGCCACTGCAAAAAGAAGAAAGTCACCAGAGGATGAATGGTGATGTTTTTAGGTAGACACTAACTAGAACCATCAAGAGTCCATTATTAATTCATGTCAGACACAAATGAATACATGTAGCCATATTATGTATACCCAGGCATTGACAGTTCAGTCCCAAGGACCACTAATGTTATTTTTGTCATAGGACTTTATATCATTTTCCTTGTTCTGGCTTATTTCTTTAAATCTTTTATTTCTCCTGGACCTCCTTCCCCTACCCTTCAGTTCTCCAGAATCAAGCATAGTGTTGGGTAATAATAATAAATATAATAATAAATGTTCACAATTGACTCACTAAAAAGGCATGCTTGTACTTTCAAAAGGGGATTCTGGTTTGCTTTGCCTTACACTGCAAAAAATTGCGTAATCAAGTCTATTGCAAGCAAAATGGCTACCACTCCAGGGTAGAGGAGTGTCGTCGTTTCAAAGCATATTCCTTGTCCTTGCCAGAGAATACTAATATCATACTTGTTCTCCATAAAAAAAAATAACAAAATGCAATTTGCAAAGAGAAAATGAAACTGGCAGCTTTTACCCCCCTATATGGGCTTTTCCATACTCTGTGAGTAGATTTGGGAATAAGCCATTAAAGGATATCTTGCCAATAAAATAGAAAAGAAAGAAAGAAGGAAGGGGGGAGGGAGGGAGGGAGGGGAGAGAGAGAGAGATAGAGAGAGGGAGGGAGAGAGAGAGAGAGAGAAAAGAAAAGAAAAGCAGCTCAGAGACCCCTGACCCTGCCCTGTATAAGCCATGGGAGGGGAATTCCAAAGGCTTTTCAAACCTTTCTCTTTCTGTCCTTTGATACGTGACATGCAATTCTCCTTACCCTCCCCCCCCCTTATTTTTCCTCTGTCCTTTTGTGGCCTTTAAAAAATACCTAAGCTCTGAAAATAGTGGGTTGTTTTCTTTCAATTTGTGAAATGAAACCTAGCAGAATAATAAAGGGGAATTTTAGAACAAGCACTGACCTAGGAGACAGAGTTTCAGTTTTATCATTACAGGCTGTGTGGCCTTGGTCAAGTCACTTAACTTCTCTGAGCCTCGGTTATAAAATAAGTCTACTCTTCCCAGTTCTGCAAAAAGCATTGTCTATATCAGGAAATTGTACAGAAGTTCAGGAAGAAAGGTAGTGAAATTTACATATTTATGAGAGGGTTGGAGATATGTTACTTTTTCAAGGTATAAATTACTAATAAAAAGAGTTTTCTATTTTAACTTTTATCCCTACCCAAATCTCTATATCAGATTTGTCATTATTCCTATCTCCAGTTATAAAGTGGCCTCAGCTTACTTGCCCCTCTGCACATTTCTTTCTTGAGCAATCTCACCAATGCCTTTCACCCAGAATTTGCTATGAGTAATAGCAATCTCTCTCCCACTGCTACCTGATTAGAAGCACTTTTATCTTTTATAGGATTGTCTAGTAAAATTTTGATTGCTAAAAAAATGTGACTGGTTACAGATGATGTATTGTAGAATTGTATACCTGAAATCTGTATAATTAACAAATGTCACCCCCCCCAAAAAAAAAAACCACAAAAACACACAAATGTCACTCCAATAAATTCAATTAAAAAGAATTATAAATGTAACATAAAAATTTTTTAAATGTGACTGGCAGCTAGTTTCACCATCTTTTCTTTTTCTTCTGTTTCTTTCCTTTATGATTGCTGTAATAATCCCCACTCATTTGCATTCATAATACTAGAGAGGAGAGAGACAAGGATTATGATTATATTTCCCTTTTAAGAACAAATAGATCATAGATGCTTCTGGATGGTGACTAGTAGAATAAAGTCAGAAAGGACTATTTCAAGAGAGAGGAGATAATGCCTCCAGTGGCAAATCTACACCATGAATTTAAAGTCGCAGCTTATTATTCTAGTCTGATTGACTTTTAATAAAGTTTGGCGTATAGCTTTTGAACCCATCATTTTAATACCTTTACTGAATATTTGTACCTTTCCCTTTCCTCAAAGCCAAGTAGTTGACAATGGAGATGTACCCTTGTGGGATAGGGGGTCAGGCATGTTCAGTACATGTAGATATCAAGTTTATCCTCTCATTGTTGGTAGGAAGGAAATCTGTTAAAATTTAAACTACTGTTGCTAAAAAGAAAATACTAGAGAGATAAGATATCAAAAAGTGGTTGTCTTAGGGCCACGGGATCATGAGGTAGATTCCGTTTCTGTATTTTCCAAAATTCTACAAATAATGAGCACTATTATAATCTTTGCACAATATGAAATATTATATAAATATGTATTATATATTATATAATATATAACATTTATCATTTTTAATAATATTAAAGAAAATATTAATTTAAAATAAATACAATAGTTGCCATTTTTTGTTACCAAGATAAAATTACATTTGTGTGCATGGGAAAAATAGATGCAGCTATAATTTGATCTTTCTCAGTGGTGATACCACAAATATATTACAGTAAGTTAATGTATAAAATGAATGAAGTGACCCCTTCCTTCTTCCAACCCTTTAACGGTAACTGCAGTTTTTAGTTTGTTGGCTTCAGATGCCAGTGGCCTTTCAGTGTGTTACCTGGTTCCTTCTTTCTCCCTTCTCACAGAAGTAGTAACCTATGAAAGATGTCCATGCTTTAGGAGTGCTGTATGTTAAGGATTCCCTTTGAATAGGGAAGAAACAAAATAAATATCCTCTAATTTTTATGTATTTAGAAAGTTGGTTGTGATTTAGCATGCTAAGGTTTCACCTAAAAACTACACTTGGTATCAATATCTCCAGAAAAACACATTTGGTGGCATTAATATTTTCAAATGTTGACATTCGGTCCTCATCATGAAATTGCTGTCAAAATGGATAGAGTTCTGTACACTTGGCAGTCATGCCTAAAAGCAAAGCCCAAGACTGGAATAGCAGGAATTCACAGGTCAAGACAGAAGGGCATTTGGCAGAGTTAGTCATGAGGAAGTCTGCATGGTATACTTTACAAAAAGCAGCTCGTATTGCATTAAGCCCTGATGTTTTAGTCACTTTAAAAAATGAATAAACAGTATTCCTACCCAAAAGAACTAGAAAAAAATCAGGGAAATTGGAAGCACAGGTATTAGCCTATTTTAATATTAGCCTATTAATTTTAAATCACTTTTACATTTTTGAATCAGTCTGTTTTCATGTGTATCATTGTTTTCTCATAGAATTATTTTCTCTGCCTACAATAAATAACCAAATGTGTCAATTTGTTGGTTATATTTCATAGTATCAGAGAATTTTAAAGCTGGAACGATCTGTAGAACGTAACTAATTTAGCCCTTTCAATTTACAAATGAGGGAACTGAGGCCCAGGCCGCTTCATGAGTTACCGGGAGAGGCAGCCTTCAATATTTAGGCTCCTTCACCCATGAGCCAGCATTCTTAGTTGTTTTCACACTGCCAGCTGCCAATGTAAATAATGTGTTTTGATTTTAAAACTTTTTTTCAGGAATTTGAAGAGGTGTTTGAAGAAATGGATGGTAGGAGAAAACATTGGAAAGAGAATATGTTTGCTCCTTCTTTTAGTGCTCATGATGTTCTGAATGAGGCTTTACAGCCTGAATCTTCTCCTGGACACCTGACTTTAGGTAAGGCCAAAAGGATGGAAGGAATTTATAATTTGTCTAGCAGGAAGTTTCAAGAAGAGAATAAATTTAGGAGGAAAGAATTTGTTTCCCAACCAAATAAAATACAACAAGAACCAAATTTAAGAGAGAGAAAGATGAACATTTCAAAGAATGAAGCCGACACAGACTCTGTCTCCTGCGAATCATGTAATTTGGATGTTGCAACTGAAGAAAGCTTTAATAGCACCGAAGACCACTGCGTCTGGAATACAAAGGAATTTCCAGTTCCATGGCGACGAGACAAGAAGAAATTTACTGAAGGAAAGTCTCCAAATTTTAGCCTGAATATTTTGAATGGAGAACTGGAAGAACTCAATATGAAATGCAGGAAAATAGAAGAGGAATTTGAAAATGCTGAAAAAGAACTTTTGAACGCCAAAAAGGAAGTCTCCACAAAAGCCCTAAATTTTCAAGAAACAGGGCCGGAAACTTTGAAGAAAAACTGGGAACTTCAATCTTTAAGAAATGACCTATCTGAAAAAGCAACAAATGTCAAAAACTTAACTAAAGAGCTCCAGCAAGCCAAAGAAGTCATCCACAAGCTGAGCCTAGAGAACAGAGATCTAAAAGAAGCTGTGAAGAAGTTAAAGCATCAGACTGAGGTTGGAAATGTGCTCCTAAAAGAAGAAATAAAATTGTATTATGAATTGGAAATGGAAAAGATCCATGGAGAGCTCGATGTTATCAAGAATGAACTCAGAACTGAGAAGAGCCTGCAAGCAAGAAATAACAGGGCCCTGGAGTTGCTTAGAAAACACTTTTCTTCTGTAACATCAAGTACCCTTGACAGCTTTACAGGGGATTTTTTTTAAAACAAAAAAAATAAAACGCCTTTAATTAGGCAAGTCATTGAGCCAAATCAGTTTCTTGTGCTTTCTTTGTGTACTTTTAAAAATGTGTTTAATGGGGTGTAATTTTCATTTTTGGTGAATCCATGCATCTGTAAAATGTATAGATGTCAATTTCAAAGCATCTGCTTTCTCTTTCTAATGGAGTTATTGCAGGGGTTTAAATGGAAATGAAGCTTCAGAAATCTCTTTTTTAATATTATTTCACTCAGACTTGTAGTGACTCACCAAATCATTTATGACCACAAATCAATAGCCTTTTCATGATCTTGTGAGCATTATGTCCTTGGCATGTGAACATTCTTTCGTCTGTGTTCATTGATGTTAATAATAAAAATCATGTTTATATGTATAACATAACATGTGGCTGTGGCTCTTATAGCTGCCTGTTCAGACTCAATGGGATACAAAAATGTATATGCTTTCTTTGAGATCTAACCTTAATTAGGCACATATAAACATCTCCAGGAAAAAATGCAGATTTTTCTCTCCCCTGCTGTGTTCCCCATGTGTTTTCCCTTCACTTGGCCAAGGTTCCCATAGACTAGAAGACGACTTAAGAGACAAGCTATGACCTTTGCTAGATCTCTGATTTGTCAGCATTGGCTTTTGCATTTTCTTATGTTCACCACCAAGGGGCGTTGTTTACACAGTTGTTCCAAAATTCTACCAGGGTGGGGATGGGCATTTATAAGCTTCCTGCCCAGCTTACATCACCAGCTAGCTCGGACTGGAGTGAAAGGTGTTGGGTGTTGGCTAGGTAAGCTGTTAGTGAGCTGGCTTGATTTATACAGGAATCCAGCCCTGTTAGGGGCCTGGGCAATGACAATTTATTTTATACTTTTAGAGAATAAACGTGCTGCTTCAGTCCATTGGTGAAAACAATGGGCAGTTGATTCTTTGCATTTGTTTGTATCAACCACGACTTTTTTTGTAATTGGAGCTCTATTTGTATGCTATTTTTAAGTCCAATGAACAAAATGTAATTACAGACTATGAGGGTGGAATACAGTTGTAAGGGTTTAGGTATCTTTCCATATAGGAAATCTTGAGACTGGGAGTCTGGACACTTGGGTTCTAGGACTTGCTTTGCCATTCACTAATTATAAGTCCTAAAAGTCCTCATCTATAAAATGAGGGAGTAGAACTGTTATCCAGATTCTGTTCACTTCTAATGTTCTGTGCTTTTACCACAGTATTTTATTTGCAAGTGTAACTGTACCTGTGAAGAAGTAAAACTCCTATAGCATCAAATGTACTCAGTTCTAGTACTTTGGGGGACCTACATTTCAGACACCCCCCCTTTCAAAGAAATGTAGAAAGTCTCTTCTTTATATTTTGAACATTTCCAAATATTGTGTCATTACTAAATCAGGAGAGGGATTAAATGAGCTCCTTCTCCTTTATCTTGTTTCATTTTTACTGGTTAAGGTTGGGGAAGGCACTGAATGGAAACAAACTAAGCTGACCTGAAGGCTGAGCAGGGCTCGCCTAGCCTGGGAGGACTGGTCTAAATTGGAAGATAATCACCTTTGGCACCTTCTGAGTTAGTCCTGATAAGTTAGTCCTGATAACCCAGGTACTGGCAGCCCACTCAAAGGGGTGGTCACTGGCTTCTCACCAAGGGTCTAGGTACAAAAGCAAACTAGGAGGTTTTTGCCCTATTCCATCATCCCCTTAAAAATTATCCCTTTGTCCTTGCCCCAGAAAGACACTCAGCTTCTGACTATTAGTGTGCAGAGCTGCTTACATGTTAAAATATTTCACAAATTGTATTAAGTTCCTGGGCTCAAGCATCTTAGTATATTTTAATTTTTAAAGAGGAGTTTTTACTCCAGGAGGATTTCTATCAACCAACCACCAGTCTAAAGTCTTAAGTGACAACTTGGTTTATCTGGCATGAGTGTGTATGTGCACTTGTATGTTTGAGGGTGGGGAAAGAGTGTGGTGGAGGGAGATCCGGAAAAGATAAGTGCATGGCTTAGCCCAGCTCTCGGGTGGGGGGTTTGTATTTCCCGGAAGGAACCGGAAAATAGATTTTCTTCCAAAAAATATGTTTTTATTGATTTCAGAGAGAGGAAGGGAGAGGGAGAGAGAACTAGAAACATCAGTGAGAGAGAAACATCAACTGGCTGCCTCCTGCACGCCCCCTACTGAGGATCGAGCCTGCAACCCAGACAAGTGCCCTGACCTGGAATTGAACTGTGACCTCCTGGTTCGTGGGAATGAAGCTCAACCAACTGAGCCACACCGACAGGCGGAAAATAGATTCCGATGGGACATCCTGGGATGTGGAGCCCCTGCAAGGCCCACCCTATGGAAAGCCTAGGTCCGGACACTAGCCAGGGAGATAATGGACAATCCCCAAATCCAGAGGGCTAAGGAGAATGGAAGCCAAGGTAGCAGAGCCAACAGTGTGGAGCTGGGAAGGGTTCATATGTTTTGATGCTTATATTTTATATTTTATTTTATTTTTTTGTTAATCCTCACCGAGGATATTTTTTCCACTGATTTTCCTAAGAGAGAGTGGAAAAGAGGGAGGGGGGAAGGGAGAGAGAGAGAAACATCAATGTGAGAGAGACACATTGACTGGTTGCGTCCCACATGGGCCCTGACTGGACCAGGGATCGAGCCTGCAGCCGAGGCACGTGCCCTTGACCAAGAATCAAACCCGAGACCCTTCAGTCCGAGAGCTGATGCTCTAATCACTGAGCCAAACTGGCCAGGGCTTGATGCTTTTATTTTTAAAAGCAGTGCTGAAATAAGCTGGGAGAAAGCTGGCCAGTTCCTTGTCCTGGGCAGATGGGAACAGCAGTGGGTTGAAGTGGCTTAAAGAACCAGAATCAAAGCAGATAGTAATACTCTGTCCCACTGTCTCCATAATCACACTCACTTATTGAATTAGGTGGCTCCCAATTTTGATCAGAATATATTGTCATTGTCCTTTTTAGTATATCGAATTGGAGATGTGGAGGTATTTTTACTTTTAACAAGAATGGCACATCAGGTACTCATCCCTTTAATCTGTTAGGTAAAATACTTGAAATTAGCAATGCAATTGCAAACCATTCCCCACCAAATACCAGTTCCTTCCTTACTAGGGAACATGGGCTGTCACATGGCTCTAGGGATATCTGCTCTACCTTGGGTTTACAATCCAGTTCTAGAAACATTAGCTGATAACCATAGTTATTACCATAGTTAATAACTTCTAAGACACACTTAAAAAGTATTTTAACATCCCTGAATTTGGGGTACATCTTGAAATGGTTGGCATGTTATAGTATAATTGTCAGTGGGTTTTCCCCCCCCTTTCTTAATGTTTCATAAAATAATGATGTATTTTAAAATCAGTGGAGTTTTAGATTTGATGAAATGTGGTATGTGCTAGGCTGGGGATGTGAGGATAAAAGGATTTATGAATAAGACAGGTCTCTGACCTCAATGACCTTACTTATGTGACTAACTGAAAGAACATGGTAAATGCTATACTAGCAGTGCTAATACAAAGTGCTGTGGGAGCACATAGGAGGATCAGTTAATTCTGCCTGTGGGGTTGGGAAGGACCTCATAAAGGAGGTGACATTTGAGCTGAACCTTGAAGGATAAGAAGAATTTTTCCAGGCCACGATGGGGGCAGGGGTGGGGGCATTTCTGGAATGTGAATGTGGAAGGTCTATTTGGCTTCAAAGAGGCCTCGAACAGCAATGTATTAGAACACTGGGATGCTACATTTTGCTGACTTTTAAAGTCCCATTTGAGGTTCTACTCTGAAAATTACTGTGATTCCAACTTTTTGCTCATTTGCATGTAGACTAGAGAATGAAGTTCTCATGACATAAAGACCACGTTCCAGATAACGAACTGCAGGAAAAAAATTTTTTGGGTGCCACTGTACCTTTGGCTGCCATCATTTTTGTTTTGGAAACAAAAGGCCTAAGAGATTTTGGTCATAATATCCAGCTAAGTCCACGATGAGCGCTCAAGTTTCAAAGAGATATATAAAAGATAAATACCACAGTTGCTCCTCTCTCCAGGAAAACACAGTATAACAGAGATTAAGTGCACAAACGTCGATTATCCACTTCCTAGCCATGTGATTTTGAGCAAGTTGCATAAATTCCCAGTAGCTTGGTTCCCTCATTTTGTAGGATGGAATTAATAAATACTGTTGTTGAGAGAATAAGATGAGATCGCATATAGTCAGTAAATGTCACCATTGTTGTCAGCATCACCACCATTATTATTATTATTATTACATAGCTGACAAGGGGAAATAGATCAAGTCCATCTGTCTCCTCCCAGCTATTACTCTCAGCAAACTCCACACAGACAGGGTGGGGCAAAAGTAGGTTTACAGTTATTGGTTTGGAAAATAGTACAATAATTAATAAATAACAATACAAGAATAATGTTTCACATACTTACAACTGTAAACCTACATTTGTCCTACCTTGTATTGTCCCTCAAATTGTGTTCTCTGGAGAGGATATGCTAAACTCACACTGAATGGTTTCAGTGATGTGTGCTATGTTCGGAAAGGTAAAACAAGTTGCAGGGAGATTATTTTATTAGTATATGAAGCCTTAGGCCAAAGTAATGAATTTGTCATGATGGGCTTTCTGGCCTCAAGGCAGATCCTGTAAGGGGCATTTTCTTGGGTCAGAGCCTACCCAGCCCCCCTCCAATCGGGTCTGTGTAAGGCTGGCCCCTGGCCCTGGCAGGCCGAATACCAGAAGGGGATAGAAAGCCCTGCTCTAGTGCTCCAGTGGGAAAAAACTCATCTAGGAAAAGGGAATGGAGACAAGAGAGGCCAGTAAGCTACTGAGGCCACTAGAGGGCAGTAGCTAAGGGTGACCGTGACCTAGATGGATTGTGAAGGAAGGAGTTGCTATCAGTTGCAGCCCAAGACCAGCTTCAGAGGTAGGGGCTGTAGTTAATCCCACTAACAACACTCTTCTAAGTTTCTTCTCTGGAAGAGAGGGCCGAAGGAATCCAGAAGGAGAGGTACAGGGGATGGACAGTGGTAGACACAAAGATGCACCACCCAGGTCTCCCTCAAGGAAGGATTTGCTGCCCAACAGAAGAAAGTGAGGTCAGCAGAGAGTCTCCAGCTGTCAGTTCTTGCAGAGTCTGCCTTATCTGCGGACAGCCACTCTGTCCCAGATTGTACCCTTCCAGAGTCACTGATAGACAGTACTCCGGAGCTCCCTGCCCGATTGATGAGGCTTTATCAGGTTTCCATGGCAATTTGACTTCTCTCTCTGCTCAATCCTACTTCCTCTCCTTTTCTTTCAGAGGTGTTGATCTGTAATAAACTTCTGGTACCCCAAACTCCATCTCAGTGTCTTCTACCAGTAAACCCAGCTGGGCAAACTCCACATCTCACTTTTTCTAGTACACCATCCTGCCCTGGTACAAACACAGGAACTGGAGCACTTTGCTCTCAACAATTTCTTTATAGACATAGCTTGATATATACCCAAAAGAAAAGATTTCAAATAATTAATGTTTTATGGGGTAAAAGTCTTTATGCTACATGCAAATGTATTTTTGTACTCATTAAAACCACATAAAAATATATTACGCATTTTAAAAGTTTGATTACCTCAAAACCAGAAATGCCTTCCAGGCTATTTGTTGATATAAGACACATATATGAATGTGAAAAGCAGCTCTCCAGATTTTCTTCAATCTTATTATATGAAGGGGAGTTGTTATTTTGTAAAATCTTGACTAAATTTGTAAATTTAAAAAAACATTTTGTCTTGTTGAAGATATTTTCTTTCATACAGAGATCCTGAAATAGTGTTTTTCAAGAATCATTTCAGTTATGGATAAAGTTACAATATTATTCCTTTATTGTAACTTTGAGAGACTTACCAGGGTGTCAAGGAAAGAACAAGAGTGAAATATACAGGGTGGGCCAAAAGTGGATTTACAGTTGTGAGTATGGGAACAGAAATTATTCTTGTATTATTATTTATTAATTATTGTATTATTTTCCATATGAACAACTGTAAACCTTCTTTTGCCTCATATATATATGTATATGTATATGTATATATGTATATATATGTATATATATATATACATATATATATATATAAAATAAAGCATATTTAGCACTTTCTAAACATCAAGGGGGCTCACAGCATGTTTTTCCCTTAAAAGGAGTGAGCTTTCAATGAAAACACCTTAGGTGACAAAGATTCCAAGGGGAACTATTGTTTTAAATGTGATAAATACTTTTGACTTATTAAAAAAAAAATAAAAAATAAACAGACCCCCAAAGCCACAATGAGTGTTTATCAAAGAATCCTGGGTATTGATTAACTTGATTCCATCAGTGCTGGAACTTGCTTTAGAGAGCTGTCAACTGGGCTTCATATTTCAATTGTTTTTGTTTAGGTTACTATCACAGTCAAGTTTATTGTTACAGGGAGAGGATGCCCTGTCCTTCAAGGAGACCTAATAACCCACCATCAGAAGACATGAACACTTTATGGTCTCTCCAATAATGAGCTGCATCTTCACTGCTCATCTCAGCCATTTAAGAGATGGCTAACTCCAGTAGAGTCCAGATTGCAGTAATAAACCAGTTTGTCTTTGAGAAATTTAAATAACCTTCCTTCATGGTGATTGAACATTTGGCTCATTAATTTTAGCACTAAAGGTGGTCTGATATAATGGAACAAGCATCATATGTGGAGTTGGACAGTCTTGGTTTGAATCCCAGATTCACCATTCACTAGCTGTGTGATACTGAATAAGTCATTTAATATTTATGAGCCTCAGTTTCCTCATCTGATGAGGAAATACTTGTATTTTTGTGCAGATTACATCAGATGTCATATGTGGAAGTGTGTGACACATAGTAAAGTTTTGTAGCTAGGCTTTAACCAATAGTCCGAATTCAGTCTAGGATACTAGTGATATAAGGTATGTCTCCTATCATGGTCTGGAATATAGTACATGACAACACCTATTGTGGACTCAACAGGCATGGGCTGAAAGGCAAAAGAAATGCTTCAAGTATACCCCAGAAAACATTCTCAGAGAACCAGGTATGAATACATTCTCCTGCGAAATGGCAATCTGAGCCCACTGAAATGTAGCAAACATCAGAAAGCTGGGTGTGATCAATGGTGAGAGAGGTGGAGTGGGACAGACTGTGAAAAGTAGTTCTGGGTACTGAGCACGGGAGACAACACCTTGATACTCAGTATGAAAGGAGGGCACACCTACAATACAAGGTGAGCTACAGCTTCAGTGTCTTATAAGTACAAAAACAAGACAATTGACTCATTTTTATCTTATCTGAGCAGCTGTAGTAGTGGGTCCCCCGCTGCATGACAACCTCTGCCAGGGGGAAATAGAAAATGTTATAATAGCCTCTCTTGTCTCCATTCCTTTTTCCTAGATAGACTTTTTCCCACTGGAGCACTAGAGCAGGGATTTCTATCCCCTTCTGGTATTCGGCCTGCCAGGGCCAGGGGCCAGCCTTACACCGACCTCATTGGAGAGGGGCTGGGTAGGCTCTGACCCAAGAAAATGCCCTTTACAGGATCTGCCTTGAGGCCAGAAAGCCCATCATGACAAATTCATTACTTTGGCCTAAGGCTTCATATACTAATAAAATAAAAATGTCCCTGCAACTTGTTTCACCTTTCCAAACATAGCACACATCACTGAAACACATTAAGTGTGAGTTTACCATATCCTCTCCAGAGAACACAATTTGAGGGACAATACAGGGTGGGGCAAAAGTAGAGAACAAAGACAAACTAGAAACCAGAAGCGTGTACTGGAACCCAGGAAGATGAACTGGATTCTGTATCCGTCTCTCATCTCCAGCTTTGATGATGTGGCTCTCCTGCAGGAGAAGCTGGTGTTCTTTGCCCATAGTACACACACCTGGCCCTGGTCTAGGAATTTGAGAAGCCGAAGGAGTGTTGAGGGGAGGGTGTAGCAGCAGCCGCAGACCCAGTTGTTGCCTCACACAGGTGAGGTAAGCCAGTGGATAAGTGACAATATATGTGAGCTGGAGATACACCTAGTGCCCCTGCACTGAATCTCCAACGTAGACACTGTATGTTGAACTCCTATTTCATTAAGGCCTGCCCAATCTGCAAAATAGCTCACAGGTAAAGGAATTCCCGGAAATGTAGTTCAGCCTAAGCACATTTTCCATTACAAACCTACTGCAGTTCCCCAGTAAGTCACTGGAAGTGATGGTAATTGAAATCCCTCTTGCTTTCACCTTTTGATTCCCAGATTATGTATTCTTTCGACTGAGAACACAGTGTTGTATAAAATTCTTTGATTTGGTGCATACACTTCACCCTGGAAGATGGCACTCCTTTCTCAAAGTATTGCCTATTTGCCTAAATTTTTGAATGATATTTTTGCTGGTTAAAGAATTTGTGCTTGATCCCCCCCCCCTTTGAGCATTTTAAAGATGTGGCTTCACTGTTTTCTCATGCGCAATGTTCCTTTACACATAATGTTTTTCCTAGCTGCTGTTATTGGTTTTAAATAAGTTGATTATGACATGCCTTGATGTTGTTTTCTTCATGTTTCTTGTATTTGGGATCCATTGAGCTTCTTGGATCTGTGGGTCTTATAGACCTGTTTCTTGGTTATAGCTATATCTTTAAATATTTTTCTCTCCCTAATATCTCTCACTGAAGCTATGCTTTCAGCTGCCTATCACAATGTTCCATCAGACCAGCAATTTCTGGATGGTGTGGTATGGAGTATGACCAGTGGGTCTCTCTCTTAAAGTCCTCCAGAAGTTTTTTTTATATATTTGGGTGCTCCTATATTGAGTGCATATATTTAGCAGGGTTACATCCTCTTGTTCTATTGATCCTTTTAGTATTATGTAGTGACCTTTCTTGTCTCTTGTTATGGCCTTCATTTTGAAGTCTTTTTTGTCAGATATGAGTATTGCTACCCCAGTTTTTTTTTTTTTGTTTTTTTCATTTCCATTTGCATGGAAAATTTGTTTCCATCCCTTCGCTTTCATCCTCTGTGTGTCCTTTTTTCTGAGGTGGGTCTCTTGTAGACAGCATATATATGGGTCACGTTTTCTTATCCACTCAGCTACCTTATGTCTTTTGATTGGAGTATTTAAGCCATTTACATTTAAGATTATTATTGATAGGTACTTATTTGTTTCCATTTTTATTCTTTATGCCTGTGTTCCTCTCTCTCTCTCTCTCTCTCTCTCTCTCTCTCTACAACAGTCCCTTTAGCATTTCTTACAGGGTTGATTTGCTGGTAATAAACTCCTTTAGACATCTTTGTCTGCAAAGCTCCCAATTTCACCTTCAATTTTGAATGATAGCCTTGCTGTATAGAGTAGTCTTGGATTCAGTCCCTTGCTTTTCATTACTTTGTGTACTTCATGACACTCCCTTCTGGCCTTCTGTTGAGAATTCAGCTGACAATCTAATGGGAGCTCCCTTGTAGGTAACTTTCTGTTTCTCTCTTGCTGCTTTTAAGATTCTTTCTTATCTTTAATGTTTGCCATCTTAATTATGATGTGTCTTGGTGTGGGTCTTTGGGATTCATCTTGATTGCGACCCTCTGTGTTTCCTGGACTTGTGTGACTTTCTCCTTCACCAGGTTAGGGAAGTTTTCTGTAATTATTTCTTCAAACAGGTTCTCTATTCCTTGCTCAGATTCTTTACCTCCTGGTACCTGTATGATATGGATGTTGTTATGTTTTATGTTGTCCCAAAGGTCCCTTAAACTCTCCTCCTGCTTTTTAATTTTTTTTCCAATTGCTGCTCTGAGTGGGAGTTTTTCTACCTTGTCTTCTAATTTGCTGATTTGGTCCTCAGCTTCTTCTAACCTACTGTTGATTCCTTCCAGGGTTTTTTTGTTTTGTTTTGTTTTTTTAATTTATCTTTATTGTTGAAAGTATTACAGGTGTCCCATTTTCCCCCCAATTGACCCCCTCCACCTCACTCCCACCCCCTCCCCAGGCCTTCACCCCACTATTGACTGTGTCCATGGGTTATGCATATATGAATATAACTTCTTTGGTTAATCTCTTCCCACACTCCACCCCCCTTCCTTCTTCCCTCCGAAATATGATCCTCTGTCACATGCTTCAATGTCTCTGGATCTATTTAGTTTGTCAGATTCCTTTGTTCATTAGCTTCTTCTTAAAGAAGACCCTTCAACATTTCCTGTAGTGCTGGTTTGGTGGTGATGAACTCCTTTAGCTTTTCCTTGTCTGAGAAGCTCTTTATCTGACCTTCAGTTCTAAATGACAGCTTTGCTATGTAGAGCCATCTTGGTTGTAGTTCCATGTTTTTCATCACTTTGAATATTTCTTGTCACTCCCTTCTGGCCTGCAAAGTTTCTGTTGAGAAATCAGCTGACAGTTGTATGGGTGCGCCCTTGTAGGTAACTAATTGCTTTTCTCTTGCTGCTTTTAAGATTCTCTCTTTGTGTTTAACCTTTGGCATTTTAATTATGATGTGTCTTGCTGTGGGCCTCTTTGAGTTCCTCTTCTTTGGAACCCTCTGTGCTTCCTGGACTTGTAAGTCTATTTCTTTCCCCAGGTAAGGGAAGTTTTCTGTGATTACTTTTTCAAATAGGTTTTCAATTCCTTGGTCTCTTTCTTCCCCTTCTGGCACCCCAATAATAAGAATGTTGGGCCTCATGAAGTTGTCCCAGAGGCTCCTTATACTATTTTCATATTTCTGGATTCTTTTTTCTTTTTGCTCTTCTGGTTAGGTTTTTTTTTTGTTTTTTCATGTTCCAAATTGCTGATTTGATTCTCAGCGTCCTCTACTCTGCTGTTGATTCCCTGTAAGTTATTCTTCATTTCAGTTCCTGTAGCTTTCATTTCAAATTGGTACTTTATTATGTTATCGATTTTCTCAGTTATTTCCTTAACAGTCTGCTTAAACATCCTTATAAGCAAAATTCTGAACTCTGTATCTGTTAGCTTGCTTGGATCTATTTCATTTAGTTCCTCTTCTAGAGATTTCTTCTGTTCTTTCCTTTGTGACATCTTCCTTTGCCTCCCCATTTTGGCTGCTTTCAGGTGTTTGTTTTTATGTAGTAGGTAGAGCTGCTATGTCTCCTGGAATTGGTAGAGTGGCTTTGTGTAGTAGGTGTCCTCTAGGGACCAGTGGCTCAGCCTCCCCAGTCGACTGAGCTGGGCCTTCTAGGTGCTCCCCTGTGTGGGCTGTGTGCACTGTCCTGTTGTAGTTGAGCCTTGGTTGCTGTTGGCGTTACTGGGAGGAATTGACCCTCAGGCCAATCAGCTGTGAGGACCAGCTGCGAGGACCAGCTGCAACTACAGCCAGAGAGCTGCTGTGCTGGAGAAACCCTTATGGATCAGGATTTACTTCGGTGGAGCTTTGCTGTTCACCAAGTATGCCCCTTGAGTGTGTCACTCGTGGATGTGGTAGGGTTGTAATCCAGTGTGGTAGAGTCTGATCACCAGGTGCACTGTCTCTGGGGCCTCCAGGGAATTGCAAAGTCAGCCTGTGCCAGTGCCTTGCCCAGGGTCATCCAGCATGAGCTACACAGCAAACCGTAGTTGGCTGCTACTTGTGCTGGGCTTGGCATTGTCCAGGAGAGGCCAAGCTGCGAGTCAGTGCAGCTGCCGCTAGTGCCAGGCCTGGGGCCGCTTATCAAGCTGTATGGGGCAGCTGCTGCTTGTTTGAGAGATTTTAGGAAAGTCCTAAGCATGAGGCTGGAGAGGCCACTTGCACAGAAAAGCCCCTGGAAATGGCCTGGATGAGCTGCAGGTGGGGAGGGGCGGGGCCTCCGGGAATCACGGGGCGGGGCCGAAGGCGCGAGTCAGGTGCTGGGGATTCAAACATGGCGCCTGCCTGCCGGCTGGCTGTGTGCAGGAGGACTCGCCAAAGGAGCCATGGCCTCCGCCAGCCCTTCTGCCTGGGAGGAAGCCGCCCTCCGCCTCTTGCCCGGATCTCAGGCAGGTCAGTTCCTCCCCGAGTGTCCCGAGTCCTTTCCTGCTGCCCGGCGCTGGGCTCAGAGGGAGCGTCCGAGTGAGTCCGTGCCGGGCCCTTAAGAGGAGCTGCTGGGGCTCCCGCGGCCTCCGCGACCCTCAGGGACAGTCCCCGCTGGTTTCACAGCCCGGAGTTGTGGGGACGTCTCTTCCTGGCCTGGAGCCCTGGGCTGGGGGCCTGCTGTGGGGCTGGGACCCCTCCCTCCTCCAGGAAACCCCTGCCGCCGAGATTCCCTCCCGGGTTTCAACCACAGCACCGGGTGCGGGCCAGCAGCACGTCTTTGTGATTTAGCCCCGATCCGCCTGCGTGTGCGCCCCTCCTCCCGCTCTCGGTGCTTCTTCAGGTCCCTGGTTGTGGGGCTTCTTTTTAGCCAGATTTCAGGAGGCTCTGAGTGATGGTGGTTCTGTATTTTAGTTGTAATTTTGATGTGGTTGCGGGAGGCGGCGGGTGCAGCTGTTACCTACACCGCCATCTTGTTGTTCCCCCCCCAGGGTAGTCTTTATATCAGCTCTGTCATTCTTCATTTCCAGTTGATTCTTATTTATGTTTTCTATCCCTTTTTTCATGCTACTGTAGTTCTCATTAAATTTTATATATTGTCATTAAGTTGCTTGTAGTTCTTACTGAATTGCTTGAGCACCCTTATAATCATTACTTTGAATTCTTTATCTGATAAATTGCTTGACTCCATTTTATTTAGTTCCTTTTCTGGTGATTCCTCCTTTTGTTTCATTCGGGAGTTGTCCCTCTGTATTTGTTTCTGTGTATTAGATAAAACTGCCATGCCTCCCGGTCTTCATGTGGTGGCTTTATGTAGTAAGTGTTCTGTGGGACCCAGTGGTGCGTCTCTTAGATCTCCTGATCTGGGTGCTTGAGGAATGTCCCTAGTTTGACTTATTTTGGTTCTCCTGTTGTAGCTGGGTCTTGAATGTTGTTGTCTCATTTGTGGATGGAATCTCTTCTCAGGCTGGCTGGCTGTGAGGCTCACCCACAACCAGGCTCTTGTGCGGGTGGTGACAGGACACAACAGAACACAACACAACAAAACGAAAACATACACAAGACCTCTACAACAACAACAAAAGCTAGTGCAAAAGAAGAATTAGGAAAGAGAAAAGAGAACAAGAATGATAGAAGAAAAGAAAGAAAAAATGACAAGGAAAAAATGGGGGAGAAAGGAATACGAAAGGGCATAGATGAAATAAAGAAAATAAGAAAATAAGGATAGAGGCAGGAAAATGGTATAAAGGAAAAGAAGAAAAAAATTGAATATGAAAATAGAGGAGAAAGCAGATAGACAAAAAATAAGGAAAAAATATGAGAAAGAAGAAAAATAGAGTAAGAAAAGAGAAGAGAAAATTTAGGTATATGAAAGAAAAAATATAGACTAAAACAATGAATCAATAAAGAAGAAAGATAAAGAAGGTATAGAAAAAAGGAGGTGAGGGAAAGGGAACTAAAAGTGAAATGGCATTCATCTCAGCAGGGTTTAGTGTCTCCTGGGAGCTCCCTTTGGATCCTACTCTTCTGATAACCAGGCTGTTTTGTCTGCCAATTCTGCTCTTCCTGGGAAGTACTTAGGTGGTGACTAGTGTCAGAAACTGTCTTCCTTTGACTCTTAGCAACCTGTTTGAAGCTTCAAACTATCCACAATTTGTGTCTGTCTCTACAGGAACTGACTGCACAGGGGAGGGGCCAAGCTGCAGTCTAGGGCCTGTTTTTTAGCAGCATGGTGCCCAGGGCTGGGTCAGCAAACTGCCCTAGGTTCACTAGGCTCTGCCTCTGCCTGCCTTCACCTGCCATCAAGCTGTCAATGTGAATCACTCAGAAGTCTGGTTCTGAAATGGCTTTAGTTATAGTCGGGAGTACAGACCTCTGGGTCTCCCGTGAGGGGGAGGTGCTGTTCGGATTTCAGAAAAAGTGGTGGGTGTGTTTCCTCATCCCAGAGCAACTCCTCTGACTGTCCCAGAATATTTCCCTGCCCTTGGCTGGGGGGAGATCCTCACATGCTCTCCAGTGGGATCAGCTGGAAACCTGGAATTTCTATCACCTCTCATATGAGGGGGAAGCACCACTCAGGTTCCCTGGATAGTGGGGCGGGCAGCCCCATCCCCTGTCCAGTCACTGACGCTCCCTGAGACTGTTCAAACCCCTAGGCTTGGCTTCTGCCGTCTCTCCTCTGCAAAGGTCCACATGCAGGGTGTGGCAGGCCAGGGCTTCTGAGAGTGGATTGGACTGTATCATCTAGGGCGGGCCTTTTTCCTTTTCCTGAGCTGAGGCTTCTGGGAGGGGCGAGTGTCTCGCAGAAAAAATGTCCATTTGGGTTTGGGGAGGTACAAATGAAAAAGAAGCCGGGGCCCCTGCTTTTCCATGTCTGCACCCAACGCTTCCCACCCCAGCCCCTCCTTAGGCTCCTGGAGTCCGCACCGCCCGCCCTCCACCGACGCCTCGGGTAAGTAGCTACAAAGGAATATCCTGTGCTCTGTGTTCAACAAAACCCCTGAGACTTCATCTCTGACTGGCTCTGGCCTTCCTGGTGGCCAGCAGCCCTGCCGCCTTTCACGAACGAGTGTTCCCTGGGCCTTTGGTCTCGGCTCTGGTGCTCAGGGCTGTGGGGCGCAGCCTGGGTTCCAGACCTCGAGCTTCTCAGAGAAAAAACCCTCCTGTAGGTGAGAGATCCCCCTTCACTCTCTGCCTGCTGCCCCTCTCGTGACCTCACCCTTCCTACCAGTCCCTAGGTGTTTTCTGTCCTTCCTTGGTATACATCACCTCCTCAGCTGGACCTCCGTTGGTAATTACGGGTGAATGTTCCCCAGTTTAGTTTTATTTCCAGTCTGGCCCTGGGAGGAGGTGCGAGAAAGACGTGCTGGGGTTCCTTGCTCAATATAGTGTTTTAAACAGGAATATAAAGGAACTGGCTGAATTAGCCAACTGACCTCTTCCATTCTCTTCCTACCTTCACCCCAACTTGGGAACTAACCCTCATGCACACCCCAATTCTAAACTCTCATGTTCTCCCACAGTGATAACACTCGTGGCACATGGGGTTAGGTAGATGGGTCACGGTTTGGAACTTACGGAAGAGCAGGATTTACACTAACTATGGGCCAGATGTCCCCGTGGATGTTTTGGACAGAACCAAATTCTTGACTCTTGGATAAAATGAGAATTTTTCTGTTAAGTTTTCTATACTACCTAAATGCAAGTGATTATAATAATACCATGGTCCTTAGGGTTCATAGTAGGAACATTATAATTTGGATCTTTGGGTCGTTTAGTAATTATAACCCAGCTGATAAAAGAAGACTTTTACCAAATCTCACACAATGTTAAAAAAGCAGTTTCATAAACATAGCAAATTATTGCTCCCCTTTTTATTTATTTCATTTTAAAGCTATAGGATTGAAGAATGTTTTAAAATTCTAGTAAAACAAAGTGAAATGCTTTCTGCTAAGCAGCTTCCTCCTAGACACATCTGTGTGTCTGAGGCAGCAGTGACTATAGTTTACAATGAACCAGTCATGACAAGTCACCATGATCTGTATCAGGCCAGGCCCTCTTCCCTTGACTCACATGGAATCTGAAAGTTAAAAACTTGTATTGTACGTATTACAAAATACTAGAAAAACAAGACCTTCACCCTATAGTTAATTTTTTAGGCTTTTCTATTTTTCTGATTATAAAAGTAATACATATTCATTGTGGAAAATCTACAAAATGGAACATGCCCTTTTACCCACCAATTCCATTTCTAGGAATCTATTTTTGCACATGGGCTCAATAATTTGTGATTTCCATGGATGCTTACTATAGCATTGTTTGTAACAGTAAAACACTGGAAACAACAGAAATGTCCATCAAAAGGGACATAGTTTAATTACAGTATCTCCATGCTGTGAAACCTATGCAGCAGCTTTAAAAATGACATTAATCTATATGAACTGACATGGAATGGTTCCTGGTGCATATATTTGTTTAAAACTAATTGGATCTTTATCACAATTGGACATTGTTTATCCTGTTGAAGAGGTTGAGTTTTGATTGCTTTAGCCAAAACACATTATCTTAACCCAGAACCAAAGAGTTTGGAGTAAGAGAAAGCAAAGAGTAAACAAAGTCCCTCTTTGTGAATGGTAGGTATTTTCTCTTTATCAGTATAGCTTCCATTTTCTGCTTTATTTTTTTATGGGATGGAAGGTGTTCTATTTTTTTTTTTTTTTTTAATCAAAGTAACACAAGCATAAGGTTAAATATCTGAAAGAGTACAAGCTTTTTTTTTTTCTTCTTTTTTTAGAGTTTTTTTATCTTTATTGTTGAGAATATTACAGATGTCCCCTTTTTATCCCCCCTGATCCCGTCCACCCCACATCCATCCCACCCCCAGGCTTTCCCTACATCAATGTCTGTGTCCATGGGTTATGCTTATAAACATGTAAGTTCTTTGATTAATCTCTCCCCACCCACTCCCCCCTCCTGACCCACACCCCCCTCCCCACCATCCTCTGAGATCCCTCAGTCTGTTCCATGCTTCTATCTCTCTGGATCCACTTTGTTCATCAGTTTATTTTTATTATATTCCACATATAAGTGAGGTCATGTGGTACTTGTCTTTCTCTGACTGGCTTATTTCATTTAGCATAATACTCTCCAATTCTATCCATGCTGTCCCAAAGGGTAAAAGATCCTTCCTCTTTACAGCTACATAGTATTCCATGGTGTAAATGTGCCACAGCATTTTATCCGGAGTACAAGCTTTCAAAGATTTGCAATAGTCCTCTGCCCCACTCTTCTCAATTTTCAGACATACTTCCTAGAAGTAACCATTTTAAACCATTACTCTTTTTTTTTTAATTTTTTTTTTTAAATATATCTTTATTGATTTCAGAGAGAGGAAGGGAGAGGGAGAGAGAGAGATAGAAACATCAATGATGAGAGAGTCATTGATCGAGCCCGCAACCTGGGCATGTTCCCTGACCGGGAATCGAACCCCAGGCGCCTGGATCCTAGGTCGACGCTCAACTGCTGAGCCACGCCCGGCCGGGCACCATTATTCTTTTTAATTCTTCTGGTGGTTACCCACTTAATTCTAAACAGCACACACATGGTTTAAAAACCGAAAACCTACCAAAAACGCTTTTAATGCAAAACATCAGTCTTCTGATACATCCCCTCTATTTATACTCCTTCAGAGTAATCAATTTCTTGCCCTTTTTCCTATTTTATTTAATAATTTAATAAGGTAATAAATGGTTCAAAAATCAGACGTACACAAAAGATATATATTAACAAGTTTCACTCCCTCTCCCCTTCCACCCCATTTCTATGTTTTTCAGTGTTTATGAAATATATTTTCTCTCCTCCTTTGTTACATGAAAGTATCATATTCTAAACACTGTCCTTCACATTGATTCTTAATATTTAACAACATATCTTTTCATATCACTACATAGAAAACTTCCTTATTTTTTCACCCCTGCATAATATTCCATTGGGTAGATGCACCATAATTTATTTAACCATGCCCTTACTGATGGACGTTTGATTGTTTTCAGATTTAATTGATGTAGAATGTTTTGCCACTTACTGAAAAAAAATTGCTTTTGGGAAGATATAAAGGGAGGAAGGAATTCCTAGGCAGAAGTTAACCAGAAGTCTTTTATACCTGAGCACAATCTAAGATTTCTCCCATAAACCTTTTCAAGAGTATTTTGAGATCCATGGGGAAGGTAGGCCCTTGCATTTGTAAGTAAACACATTTCAAAAGACTGATAATATATATTTGAAAAGTGGCATACCTTTAGAAAATAGGAGAAATAGAAACCAGGCAAAATATACTTTTAGCAAAAGACTCAAAAATATTTTTTACTGGCTTATTTCACTTAGCATAATACTCTCCAGGTCCACCCATGCTGTCCCAAAGGGTAAGTGATCCTTCTTTTTTATAGCTGCGTAGTATTCCATGGTGTGAATGTCCCACAGCTTTTTTATCTGCTCATCTACTGATGGGCACTTGGACTGTTTCTAGATCTTAGCTATTGTAAATTGTGCTGCTATGAACATAAGGGTGCATATATTCTTTTTGATTACTGTTTCAGGATTCTTAGGATATTTTCCTAGAAGTGGGATCACTGGGTCAAATGGCAGTTCCATATTTAATATTTTGAGGAACCTCCATACTGCTTTCCATAGTGGCTGCACCAGTCTGCATTCCCACCAGCAGTGTACTAGGTGTCCTTTTCTTCCACACCCTCCCCAGCACATGCCGGTTGTTGATTTGTTGATGTAGCCATTCTGACAGATGTGAGGTGATACCTCATTGGGGTTTTAATTTGCATCTCTCTGATGATTAGTGACTTCGAACATTTTTTCATATGTCTCTTGGCTATCTGTACGTCCACTTTGGAGAAGTGCCCATTTTTTAATTGGATCGTTTGTCTTCCTTGTGTTAAGTTGTATGAGTTCCTTATATGTTTTGGATAATAACACCTTATCAGATGTTTCATTGGAAAATATGTTCTCCCAGTCAGAGAAAGAGAGCATCACATGATCTCACTCATATGTGGAATCTAATGAACAAAATAAACTGATGAACAAAATAGATCCAGAGACATAGAAGCATTCAACAGACTGACAAATCTTAGAGGGAAGGGGGGTGGGAGAGTGAGTGGGGAGAGATTAATCAAAGAACTTATATGCATATATGCGTAACCCATGGACACAGACAATAGCGTGGGGAAGGCCTGAGGGGGTAGATGTGGGGTGGAGGGCAATAGTGTGGGATCACTAGGGGGGAAAAAGGGGATATCTGGAATACTTTCAATAATAAAGATAAATTAGATATTTATATATTGTATATATTCATATATATTTATGCATGTATTTATATATTTATAGCAAGAGCAGTCAGAAGAACCAAGGGGAGTATATTAGTGACTTTGTACAAAGGTTTAAAATCTTCATTCAAGATCAAGATTATTTTGTTTGTTGGGTTTTTAAAATTAAGTATGTGATTATGGAGGATGCCTTCTTTTTCAAAAGAGAACCACTTTCAAAATATTTAAACTAATCTTAATTGTATTTACTGTGATATTTCCAAATAATATTACATGTGTATTATTATTTTCTGATTTAACCATTTAAGATATTATCCATTCACCTTTCTTATTCTTGGTAAAAGTATATACTAAAAGTTTATGGCATTTGTTGTGCTAGAGCTTAAATGTAACATAAAAAAATGCTTTATCAAGGTTTTGAAGTTTCAAGGTCATTATAGTTTAGGAGCTGAGTCAAGAACACAAAAGTAATTATATTAAAAATATAATTAATTATATTTTAATGTAAGACATATATGTGTTCTTTAGCACTATTCCCTAAATGCCTCTTGCATTATACTGACTTTTCTAAATTGACTTTTTATTTTAGATCAGCTTTATGTTCACAGCAATATTGACCAGTAGGTACAGAAGTTTCCCATACACCTCCTACCCCCCCACATGCATATCCTCTCCCATTATTCACCTTTCCCACAACAGTGGTGTATTTCTTTTCTTTTATCCTCACCCGAGGATATTTTTTCCATTGCTTTTCGGGGAGAGAGAGGAGCATCGATGTGAGAGACACATCGATTGGTTGCCTCGCACTCACACGCCAACCGGGGCCAGGGACTGAGCCTGTAACTGAGGTACAGGCCCTTGGCTGGAACTGCACCTGACACCCTTCCGTCCTCGGGCAGACACTATTAACCACTGAACAAAACCAGCTAGGGCTTTTTTTCTTTTTATAATTGATAAACCTACATTGATGCATCATAATTACCCAAAGATCATAGTTTATATTACAGCTCACTCTTGATATTGTATATTCTATGGGTTTGGATAAATGTATAATGACAAGTAGTTGCACTGCCCTAAAAATCTTCTGTGTTCTGCCTATTCATCACTTTCCCGTTAACCCTTGGCAACCATTGGTCTTTTTACTGTCTCCATAGTTTTGCTTTTTCCAGAATACTATATTGTGGGTAACCTTTTTGGGTTGGCTTCTTTCTTATTACTTAGTAATACGCATTAAAGCTTCCTCCACATCTTTTCATGGCTTGATAGCTCATTTCTTTTTAGCAGTGCGTAATAGTCCATTTCCCCGATGACATATATGGAGCATCTTTTTATATGCTTATTTGCCATTTTTAGATCCTCTTTGTTAAGGTGTCTGTTAAGGTCCTTGGCCCATTTGTTAATTTCGTTGTTTTATTTTTCTTAATGTTGAGATTTAGGAGTTCTTTGTATATTTTGGATAATGATCCTTAATCAGAATGTATCTCTTTTTCAGTAGTTTCTTTTTTTTTAACCCTCACCCGAGGCTATTTTTCCCATTGCTTTTCAGAGAGAGTGGAAGGGAGAGAGAGAGAGAGAGAGAGAGAGAGAGGGAGAGGGAGAGAGGGAGAGAGAAACATCGATGTGAGAGAAATTGATTGGTTGTCTCTCACACGCACCCCGACCAGGCCCGGGGATCAAGCCTGCAACTGAGGTACGTACCCGTGGCTTGAACCTGAGACCCTTTAGTCCTTGGCCGACACTCTAACCACTGAGCCAAGCAATCCAAGTGTCTATTGATAAATGAAGGAACAAAATGTGGTATATCCATTTATAAAAGGAATGAAGTACTGATACATGCCACAACATAGATGAACCTTGAAAACATGATGTTAAGTCAAAGAAGCCAGACACAAAGGCCACACACATATTGGTAATTCCATTCATTTGAATGCCCAGGACAGGCAAATCCATAGAGACAGAAAGTAAATTAGAGCTCATGGTTGCATGACCTTGTGACTATACTAAAATGCACTAAATTTTACACTTTAAAATGGCATGTGAATTGTATGTTGAAAAGAAAAAGGGGAAGAAAGGGAAAAGGAGGATTAAACTACCACTACTAAGCAAATGAAATTGCTGATGTTGTCACAGATTCTCCTAAGATGCCAATTATTTTCTCTATTAAGGGAAGGAATGGGCTCCTGTTAAAGCCAACATCTAATTGGAAATGGCTGTGCTCCAGGACCCTGCGGGACAAATTTTAATAACACTCCTCTAATAATTACTCGACTAATTTCTCCAGAAATGTGTACAGTATGTTTTGCTTTCCCCAACAATTTCTGTTAAAAGCACAGTGGTGTTTTCTGTTTCATGTTTTATCCAAAAGTTAGATGTATGGGTTGTTCTGGAAAGTTTTCCTCTTCAGCTGGGCTATAGTCATGCCACTGAGCTGATCATGTCTTTGATCCAAAGCTAAATCCCACCCAGGTTGCTGGCGTATGAAAGAGGATTAATGCTGTGTCATGAAGTGACATGCTCTGATTTGGAATTTAAATCCCATAGGTTTGTGATTATGGCATTTGTTTTTACACTCAAATGGGAGAATATAAATACTTAAGTTTGTGTGTAATGATTTTGCCAACCAGTTGCCTAGCGAAAAGTTCTTCCTTCACTTGTTTATTTTTAATGCTGCAGGGCTTCTGGCCAATTCAGTAACAATTATCCCACATTGTCATCTTGTCCTCTGAGAGAATTCTGCAATAGTAGATTCTGAACAAATGTGTACTGGATAAGTAAATGAATGATGTGCTTTTCTTGTTATTTTTTTCTTGGAGGGCATAGAATCATAAACAAATGCTTCATATTGTGATACAGCCACTAAAAAATTAGGTTCACCATCAATTAAATGAGAAGTCAGATGCCAGGAAGCAGATAGACAGTTGTAGGATGGGATCTTTTATGAACATGGATTATCTTTGTTCTCAACCAAGAGCATGGTACCTAGGAGTTCAGAAAAAAGACAAGCCATCCTGTCCGGTGTGGCTCAGTTGGTTGAACACTGTCCCATGCACCAGGAGGTCACCGGTTCGATTCCCGGTCAGAGCACATGCCCGGGTTGTGGCCTTGGTCTCTGGTAGGGGGCATGTAGAAGGCAACCGATCGATGTTTCTCTCTCATCAATGTTTCTCTATCTCTTCCTCTCCCTTCCTCTCTCTGAAATCAATAAAAACATGTTTTTAAAAAAAGGACAGGCAAGAGTGAGGGCTAGGCCATAAGAGAAGGGGTCTTCCTATGCTCATTCTCTTTAGTTCCTTCTCCAAACAATTGACCTCCCTTAACTTCAATTGCTGAATGAAGCCTTCATACTGGCTTGGAGTGTGGTTTCTTAACCCTCAAAGATTGGGTTTGTTGAGGCTAAGCTAAAATTTACTGCATTCTGTTGCCCCTTGTGGATGCACAGGGGAAATACAGCACACATCTCCTGATAAACTGATAGAAGGAACATCTTCATTATGGGAGATGAAATAATCAGAGGTCGAAGAGCCTTAGCAACTGTAGTAGTCACTAAGTAAGGCCAGGATCTATGTTAAGATTTTGGAAGTTGCTTTGATTGCTTGCTTGCAGATGATAGTGTTCAACCCACTGGGGTCTTTGCCCTGGCTATTTTGTCTTACTCTGTTTCCTAGGCAATTTGTCAGCCCTATTTTTCTTCCTTTCTTTGGAAGTGTACCGAAAGGCCTGTAAACTCTAACCTGAACACCATCCTCACTTGGACAACAGTGCCTGCCCCTGGTAATTACTCAGGGAATTACTGGGCTAACCAAACAGTCTTTGTACAAGTTCAAATTTCTTTCTTGCTGCAGTCTTCCTGGTGTCTAAATTTCTCACCTGAATTTGGAACCGTGCATGGATTTTTATCTTTTACTGCACAGTATAATTTGGTCCCAGACCCCCACCACTAAAAGCTCAGATGTAAGTGATCCTTATCTTTCAGGTCTAGCCTACATCTAGGCCTACTTCCCATCAAGCTTTTTTGTGTGTGTCTTGTTTCTGCCAAAAGTGGGTTCTAAGCATTGGGGTCACATCGTTTCCATGCTGGCTGGCATACAACTATCAATATAGGAATTATTCAAAAAAGGAATGGATTAGGGGATGGTAGACACAGTCCCAACACCTTTCCTCCCTCTGTCTCTATAGAACAGTTATCCCCATACTTCCAACTGGTGAAGCCACTATACCGAACAGTAATGATAAAAGTAATAATAGTTAGCATTTATTGAATGGGCATTAGGGGCTAGGCATCTGACATACAGCCCCATGAGTCTGACTTTAATGTTGAAAGATGTGAAGCTCAAGAGAATACAGTAATTGTGCAGGATCACACAGCTAGCTTGTGGCAGAGTGGAGATTCAAAACTGGTTCTGTCTGTCTTCAAGGCCTGTGTTCCTTTAACCAAAGCACACTGCCTCATTCGTGTTAGAAAATCATGGGCTTTTGGTGCGATAGTCAGAAAGAGGTGAACTGGATAGGTGAAAAATGATGTAATTTGACCCTTAGAATAAACATTTTATTTACTTTTACTATCCTTCCTGTGACTATGATCAACTGTCAACTCCAACTATAAAGACCGAGGAAACATGTCCCACCTAAAACTATATCTGTGTAGTATTTATAGGGAAGTATATTTTTATACTAATCCAAATCACAGAAAATAATAAAACATGGCTTCCCTTCTCTCCCTATTCTGTCTTTGATTTGATCTTTATTAGAATTTCAAAGGCAATTTTTCCCACAAATTCTCTTTTGAAGTAAAACCTACGTACTATATAAAGTCCACAAATCTTACATGTGCAGCTCAGTGAGTTTTCACAAAGTGAACATACCCATTTAATCAGCCCTCCAATCAAAATAAAGAACATGACCAATATCCCAGAAGCCTGCCTCATGCCCACTCCATTCACTAACTGACTTTCAATAATTATGATTCTGACTTCAATTATTATTAATTTGCCTGTTTATATAAATGGAACCAGCGAGTATACTCCTTTGTGTTGGGCCTTCTTTGTTTCAACATCATATCTGTGAAACAAATTCACGTTGTTGTTTGCAGCATAACTTAAAAAACACACACATATATATAAATATATATGTGTATGTATATGTGTGTATATATATAATTATTGTGTATAAATATACTATAATATATTTATGTATTTAACAGTTGATGGACATTTGGGTGATTTCCAGTTTGGAGCTGTTCTGAATAATGCTGCTATGAACATTCTTTGGTGTCTTTTGGTAGATATATGTCCTTACTTCTCTTAGATATATATTTAGGACTGGTGTTGCTAGGTCATAGGACACACATGTCTTCAGCTTGGTAGATAATGCTAAATACTTTTCAGAAGTGGTTGTACCAATTTTTATGACAATAAGCAGAGTATAAGAGTTATTCCATATACTTGCCAACACTTGCTTTTAAATTTTAGATTTTCTGATAGATATGTTATATTGCCGCATTGTGGTTTTAATTAGAGAAAGAATATGTTAAGCGCCTTGCTGGCACTGGAGGGACTGCCCCTCTCAGGGTTAGCTAATCCCTAGAAATAGTATACAACTCACCTGGGAGTTGGCTGACTGGATATACTGAGTTTCTGGTCAAGTGGAGCTTTTACAGGGACAAAAAAGTTATCTAAATTTTGATTTGCTGACGTGGCACCCCTGACAGGAGTGGCTCCACCTTGAGCCTAGAAAGTTATTTCAACAACAGGCAAAAGGAAAAAAATCACCATAGCAACTGATTCAGAAAAGGCATTTGACAAAATTCTAAACTCATTCATTGTCTTAGCTCAGGCTGCTGTAACAAAATACCATTAAACTTAAACAACAGAAATTTATTTCTCACAGTTTAGGAGGCTAGGAAGTGTAAGACCAAGGTGCCAGCTAAACAGATTCCTGGTGAGGAACTTTTTCCTGGCTTGCAGGTGGCTATCTTTTCTCTGTATCCTTACTTGGTGGAGAGAGAGATCTCATGTCTCTTCCTCTTTTGTAAGGGCATTAATTCCATCATGATGGGCCTACTCCTATCACTTAATCTAACTCTAATTACCTCCCAAAAATCACTTGCAAATACCATGAAATTGGAGATTAGGACCTCAACATATAAATTTTGGAGGGACACAAACATTCAGTCCATAACACTCATGATAAACACTCTCACCCGACTCAGAATAGAGGGGAACCTCCTCAACTTGATAAAGATCATCTACACAAAAAACCTACAGCTAACATCATACTTAATGGTGAAAACTGTATGTTTTTCCCCAAGAACAAGAATAAGGCAGGGATGTACTCTCACTATTCTTATTCATCAAAGTACTGCAAGTCCTAGACAATACAAAAAGGCAAGAAAAAGAAATAAAAGACATACAGATTAGCAAGGAGGAAATAAAACTGTTCCTACTTGCAGATGTCATATTGTCTAATCATAAAACCCCATGGAATCTACCAGAAAGCACTGAGAAGTAATAAGGGAATCCAGCAAGGTCAAAGGTCACCAGCACAAGACAAATACACAAATATTCATTGTATTTTTATATGCTAGCAATGAGCAAATGGAAACAAAAATTAAAAACAATACCATTTACAACCATCAAGGAAAATGAAATAATTAGGTATAATTCTAACAAAACATATGTAAGATCTGTGTATAAAAACTACAAGTAAGGATAGGAAAGGATGTTCAACATTATTAGTGATTAGATAAATTCAAATTGGAACCACAATGAGATGTTATTACACACCTATCAGAATGACTAAAATGAAAAATACTAATGATCAAAAATGCTGGTGAGGATGTGGAGAAACTGGATCTCTCATACGTTGCTGTGTGAATCTAAAATGGTACATTCTGGAAAATAATTTGTCAGTTTCTTATCAAATTAAACATACACTTACCATACAACTCCGCAATTGTACTCCTAGCATTTATCCCAGAGAAATGAGAATTTATGTTCACACAAAAACCTGAATGGGAATGTGCATAGGGGCTTTATTCACAATCTCTAAAAACTGGAAATAACCCAGAAGACCCTCAATGGGTGAGGGGTTAAACAATTTGGTATATTCACACCATGGAATACTACTCAGCAATATAAAGGTAGGAGGTTTGCATATACGCAGCTTGGATGAATCTCAAGGATATTATGTTGAGTGAAAAAAATCCAATCTCAAAAAGGTTATATACTGTATGATTCAATGTATTTAACAATTTCAAAATGACAAAATTGTAAAGATGGAGAACAGATTAGTGCAGTGTTTCTGGACCTTTTTTTCATTATTACCCCTCAAGAAGGCTTTTTAGATTTTTTTTTCTAATCCCCCCCCCCAATTAAATACTAAGGAATAAGGTTTTATCAGGTAGGGTTGAGCTTTGGAAGGCCACAGTCATTGCACTGTCTAAGATTCTTTTTCAGGGACCAGGGAACATGTTGGAAGGGATAGGAGAGGAAGTCACACTTCTCTGAAGATACATTTCTGTAGACTTTTTACTTCTGAAATCCTGCCAATGTTCTACATTTTCAAAGATAAAATTGAATCAACAGGATGGGGGAAGAAACCTAAAACTGAAAGCAAATAGAAACAGATGAACACAACTGCATGTCAAGTGAGTAACACAACCACGCCGAAAATAACTCTTGAACACAGCACTTGCTCTATAGATCCTCAGATTAGGGATAAAAAGAACTGCATACAAATCTTCAATCCTTTTAAATAGGTTTGTTTTATATAGTAGTATGAGTGCAGCAATTCTGAAATACTGTCTTATGTATACTGAAGTAAATGAATTAATGTTGTTGGAAACCAGGCTTCTCGCTGGAAGTAGGGAGATAAAATTATAAAATGGGTGAAAGCAAGAAGGAACTTTTCTGTTTTCATGTTACACATTGATACACATTCTGGGAAGTCATAACTAAAATATCAAATATTTTAAAATTATAATACTTGCTATAACTTTCTGTTGAAGAGAAATTCAACATAAGATTTATTTATTTATTTATTTATTTATTTAGTATTTTGGAGTTTTATTCAGAATGTTTTTTTCACTAATGGAACAATAGATTGTCACTACTAGGCTGAATGTCTCCTTCAGGAGATAAAGGATAACAGCTCTGGGGCAATAAATGGCCCAGAGTCAGCCATGCTGTGTTTGAGTCCTGGAACTAACTGCCTTTTCTTGTTGTAATACCTTGGGCAAATCACTGAAATACTTTAAATATCACTTTCCTCATCTGTAAGATCTGGATAATATTGTCTATTCATAGGATTGTTATGAAGATCAACTGAGAAGGGGTGTTAACACTCTTTTGTAAATAGTGAGGTGTTATACAAGTATATCAGAGGGTATTACATATTTTGTGGCACAGACCTCAAAGAAAACAGGTGAAAATGGTTCTACTATACTTTGACTTGATTTTATAAGCTATGATTTTGTTAATTACTGCATGCCAATAGAATTCTCAGTAGATATTCAAAAATAGATTATGAGGTATCAATTTAGTTCATGAACTATAAAGTGCTTTTGCCACCTACTATGGTATGTGTCCTTTGTTTAACCTTTCCCTGAGCAGCCTGTTGAAAATGAATGATCTTTTGGTAAGAAAATAATTACTGCGAGAAAAAAACATCCCTCAAGCTAAATCTACAAAGATTTTTGTTGGCCAGTCGGAAAGCAAATTACTTACAAATGAAAATGAGTTTAGCCATATCAGCATAAAATTATTTTCTGGCTCCAGAACATCCATTAGCATCTATATATAAGAAATATATATGTCTCATTATAAATCACATACAGTATATTTTGCCACAATAATAATTTAAAAAAAAACACAAGAAGCCCTACTTCCCTACTTGTCAAGGAGCCCTTGTCAAAAGACTCGCTGAAGTCTGGAGGCCCTTTGTCTACATTTTATATTGAACCAGTTTGGTAATCTAATCCAACCTGCCTAAATTATAGTATCAGAAAGAAGTGAAGTTAGTTTGATGTTCATATAGATATATACATATATACATAAACATACATTCCAGTTGGTCCTTCCAAATATTCAAAAAAATGTCCCTTAATAATCCTTGCTAGAATTAATCATTGTAATAATATCAAGTTATTTTTAAGAGATCTACCTTCTTCTCTCTTGAGGGAAAACTCTATAGTATATGAAGCACCACACACATAACACTTATCCAAATCCTTACCTTGAACATTAGCTATATATTTATTTTACACATGGGAAAAACTGAGGCTCTGAGAATTATTTATGTGACCTAACCAAGGCCTCAGTGTAAATGTCAGAGCCAGAATTCATCACAATGTTGTCTAGTTCTAATGTCCACCTTTATTCCTCTGAGCTCTTTTGCCTACTTCCACTCCTGGAGAACATCTTTTTCCCCCAACAGTTCCTTAATCGGAGAAGAAAGCAGCTCCATAACAAATGAAGAGTTGTTCCTTTAGTATGTCATTCCTCCAAGTGCATCATCAGCCCTAAGCACCAGGTGTCTAACTTTCTTATTCTTTCTCCTCCTCTGAATATAAATTCCAAAGAGTATTTTTTGTTTCCATTTAGAGCTTCTTGCCACTCTTCATAATTAGCTATGACACCTCTTATGTGTTTTTCCTTGCACATGTGTCCTGTTTTCATTCATTCATTCAATCAGGAAACATGAACTGAGTACCAGATGGGCTAAGCACTGAGAGGATGGTGGCAAACATGATGGGCACAGTTCTTGTCCTTGTGGAGCTTATAGTCTAGGGAGAAAGACAGTTGAGAGGGCATTTGCACTGTGAAAAGTGCTATAATAAAGGTAAAGCCCTGAGTTCTGTGAAAGCTCGGAGGAGAGAAACTGGACCTTAACCCAAGGAAGGATGCCCAGCGTGGCAAGCAGAAGGAGGGAAGGCAGGGAAAATCCTGCCGTGCAACGTATCTGAGATTTTGCTGCCTGCGTTTTCTTCTAGGATTTTTATGCTTTCACAACTTACATTTAAGTATTTTATCCATTTGAATTTTTTCTTGTGTATTGTGTAAGTTGGTGGTCTAGTTTTATTTATTTATTTTTTTGCATGTACCTGTCCTGTTAGCCCAACACAGTTTATTGAAGAGACTGTCTTTACTACGGGGGGGAGGAGGGGGGAACTGGGTGAAAGGTGAAGGGATTAGCCAGAGAGCATAAATGCACACCCCACAGACAGACAACGGAGTGGTGATGGCCAGAGGGAAGGGGGTGCTGGCTGGGTGGAGGTGGGCAAAGGGTGTGGGGGTGGGGATATCTGTAATAGTATCAACAATAAAAATAAAGTTTAAAAAAAAGTGAAATCTTGTAATTTGCCACAGCATGGATGAACCTAGTGGGTATTATGTTAAGTGAATAAGTCAGTCAGCCCAGCCAGGTGTGGCTCAGCCGTGAAGTGTTGACCTAGGATCCAGGCGATCGGGGTTCAATTCCTGGTCAGGGCACAGGCCCAGGTTGCGGGCTCCATCCCCAGTCAGGGGTGCGCAGGAGGCAGCCAATCAATGACTCATCATTGATGTTTCTATCTCTCTCTCTCCCTCTCCTTTCCTCTCTCTGAAGTCAATAAAGATATATTAAAAAATAAATAAATAAAATATCAGAGTAACTTTCTTTAAAAAAAAAAGTGAGTCAGAGAAAGGGAAATACCATATGATTTCACTTATATGTGGAATCTAAAAAACAATGTAACCAAACAAATAAAACAGAAACACACTCATTGATACAGAGAACAGACTGATGGTTGCCAGAAGGGAGGGGAATTGGGGGACTGTGTGAAAAAGATGAAGAGATTGACAAGTACAGATTGGCAGTTACAAAATAGTCATGGGGATGTAAAGTACAGCATAGGAAATATAGCCCATAATATTGTAATAATTATGTATGGTGCCAGGTGGGTAATGGGAATATCAGGGGAAACACTTTGTAAAGTATATGATTGTCTAACCACTATACTGTGCACCTCAAACTAATACAAAATAATACTGAATGTAAACTATAGTTGAAAAAATTAAAATAATTTTAAAAAAGAAACACACAAAAACATTCATTCATGATTAGAAAACATACTTGTAGCAAATTACAAATAAAAAGGAACTCTCTTAACCTTATAAAGTGTATTTACAAAAAACACACCTCACATCAGCCCTGGCTGATGTGGCTTAGTTGGTTGAGAATCGTCCCATGCACCAAGAGGTCGCTGGTTCAATTCCAGTCAGGGCACATGCCCGCATTGTGGGCTAGATCCCCAGTGGGGGGCATGCAGGAGGCAGCCGATCGATGTTTCTCTCTCTCCCTCTCCCTTTCTCTCTCTCTCTAAAAATTCAGTTTAAAAAAACTGACAGCAAACATCATGCTTAAAGATGAATTATTGAAAAATTTCCACCCCCTGCTATGGCTGGGTAGCTCAGTTGGTTGGAGTGTCATCCCCATATGCCAAGGTTGTGGGTTTGATCCCTGGTCAGGGCACATGCATGAATCAACCAATGATGCATAAATGGGTGGAACAACAAATCAATGTTTCTCTCTCTCCCTCTCCCTCTCTCCTTCCCTCCCCCCATCTCTAAAATCAATCAACATATTTTTTGTTAAAATGTCTCCCCTGTATCATCAAGAATGAGACAAAGAAATCTGTTATCACCACTTCTAGTCAACATCAAACATGGAGTTCAATATAATAGCACAGAAAAAAATAATAAAGAGTATATGGTAGGAAAGGAAGAAATAAAACTGTCATTATTTATAACTTCATGACTTTGCACACAAAAAATTCCAAAAGAATCTACAGAAAATGTATTAGAATTAATCAGCAATTTTGTAAAGCTACCAGAAAGTTTATATTAAAAAAATCAAATACACATCTATAAACCAGTATCAAATAAATATGAAATGAAAAATTTAAAGATACCATTTACAATAGTTTTAAATAACATCAAATAATTTGGAATAAATCTATCAAAAGATGCCCAAGAGTTTTATACTGAAAACTAGAAAATATTGAGAAAAAAATTAAAGAGACATAAAAATGGCATATACTATATTTGTGGGTTACTATACTTAATATGGTAACGATGTCTATTCTCCCCAAATTGATCCATAAACTCAATGCAATAGCAATCAAAATCCCAATAAGTTGTTTTAGTACATTAAGAATTTGACACATTGCCTGGCTGGTATGGCTCAGTTGGTTGAGCACCATCCCATGCACAAAGAGGTCACCGATTTGATTCCCGGTCAGGGTACATGCCCGGGTTGTGGGCTCGACCACCCAGTAGGGGGCATGCAGGAGGCAGGCAATTGCTATTACAATATTTATATGGATATGCAAAGAATAAATAATGACCGAGATGTTTTGTGGATCTAATGAGGCTGGTCAACAAAACTTCCACAAGGAAGCAAATGATTGAGTATCTTTGTGACCTTGGCAAAAGCAGTGATTTCTTTAAAAAGACCAAAAGGCTCTAACCATGAAAAAAACAAGTTGACAACTGACTACATTACATTTAAGAAATTCTGTTTATTAAGAGACACTATTAAGAAAGTAAAAAACAAGGCCCAGTGGGAAATTATATTTGTATATTATATAACTGATGAAGGGCTTGCTTTTATCCAAGATATATACAGAATTCCTACAAATAATTAAGAAAAAGGCACACAACTCTATAGAAAAGTGGGCAAAAGACTTAAGCAGGCATTTTCCTGTTTTACCATTGCTTTAGCTACATCTCACAGATTTTGATATATTTTTACTTTAACATATTAAAAATATTTTCTAATTTACCTTTAGGTTTCTGTTTTGGCCCATGGAAATCTGTTGCTGAATTTGTAAGAGCTTTGACTGTTTTCTTATTGTTGTTATCTTTCTGGAAATGATTTCTATTTCAATTATGTTATGGCCTGAGAAAATTTCATTTCTATCAAATTTCTTAAGTTTTGTTTTATGACCGAGGATATGGTCTAAGCAGGCCAACCTTATAAGAAATACTAAAGAGAGTTCTTCAGGATAAAAGCAAGTTACTCCAGGTGGTAATTCAAATCTACATGAAAAAACAAAGAACACCAGTAATTTTGTAACTACAAGAGACAGTAAAAACCCATATTTCATTTCCCTCTCCTCTTAATTAATTTAAAAAGCAATTGTATTTAAAAAAATGTGTAAAATTTTATTGTTGTGCCTATAACATATAAAAATGTAATATGTTTGACAGTAAGAACACAGAGGAAGTGGGTGAGATCAAGTTTTATTGGAGTAAGAAAATGATACCATATGGTTACTCAAATCCACAGGAACAAATGAAAACTAGACACTGTAACTAAGAAGGTAAATTTAACAAAGTCTATAAATATACACTTGGTCTCTTTTTTCCCAGCATCTTTACTAGAAATACAAATATTTACAGTAATATTTATATCATTGTATGTTTGGATTTAATATTATTAAGATTGCAATACTCCCCAAATTGATCTACAGATTGAACACCATCTTTTATCAAAATCCCAGCTGGCTTTGTTGCCAAATCTGACAAGCTGATCTTAAAATTTATATGTAAATTCAAAGGACCCAGAATAGCAAAAATAACCTTACAAAAGAAGAACAAAGTTTGAGTATTCACATTTGCTAATTTCAAAACTTACTACAAAGCTATAATAATCAAGACAGTGTGGTACTGGCATCATTACAAACATACTGATCAAGAGCATTGAGAGTCCAGAAATAAAATCCCACATTTACTGTCAATTGATTTTCAACAAGGGTACCAAGAATGGGGAAAGAATGGTATTTTCAACAAATGGTGCTGGGACAAATAGATGTCCACATGCAAAATAATGAAGTTTGAACCCCACCTCCCACCACATACAAAAATTAGCCAAAACTTGATCAAAACTTAAATCTAAGATCTAAAATATCCTCTCAACAAAAGTGTTGGACATAGAATACCTAGATTTTACTAAATAAAAACATCAGTTTTTCAGAGTTATAGGAATTAATTTCCAGCTCTCCAAAAATGTACATTCACTTTGTATCGGCAAGCTACTTTTGGTAGAGCAGCTGCTTACTGATCAGGTCCTTTGTGTCTATAAATTCATCATGTAGACTTATCCAAGTCTAAAATGTCTATTTGCCCTGGACATTGTGGCTCAGTTGTGAGGAATGTCAGCCCCTACACCAAAAGACTGTGGATTCCTACAGGGAAGCAACTGATCGGTGTTTCTCTTTCACATTGATGTTTCCCTCTCTCTCCCTTCCCCCTCTCTAAAAAATCAATGACCATGTCCTTGGGTAAGGATTGTAAAAATAATAAATAGATAAGATACAATGTCCATAACTTTTAAACATCATGAAGTATATTGGATGCCATCATGTTAACCCCCTTTTTCTCAGGGAAAATGGTTCAAGCGCAGAGATAACTTGAAATTGTGAAATCAAAATTGGATTCCAAATAAGTTAGAGTCTTCATAAGAATTTGAGAAAGTCTTACTTAATTTGACTGCCTTTTCGTGGTGACATTTTATTTTGGGTTCTAAAGCTGTCTGATTTCCAAAATTTGCATTAGCACTGTGTGCTGAATATGCAGATAGCAAAGCTAGACTAAATATCAGCAATCTTTTATATTTTTTACAGTTTCATTATGATCTTCGTAGAAATCGAGAAGATGGTTTGAAACTCTCCTTTTCTAGTCAAAGTACCTAAAAGTTAGGAGGAACATTTTTCAGTTGCTGTGATTCAACATATCACTTGATGTACTATAGAAAGCATGATCCTTGGTAAGACCTGATAGAATCAGCTCTTCACTGTTAAAGACACATCCCCTTCTGTGCTAGGCCTAGTCCCAAATTCTTTTCAGTTTATTGTCCAGTATGTTCTGTTTTAGTTGTTTACTTCCTTAATCCAGTTATATGTGTCCTTCCATCTGTCATCGAAATAACAAGGTCATTTAGCTTTCTTTTTTTGGTGATTTCTGGGTCAGGCTGTGCTTGGTATTGTAATTATTCTCATTTTCTGTATCTGAACACTTAGAACACATAATCACAATATTCATAATGTTAAAAATTAATGTAGCACTATCTCCATACAAATCACAACAATTAATCCACAGGCAACGTTAGGGGTAGAATGTTACAAATCATGACTGCAATGCACTTAAATTGCAAACTTAAAGTCGTCCCCCACCGACTGGTGCAACAACAGATGATCTATTATAGTGAACTGCAAATCATGGTGGCCCACATCAGTGGTCAGGATTAAAGGCAGCAGCAATGACTATGGATAGATAATGTCATATCCATTGGACGCTAACAACAGCATTGTGTTCAGTCTCTATTTTTGAATCCACATTATGGGTTCGGTACCTTTTTCCCTGAGCATGAACAACTATTGCTGAAAACTGATTTCCCCCCCAATCCTGCGAAGGAGATTCCTGAGATGCAGGACTTCCAGTGCTAAAATTGGGACAGCACCAAGGAAATAAGGATAATTGGTCACCCTATTATGCCTGTGAGAGCTTTCCAGAACGCTGAAAGTGTTGTTGTTTTTAAAAGTATATCTTTATTGATTTCAGGGAGAGGAGAGAGAGGGAGAGAGAGAGATAGAAACATCAATGATGAGAGAGTCATTGATCGGCCGCCTCCTGCGCGCCCCCGACTGGGGGTCGAGCCCGCAACCCGGGCCTGTGCCCTGATCGGGAATCGAGCCCTGATCGGGAATCGAACCCCGATCGCCTGGATCCTAGGTCCATGCTCAACCGCTGAGCCACACCCAGCTGGGCTGAAAGGGTTGTTTTTGACAGTTTTGTTCAGCTTTACAGTTGCTCTTGGGGGAGAATATTTGTTAACCTCCTTAATTCATCATGCTGGAAGTAAATCTCCCATACTATGTACTTTACATATTATTTTTAGTGTGTTTCTCTTACTAAATTGTAAACTCCACCAAATAGGGATTTTCATTTGTTTTGGTCACTGCTGTATCCCCTATGCTTGGCACATCATAGGGACTCAATAACTATTTTTTTAAATTTATTTTTGTTTAAAATATTACAGATGTGCCTTTTTCTCCCCAATGACCCCTTCCACCCCATCCCATCCCCCTCCCCAGTCCCTCTTCCCACCATTGTCCATGTCCTTGGGTTGTGCATATATGCATATAAATTCTTTAGTTAATCTCTCCCCCTCCCCCCACCCGCCCTCCTCCATCCCTCTGACATTCGTCAGTCTGATCCATGCTTCCATGTCATTGAATCTATTCTGTTCATTAGTTTATTAAGTTCTTTATATTCCACATATGAGTGAGATCATGTGATGTTTGCCTTTCTCTGCCTGGCTTATTTCACTTAGCATAATGCTCTCCAGGTCCTTCCATACTGTCCCAAAGGGTACGAGATCCTTCTTTACAGCTGCGTAGTATTCCATGGTGTAAATGTCCCACAGCTTTTTATCCCCTCATCTACTGATGGGCAGTTGGGCTGTTTCCAGATCTTAGCTATTGTAGACTGTGCTGCTCTGAACATAGGGGTGCATATATTCTTTCTGATTGGTGATTCAGGATTCTTAGGATATATTCCTAGAAGTGGCATCACTGGGTCAAAAGGCAGCTCCATTTCTAATTTTTTGAGGAACCTCCATACTGTTTTCCACAGTGGCTGCCCCAGTCTGCATTCCCACCAGCAGTGTACTAGGGTCCCCTTTCCCCACACTCTCGCCAGCACATGTTGTTCGTTGATTTGTTGATGGAGCCATTCTGACAGGTGTGAGTTGACACCTCATTGTGGTTTTAATTTGCATCTCTCAGATGATTAGCAACATTGAGCATTTTCTCATGTGTCTCTTGGCCATCCGTATGTCCTCTTTGGTGAAGTGTCTATTCAGGTCCTTTGCCCATATCTTAATTGGGTTGTTTGTCTTACTCTTGCTGAGTGCTATGAGTTCTTTGTACACTTTGGAAATTAGCCCCCTTATCAGATACATCCTTGGCAAATATGTTTTCCCAGACCGTGGGTTTCCTTTGTATTTTGAGGCTGTTTTCTTTTGCTGTGCAGGAGCTTTTTAGCTTGATGTAGTCCCATGTGTTTATTTTTGCTTTTGTTTCTCTTACCCTAGGAGATGTATCAGTGAAAAGTCCACTCCGTGGGATGTCTGTGACTTTACTGCCTATGTTTTCTTCCTGGATTTTTATAGTTTCACAACTTACATTTTAATAACTATTTTTGATGAATAGATGAATTAATCACACTTGCAGCAGTGTGGAGACTAGATTGGAGGTGGAAAAAAATGAATCACATAGGCAAGCTAGTAGAGGGTCCAGATTAGAGATAGTAGAGATGGTGGAGATATTGAAAAGTGGGCTGATTTTAGAAATAATGAGGAAAATGGCCATGATTAATAATAGACTGAAGATGATCGGGGGGAGTGAAATAGAGGGTGGTGTCAACGATAACTTTTTGAACTTTAGCTTGCAGAACTGGGTGGATAGGGGAACCATTCAATGAGTTAGCAAACAATGGGCCAGTGACAGGTTATAGGGAGAAGACCCTGAGCTCTGTTAAGAGATAGCGACTTTGAGCCTGGCCCGTGTGACTCAGTGATTGAGTGTCGACTCATGAACAAGGCGGTCCTGGCTCGATTCCCTGTCAGGGCACATGCTCCGGTTTCGGGCCTGATCCAGCAGGGGGCTTGCAGGAGGTAGCTGATAGATGTTGATGTCGATGTTTCTCTCTCTCTCCTCCCAACCTCTCTCTCTAAAATAAAAAAATATATATATATTTTAAAAGAAGGGACAGTGAGTTTGAGATTCTTTTGAGATGACTAAGCAATTTCAAATAGGCAGTTGGATATAGGGTCCTAGAATTCAGAGGAGATATGTTGGCTAGAGACAAAAATGAGTTTTATCTCTCCCAGTGGGTGGTAAATGAAGTGATAGTGTGGATTATTACCAAGAAAGAGAGAGAGCAGGGCCTAAGATCAAGCTACAATTGTACCCTGCATACCTTCAAGTTTTTTTTATTTTTATTTTATTTTATTTTTTAAACATATCTTTATTGATTTCAGAGAGAGGAAAGGAGGGGGAGAGAGAGAGCTAGAAACATCAACGATGGGAGAGTCATTGATCGGCTGCCTAGCCCGCAACCCGGGCATGTACCCTGACTGGGAATCGAACCCCGATCTCCTGGATCCTAGGTCAATGCTCAACCGCTGAGCCACGCCCGGCTGGGCTCAAGTTTTTATTTGTGTTAATTAAAGTACTCGATTGTCAACTGGAGCCTAAATTAGGGTTTCAAAACATAACTGTTTTAGAGATTTTGAAATGAATTTAAAAAGATTTTCAGGTTTTCTCCTACTTTTCTTTCATGTCCCATTTTTAGAGATGAGGCATGTTTCATGGTAGAGTTTGGTGTCCACTGGTTGTGCTTTTTAAAAAATTGGTGGTAAAAAACTGGTTTACAGTGACTATGGAGGATCATGGTTCTGGTTTTTTAAGTATATATCAAGTCCTCCTGAGTCCTCAGCACTGTGCTAGGTGCTGTGGAGAACATAAGAGATATTTGCTGTGCTTACTCTTGAGAAAATTTCAAACTATTGGGAGGAAGAATTGCATATTAAAATTGGAAGAGACCTTAAAGATCATCTAGTCTGATTTATCATGTTTTTCAGATAATAAAAGCATGGCCCAGAAAGATAAAATGACTTTTCAAGTTCAAAATGAAGAGATTGAGATCTCATTTTAGAAGCCAGAGTGTCTGGTTTCTAGCCTAACCAAGCACATTACTCTTTCTCACTAAGCCATTCATTCATTCCACAAATTTCAACTGAGTGCCTACTATGTGAAGGTACTGTTCTAGGCACTCATGGTAAAGCATGCTACTTTTTCATCTGCATTTGCCTCTAGAGAGTAATAGTAAGAGTCACAATCCTCTCAGCATTCAATGAGCAGAGTTGACTGACAACTGGGTGTGGCTTCCAGCTGGACCATCCACTTTCAATTTATAATAATTTCTTCTCTTAGTGCCTGAGGGAAGAGGAAATAAGTGGTAGATTAACATATGAAGCAATTAGAGAATACTATATGGTATTCAGTATATAATTAAGTGCTAAGTTGCATTGTGTGACTAAGTGCAACAGAAAGGTACTGGAGCCAAGGCCCAGAGTATAAGACAGCAATCTTAGAGAGGAAAAAGTCTTCCAATGGTAGAAACCACTGGCTCCCTGAGCTGTTCCTTTGAGTAAGTTCAGCAAATATTTATTGGTCAGGCACTATGCTAGGTGTGCCTGGGGTATAAAAAAACACACAAAAACAAGACATGGTCTTTTCTCTGCCCGAGATCACTGTCCGTTAGGAGAGATAGAAGTACATATAATTTCAATAGACTGTAATGGTGGTAAATGATGAGAGAGGTCTGGCCAGGGTATATGAAAGGGTAAGTAAGCCCTGGCCAGGTGGCTCAGTTGGTTGGAGCGTTGTCATGTGCACAGAAAGATTGCGGGTTCAATTCTGGCCGGGGTACATACCTGGGTTGTGAGTTTGATCCCCACAGTGTACGAGAGGCAACTGATCCACGTTTCTCTCAAACATTAATGTTTCTCCCTCTCTGTCTCTGTCTCTCTCACAACATATCTTCGGATGAGGATTGAAAGAAAGAAAGAAAGAAAGAAAGAAAGAGAGAAAGAAAGAAAGAGAGAGAGAGAGAGAGAGAGAGAGAGAGAGAGAGAGAGAGAGAGAGAGAGAGAGAGAGAAAGAAAGAAAGAAAGAAAGAAAGAAAAAGGGAGGGGGGGAGGGAGAGAGGGACGGAAGGAAGGGAGGGAGGGAGGGAGGGAGGGAGGGAGGGAGGGAGGGAGGGAGGGAGGGAGGGAGGGAGGGAGGGAGGGAAGAAGAAAGAAAGAAAGAGAAAGAAAGAGGAAGAAAGGGAGGGGGAGGGAGAGGGAGGGAAGGAAGGAAGGAAGGAAGGAAGGAAGGAAGGAAGGAAGGAAGGAAGGAAGGGAGGGAGGGAGGGAGGGGGGAGGGAAGGAGGGAGGGAGGGAGGAAGGGAGGGGAGGGAGGGAGGGAGGAAGGGGGAGGGAGGGAGGGAAGAAGAAAGAAAGAGAGAGAGAGAGAGAGAAAGAAAGAGAAAGAAAGAGAAAGGAAGGAAGGAAGGAAGGAAGGAAGGAAGGAAGGAAGGAAGGAAGAAAGAAAGAAAGAAAGAAAGAAAGAAAGAAAGAAAGAAAGAAAGAAAGAAAGAAAGAAAGAAAGAAAGAAAGAAAGAAAGAAAGAAAGAAGAAAGAAGGGAGGGAGGGAAGGAGGGAGGAAGGGAGGGGGAGGGGGGAGGGAGGGAGGGAGGGAGGGAAGGAAGGAAGGAAGGAAGGAAGGAAGGAAGGAAGGAGGGAGGGAGGGAGGGAGGGAGGGAGGGAGGGAGGGAGGGAGGGAGGGAGGGAGGGAGAAAGAGAGAGAAAGAGAGAGGAAGGAAGGAAGAGGAAGGAAGGAAGGAAGGAAGGGAGGGAGGGAGGGAGGGAGGGAGGGAGGGAGGGTGGGAGGGAGGGAGGGAGGGAGGGAAAGGGTAAGGAAAGCTTCTGGGAATCTAAGAGCTGACACCTGAACGGAATCTTGAAGGCCGCTAGGACCTAGCTAGTCCAAAAAGAGTTGTAAACGGAGTTTTAGGAAACAAGAGCAGCATGAATAAAGAAACAAAGGCGTTTTGTCTCTATCCCACTTATCAGAAAAACTGGAAACAATTAATAGCTACTGTTAAGTGGAATAAATGTCAAATCATGTGTTGTACACCTGAAACTAGTACCATATTATATGTTAACTATACTAAAATAATAAAGAGAAGAAAAAATATAATTTCTGCCCTTAAGGAACTTAGAATTTGGGACAAGAAGAAAAACAAAACAAAACACAATAACAACAACAAACCCTTAAAAAGGTTACTTCTATCATCCTCAGTTTCAGATGAGGAAACGACGGCACTGAGGTCAATCTGAAACCAGGATTTGTGTCTGGGCCATTTCGTTTTTGCCTTCCAGTATAGATTGTATCTCATTGTAAGTATGAGCTCCCAACAAATCTTATCTCTGTGTAATTCCTCTAGTTTTTAGACATTATGATAACATTTGAGATTAGTGTAGATCTGTCTGATCGTGTTATTTAACCAACAGCCCAAAGGAACAAAGATGCTCAAGATTACCCAGCGGCAATGCCTGTGACAAGCAAGTGTCTTCACTGAAATACGTGTCTAAGAATGATATTGATCAAAATAAAGTCTCTCAAGCACTCAGATGTTACTGATAAAATGCCCAAGTGATAAGAGTTTTTCGTTTTTTCTTGTTTTCAGCTTCACGGCTGCAGGTTAGTAGTTCTCAAACTTTGCTGTATATCACAGTCTTACCTGGGGAGCTTATTAAAAAATATAGTTGGGACATTTGTAATACTTTCAACAATAAAATAAAATTAAAAAAAAAATATATATATATATATATACACACATATATATAGTTGCTGGGCCCCATTCACATGTATGCCAGAATGACTGTGGTAGGGCTCAGATTGCTGTTTTATTAACAACTTCATGAAATGATTTCCTTCTATTCCAGTGCCCCTTCTCCCATTCTTCCTTACATCCCCTTCCCCATTTCCAGGGCCTTTAAATGTATATTGAGTAGCTACTACAGGCCAGGCACAGAGCTCTGTGGGCTGGGTTTACAGCTGTGAACAGGACAAAACAAAGCCCCTGCCCTGAGGAGAGAGACAATAAACACATAAACAAGTGAATAAGAGACATAGAGATAAAGAGCTTGACTTAATGGGGTCAAAACAATGTAGACTTGACACAAGGTTCTTCCCCTTCCTAGCTGTGTGACCTTGGGCAAGTTACTTAATTGCTCAATAGTCTTTCTTCCTCTGTAAAAACCAGACTAATGATACTCCCTACCTCTTGGGGCTGTTGTAAAGATTGAATAAGATACTTAGCAGGGTGCCTGGTGCATTGTCCAAAGTCGGTTACCTCTTATTATTTGGCAAGCATCAGCACGATAAAGTTTAATTACTTTGCCAATATTGCCATCGATATTGAGTTCAGTTTCTGTTTTTATTCAACATTCAACAAACAACATTTTAGAGATGTCCATGCATTTCCCCAGCCTCACTTATATGTTTCCTGGGCAGATCCTGTACCATACCCACCTTCAAATTGCTGAACAAGGGAGAGACATCACCAGCAAAGTCCACCAAGGCAGTTAGGTATCCGAGTAGCTCCGGACGCTGGACAGAATTAAGAATTTTATGAAACCTAACCAATACCATAAGTGGAAATTAAAAAATAAACAACAACCACAGAAACTAAGTAGAAGAGCATAGGGGCCAAATGCTGGGAGCCAACATTAGCAGGTAGATCTGTCAAATGATATGTCAGTTAACGGATACACAAAAAAATCTGTCCTTCATAGTTACTGGGGCAAGAACATTCATTTGTACTCCAAAACAAATTTGGGAAGGATATTAATCTCATTTGACTGATATGTAAACTAAGGCTCAGAGAATTCAAATGAATAGCCCAAGGTCACTCCGCTAGTTAGTGGAAGGTCAGTGAGTCAAATCCAGGTCTTCTGACTCTTGTACAGTATATCACACAAATCAATAGAATTTTAAAGTAAAGAATAAGAAATATAAAATGTATCCAATATACAAAATTTGCAAATGGAGTTCTGTTTAAGTGCCATTTGGAGCACTTGCTTTGCACTAGTCACAGTTGTAATTTTATATTTGTTTATGTGATTACTTGATTAAGGTCTGCCCCCACTGCTACACCAAGACCACCATGACCATTTTCACCTAACACATAATAAGTGATCAAAATGTACTTGATGAGTGAATAAATGACCCGCTGGTGTTGATTACAGCCAGAAGGGAGGTCATAGGCATGTGGGTGGATTTAGCCTTTGCTTTAAGCAGGAGCAGGAATGTCAGCGGCATTTTACTCAGGAACACTGAAGATGGGAAAAGCAATTACTCTTAAGTTGCTGAAGAGGATGAATTTGCTTGTGCAGAACTTAGTCATTTAAGCTCAAGGACAGGCTGATCTAAGCAGAGCAGATGCAGTTGCTAAGCACTTGTCTACAGGTTACAATGAAGTCAAGAGATTGTATCAATTCTACAGAAAAGGATGGAGGGCAGCTTCTTAATGTGTGGTCCTCAACAGTCTGCATCAGAATAGCTGGGCAGTTGAAGAAGGCAGATTTCTGGGCCCAGACCTTCAGAATGGGAGCGGGGTGGCATACAAAAATATGTCTGTTTAACAAGCTCCTCAAGTAATTCTCACTTCCACAGTTTAAGAACTCCTGGGGTGGCATAACAATAGACCATCACAGGGTCTAAGACTCCTCTAGGTCAAAGCCAGCATTATAACATGAGACGGGAAACCTACAAAAGCCACTGAAATAGCAACCAGAGAGCCAGAGTTAGAGTCCTTGTTATGAACTGAGGTAGGTTGAAGTTTAAGAGTAAGTACACAGTCAAAAAGTGTTCAACGTAACAGAGATGTCAAGAATGAGGGTGGAGACAAGTTGTGAAGATGGAATCCAGATTTTGTGGGGCCTGGACCTGTCCTGCAAGACCCAACTCAAAACATGTCCTCTCTAGGGATGTATTTCCTCCTCCTCTGGACAGAGTTCATCAATCTTTGTGGCACATAATTGTATTATAGCATCTTACCTATTGTCCTGAAATTCTGTTTTCTTCCTCATTAGAAATCCCTGATTTTCTTCCTCACACCGAGAATTCCTTGAAGGCAGGAACTGTGTCTTATTGCTTTTCAAAACCCCGATGTCTGGCATACAGAAAATATCTGCCAAAGCCTGCCGAATGAGTGATTGGAGAGCGATTGGAAGCAAAGAACACAGTCTGGCAGTGAAGGTAGAGGAATCCTATGTGTTTAAAGGCCAGGCAATTGATGCTGCTGGAGCAGCAAACAATTAGGAAATCAGTTCTTCCAGAGCACAGAAAAGATGTGATTAAAACCACAGTTTTAGCTTTAAAAAGTAGAAGGACAGTTCTTTCTCTGAGTCTTGAAGGAAGCAAAAAAAAGGATGGGTGTACAAAATATAGCTTAGCTCAGATGGCCCTACTCTAAATAAGTCAGGAAGTTAAGGCCTTTGCTGAGAATGAGGTACAAAAAGTGGGATCTAGAGCTGCAAGAAAAAGACTGGAAGAATGTTGGTAGGAGTGTACTGGTGGATCCATAAGAGATTAAGAGATCATTTGCTGTATCCTCAGGCATTGTTAAGGGCCTGTTATCACAATCTGACTCCTTTCTGTAGCCCTTGAAATAACAGGCTGCATCTATCAGTCGTGCTAATTGGAACTGGGTACCAGACTTGGGGCCTGGAACTAAAAGGAGTCACTCTTCTCTTCCTCTTCTGAACTCCCAGCACAGAGCCCCGGCACTTCCTTTCCAACTTTTAAGGCACTTGCTGCAGTCCATCTCCTATGATTGCTACTGTATTTGTCTTTTCCCTGTTCTACTGTAAAGAGGTGAGGGCAAAGGCTGTGTCTTATTCACTGTTGTGTTCTACCTTAGCATAGTGCTTTGTACATAATAAGCAGAGGATGTCTACACCAGGCACACCTCTAAGATAGCATTTATCACATCACACTATATTTGTTTTTCAGTCTCCTTTTATAGATCATGAGCTCAGGGTCAGGAATTGAGTCAATCTATGTCTCTTTTGTGTTTGGAAATTAGAAGTTTTGCAGATGTTTACTGAATCAAATTTTGTTGAAATGAATGCATGGATGATAGAATGAATAAAAGACAGCAAAATGTGGGGATGTGGGGAGAAATCTAAAAAAATGACAGTGCATAGGCACTACATTTTGTCACTAACACAATCATCAGTCTCATTTTGACATCAGCAAGTGTGTAAAGCTGGTGGAAAATGATACTGAGGGACCTGTTTTCAAATATACTGTAAATGTTTGGAATATACATTCTGGGTCTTCGTAATGTAAATCTCGAGCCACTCTCTTTCATGGTACAGAGCCTGGGTGAAAGGACTAACAGTCCCATGCAGCTAAATGAGTTATTATTTATCTGCTTGTATGGGATACAACGTTACACCAACATGGTTACTGTTTTCTTGAGGATTACAATTTAAGGTTAACATTGCAGAGGAAAACATCAAGAATGGAACAGCACTGGATCAAAACAATGGAAATCCACCCCCTCCCCCACCCCCCTTTCAGGAAAGGTAGCTACTTCAAGGACATCTTTAAATTTTCATCTGTTAGGGCTTTTTTCTCTTAAACCACAGGCTTGCACTCGTGAGCCAAGTAGAAAATAATAAAAGCTGACCCTTATATAGGGCATACTATATGCCCAAGTATTATTCTATATAATTTACATATATTAACTCATTTCTCTTAACAACCCTAGGAGATCTGGACGTGTTGAAACTGAGGGAGAGAGAGGTAATGCACCACGCTCAAGGTCATAGAGCTAGAAATGGGGGAGCTGGGATTCAAACCCAAGCATTCTAGCTTCATACAGCAAAGAGGAAAGTGTTCGTTTAGGTGTCTGGTTTACCTGTATGAGTTATAAAGAAAAGCACTCATCTTTTCTGATTATGATAATCTCAGCATTTATAGAGGGCCTGTTATATGCCAGGGACGCTAATACACACTTGCATTATTTCATTTCTTCCTCACAATAAACCCGGTAGATACCATTTCATCCCCATTTTAAAGACAAAAAATTAAGGTACAGAAATGAACATGATTCGCCTAAGGACTGAAATTGAGGTAGACTGACTCCACTACGAGCGTCTCAGTCTTTCCTGGCAGTAAAATGAGAGAACGGAAGACCTCAAAATGATGCCACGAGAGTACAATGAAATAATGGATGTGAAAAGGCCTCGGTGAACAAGTGCAAGGGATAAGGCCTACCCACATGAATCACTGTTGCAAACTGGTTCCCCAGGGCCCCCATCCAACGGCTTCTAGTCCCAACCCTGCCGCTTCCTCGCCCAACCCACAGCTACAGCTTTGATTCTCTTTCTCTATCTCGTCGAATCCTGCCCGCAAACACTTGGCTGAGCGACCGACCGGAGAATAGAAGGTACGCGCGCGAGCAGGAGGCGGGGCCTGTCGCCCAGCTCCGAGCTGGGGGCGGGTCTGCTCATGCGCCGTGGCCCTGCGGCTTCAGCGGTCCCTTGGCTGCAGCCAATCAGGAGCCGCGGCGCGTTCGGGCGTCTCACGCCCTGTGAGTCGTTGCGTGCGAGGGGGGGCGACGTAAGGGCACTCCGCGAGCCCGTCTCCTCGAATGAAAGGAAACAACCTCCGGCGACAGAGCCCCGCTCTCAGGCGCTGCCGACAACCGAGACAGACTTCTTTCTCTTTCCCCTCACTGGCGCTTCTCCCCTGCCGTTCGCCTCTCGGCCCTGCCGGTGAGTCCCCACAGAACCCCGGGGCCCCCCATTCTCTGCCTGGCGGGAGAGGACAAGGAGGATGGCGGTTGCCAGGCCGCCGCCCCTGCCCGTTGTTTAGGGGGACTCTCGGTGGTCTCGCTTTATTGTCGGGGACCCTAGAAGCGCCGCTCATTGAAGGCGCTTGGCTAAGAGGCTGCTAAGAAAAGTGCGTTAGAGGAGCTGAGGGAGAGGTGAGGCTTAAGCGTAGACTTCGGGGGAGGGGGCGCAACATTTAGGGAGGAAAAAATACTGGGAATATTTAGTCTTTGCCATTGCTTAGTACATATTTGGGAAGGAGGGAGGCTCCCAGTTTGGGAAGAGTAAGAGGAAGAATTGTGAGGATGGCAAGAGGGTTAGCCTTCCAGAAAGAGGAAAAAGTCCGGGTGGGGGGAATTAGGGGTAAAACAGAGATGAAACGAAGACTTAGAGGGCGAACTCCTAGGGGAGGAGGGCTCAAGAAAGTGGTAGGATGATATTTTTCGGGATTCCAGAGGATTGGAAAAGGACAATTTGGGGACCCTGACTTGACCGAAAGGAACCTGCTAAAGTGCTTTAGAGGAAGATAGTTTTGCGAGTTTATCTAGCGCTATATTAGCGGGAGATCTCGGAGTCTAGTGTGTACTGAATAAATAACGGAGAGGATCCTGTACGTTATGTGTACTATCCTTTATTATATGGACGAACAGCACGGCATTCTTTTGAAATGTGTTCGTTTCGATATTGAGTGGAAGTTGAAAAATCCTTCCTTTTCATCGGCTTACGGACTTAATATCAGGTCTTATTCATACAGATCAAATTCTTGCTCTACCCTTCGGTTTGAAACAACTGGAAAATTCCTTCAGTTTCCTTTTGAATAACCGCAAAAAGCAATGCGAAGCATGTAATATCGTGCAACCAAATTCAGGTGCCCTTCCGGTTCATTTCTTATTCGTCTATTTCTCTTCACTGTAACTTTCCTGACATAAATACTGCTTCTTTGGGGATCACATTGATATATTTTGAATCTGTATATTTCAACTTGCTCGCGTGTAGAATCGTTTGATCTTCCGGAACTGCAGTTTTTGTTTTGTTTTTTGTGAAAATGGTCTTTCAGATACCAGGCATTGAATGAGCTCGAGTTAGCTCTTGAATGCTCTCCTTGATGTTTCAGCTTATTTCTACCTTGGTGCTTCACAGCATCTTGGAAAATCAGAAATGCATTGATTGCTTCAGCTTAACTAATCGGGCTTTTATATTTTTCAGACATTTAAATTGTTTTCCACCGTTGTTATCTTTGTCTGTTTATTTCTGCTTTATAACATTGCTTATAATGTTATGGAAACCGTTTCATTGTTCGGTGAATGCATCAAACTTTGATCTTTGCATGCCCTGAAAAACATTTTAGACTAAAATTAAAATGCCATGTAGCTGCGTGGATTATTATGAACCCCTTAATATTGGTCCTTGCAATGCCCTTATTCTCCTTACCTAGATACCACAAATGTGACAGCATTTAGATAAAAATCTGTATTTTTATGATAAAGACATTTTTGCTAGAACTCATTGTTTCCATGATGTTTTCCACTTCATGTTTTAGAAGGAGGCTGTAAAAAATTAGCAAGATGTGCACAGATGCATTATTTGAATTTTAGTGGAAAAATCCATTCACTCATTGCACATTGGGGAAAGTTTTTTTTATTGGTTTTGTGCACATTTGTGTGTTTCTGTTCACTTTACAAATTACATTTTAACCAATTACAGAAAAAATACACTAAAATATTTTTGAATGCAAAATAAAATGTACCTTTTTCTTTTGGATTTTGGGGTCTTTGATAGCTAGAAAAGCAGGTTCTCAAAATTATGATGAGAAATTTACCTGTTTATAAATTGAAAGAGGCAGAATTCAATATGGATACAATTCGGGGGGTAACATTTTCAGAATTAATTTCAAGAATAAAAAGTGATTTTCTAATTTAGGAATTTTCTTTATCTTAAGCTGATTTTATAGCCTATGCTAGCTAGCACTGAATAGAAATTACACATTAAAGATGCCTGTACAAATTAGATTCACAATGTGCCATCCTTTCAACTGGCCAAGGATGAGCGGGACAAATGCTGAATGTATTACAGTGGTTTCATAGTGCCTGCTATTGCGTAGTAGTAAAGAAAACTAATTTAGAACACAAATAGCAAATTTTGGTGCTATTTATGAATTTTGGTGTTTTGCATAGTTAATTCTAAAGATTTTGGCAGCTATATTCTTGATAAAGCAACTGAACACATATTTGCCTGAGCAAATGCAAACACACTTCCCCTTTTGTTTCTTTTGTTTCTTTGTTATGTTCTTTTTTCCCTTTAATCCTAAAAGTATTTGCTGCCTATTTTCAATCAGTTTCACGGTTTATACCCAGTGCTGTGAATACAGTTCCATCCTGTCCCATTTGGAAGACTGAGGTATTTAAAATTGTACATAGCATTCAAAGTTTGTTAAACCCATCAACAGAGACCGTCAGGGCCTTTGAAGTTTTGTTAAAAAGAAAAATCTAGATATAAATTGATAAGAACTGTTTCTTTGTGGCTTCACTTTACATTTTGATTATCTGCATTTTTATATTGCCAAGTGCTAAATGGTTTGTAGCTACTACGTTGCTGGCATCCAGTTTTTACTCTTCTTGGTGAATAGGTGCTTTCTCAGAAAGCTATAATGTAGTGTTAGTGAGTCTATTTTTTTAAACATAGTATTATGAAAATGTTAAAATATATTTAAAATTGGAAAAAATAGTAAATTTTAAGACACAGACTTGAGGTTTTATTAATTGTGATTTATTTGTGACAACCTGGTTCCTGAACTGCTTAGTTCTGTTGACTTGGAAAAACTACACAAATCAAATAACTGATTTTACATTTGTTTAATATTTCTGAAGAATCTGTTGAGCTTGATGACCTAAATCTGAAACCTTATATGCTAGAGCTTTTCTTCCCTTTTTTGTTTGACTATCTTACCTATAATTACACTTTGACTGAATTTAAGACTCATTCAGAAATATTTTCCTACCTTTATACAATATTACTAATTTAAGTGGGAAAGTTACTGTATTTAGAACGCTACTGTTAGTTTGTAACTTTAATAAGCAGACTTTTGGAGTAAATCTGAGTCAGATAATACAGTTGTTCTTATAAATGATTGGTTCCTAAAATTTGTGTTTTTGAATAGACTGTTACAAGTCTAATCTTTTCTTTACTTGAAAATGGAATACAATAGCAAAATTAATTTGTTAAAGACTTGGACATGATTTTTTTAAACTTGAAAATAAGTTTAAAAATAATTATTCCAAAGTCATCATTAAGTAAATTTATTTCTCTTTCTTTGGAATTGTGCAGTTATAGAATTCTGTTGGTTTTGGGTATTGTGTAGTTTTCTTAGTATTTTTTGCTCTTTTCTTAGATATATAATTTTTTGGTTCCTTAAAGGGACACCTAGCTATACATGAAAAATATTTTGCATTATGTAAATGATGAATTTAATAACATTGTCCATTTTTTACTTATCTATGCAGAAACAGTTCTAATTATTTCACATATCCCCTAAGTTGGGAGCAGTTTGATCTTTCTCACTTACTTCATTGTTATACATAAATACATAATTTTTCATTATGGAGGCATCTTAAATTTTAATATTGATTTGTCAACACTTAAAAGCCATTTAAAAAGCATATATTAAAACTTAACTCAGATATTAAACAACTTACATGACTGTGTAAACTGATTTTAAACGAAACTAACCATTTTGTCACCCTTCTTATTCTCTGTAGCATTTCTTGAGGCTTATAAAGTGGCATTCTAAAGGCAATTTAAAAATCATGTCAAGCTCTGTTGAACAGAAAAAAGGGCCTACAAGACAACGTAAGTGTGGCTTTTGTAAGTCAAATCGAGACAAGGAATGTGGACAGTTGCTAATATCTGAAAACCAGAAGGTGGCAGCACACCATAAGTGCATGGTAAGTATACCAGCAGCAACTGAGAGACCTGAAACTAGAAGAATCTTAACAATGACTAGTCCTGAATTCTAAGAAGAAAAATTCAGTTAAATTTTTAAGAAATGGTTTTTCACTAACACTATGCCATTTTTACAAGAATATTTCCTTTTAAATTTAACATCTTGTTCACTGTTTCACTGTAATTTCTTTATATATGAACCTTAATTTTTTTTAAATGTAATTTATAGCTCTTTTCATCTGCTTTGGTATCATCACACTCTGATAATGAAAGTCTTGGTGGATTTTCTATTGAAGATGTCCAAAAGGAAATTAAAAGAGGCACGAAGCTGGTAAGTTGGGATTTCTGCTTCTTGAGACTAAAACTTATTTTAAACTCATCAGGGAAGAAATTGCTTATTTTAGAGTGTATTACCTTATTAACTGAATATAATTTTAAATTGCAGCCTTTTTTTTTCCTCCCTAAACCAGCAAATTCCAAGGCTGGGTTTAATTTACTTATCATTCAACAAAAAAGGAATGAATCACTTGAAACTATATAATGTTATTAACCAGTGTCACCGGAATACATTTCTTTTAAATATATCTTTATTGATTTTAGAGAGAGGAAGGGAGAGGGAGAGATAGAAGCATCACTGATGAGAGAGTCGTGGATCGGCTGCCTCCTGCACGCCTCTGACTGGGGATTGAGCCCGCAACCCGGGCATGTGCCCTGACCGGGAATCGAACCTCAATCTCCTGGATTGTAGGTTGATGTTCAACTGCTGAGCCACTCCGGCCGGGCTCACCCCAATAAATTTAATTAAAAATAGCAAATGCAAAAAAGGAGTGAATCAATATTTATATTACTCAAAATTTTTTCTTTTCAAAAATAATTAAAATCTTCTTGAAGGCGTTGTTGACTTAGAAAATAAGCAGTTTGCTTAATTTGAGTGTATCATGTGTTAAAGTCTTCATTTATTTTTGCCAAAATAAGATTTTATTTTGAAAGTCATTTGAAAGACACTGAGACTCAACAGATGTAGATTCCAAATTCATATTCTGTGCAACCCCCACCAGTGGTCTCTGTCATGCCAAAAAGTTGCTTTCTTTGATAATTTCTATTTTTAGCTTCCTGGAGAAGAGACCTTTTCCCATAAGCCATCTTCATTTTTTCTTTTTTTTGTAGAGTAGAGCTTTATTTCCAGGAAATAGTGTATTTGTTGGAGATGGGTTAAATTTAATTAAATTTTGATGTGTTTTTATCTTCCATCATAAAGTAATTGTCATTACAAATGAAGATGACAGTACCCTTTCAACAAAAAAATGTTAGCAGTTGCTGAGCAAAGTATTGTATTGTGATTCAGGTATATAACAGCATTAATGACTTTGGGTAACATGGTGAGTTTTACAGTTTTTCTGAAGCTATGCTATAGTAATGTTCCTATAGCTGTCTTCACTACCAGTAACCAGATTGTCAAGATACTGTATTGCCCTTTTGGGAAAGTAGTGTCATCTCAGTTAATATTTATGATACATTATTGTTTACATTGAAATTGTTTCTTTTCATTTGGTTATTTTTCTCCTTTGAGCTCTTTATTGAAATTACATCTGTAAATTTACCTCCAGGAGCTTCACTATGAAGCGTTTCATTATTTTAAAGATGGATTTGACAGAACAGATATCTGTGTTTGTAGGAACTAAAAGTAATCTCATTTCACAAAGAATCTGATGGGAGGAAGGCTATCATTTTGATGATCAGAAATAATTTATTTTGAAAAGCAGTCTTCTAGTATTAGAAAAAACCATACGAAGAAGTTCAGGGACAACATTAGAAATTTGCTTTAAGGTAAATAGTCTCAAACCCTAGAATCAGTATTGGCACAAATGGGAATTTAGAAGTCAGACTGCTTTTGTTGTAATGAGATCTTCACTGAAAATGTTTATCTTCCCCACCCCCAAAACAGTAGATACCAATAGAGTGCTCCATGTTTAATGTGATTTTGATTTGTTTAAATGTGGCTTTAGATTTCATGTTACTGAGGCTTGCTGACTTGAGAACCATAACAGCATGTTTTTATTTCCTCACCCTTAAAAACAAATTCAGATGCAAAGAAAGAACACTATTTACTTGACATGGGTTGTACTATAAGCCTTATCACCCCATTATTTATTCCTTGGCACTATGAATATGCCTGGAAAATGCTTCTATATCCTACTTGTGAGAGTTTTTGTTACTTGACATATTGCTCTAGTCAGAACAGGAGCAGTTTTGGTCCCTAATGTTACAGTGTTATTAACAAACGCAGTGCCTAGTTTTAAATGAAGCAGTATCATACATTTGGCTGTATTGCTAAATTCAGTGGAGATTTAATCTATTTGGACTTAATGTGAAGAAAGCATCAGAATTTTGTACAGGTTTCACTATTGTACGTTGGTTTGATTAATTTTTAATGGTATAGTGTAGGGAGTTGATTCCCCCCCCCCCCTCAAGTGTAATGAGTTATACATAGCAACTTGTTCCTTGATCTAGGGAGTGGAACAATATTGGAGGTGAAGACCACAAACTATATTAACAGTCTTGGATTTGTACCCCAGCTTTGTCACTTACTAGCTGGGTGACCCTGGGAAAATTATTTACTTCTCTATGTCACGATTTCTTCCCCTGCCAAAAGGAGATAATGACAGTAATTGCTTCACAGGGATATTGTGAGAATTAAAAGAGAGAGCCTGGTGCCTGTCATGTGGTTAAGACTTGATAAATGGTAGCCACCATTCTAGGTATTATTTGTAAATAATAAGATACTGCTAATATTAGCATAGGCTAATGAAAAGCATGCTGGGCTGGGAAGTCATGGAGCCTGTTTTTTGTTGTTGTTTTGTGTGTGTGTTCTTTGAATCCTCACTGGAGGATATTTTTTCCATTGGTTTTTTTAGAGAGAGAGGAAGGAAGGAAGGGAGGGGGAGAGAGAGAGGGGAAGGGAGAGAAACATTGATGTGAGAGACACATCAATTGGTTGCCTCCCGCATGTGCCCCAACAGGGGATGGGATCAAACCTGCAACTCAGGTATGTGCTCTTGACTGGGAATCAAACCCGAGACCCAACACTCTAACCACTGAGCCACGCCAGCCCACACTCTAACCACTGAGCCATGCCAGCGAGGGCATGGAGCCTGTTTTTTAAATAACTCTGCCACTGACACATTATGTAACTTTAGACAGGTCATTAACTTATTTGTCTTTTCGCCAGCAGTAAACAGATAATGCTGTGTCACTGCTTACTAAACAGTGATGTTGCATGACAAAAAGTGCTATAAAATATACAAAGAGTTACTTTAGGAAAAGCATGTTGAAGCCGTGTTGAGGCTGTGGGCATCTGGCCCACAGCCAGAATAGTGGCAGAAAGAGAACTTTTGAGCCTGGATGTATAATTTTGCTCCTTCCCATTCTCCCAAAATGTCAGAATTTAAATAACTTGCATAGCGGATAGGACTAGCGTAGCATTTATGTTTAACATTGAAATAATTTTGAAGTTTCCTTTTAGCCTTTAGTTTTGCTCCTTCCATTATATCATTTTTAGATGAAGTACATACGATCAAGTAACCAAAATAATCAAATTTTAGTTTTCGTCTTTACTTTTCCCTGTGTAGATTTGTCTAAGTAATAAAAGAGCCATAAATCAAATAGGAAGGGAGAGAAAAGTGAAGAGCTTCATGCAGGTAGATAAGCTACATATAAACTAGATAATCAGCTTTCCTAATTGAGTTTTTAAAGCATTTTGTCTTGTGAGCCTGTTTGTCCTGGCTCCTGTTTATCTAGATTTCTAGGTGAAAAGTAGGTCATTGAAAGTAATCGAAAACAGGAGTGCTGGTCCTTGGTGTTGGCTCCAGAGGTGCTCACTTGCCCCAAAGAAAAGTATAGAGAGAAGAGGCTGGGGCTTGATGTGAAAGTGTATATAGGTGGCCAGATGGGTCAGTCTCGAGAGGATGGGAGGTTGCAGTAGAGCGGGAGGTACGGGTGTGTGGTTTCTATGTTCTTACTGCCATAGGCAAATTTCCAAGGTTTTCATGTCAGCCACAAGGATCAGGGGGAGGAAAAGCCATTCCACAAGAACATATTCATCTCTTTTTACACCACCTTTAAGTATATAGCACCAAGGTGGACCAGGAGAAATTTGGCAGAGTACTAAGGTTTTTATAATATGAGGCTCTGTTTTTGCAGTTAAGAAAGATATATATTTTTCCAGAATGGTTTCCAGTTCCTGTTGAAGCCATATGGAGACACCACATCTGCACCACCTACTCTTATTCTCCAACCATCTAGCCAAGAAATGCAAATTTCCAAGTAAAATTATGAGTTACCACTATTTTCATTTTGTTTAAGGAGACACTTGAAAGGAGTATATTTCAAGAACTTACTCTTTCTGGATGCCATTGGTGGTGAGATCATTAAGAGTATCTACATCGGATAGGTACTGTTCTAATTGGTACCAGTGTCAGATAGGTCACAGACTCTTAAGAACAGAAGGAATCCAAAAGGCCATTTCAGCCTGGCCAGGCGGGGCTCAGCGGTTGAGTGTCGGCCTAAGATCCAGGAGATCGGTGTTCGATTCCCGGTCAGGGCACATGCCTGGGTTGTGGGCTTGATCCCCAGTCAGGGGCATGCAGGAGGCAGCCGATCAATGACTCTCATCATTGATGTTTCAACTCTCTCCCTCTCCCTTCCTCTCTCTGAAATCAATAAAGATTAAAAAAAAAAAAAGGCCATTTCATTCATCTTCCTTACCTCTAGGCATGATTACCTACAAACCATCCAACATAATATTTTTGTCCCATTCTTAAATATATCAAGAAATTGTGATTCTACCCAAGCATTCTGAAACAGGACTAGTGTATTATATAACAGTTCAGAAATTCATCCTTCTGTATAACTCAAGTATCTTGCTTAATTTAAAGTCATTTATTCTAGGTCTGTCTTTTTCCATTCAAGGAATGGTTTCTTCATATATCTCATGACTATCCTCAGGTCACTCCTAAACTTTCCCCTTTTCAAACTAAATTTTACTCACATATATTAAGAAATCCCCTGGCCCTGGCCAGGTTTGCTTAGTGGTTAGAGTGTTGGCTCATAGATGGAAGGGTCACAGTTGCAGGCTTGGTTGGAGCATGTGCCGGAGGCAACCAGCAGATGAATCACATTGATGTTTTTCCCCCCACCCCACTCTTTCTAAAAAAAAAAAAAAATCAGTGGAAAAAAATATCCTCAGGTGAAGATTAATAAAAAAGAAATCCTCTGAATATTTTTCCTGCTTTTTTCAATAGTAGAAATAGCTAACATTTATTGAACACTTAAACCGTGTTAGGGACTGGGATATGTACTTTAAGTACATGATCTTGTTTATCGTACTTTGAGGTAGGAAGGTATTTATTTTCACTTTACAGATAAGGAAGCTGAGGCTTAGAGAAGTTAAGTAACCTGGCTGTGGTTATTATAGCGAGTATGTGGCAGAGATAGAATTTGAGTCCAGGGCCAGTTAACTGCAAAGTCAGAATTCTTTTTTTTTTTTTTTTTTTTTTAATGTTTTTAATGATTTTTTTTTTTTTTTTTTTAAGAGAGAGGAAGGAAGAGGGAGAGAGAAACATCAATGAGAGAGAAACACTGATTGGCCACCTCCCAAACCAGGGATTGAGCCTGAAACCCAGGCATGTGCCCTGACCCGGCAATCAAACCGGTGACCACCTGGTGCATAGGATGATGCTCAGATTAATTCTTAATCATTAGATTATTTTAGACTGCCTTTTAAGCTACCTAACCAAAAATGACATTTAAAAATGTCATGATTACTGCTTAGTAGTTTTCTAACAGAGATGGATATGGTACTTCATTTAGTATATAATCAGACTCCTGTTAATATATTGTTATTAGCATTATTTTGCTGTTTTTAGGGTGAAAATCCTGTATACATACTATATAAGAATATTCTGATTCTGTGTTACCCTCAAGATATTTTTTGTTGCCTCTGAAAATAAAAAGACCAATTACATAGTCTTTACTTTGTTATTTACTGAGTACCAATGGAGTGCTTGGCACCCCAGAGAAAAAGGATTTCTGATTTTGATGGTTTATCGGGCATGCCACAAATCTACATATATGACAATTGTAGTATACACTTTTTAAATTCTTCTGTGGGTGAGGAGTCTTGCCAATCTAGGTAGTTAAGACTGCTCTCTAGAGATGGTAAGGTTTAAAAAAAGGGATGAGTCCAGGAAACAGATGAGCTATACTAGAATGGGTCATTGAGACTGGCAGTAGTGGATTGGAATTGAGTAATGTGGGATGATTGCAGGGTCTTTAAATATTAAACAGGAATTTCAGCTGGATAGGAGGGGATGGGGAAGGGCAGTGCATGATTTTTTCAGGAGATAAGTGATATACAGTAGTCACTGTGGAGAATGAAATAGTGGCAGCATATTTGTCTGGTATACATAGCTGTTGTGTAGGCATCGTAAACTCAACCTGTCTAAACCAATATTCATTAACTCCCCACCCTGAAACGATTCTCTTTCTGAATCCTTTATCTTCAACTCTTTCTACTTCCACATCAGTCAGTTGGTTCTATTTCTGGGATGTCTCTGCCTTCTTTTCTTTTTTAATGGTCTCCTAAATCCAGCCTTACTCTTCCTATCCTTCCAACATACTGCTGGTAATTATTTGATCTCTGCTTTTAAAACCTAATATCACTCTCTAACCCAAAGTCTTGACTGATTACTTCCTGCATGCAAAATAATAACAGGAGGCCTCAGCATGCTCTTCAGAAGTCATATCTTAACTCACCTTTTCCATTCCTTATCCCATTCCCTCTCCTCTCAGTTTCCCAATCATCCTCTACTTGTCTCTACTGCTGCATATGTTCTGATGTTACTCATCTCCTAGCTGCCTGTCAGTTTTATGTTTTTGAGTCCTACTTAGCCTTACCTCTGTCATAGAGTTTAACACATTATGCATTGTATTTGTTACATGTGCTCAAGCCTTTCTTCCTCACTCTACTGTGAACTCTGGGGGAGTAGAGACTGTATTCTGTTTGCCTAGCATAGGCTTAAGTGAGGATAATGCATAGAAAACACTTGGCACGGTGCTTGATGTCTCAGTTGAGCTCAATAGTGTTTAATAAATAAGTGGGCACTCATTCATTGTTGGTTGAGTTTGAAGGAGAGAAGAGCTTCAGTTGGATAATAGTATGAAGCCTCAATAGTGAGCTAGGTATAAGTTGACCGGGGAAGTAATGGTATAGCCTAAAATTCCTGTTTTGGTTAATCTGTGGTTTAGTGTTGTTTGCAGCTCCAGCAGTTTGAAAAGAAAAGGAGAGAAATCTAGAGGGAAAAATCAGGTTAGTTATTTTTTCAGGATGGTAGAGAGCTATATATGCCTCAAACAGGAGTTTTTTTGTTTCTTTAGCTTTCACTCACCCAATATGGTGTTATTTTTGTTTACATAGGCATCATATTGTCAAGGCCTCCATCTACAGTCTAAAATTCATGTACCTGGCCATTTGTTGGATACTTAATTGAGTATCTACTTTGTACCATGCACAAATGGAAACACTTTGGGTGCAACCATGAGTAAATATAGTTTAGCTTTAGAAGTATCTAAAGAATGCCACCAGAGAGCTGGGAAAGAGGGCCATTATTAATTCTACCTGAGAAGGCAGAGGCTTCATAGAAAGTGACATTCGAAATGTGTTACACTGGGAAAGTGATGCTGTAGAAATCAAAAGGGGAAGAGTTCCAAGGAGGAGGAAGTGGTTAAAGTATTAAGTAAGTATTAAATGCCAGTGCTATTTAAAGTAGAGCGTGTGGAGCATGCGCAGTGCATAGAGTGCTAGCACTGCTGACGACATACAGAGGAGAAGATGTCAGGTGAATAGTAGTACTACTAACCAAGCAGTGGTACCTAACCAACTATGAAATCAGGAAGGGGAGATGGGGGATTACAGACAGGTATCTTTTGAAAAAGGTTCCCAAGTGGTATTTACTTAAATTAATTAATTAATTAATTATTGTTTTTTAAAACCCATGTTTATTGATTTTAGAGAGAGGAAGGGGAAGAAAGAGGGAGAGAGACAGAAACATCATTGATGACAGGGTCATTGGTTGGCTCCCTCCTGCACGCCCTGTGCTGGGGATGGAGCCTGAAACCTGGGCGTGTGCCCTGACCAGGAATCGAACCTTGATCTCCTAGATCCTAGGTCGATGCTCAACCGCTGAGGCACGCCCAGCCGGGCTCCCAAGTGATTTTTAATGAACACTCTTGGTTATGGACCATTGCTTTGGGACAGGGGTTGGCAAACTTTGTGTAAAGGACCAGATAAATATTTAGGGCTTTGCCAGCCATATGGTCTCGGTCGCAGCCACAGACAATATGCAAAAAATAAGCATGTCTGTATTCTGATAAAACTTCACAAAAACAGGTGGTGGGCTGGATTGGGTTTGCAGGATTCCACCTTAAGATTTTGGGGGTCCCGACCGGGCGTGGCTCAGCGGTTGAGCATCGACCTAGGATTTAGGCGATCAGGGTTCGATTTCCGGTCAGGGCACATGCTTGGGTTGTGGTCTAGATCCCCAGTCGGAGACGTGCAGGAGGCAGCCGATCAATGACTCTCTCATCATTGATGTTTCTATCTCTCTCTCCCTCTCCTTTCCTCTCTCTGAAATCAACAAAGATATATTTTTAAAAAATTAATAAAAAAAAGATATCTTGGGGGGAAAATAGGTAAATTTTCTTCCTGAAGATGGCTTCATTGTCATCTGTGTAACTAAGTGTACATGAATCATGAATGTATTCATATAAATGATTTTTTTTTTTAAAAAAAGCTCTGAGTATGATACATAGATTAATCTTAATGTGTACAGATATTTTACATCACATATATTAAAATGAACTTTGCTTTACTTTGGAAGTAATTAAGGAGAATGAATGTAGGGTCAAAGAGAAACTTCAAGCCTAATGATGGTGAAAATCAGATCTTTGACTTACTGAATCAGTTAAATTTTTTTAATATGTCTTTATTGATTTCAAAGAGAGGAAGGGAGAGGAGGGAGAGAGAGAGAAGCATCAATGATGAGAGAGTCATTGATCGACTGTGTCCTGCACGCCCCCTACTGGGGATTGAGCCTGAAACCCCAGGCATGTGTCCTGATCGGGAATCAAACCGACCACTTGGCCACACTGGCCGACCTGAATCAGTTAATTTTTTTTTAAAAATTAAAATATTTATTTCTTTGCCTTCATTTAATACTTCTTTGGGAATACTGTCAATTTATTTCATTATATAATTCTTATTATTTGTGTTAATAGAGGAGAATGCAAACCAATAATAAAAAATAGCCCATGTCTGGTTTTGGTGGGTTGTCTCGGTACTTACTCTTGCATGAGTGTGTATTTGGTGTTCTTCACAGATGAAATATAGCAACAGCATGACAGTTTAGAGTACCTTCAGCATGAAAGACCTAAACCTGAGAAGAGCCTAAATCTAATGATCTGAGCTCAGAAAAAATCTGTCTGAATCTTTCAGATGAAAATAGAAATTTCAAAGGCTCCAATAAGGCAATTTATACTCCTTGTCAATGATGATTCATAAATTTGGATGGAGTTAAGTATGTGGTATTCAGAGCAAGGTCAGGAGACTAGGTTAAGGAAGAACTTGGGAGGCTTGGTTTATTTCCCTCAAATTTCCAAAAGACTTTTGGAATGATTTATTCAGTAACTGCTTAGATTTAGTCTGTTACTCTAGTAAAATAAGTAATTTTTAGTGGCTCTCTTTTTTGGAAGTACTTGGAATTTAAGGTCCTAATCTATCAGGTCTGTCACTTTTCAATGATTTTTGACAGCTTTCAGATTTTATTTTTGCTTTCTAGCTTTACATTTAGACTTAATTATGATATAGACTGTTATTAACAATATTATATTAAGTTTGTAGCTATAATGATAAACCTGAAATGGTTGTAAGATCATGTTCAACCCTCCCATGAAATGGTATTATTTTAGTTTTCTATGTTGGATCTGTGAGGTGTTACTGGAAGTCAATGAACCTGGAGTTAAGAGCATTGTTTAGGCAGCTCTGAAAACTTACCCCAACTGCACTGTCTTGCTTTTATTAAAAACAAACACCAGTGTAAGGTTAACTGCTCTCATTTTTTGTCTTTTCTCCTATAAAAATATCCTAAGTACCCTGTTTACAACTCCAAGTACTTTTGGTGTTTTTTTTTCTTTGCCTTCAGACTCAAGAACATTCTCCAAACATTTGTAACCATTTTCTTAGAGCAGGTGTCTTGAGAGTAGTAAGTACTTGGCTCTGAGAATTTATACCTATACACTATGGTCAGTTACTGATATGTGTAGCAGATACACAGCAATTAAGCTGGGAAAAGCTAAGTCTTAGAGAGCCCGCTCTCCCTTGGCTCTATCCAGCCATCAGATTTCAGCTTTTCCCCAAGAACCTTCTCTTTTTCCCTATCCTAGAAGATGTCAATCTTATTTTAGTTTTACCTTAAATCTATCTGTGGTCTTAGTTGAGTTTTCCTTGAGATTCTCCCAGAGCTACTGTGAAGGCCGTATTTTCCCTTTTATTCCTTAAGACTTCTTCCTTTTGCAAACTGAATATCAGCCCTGGCCTGGTTCAGTTGACTGAGGAGCAGGTATGTCCCAGCCTCTGACTCCTGTGGGACTTGAGCTAAGTCATGGTCGTTTCAGTTTCTGTTGTCTCCTCTCATGTGTGACTTAGTTCCTCTTTCATCAGTGGGTCAGCTCCTTGAGACTCTGCTTATGTGGCACAACTTAAACCTTAACATAGTACAGCTTCTCAGACAACAGAAAGGTGGTCAGCGGGGTCAGGGAGGTCGGGGAACAGGGAGATGTTGGTCAAGGGCTACAAAGTTGCAATTGTGTGGGATAAATAAGTCTAAAGGTTCGGTGCAGAGCATGATGACTATACTTAATAATACTATATTGTATACTGGAAATTTGCTGAGAGGAGATTTCTGGTTCTCTCACCACATGCACCGAAAAATGGTAACTGTATAAAGAAATGGACATATTTATTAGCTTGACTGTAGTAATCATTTCACTATGTATATGTGTATTAAAATATGTTGTACACCTTAAATATATGTAATTTTATTTAAAAATATAGATTCTAACCATACTATAAAGGTGACATGCAAACATCTGAAATAGAATGGGGCCTTTTCTTCCACTCTTCCCATTTGGGAAGAAGTAATTGATTACTGAGGTTTCTAGGTCTACTAGAAAACAAACTGAATAGAGATGTTAAAGTAAAAGAAAAATTATCAACCAAGAAATTTTTACCTAAAATCAAGAGCTTGAAATCAGGATACAAGCAGGGTAAGCTAAGGATTGACATACCCATACCAGGGACAGGAAATTAGCCTTTAGCAATATTAGATATGTGGGACAGACCTTTTCTCAGGGGGCAGGGGTCTACCATTGTTCTTGAAAAACATGCATCTGTCAGGTTAACTTTCCCTTTCCCACATTTTTAAAAAAATTTTATTTTTGTTTAAAATATTACAGATGTCCCTTTTTCTCCCCAATGACCCGTTCCACCCTGTTCCTTCCCCCTCCCCAGCCCCTCTCCCCACCATTGTCCATGTCCTTGGGTTGTGTATATATGCATATAAATTCTTTGGTTACTCTCTCCCCCTCCACCCACCCGCCCTCCTCCATCCCTCTGACATTCATCAGTCTCATCTATGCTTCCATGTCATTTGAGAGAGCCGTGGGTAAAGTGCAAGCAGGACATTAAATAGCAGCTGATAGTCATTCTGCTGAGGGCCCGGTAGGGACTGTGACAAATTGGAGGGAAAATGTTTTGTGTAAAGCAGAATACAGGATAACATTACTCAGGTCCAACGAACTGCTGCCTTGCTGTGGTGGTGAGGGTCCCATTTTCCTATTATTCCACCTTTTTCCAGAGAAGTCTTTTTTTGTATTTTCCATAACATTCCACCTATCTGGTTTCCCAACATCTTTAATTTTTCTTTTTATCTCTTCTTTATTCTCTACCTTGTTTGACAGAGCTAATCTTTTGCCCCAAATATGCTCACCTCTACTCATTCTGTGCCCCTTTAACAGGATTGTTCTTCTCAATTTCACCTTTCCAAGTCTTAGATCAGACTGTTTAAATATTTGTAGATATACCTGAAGATAATTATATTAAATCTGCAGGTATTAGAAACATGAATAAGAAAAAAATGTGCCTTAAGTTATTAAAATCTTCAGTAACAGAGTAAGCTTAAAATCAACTATTTTGTAAGATACAGTGTTAGTCTTCCAAAAAACTCAGTCCAGAAGCAATTGATGGATGAAATCTAACATTTATAAAGACAATCAGCCATACATGGAAGTAAAATGGTAAGAGCCAAAATGAATGCTGTATCTTAAGTCCCATAGGAGTTCAGGGGAAAAAATTATTTCAGAGGTTGAAATATAGCATAGTAGACTTAAAGGTTAACAGTTATGTTCCCATTTTGTATTCAGGGGTACACAAATATTTCAATTTTATATTTAGTTTTATTATGGATAATTTTTGCTATTTTGTTAGTACCTTGCTAGAATTTCATATACAAGAAGGTATTTCTGCTTGTATATGAATGTTGTATAAAATAGATCCTGTAGCCCAGCTGGCGTGGCTCATCGGTTGAGCATCGACCTATGATCCAGGAGATCGAGGTTCAATTCCCAGTCAGGGCACATGCCCGCGTTTCAGGGTCAATCCCCAGTAGGCGGAGTGCAGGAGGCAGCGGATCAGGGACTCTCTCATCATTGATGTCCCCCTCCCCCTCCCCTCCCCCTCCCTGAAATCAATAAAGACATTTTTAAAAAATAAAATAGATCTTGTAAATTCTAATTGAGAAAAATTCCTGTTCCTGACCTGGAAAAGAATTTTTACTCTCTGAAAACATTTTTATTGGTATGTCTTCTTATTTTCTTCCTTGAGAGAAATTGACAAAAGTGAGAATCTTTTTCTCAGTTAAAAAAAGTATCTGTCCTAAATTGCAATAGTTAACTGGCTGTACTTTGAGCAGATTTTAATTTATAACCTGCCAAAACATATTTTGATACATTTTAGACATTTGATTTCCTTCTCATTCTCAATAAACTGAGAGATGGGTATTGAAAACATTTGCTAGAGTATTCCCAATGTTCTTAAACAATTTTTGTATATAAAAATATTTTTGACCATTGTAGAAAAATCAGAAAACAAAGGAAATTATGAAGAAAACCAATAACCCCCAATAGCCACTCAGCATTTTGCTATATTTACTTCCACCTACTTTCAAAGAATATGTATTACAGTTGGGATCATAATTCACATAGTTTTGTATCCTACTTCATTTTTCACTTAACATTATACATAAACTTTTTCCCATACCATTAAAATTTCTTTGAAAAGAGTGGCTATAGAATATTCCTACATATGGGTGTGCTATAATTTATTTAAACATTTTTCAATTGTTTTCTATAGGTGGTTTTACATTTCAGGCTATTCTAAGTAATTCTGAAATGAACATTATTTTATATAAATTGTCTCAGTCTGATTTTTTTCTAAGACTAGATTTATAGAATTAAAGTGACTGGATCAGAGAATTTAAACTTTTTAAAAGCTCTTTGATAAATAAGGCAAGTTACTGTGCAGGGAGCGTGTACCAATTCCAAGGAGCATTTGAAAATGCTCATCTCATTGTATCTTTGCCAGTGTTGAGGATTTTTCCCAGTACAGTATTTTTAATAGTACCCCTCCTTTCATTTTTGCTTGCTAATTGAATTTAATAATTTTTTTCAAAATGTACTTATGCAAAACCCATTTTAGATGTAATTTCAAGATGAACTACTTGCAGTAGAGTTTTTAATGAAGTGGGATAATGTTCAATTCATTAAGTTAAAAAAAAACAGGCTGCAAAATGGTACATACAGAATTACATGGCAAATACTTTCACACAAACATTGTAACACTTTCAGGGCGTCTCTGCTTGGTGAGTATGAGTGATTTAAAAATTTTTTTTGTGCTCTTTTGTATTTTCCAAAATTTCTGTAATAAGTCTGTGTTTTGATTAGAAATGTAATTTACTAAAATAATAGAATCTCATAATTAAGTTGCAGTACAAACGTTCCACCTTCTCAAGAATTTATAAGCCACCTAAAAGTACTTAACAGCTTTCCCTGCTTGGTAATTTGGCATAGTATTTCTTTTTACAGTAATACTTTGAAGTTTTTATATTTATTTAAGGAAGTGGAGTATTTCACTAGTAATAATAATCGACACCGGCCCTCATGTTTTCTTGGAAGTACCTGTATTGAGAATATTTTTGTTTCTGACTTATATATGAGTATTTTTTGAATCGTAGCTTGAAAAAGAGGTTAAGTGGCTTGCTTAGAGAAATATAAGAAATTTTATTGGGATTTATATTAGCCTCTTGGTAAAACAAAATTACTTAAGGGCCAAGTAATCCAAAATTAGGATGGTAAGTGTTCTTTATGTTAGAATGAATAAAGAGGAATAAGAAGAGTTTTGAGTGAGGTATCTAGCATTCTAAAAACCATGAGCAGTTTTTAAGATTTACGTTATTATGAGTTTATTTTGGCATGGCATTTATGGCTTAGGAGATAGCCTCATTAAAAGTCCACTCAGCACAGTATATACTGTGATATGTAAATCGGACCACCAACAATCATTGTTATGTATTTGTTTTGTTATTTTTTTAAGAGAATTTTTCCTAAATTTAGATCATGAGCTAGTTAAACTATGAATTATTCAATGAAGTCATAAGGTAAGGTATATTAAAATATGTTGAAAGAATCTGTTCTTTTATCTATTTGTCTGAATTCATAATGCAAGAGGTAAGTAACAGATTAAATTAAAACAGATGAGCATATTTTCACAATCAACTTGACATCACAAAATCTTTTTAGAGCTTGAGGTATTTAGAAATCTACTTAATTCTTTCATTCTCTTTCCTTCCTTCACTTAAAATTGATTTTACCAGGTTCCCAAATAGTATGTGAGGGTTTTATTCCTGAAGATTCTCATTGATTATGTGGAAAATGAAGGAAAATTTTTTCTGGTATGAGGCATTTTCCCCAGTTATACATTTCTAGGAAGATCTGGATTGTGCAGAGGTCTAAGTTCTGTACAGTTTACATCCATGATGTACAACATTCCAAGTTTTCTCTTGACCACAGTGAAACAATAGGCATTAAGAATATTCCATTGATTTTGTTATTGTTTAACATGGGAAAAAATAACCCCAGTAGAATTGTATTGAATTACTTTATGGCAAGAACACAAGAAAAATAGCTTTATTAAGTTACAAAACTTTTCATTAACCAATTTGTTTTCCTTGACAGAGATTAATACGCCTCTAACCTGATATCACTCCCTTAGCCAATAATATTATTTTGTTGTTTTGCTGTAGATGTGTTCTTTGTGCCATTGTCCCGGAGCAACAATTGGTTGTGATGTGAAAACATGTCACAGGACGTACCACTACCACTGTGCATTGCATGATAAAGCTCAAATACGAGAAAAACCTTCACAAGGAATTTACATGTAATTATTCAACTTCTCTTTAATTTTTTTTTAACAGTCATACTTTCTTCAGCCTTCTGTAAAAAATTTCCCATTTCACAACATTTCATCATAATTGTAAAGAGTGTTTTTGGTAAAGAATTTAATGCTTAGAGAAATGGCATAGAAAGTTTAATAATAAGGTTTTTGGAATCCAGCTTGTGATTTGGGTGAAGTGTACCACTCATTTTCTTAATTTGAAAAGTGGGTTTAGTTTGTTTACTTGATAATTTTTAATTTCTTCATTTTCTATAGGGTTTATTGCCGGAAACACAAGAAAACTGCACATAACTCTGAAGGTACGTACGTCATTCAACCAATTTTCAATTTCAAGAAGAAATTTGAGTAAAGTATGAGTGAGTTATACAATATTAATTTTTACCATAAGATGTATCTCAATATTTGAATACATTTGGAAGAACTAAGAAAAGCATTAGGATGAACAAATGTACAATAGTAAAAAAGTCTGAACTTTTAGGAAAACTTTTATCTCAGAGTTCTTGTAAAGAGTTAATCAGCAATATATTTATCTTTAGGAAGAAATGATGCTAATGGTTAGGCATTTCTGTGTTTATGTAAGTGTGTTAGTAGATTATAAAGTTAATAATTAGCCTACTGTCTGATACAGAAATGTGAACTGGGGACACTAGTACATTTTGTCATTACCAGGCTTTCTGTTAAATTTTTATTCACATTGTAGTACTTTTTTAAATAAAAAATGTTCATGAGGCAATCAATTAAAAAACATAAACCTAAAATTATTTTATAATTTATTTTCGCTTAAATTTATGCAAAACTGGGTTAGTCATGTTTATATATAGTTAGCCAAGTTGTACTTGGTCTTTAAAAGGTATAGGAAAGTTCTCAAATTGAATTCTGACTTGTTTTAAACCTTTTCAGACAGGTGGTTTTGATACTTTTACTAGCAATATAAAAAGGCTTAGATTTAATCTGAGATTTCTCTATCCTTCCATTTAGATTAAGGATCTTTAAAGTTTTTTTAGCTTCCTAGAACGTGCTGCTTAGAATTAGAATGGTTTGAGCCTGTTGTTTTAGGAAGTTGTTTCTTTTATAAAGAATTACCTAAATATCAGTGTTAGCATATTAAAATTTGTGGCCCATTTTGACCTCTTAGAACTGGATTTTCTAATACAAAATAGCATTATTTCTACTTTGGACTCCAGATTAGTCCAAATACTTTAAAAATGATGGTTAAAATACCGTCTTTAGCAAAAACTTGTTAAGATAAACAGATTGGATAAATAATAATAACAGATGGTTTTGGTTTTTCAAAAATATATCTATTGCCCGGCCGGGCGTGGCTCAGCGGTTGAGGGTCGACCTAGGATCCAGGCAATCGGGGTTCGATTCCCGGTCAGGGCACATGCCCAGGTTGCGGGCTGTAGCCGATCAATGACTCTCCCATTGATGTTTCTCTCTCTATCTCTCTCCCCCTCTCCTTTCCTCTCTCTGAAATCAATAAAGATATTTTTAAAAAAATAAAAAATAAAAAAAATAAAAATATATCTATTGATTTCAGAGAGAGGAAGGGAGAGGAAGAGAGAGAGAGAGAAACATCAATGATGAGAGAGTCATTGATCGGCTGCCTCCTGCATGCCCCCCACTAGGGATCAAGCCCACAACCTGGGCATGTGTCCTGACCAGGAATCGAACCACTATCTCCTGGATCCTAGGTGGATTCAATCGCTGAGCCACGCCGATTGGACAAGAACAGACTGTTTTTGAAGTGCTAAAGTGCAACTGATAAACCTTTATAGTGTTTTTTTTTTCAGTTTTCTTTCTTCCTTAATTCTAGAATTGAATTGAAAAACCTTTTGTGAAAAGTTAAGAGTAAGCTTTCCCACCTTCCATTACTCCAGATTTTAACAGTGTATTATTTGATTCTCTTTAAGATTGTGGTGACCATGTAGGGCAAGCCAAGGATTGAGATGTATGACCCGACGAATACAAGTATATGAACATACTGAGGCAGGATATTTGAGGATGGCAGCAATGATTTAAACATCTCCACTTTTATTCTCTAGATTTCTGAAGCCGGTAGTACCATCTAGTGGTAGAGAGAAGTCACTGCAGACTATGTAAAGTAGAATAATTTTGACTACCTTTTTGCTTTGAGAAACTTATTAATGAGAACTATCTAAATACATACTTTTCTTTTTTAAAAAAAATAGATCTTTATTGATTTCAGAGAGAGGAAGGGATAAGGAGAGAGAGACTTGAAACATCAATGATGAGAGTCATCATTGATCGGTTGCTTCCTGCACACCCCTTACTGGGTATTGAGCCCGCAACCTATGCCCTGACTGGGAGTCAAACCACGATCTCCTGGATCCTGGGTCGATGCTCAACCGCTGAGCCACGCCTGGCCGGGCTAAATGCATACTTTGCAAGATGACTTTTCTTTTACTGCAACTGGCAGGATTCCTATAATTCAAATTTGTGATACAATTGATTTAAATGTTGAGTTTCGTGTATACTTGTGTAGCACATTGTGTTTATATACCTATTCTAGAACTTGAAGTATAATTTAAAAGTATTACAGAGTTCATATTTATTGAATTTTGACTTTTATAACATTCATCTAGCTTGAATTTGTTATTGAATTTATTGTATTTATTTGATTTTGTCAGAAGCAGAACTTCCAATTATTTCATTGTTCTAATGGGAAACATGTTCTACTTTATGATTATATATTTATGATGGGGGTTTATAGGATTGTATTTTAGGGACTGTCTTTGTTTGAAAATTGTACTGCACTAGTCTGTACAGCAAAGAGGAATTGATACTTGTGGCATTTGCTTCAGCATTTGCCATTTGTGGCTCAATACCTACTTCGCTAATACTTAAAATGATAAATACTATATAATTCAGTCTGTCATGTTAGTTTGACATAACATGGACTGTGTTCTGAAATATTGAATTTGAGAATCACTTTACTATCTCCATAGTTTTGACTTTTCCAGAATATCATATAGTTAGAATTGTATAGTATATGGCCTTTTCAGATTGTAGTCTTTCACTTAGTTGGCCTTTTTTGGGGTGGTTAGTTGATAGATAACTACTTATGAGAAAAGGTCCTATAGGCTAGAAGAGATTGAAGGTACAGGAAGGAGGATTCATTGCACAAGCAGAACAATTGTCGTGTAATAGGAGGATATTTCCACTGTAATAGGAGTTAAGGAAGAGGATAGGTGGTTCCTGTCTGTTCTTTTTTCTCTATGAGGGAGAATGTGGGGAGAAGCATGAGGGTTGCAAGTTGAAGGAGAGAGGAGAAGGTTTCAAAGAATAGTTGTGAAGACCAGGAGAGGAAGTTTGCCTAGAGAGATGTAAGGTTTCTAGACTGTTGAGGGTCCAGTTGAGGTTGATAACCATGAATTTACGGAGTGATATTATCAGTCAGGTTGTGTGACTTTCTTCCGGCAATTCAGGATCCTGGGTGTAGCATAGAGAAAGTGGCTAGTTGGTTAATTGAGAATTGTGATTTTGCCAAGTGGGCTCAACAAAGAAGTAAGGGGGTAAGGGAACTTAGGATATTTGCAAAAGAGAAATCTAAGATAGGGGTGTGAAGGCAAGAAAAGAAGAAAAACAGGAAAGAATTATAGCCTGGAGGTCTTGATAAAGTTGAACAATGAGAATGAATGAAAGTACTTGGGAAAGATCATTTGTGATACAGTTATTTCAGAGTAGAACCATTTTGGGTGATTATAAGGCTTGTGATTATAAGGATTGAGCAGTTGATGGATATTATTGAGGATCAAGAAATTGACTGACTAGGTGTTGCTTGGATTGTCCATTTGTACGCTTGGAATCACCCAGGATGATGATGGCAGGGATTGGGATGGAGAAAAGGGCTGTGAGTTGTGTGCTAAGGAAAGTCTAATTGGTGAGATAGAAGAATTGGGAGTTGGTAATTGTTAGCAACGAGAAGGGGAAGATAGCATAGCCTGTGGACCAGCAGAATTGTCATCATCGTCGTTACTATTACTCCTTAAAAACTCTGCCTACCTTTATTGCCACTCATCATTTCATGTGCTCCTCCTTGGAAGATAATAGAATTTAAATTGTATTTGTGATTTAACTTGGAAAATTTTAGTAATGTATTCATATTGTGCTCTTTACTAGATCTGACTGCCATATTCTTTCACTGATTCACCAGATTTATTGACTACCTATGTGCAAAGTGCTGTGCTAGGCATTATTTGCGCTCATCTTTGATTTAGCACACTTCACAAACTTTCATTATAAGACGTTTCAAACATATGCAAGAGTGTGTTTGAAACAAAGCCCATCACCCAGGTTTAGCAGTCATCAGCTCATGGCCAATGTCGTTTATACTATACTCCCCCCCACTTCCTCCACCTGTGTTATTTTGAATTAAATACCAGCCATCATATTTCATTTTAGCATACTTAATCAAGAATAATATATTTTTGATCTGTTATGTGTTTATATATGTATATATTTTCATATGTATAAAAGAAATAATTTATCTGATACCTTTACTGAAAGAGCAGAATGCAGCATTTACTAGTGATGTGGAGCATGCAGAGCGAATGCACATCACATTTCCTCTAGAGAAGGCAGGGCAGGTAATCTCCAGTCTTCCTTTTGTAGCAGCTCTGAAGATTCAAAGCAGAATCTTAATGTTTGGCCTTTCCCCCCCCTTTTTCTTAAAAAAAAAAAAAAAATCCACCAAACATTTATTGAATGCCTGCTCAGTGTGGGCACATTAGGGAATTTAGAAAAGTGGTCCCAGTGAACAAAGAGCTTACAGTCTACTCAAGGTATGACAAGAGTAATAATTAACAATTGAATAGAATTTCATAGTTTACAAAGCACTTTTCACAAACATCTTAAAGCAGCCTCTTCAGGAAGTTGTTAATCATTATTGCTGTTTGATATACTAAAAGGCTTTGCCTTGAGAATGTTAAGTAACTTTACTAAGTTAAGACCTAGTAAGTGGCAGTTTTCAGACTTTCTGTCCAGACTTTCATACTCTTAATTGATGTGAGAATTTAGGATGGGGAAGGAAATGTAGCTTAAACCAGGAAGGTAGAAGGTGAGCAAAACTGATTAGGAAGGAGAAATGAATTGGTAAAGGGACAGATAGGACTTTATAATACTAGGAGGAGAGTTGGTTTCCTGGTAAATTGGTCACTCCTGTGCCTCATAGAGGCAATCAGAAAGGTAACCTGGCCATTCTAAAGTGACAGACATTCTGGGACCTGTGCTCATAAAGGTTGGGAGCGATTGGTGTGGCACAGAAGGGCAAGCTTCTTTTGTCACCTACCTTATCGGCCTGGATTTTTAGAATTTGCAGCTGTGAATGCAAGGGTCAGGTTTTGTTTTCATTGCATTCATCTGTCTGAATAGATATAGGAACAGTGTACAAAAATCAGTAATACCAGAGTATACACTGTAAGTAAGTTTTCCTCCTATCCTTGCCCTTGCATCTCAGTTTCCAAATTCCTTTGCTAAAAGCAGCCACTATATCAGATTCTTATGCGTCCTTCTGGAGCAATTCTGTGCATACAGAAGCGTGTTTAATTATTCTTTTTCTAACTTGAAATGTGTATTTCCATGATAATAGGTATTACCATTTTAAAAGCATCTAGTAACTCACATATATATTTGTCCCAGCTCTGTCACCCCCTAGCTTTGTGACCTTGGGCAAAATTATTTAACCTTTCTGAATTTATTTCCTTACCTATAAAATGGGAGATGAGGATGGGGATTGATACAACCTCATGGGGCTGTTGTGAGGCCCAAATGAGATAAAGCATATAAACTGCATAGCATATCTGGTGTAGTCACAACTTCGAAAACTCAAATGTTAGCTTCTTTTTGAGTATTTCCAGTTCATACCTTAAGTGGAAAAGGGCAAGGCACAGAACAGGATGCTTAGAATGCCATTTGTTTGTATATCCTTTTAAAAACACATTTGCATACCCAGAGAAAATAGTAGCTGACATTTATTGATAGCATCCTATGTGCCAGGCACTGTTCTGAATGAAGTACTTTACATGCATTACTAACTCAATTCAGGAACCCTCTGAGGTAGGTCTCACGTCCAGTGACACAGTCTGTGACAGACACAGGATTCAAAACCAGGCTCTCAACCCTTGAGATTGAGAAAAGAAGCAGTTAACAGTGGTTATCTTAAGAGGGAGGGAAGAGAGCATGTAAGAAGAAAGGGAAGCAAGAAAGCCAGGGTGTCAGCTGGGAGTGCAGAGCAGGTGGGACTGGGAAGGTGGAAAGGAAGACTTTTCACTTCTTTTATTCAGATCTTTTATAATTAAAGAAAATATTTTTTTAAATGTTGAAACATTTTTGCAGTTTTGATTTGGGAAAAGAAAACCAATAAGTAACCACAAAATATTTAAACAAAGGTTCTATGACTAGCTTTGTACTCACATTTTCATGTGCATTTTCAGTTATTATTTTGTGTAGACTTTTTGTTTTGTTTTGCTCTGTTCTCACCGGAGGATATTTTTTCCTTTTTTTTTTTTTTTTTTTTTTTTTTTTTTTTTTAGAGAGAGTGGAAGGGTGGAGAGAGGAGGGGAGAGAGAGGGAGGGAAGAAAGGAAGGAGGGAGAAACATCGGTGTGAGGGAGACACATCAATTCGTTGCCTCCTGATGCTCACCTGGGCCCAGAATCAAACCTGCAACCCAGGTACATGTTCTTGACCAGGAATCAAACCTGCGACCCTTCAGTGCATGGGCCTGTGCTCTAACCACTGAGCCACACAGGCCAGGGCTCAATTATTTTTTAGGATAAGTTCCCAAAAGTAAGATCATTAGGTCAAAGGGTTCAATCTTTTTAAGGTTCCCATACTTCTTTCTAGAAAGATTGTGCTAGATTATATTCCCATTAGCAGTGAATGACTTTATCCCGTCCTTTCATCACATTGGATGTTATAAATTCTTTTAATTACAAAGGTGGTACATTGCCCATTGTTTTAAAAAATTAGATTAACCAAAGAACATGCATATTTGCATAACCCAAGGACACAGACAATAGTGTACTGAAGGCCTGGGGTGGGGCTGTAGCCAGTGGAGGGGGGCAAAGAGGGAAAAATGGGGGACATCTGTAATACTCTGAACAATAAAAGTAAATTTAAAAAATAAACGAAATTAAAATAGTACAATAATACTATTAAAATTAAAGTAGTTTAGGAGGCACTTACTTCACCCTCAGATCACATTCTCTAGGAGTAACTAGTAATAACAATTTGGTGTATATCTTCCCAGAGCCTTTTTTACGTACAATCTTACACACACACACATATGTATGTATACACACACACACACATATACATATATATGTATATGCATACTTAAAAAAACAAAACAGTGGCATCATAGTATGTATAATAATGTTATACAACTTGCTTTTGCCATTCTCTGATGTATCGCAGACATCCTTTCCCGTCAGTGCACACAGGTAGAACACATTTTTAAAAAAATATGTTTTTATTGATTTTAGACAGAGGAAGAGAGAGGGAGAGATAGAAACATAAATGCCTCAACATTGATTGGCTACCTCCTGCACACCCCCTGCTGGGGATTGAGCCTGCAAGCCAAGCATGTGTCCTGACCAGGAATCAAACTGGGACCTCCTGGTGCTCTGGTCGACGCTCAACTGCTGAGCCACACTGGCCAGGCAGAACTCATTCTTTTGAAAACAGTTATGCCCCCTAAAATAAATAGAAGTGCAGTTTATTTAAGGATTTCTCTATTAACAAAAATCATATCTATTTTTCACAAATACCTATAAAACTGCATTGATCTTCCTTACACATGTCCTTATGTATGTATACAAGTGATTCTGTAGAATAGAGTCCTAGAAATGGGGGTGCCAGGTGAAAGGGTTTGTGCGTTTAACATTAAGCACTGTCACATGTACCCAGTTTATGCTCCCACCAACAGTGTATGAGAGTATCCAGTTCCCCACACCTATGTTGGATATTATCAGTCTTTAATTTTTGCCTATCTGGTTATCTCATTTAATTTCCATTTCTCTTATCACTAGTAAGGTTGGGCTTCTGCTAGTTTTTCTTAGTCATTTATAGTTCTTCTGTGAATCGCCAGTTCCTATCCTTTTCTCATGTTTCTCCTGAAGCTTGTCTTTTTAAAGTTGATTTGTAGTGTTCTCTGTAATGGAGATATTAATCTTCTGTCGCTAAATGCAAATGACTTCCCAGTTTATCTTTTATCTTTTCATTTGGCTTATGGTGTTTGTGCCGCACAAAAGTATAGTCAGATCTCTCATTCTTTTTCTTTATGACTTCTTAGGTATCCCAACCACAAGATTATAAAAAATATTCTCCTTAATTTTCTTCTGTTATGATTAGATTTTTTAATCCATCTCTAATTTTTCATATGGTATGACGAATGAATCTCAATTTTTTCTAAATGAATAGCCAACTGTGCCATCATGTCTTTCCTCTGCTCATTTGAATATATATATTTTTTATTGATTTTCAGAGAGAGGAAAGGAGAGGGAGAGATAGAAACATCAATGATGAGAATCATCAGTTGGCTGCCTCCTCTACTCCCTCTACTGGAGATCGAGCCCGAAACCTGGGCATGTGCCCTGATCCCGGGAATCAAACCAGCAACCCCTTGGTGCACAGGATGACGCTCAATCTACTGATTGACACCGGCTGGGCTCTACTCATCTGAAATGCCACCATTATCATACTCTGGAACCTCATATATATATATATATAGGGCCTATTTTCTTTCTCTTTTTATAAAATTTGTTTTACTTCTTACTTCAGTATATTTGGTAAGGCTTAATGGGGGTCTAAAAAGACCATAAGAATGGAAGGAGAGAGTGCTTGAAAAGATTAGATTTAAGTGTAGATTTTTCAAATGCAACTTCATTGAGTCAATTTTCAGTCTTTCTCTTCTGCTGATATATCTATTCTTGTGCCAGTGTTGTAACTGCTGCTGCTTTAAAGTATATTTTGGCCCTGGCTGGTGTGGTTCAGTTGGTTGCAGCATCGTCTCACACCCCAAAAGGTGGCAGGTTTGATTCCCAGTCAGGGCACATATCCAGGTTGTGGATTTGATCCCATGTCAGGTACCCCTCTCTAAAATTAAAAAAATAGTATATTTTGATCTTTTTATAAAAAGATATTCTCATATATTGTACTTTTATTCTTCCAGAAAACCATGGAATCAACTTTTAGGTTTCACATTTTTGGAGTTTTGTTCAATTAGATCAGTGAGAACTGATATCATTCTCATGTTGGTCCTGTTCATGCAGAAGCATGGTCTACCTGAACATTTTTGTGGGGTTACTTTTATATTTTTATTTTTAACACATTTTTGTTGGGTTTATTGTAGCTTTTTATAACTATTTTAAGTCTGCTCTTTTGATAGGTGAAAATGATATGTCACTTAATTTACACTTCTTTGGTTCTAGAATAGTCAGACTTTCTAAAAGCATGTTTACTTACATTCTGTGAATTATTTATATTTTTGATCCATTTTTCTGTTGGAGTCTTAATCTTTATGAGCTTATATCATAAGGATTCTAATCCTTTGTAATAGGTACAGCAAGATATTTTTCAGCTGCCTTGTAATTTTAACATTTTTTTTTACTTTCACAAGTTTGAAAGTTTGATATAGTTAAATCGATCAGCTTTTTGTGATTTTTTTTTCTTTTTCTTTTTACTATTGCTGTTATAATGTCCTCTAAAATTTTATACTGAATGATTCCATATTTAGGACAAATAAATATGCCATGTGGAAAACTAATAATGTTGGCCTGATAATGGAATCAGTTAAGTAATTTCTTTATAGATGTTTAATAATATAGTGTTATTATAGTGTTAGTGATTATCTTCTTTGTAAATAACAATGTTATGTATATTGATTGAAACATTTGTTTATGATTTTTTTGTATTAAGAGTTTAATTTTTGGCAAGTTTAAGTAATTCTAACGGCTTTAATGAAATTCTGTGTATTAACATTGTCAGTTTAAATGTTTAAAGTAGATAGTGTGTTCTGATATAAAACTTGCTATATGGTTAAGGTCAGAAGATATCTTTAATTGACTTGTGTGTTGTCACAAGGAGATTTATTCACATGAATTTGTCTTATTGCCTGTAAAACACTATCCACTACCTTTGACCTTTCCCCCTTGTTCCTTCCCTCAAATCCTACAATAGTTACATGAAGTTGCATTGATATAAATTTTTATTAACTGTTTTACAAACAGTGTAAGGTTCTCAGTTCCTAAAGTTTACATATTTAGTTACACTAATTGAATTACCTTTTTCTTTTTTTAATTCTCATCCAAGGATATGGTTTTTTCGATTGATTTTTAGAGAGAGAGGAAGGAAGAGAGATGGAAAGAAACATCGATGTGAGAGGGAAACATCGATCGGTTGCCTCCGAAATGCACCCCAACCGAGGATCAAACCCTCAGCCTGTGTATGTGTACTGATCAGGAATTGAAACCCCCACCTTTTGGTGTACAGGGCAGCACTCCAGCCAACTGAGCCACCAAGCAGAGTGAATTACAGCCCCCCCTTTTAAATCATAATGAATGTGCTTCTATTTGTAAAATAAAACTTTAAATATATTTATTAGGAAAGATCACAGGAGCCAATTTGCTTTCTCATTGAGAAATTAGTCCCTGGAATTATAATCAATAACTTATGGTACAAGAAGAAACAAAGAAGATATTAGAGCTATGCCTAAAACTTTCTGTAGTTTCACCCTAAGTCAAATGAACATTTGTGGGTTTTTTTTTTCTTTTTGAGCACTAGCTACATTGTCTTATATACAGTAGGCCCTCAGTAAGTAAAATATTTGTAGTGAATAACTAAGATTTTTAAAAAATATATATCTTTATTAATTTCAGAGATAGGAAGGAAGAGGGGGAGAGAGAGATAGAAACATCAATGATGAGAGAGTCATTGATTGGCTGCCTCCTGCACGCCCCCTGCTGGGGATGGAGCCCACAACCTGGGCATGTGCCCTGACCGGGAATCTAACCCCGATCGCCTGGATCCTAGGTCCACGCTCAACCTCTGAGCCACACCCTGGCGGGCTGTAGTGAATAACTAAATGAAACAGCTTCCACTAATGGTAGAACTTCTTTTCAAATTGCTGGGAAATGCAGTTCTAAAATGGCTACATAAATTTTGTTTAATCCATTAAAGTATGTACTGCTAACCTGCAATATAGCTTTTCTACCACTTATGTTAGAAATTCCTTTTATACTTAATATTTGTTTAATTACTTGATCAGTTAGTTCATTTGTAGAGGTCTTCCTTGTTGAATTTGATCGTTTCATTTTCATGGTAGTTTACAGAGCTGTCTAGAGTAGTACTGTCCAGTAGGCTTTTCTGCAATAGAAACATTCTATGTCTGTGATGTCCATTATCTTGCCACATGTGACTAATAAGCATTTGAAATGTGGTCAGGGCAATTGAGAAACTGAAGGTTTAATTTTACTTAATTATAAATGACTTAGCTTTTAAAAAGTCTCATGTTCCTTGGGGCTCCTGTGTTAGACAGCGCAGGTAAACCTACAGTATGTTCATTTAGTTTTCTGAGTTGTCCTAAGTTCATTTTCTAGGTAAGTGTTCTGATTTCACCAACAGTATGAGGTAAAACTCTGAAACCTACAGTAAAAAAAAAAAAATACAAGTGCTAATTCTAAAAAATTAACTTATTACAGTTTAGAAATGTTTACTGAATTATGTGTACAGTCAAGATCACAAAACTCATTTTTATATAGAATTCTAAATTCAATGGACATAATTTTTCAATGATTATAATAAAAGTATTTTTATTTAATTTTTTTGCACTTATACAAAATGTTAGGTTGCTTTATTGAACATACCACAGAAAATTCCTTCTTGTTTCTGAAGGCAATTTTATTCTAAGGAGAAACCGCTGATCTAAAGACCCATGAACTAATGCTCAGTTTAAGATTGGTTCATGTAAAGCTTTTGTTTATTTTTAAGCAGCTGATTTAGAAGAAAGTCTTAATGAACATGAACTGGAGCCCTCGTCACCGAAAAATAAAAAGAAAAGTCGCAAAGGAAGGCCACGAAAAACTAATGTTAAAGGACTGACAGAAGATACCAGGTCCACATCCTCCCATGGAACAGATGAAATGGAAAGTAGTTCCTATGTAAGTAGGAAAGTGTTGTATTCTTACTTTTTGTTGCACTGTGAATATTTCATTTAAACTGTGTTTCTAGGTAAAATTAATCATTTGAAATGTTGACTAAGCTTGACCAATGTTGACTAATAACATATTTTCATGGATTTTTTGAACATTTTTTTTCCTCTTTTACATTTGCAGAGAGATAGGTCTCCACACAGAAGCAGCCCTAATGACACCAGGCCTAAATGTGGATTTTGTCATGTAGGAGAGGAAGAAAATGAAGCAAGAGGAAAACTTCATATATTTAATGCCAAGAAGGCAGCTGCACATTATAAGTGTATGGTAAGCATGGTTCATTTTATGTGCTTTTAAACCCAAGTTTGTTTTTTTAATATTTTTTTTTTATTGATTTCAGAGAGAGGAAGGTAGAGGGAGAGAGAGAAACATCAATGATGAGAATCATTGATCAGCTGCCTCCTGCACGCCCCCTACTGGGGATCGAGCTTGCAACCTGGGCATGTGCCTTGACCGGGCATCGAACCCGGACCTCCTGGATCCTAGGTCGATGATCAACCACTGAGCCACGCTGGCCAAGCTAAACCCAAATTTTTTGAAAAGAGTTTAGATAGTAACCAAATATGGTACTCCCCCCAACCACATTAGTATTTTATAATTATGAATAGTATATCCTACAATTCCAAATCTTAATAAACTTTAGATTTTTAAAAATATAGCCTTTATAATTTAGTAGGATTTAATTAATTCTAATTATACTTACCATATTCCAGATAATCCATAATTAAAACTGCAAAACTTTCAGCCCTGGCTGGTGTGGCTCAGTTGTTTGGGTGGCATCCCGTGCTCCAAAAGGTTGCTGGTTTGATTCCCCATCAGGGCATATGCCTCGGGTGTGGGCTCAATCCCCGGTAAGGGACATGCAGGAGGCTGCCAATTGACGTTTCTCTCTCTCCCTCCCCTTTCCTTTCCTGTCTCTCTAAAAATCAATTAAAAATCTTTAAAAAACAAACTGTAAAACTTTCAACTTTATAAACTTGTCATGGAAGATATATTTGCGTCCTTAGATATAGGTCTGACATAACATAAACGTTTTTGAATTAGATTGTGTTGAATTTCTCATCCCATTTATGATTAAGTTTTAAATATATATTATTTATACCAGAGGTTCTTAACCAGAGACGCATATTAGATTTACCTGGGGAGCTTTTTCCAAGATATGTACCCCTAGAGTAGATCCTAAACATGTCTCATTTGGGGGAAAGAAATCCCTAGGTAATACTGATCTGCATCTATGGATGAAATTTGCCAATTGAAATAATTTTTAAAAATCTTGTGGAAATGTAAAACAGTTGAGATGACAGCATGACACTGTTGAAATCTACATTGTTTAATGAAGTATTTAATCTTGGCTCCGCACTGGCAACATTAGTTTTATTTCATTCTCTTTATTTTGGGTTATATTTCAATCAGACATGGGAATATATTAAAAATATCTGAATCAGTACTTGATTGTTAAGGAAAAGTCCTCTTTCTCAGGATACTGAGGTAATGTAACACATTTGTTATTATGTTTAGTCTTTTTCTCAAAAGGATTCTGAATATTAAATGTTCTTGCATCTTTTCTTCTCTAGTTATTTTCTTCTGGCACAGTCCAGCTCACAACAACATCAAGAGCAGAATTTGGAGATTTTGATATTAAAACTGTTCTTCAGGAGATTAAGCGAGGAAAGAGAATGGTCTGTGGTTTTATATTTATGCTATGCGACGTTTCTCTTCTGACTTTCTGCTTTAAATATAGAACGCATCTCAAATTTATTCAGCCATCAAAAAAATTAATGTAAAGTAGTTCCTATGTTAAAGCACAGCATCTGTTTGACTGACTTGTAGTATTAATAAAGGGTGCTGATGTTACTGAAACTTATCCCTCTTTCTATGTATCTTCATTACTTAAGAGAATTATACTGAGATTTACATTTCAGGGTATTTGAGAGTCTTTTAATAAAAAAAGAAGATGTGAATGGAATGTAACTTATTTTTTTTTAAAATACGTCTTTATTGATTTCAGAGAAAGGAAAGGAGAGAGAGAGAAACATCAATGATGAGAGTTATTGAATGGCTGTCTCCTGCACGCCCCTACTGGGGTCAAGCCCACAACCCAGGCATGTGCCCTGACCGGGAATTGAACTGCGATCTCCCAGGTCATAGGTTGATACTCAACCACTGAGCCATGCTGGCCAGGCTGGAATGCTTATTAAGCTTAAAATATTAATATTGTTTAAGTTTCCCTAAAGAAAAATTCCAAAACCTCAAGAGAGCATTGAGAACCTCCCCATGTTGTTATTCATTCTTTTTTTCAAATAAAAGGAACAGTTTTTTCAGAGCCTTCTGTTTAGTTAAAGTTCACATACACAGTTATGTTTCTTAAAATGTTTATCAAAGCTTTAAAGTTTTTTTTAAATGTGCCTAAGTCTCATGTTTTTGAGCATACTGAATTACTAATAAATAGCTTTAAGTAATATCGGCATCTTTTCATCATTCCTTTACAGTTTATGAATATTATAAAATGTCAATGGAATGCAAACTCTTTTCTTTAAGACAGCAATTACTTCTAGAAATGACTTTAATTTTTGAAAATTTTTAATTGTGAAAATTTTCAAATATGTCAAAATTAGAAAGACTAGTAACACACGTCTATCCATCACCTTGACTCATCAGTTATCAAGAATTTGCGGCACTCGTTTCATCCATGCCTTTTAATCTTGTTGCTTGAAGTATTTCAAAGCAGAGCTGAGACTTGATATCATTTCACCTCTACATATTTCAGTATGTATCTCTTAAAAGTTGGACATTTTCTTACCTAACCACAGTGTCACTATACTTTATAAATTAACAATGAGTCCTCAGTGTCATTTAATACCCAGTTTGTATTTGTATTTCCCGAGTTGTCTCAAAATTATCTTCTTAAAGTTCATTTGTGTGAATCAGAACCCAGAGGAGGCCCATACATTACATGTGGTTGTTATATGTTACTTAGTGAGCCAGGGCACGCCCTCTTCCCTGTCTTTGTTGTTTCTGGTTTTGTTTTGTGTATGCCATTGACTTGTTGAAGAAAATTAATTGATTGTCCTGTAGACTTTCCCACGTTTTTATTTGTCTGTTTGCTTTTTCATGATGCCATTTAACTTGTGCCTCTATTCGCCAGATTCTCTTTTAAAGTGAAGTTAGATGTAAAGTCTTGATTAGATTCAGTTTCAACATTTTGGGGGGTAAGAATGCTTTACAGGTGGGACTATATCATCCATATTTTATTACATCAGACAACTCATAATGTCTGATCCTTGAATTCAGGTGGTGAGTCTGATCCTCCACTTTGAAATTGCTCTTCAGCCTTTCATCTAGTGGTTTCAGACATTGATGATCTTTGTTCGAATCCATTAGAAATGACCGGTTCTTTGTGGAACTGCACTTTTGAAGGTGTGAAGATTGTAGATGTTCTTTGTTCCATTTAAATCCATTTCAGTTTATTGATACTTTGATTACACTTTTAAAAATGAAACTCCTTTAAAACACAATGTATAGACTAAAAAAGGGGGTAAAAATCACTTCATCATATCACACAGAGAAATGTTGTATCATATAGCTTAAGTCCAAATAGGAGACTGGGATAACAATTCAGTTCTTTTGATCACCTTATTTATCTCTGCACTGTTGAATATTAGGGTAAGCACTAACCTAGCATTTCCCCAAGTGTGCTTCAAGGGAAATTAGTCCAAGATGCTTCCCCAGCCCTCCAAAAAATAAAAGGGCATCTGGAATTCAATAAACTTGGGAACTGTTTACTATACCCTCCTTCTTGGAGAAAACGTGAGAAGTTCTTCCATCGAGCAATCTGTTTAAAACGAGCATTTCTCAAACTTCTTTGGCTATGAGACCCTTTTGTCAGTAGCCACCTTTTAATCTCGAACATTCTTGAGGCAAAGCTGATCTAGGCCAGATTGAGGTCTTGAAAAAATTTCAGCCCCTTCAGTCTCCCTTTGACCTTTTTTACCTACTTGGCAGCAATCCCTCTGGGGGGGGGGGGGGTTGCTTCCCTGTCGTTTCATTCTATAATAGGAGAGCAAATAGGGAAGAAGCTGACTACTAAAATATAGAATATCATTCTTTTTGTGTTTGACAGTATTAAGAAGTGTCTAATTTTTGTTTATATGTCAAATCTCTAACAGGGGATGACTTAATATTAGAAAATCTATCAGTATGGTTTAAATTGCTGCATTATTTAATATATTGCTATATAATAAGTTCAGTGCATTATTTTTCAATAGAATTGGCTGTATTCTTTGTAAGCTGGAATGTTTGGCTGAAATATGACTAAAATAGAAAAAATGTGATCGCATAAACTTTGAAATAGTGCTTATGATTATCCTCTCTCTTCCCTTAAACAGAAATGTACACTTTGCAGTCAGCCTGGTGCTACTATTGGATGTGAAATAAAAGCCTGTGTTAAAACTTACCATTACCACTGTGGAGTACAAGACAAAGCTAAATACATTGAAAATATGTCACGAGGAATTTACAAGTAAGAGAACAATTGTCCATTTTCCTAAACTTGTCAGTAAGTAACTGCCCTTAAATCAATGACATTACTTTACTTGATCACTATTTTATGTGATATTTAGCAAAGTATAGAATACTGAGGACTGTATGTAAGAAATGAGTACTACAAATAGCATTTTCTTCTGACTACACACCCCTGGATTATCATTCATTCAACCAGGATTTATTGTGCTTACTATGTGCCAGGCATTGTAGTCTAGTGGGAGAGACATATTAATTAAATGGCCACATAACTTAAGTATACAATTACAAACTACATAAGTGCTATAAAGGATACATTACCAAGCACTGTGAGAACATATTAACAAGGAGGTCCTAACCTAGTCCACAGTGGGAGAGTGTTTAGGAATTTCCTTAAGGAAATAGTGCTTGGGAATGTGTTGTAGGCAGAGAGTGGGACAGAAGCAAGGGTACAAATCGGGAGGTGAGTTAGGCTACTGCTGAGGGTCCAGGTGCCAATTGCTGGGAGCTTAGAATAGGATAAGGTTACGGAGATAGAAGTCAAAAGATACTCATGGAAGAATGATGAAAGAGTAAACTTCCAAGGTTTGAGATTACATGTTGCCCTCTTTTTTATGGGTCTTCCACTGTGCTGCATTGGGCTAGTGTTATCAATGTATATCTATAATGGCTCCATTTATTTAATTGAATGGCGAATAATTGGTAGGGATCCCTGAATTTTTTATTTGCCTGTGCAAATTATAAAGCACTTCATTACTCACATTCTCAGTAAGCAATGAACTAGTGACTAAGGATCTACTCTTGTGTATAAAGCAGTTTACATAAACAGTCACCCTGATATTTCAGTTTCTGCATGAGGTACTAATGCTGTATTCAAAAGGTGCAAAACCTTGTTTAATAATAAAAGCACACATATTATTTTCAAGTGAGTTCTATAAAGCCTTTAAGGAACAGATAGTTCAGTGTCCGTCCAGCGTACAGCAAAAGATGGAGAAAGCCTCTTGGTTCATTCTGTGGCACCAAAACTGACAAAGATAGTATTTAAAACAAAAACCATAAACCAATCTCATTTTATAAATACATATTCCAAAATCTTAAATTATTATAAAATCAAATCAAGTGCTGTATTCTAACAATTTAAAGACTGTTCAAAATTAGGCAATATATTAATGTCATCCATTATAATTAATAAAGAAAAATCCTATCCCCTCCTAGTGGATGGTGAAAAGACATTTGATACCATTTAACATCCTTGAATTTTAGTTCTTGGTAAGGTAGGATTCTTAATAGAGTGTTTATGAGAAAAAACAGCAAATAGCCTATTTAGTGTTAAAGGCACAATGGTCCCTAACCAGGGCTGAGCCTCAGAATCACCTGGAGGTGGATAGGCCCTCTTTAGAAATGTTCTTTGCTAGGCCGATGTCACTCAGTGGTTGAGCATCGAGCTATGATCCAGGGCTCAATCCCTGTAGGGGGCGTGCAGGAGGCAGCCAATCAGTGACTCTCATCATGGATATTTCTATCTCCTCTCTCTCCCCCTTCCTCTCTCTCCCCCTTCCTCTCTCTGAAATCAAAGATATATTTAAAAAAGGAAAAAAAGCCATTCTTTGTCTGGGCGCCACCCTCAGAGATTTAAATTCAGTAGGTAGAGGCCCAAACCATGTATTTTGATGACTCCCCAGTTGATTCTCATGCTCATCTCTAATTGAGAAACACTCTGCTAACATACTTCCATTCAGATCAGGAACAAGACAAGGTGCCAACTACCAATGTTGCTTTCAGTGTTCTTCTGGAGGGTTAAGCCAGTGTAACAAGAATAGGAAGAAAAATGTATAATAAATATTATGAAGGAAAAATGTCAGTGTTATTGATACCATTATCTACCAAGAAAAGCCAAAGGAATCAGCTCTGAATTTACTAAACTTAATAATTACTCAGTAAGTTGATGCATATGAGATTAATTTTTTAAAACAATTGCAGTAATAACTAGTTAGAAATATAAAAGAAAAATGTTCACCTCTCACCCCACACACATACATACACTAAGGGTGAACCTTTACTTTAAAAAAAAAAAAAAATAGCATTTTACACAGGACCCAAATGAATGACAAAGTATATTACGTTTCCTGATGGAAAGATTCAACATTGAAAGATGCCTTTTCTCCCCAAATGAATGTATACATTTAACACAATTAAATGAAGTCCAAATTTTGGACAATTTTGTTTAGAAGAGTAAATGTGGTATTATTTTTTTATTAGTAATGATTAAGTTACCTTATATAGCAGGGAGAAAATAGAAGCTTAAACAAGATAGAACTTGGTTTTTCTCCTAAAAGATATTCCGAGAAAAGAAGTCCAGATGTGGTAGGCAGCTCTTCAGTGTCATTGGGGATGCAGATTACCTTCTTTCTGCTCTCCCATCTTTGTGGCCTCCTTCCATGGGAAGTAGGAAGAAGCAGGAACAAAGAAAAATGGAAGAACAAAGTGGCTTTTCCTTCAGCTGAATCCATCTTTAATCAGCCTTGGAGGTTTTACACACACACTTGTGCTCAGCATCTCATTTGTCAGAATTTAGTCACATGTCCAAGGGAGGCTGGGAAATGTACTCTTTTTTTAGTTTTTATTTGTTTATTATTTTTTTATTGTTCAAAATATTACAGATATCCCTTGTTCTCCCCATTGACCCCTTCCCCCCCCCGGAAATGTACTCTTAGTGGGCACATGGCTACCCAAATAAAATCTGGTTTAGTACTATGGGGGGAGGGGTAGAAAAGAGATACTGAGGTAGTATCACATGCAGCCAAGAAAATTTTTAATGCAGTTGAGAGGAGAAATCTATTAGATATCAAACCAGTCATGTGGTAATTAAAATAGTATGGTACTGGCATAGTGACTTAAGATCACAAGAAACAGATCCATGTCTTTGTTGTTATCTTATAAATAATTATGGTAGCATTCTGTATCTGTGGAGCTGGGATGAATTATTCAGTACCTGATACCTATACAATTGGCTCTCCATTTAGAAAACATAATTTGGATCCTTATCTTAGACTGTACCCCCCAAACAGATTCTAGATGGATTAAAAACCTCAATCATAAAAAAACTGAATAGGAAATACAGGAGAATTTTTCTCTAATCAAGTATAGAAGGTCTTTGTAAACATGCTAGGAAACTCAAAATTTTTATTTGACTACATTAAAATTAGACTGCATAAAGAGAATTCCAAATCATTAAGAAAAACACAACCCCATTAAAAATGGGCAAAGGAAATGAACAGGCAATTTATAGAAGAAATAGCCATGGGTTGGTTGTAAGCATGTGAAAAACTGTTCAACCTTATTAGTAATGAAGGAAATGCAAATTAAAACAAAATCTTAGCTATTTTTGCCTATCACATGGGCAAAGATTAGTAGGATTCATATTATCTAATGTTAGGTTCTAGAGACACAGGCATTCTCATTGGATGTTCAGGTAGGATGTAAATTGGTACAGCTTTTTACGAGAGCAATTTATCCCTGGAGACCAAACCTTGAAATAATGCATTTGCTACTAGTCTATTTGTAGGGATTTATCTCAGGGAAGTGAGCAGACGATAGTACAAGGATGTATGTGCAAGAAGTGTCATTGTATTACTGTTAATGATTGCTGCTATATCCACTAGGGCATCTTAGAATTAACTATTGTAAGGACTGACCAGATTACCATAGATGGCATCAGTCTACTCAAGACAGGAACTGCAGGTTGGCAGCAGGGCAGCATCATGTATTCCTCTTCTGTGGGCGTCCTTGCAGGAGTCAGTGTAGCAGCACAGCTCAGGTCCAGCAAGACACGATCCACATGGAGCGGGCTTGGGACCCACCCTGCCTTAAAAGCCTCATAGCCCATCAGAGCCAGTGCCTCTTACAAGTTATATAGGCATAGGTAATTTTCAGGTTATACCACAAAGAGGACCAAGGATAGCTTCTTATCAGAATATTTATAATTCTCCCAATCAAGATAGAGTCTACCAATTTGAGGGTAACATAGCTCAGTAAAATAGTTAACACACCCATTTTTCAAAGTTGCCTGTGGAACAGAGCCAGAGAGTTAACCAAAGGTGAAATTCTCACGTAGAATGGGAAAAGATTTTTGTTAAACTTTTACCAACAATAGCAAAATAAACCAGAATGTTCATCAGGAGACTTAATAAATTGTAGTTCATGCATGCAGCAGTTAAGTAATGACTTAGATCCATGTGTGGAGTTGTGAAGAGGTATTTCTGTGATAGAATGAGGTGGGAAATAAGTTGTACACGTGTACAAGATATATGTATATTTTCATATACATAAAAAAATTTCTAGGAACATATTCAGTAAACAATTGTTACCTCTCGTTCGTTGCATGTCAACGGAGGCGAAGAGGCAATTTTATATTCTCAATACTGTGGTGTTTGGATAGTTTTATGAGTAGTATACTATTATTTAAAGTAGCCATTACTATTTTAAAATAACCGGCCCATTTTAAACATCTAAAATCAGATATATGCAGTAGTAGTGTATTTAAATTTAAATTTTACGTGTTTTTATTATAATAGTTACCATTTTTATCTTGGGGAAAAATGGAAAATATAGATAAGGAAAAAACACTGAATGTCAACTTTGATTCTGTCACCAGAGATAACAATTTTAAATCTCGGAATACTTTCTTCAGACATTTGTGTGATTGTATATATGTATATTTATAAAAACAAGATTTTATTCTATATACTGTTTTATAATCTGTTTTCCACTTGCTATCCCCAAGACATTTTTTCTGTGACATTAGTTTTACATCACCATTTTTTTAAAAAATATATCTTTATTGATTTCAGAGAGAGGAAAGGAGAGAGAGAGAGAGAGAGAAACATCAATGATGAGAGAGTCATTGATCGAGCCCGCAACCCGGGCATGTGCCCTGACCAGGAATCGAACCCTGATCGCTTGGATCTTAGGTCAACGCTCAACCGCTGAGCCACGCCCGGCTGGGCAACATCACCATTTTACAGATTGCATGATATTCCATTGCATGGGTGTATCAGATTGTTTAATCAGTTCCTTTCTGAGACATCTAGGTGGTTTTTACTTTTAACTATTAGAAAACCATGTTGCAGAGACCATCTCTAAACAAAAATATTTTCGCTGGGATCCATGATGATTTGAACGGCTCTTTATTTTTTCACACTTGAATTTGTTTCTAAAATCTGCTTATAATGTGGATCCCGGATTATTTTATCAGAGACCATTGAGTTCAAATGATAGTCCATATGCATAGTAGTTTAGTAGGGAAAGAAGGATAAAGAAATACAAAATACAAGGAGGAATATTTTTGAATGAAGTGGCTTCATTCTATATGTGGCTTTTTTTACTGGCCTTTTCTGGATCCTGAATATATTCATATTTAAAGAGCAAGGGAAGATTATATATTGATTGTTTTATCCTGTTTTATTATCTTTATTATATTTTTAAGCTATTTAAATATGTATTTTTTAAATGCCAATCTCCCACCTTAAAAAAAGTAAGTTCTGTGACAGCAGTGATCTTCTTTGTCTAGTCGACACCTGTGGCCTTGATGTCTAGATTGGTGAAGGACATGTAATGGGCCTGTGGAAAAATAATTCCATAAAAAGATTAAAATTTGTTTGAATAACAAAGGGCTTATCCTTTTAGATAAAATTCTCATAAAAAATTCAAAAATATACAAAAAATAGGATAATATAACAACTCCCCATCTCAACAGGTACTAAGTTATTGCCATAGTTGTTTCATCTATTTTTTTCTTCCTAGGGTACATTAAAGCAGAATCCTAGATTTCATCATTTTATCGCTACCTACTTCAGTAGAAGTTGCATGATATCCCTACATCTCTTAAAAAAATGGGTGTTCCTTACCTAATCACTATGCTATTATCATACTTTTTAAAATAAGTTTTTTGCATCATCTCATATTCAGGCCATATTTCTCCAGTTGTCTTGAAAATGTAGTTTTAGACTTGGTTTGCTCAATCTCGATACATGCAAAGTCTCTACGTTGCATTTGATGGATGTGTGTCTTGAGTCTCTCTTAATTACAAAAATCACTCCATCTTACCTTTTACCCCTATTTGTTGAAGAACCTCAATAAGTTGTCCTCTAAAAAAAAGTCTTACATTCTAGATTTTTCTTTCTACTTTTTCATGAGGCCATTACCTCATTTCTCTACCCCTCCATATTTCCCATAAATTGTAAGTTGGTTCAAAGGTTTAATTATATTCAGATTATATTTTTGGGAAGATACTTCATAGCTGCACAGTGTAGGAATCTCACTCTTGATAGTTGAACTCATGATTAAAAAAAGACGTGATTCCCAATGTGCAGTGTTTGAAGAGTACAAATTCTCTATAGTTCTTTGAAAATTATTGAAAATATTTTGAGAATAAAAAAGTAATAAGCAAAACTGGGTCAGAAGTCAGTTGTTACTATCATCCTTCCCCCATCCCCATGCCTGCCTTTTATTCTATGCACAAGTTAGAAACTTCTCATGTTAAAGTCATTTGTGGCTGGTTAATTCCTATATGATCCTCTTTTATCCATTGCTGACCACAAGAGGGCATCCACTGAACATTTTTTAAGAATTGCTCTATCTTGTCATCTTGTATCTTTTGCTCTATCTTGTCATCTTGTGTATACAGTCATGTACCATCTAACGATAGGAATATCTTCTGAGAAATGGGTGGCTGGGCCATTTCATCATCATGCGAACATTGTAGAATGCACTTCTCCAAACCTAGATGGTATAGTCTGCTACACACCTGGGCTATGTGGTATAGCCTTGTGCTCCTAGGCTACAAGCCTGTACAACATGTTACTCTACAAAACAACACAAGATTAAATCAAGCACAAGAGAAAATGATGCAATCAAGAGACACTGGAAACAGATGTATGAGGCTGCTGCCTGCATAACAACGTACTATTTTACATCGAACTTCCTTTTAATAAGTGGAAAGAGTACACTCTAAATTAACAATAAAAAGTATAGTATAGTTAAAAAAAAAAAAAGTATTGTATAGCAAATACAAACACCAGTAACATAGTCCTTTATTATTACCATTATCAAGTGTTAGGTACTGTACATAATTGTAAGTGCTATATTTTTATACAGCTGGCAGCACAGTAGGTTTGTTTACATCAGTATCACCGCAAACACTTAAGGAATGGGTTGTGTTATGATGTTATGGTGGCTATGATGTCACTAGGCGATAGGAATTTTTCAGCTACATTATAATCTTACGGGAACACTTTCCTATATGTGGTCTGTCATAGACCTAAACATTGTTATGCAGCACATGGTTGTAATTTACCTAAAACTGAGCTCAGATCAGCCCACCCTTTGATTATGGTGGGGGTGGTTAGCAATTAAAAAAAATACATTGGTACGTATACATTAAAGTGGCCTAAACCCTGGTCCAAAATCGCCTGTGTGGCTATTTTCATAAAAAACAATGAACTTCATTTATACTGTGTATATGTCCAAATAAAAGATTGTTGGAGCTATATGATGTCAAAGTATCACTCCAGAGATTATTTGCTAATTTTAAAGGGGAAAACCTGTCTTTACAATGGACAAATCTGGCTGTCACCACCACCTTAACCAAATGATCAAACAGCACTACTAAAATGGAGAGTTCTGAAATTACATGCCTCCTGAAGTATGCAGGATCACCTACAAAGTATCCTGGACTAACAAAAAAAAATAAGTTGAACCTAAAGCTAACCAAGCCCTTGGGCTTTATTTCAAGTTTATAGGAAATATGGTGTGAGAGAGAGCCAAATAAAACAGTACTACAGTTAGACAAATCCAGAATGTGGTATAGCTGACAAGGTATCTAATCTAACTCTTTCGAAAAGAGTACGGGGGGAAAAATTTGGAAGAACCAGTCTAGATTAAGAGAGACATAGTCAAATGTAGTTCTTGGAAAACTGTCAGGTGATTCATAAAGTTGTTCTAATGAAGGCCAGGACACTAATGATGAAAAGGCATTTGAAGAGTTTGAATAAAAGTGTTGCATGAAATCTTGAGCAGAAAGCAATTTTATATATATATATATATATATATATATATATATATATATATATATATATATAATATAATTTCCTGAAATGTGCCTTTAAATAATGTTTTATATCAAAAACTTTGTTTTTAATTTCATTGGGCAAAATGAGGAATTGCTTTATATTTGGGTGTATGTGATAACTTTCATCCCAAACCAAAGGTTTTATTTCAGATAGACTTTAAATATCTCATTCATAGAGTACTTTCCTATCTTTTAGACAGAAATGGAGCTGCATGTAACTAACTGTGGAATGTTTTTAAGTGTGAATGAGGAAACCCATATTTTAAATGGGCACCAACCTCATCCACTAATGACATAAATGTAGTCTCATGAACAGTAACAAAACATTTTGGGATTTTTGTCTTTCATTATTGTAGACTATATTGTAAAAATCATAGTGGAAATGATGAGAGAGATGAAGAAGATGAGGAACGAGAGAGTAAAAGCCGGGGAAAATTAGAAATTGATCAGCAACGACTAACTCAGCAGCAACTTAATGGAAACTAGGTATGAAAGTTAATTATATCGGATCTGTTGTCAGAATATAATACACATTGGTAAAAACATGTTGAAGTAATGGTGTGCAGTATGATTTTTTTAATGCTATTATGTTTAGTTGAGCATGTTACTAGAATGCTGAGGATTGTGTGAGCTTGCATAGTTTTTTAAACTAGTGGATTTTGTAACAGTAAAAACAAGCTATCTACTTTATCAATAAATGTAGTTGTAATGTCAAATCAGTAAGATATCCTCGCTTCTCAATAACATTATATTTATTGTGTTCCCCTCAAGCATCATATTTTACATTTTCTTATCATCTTTTAAACAGGTTCATGGGACAGAGTTAGAAAACTGGGAATGAATAAGACATCCATAACTACTATTCTTTTTTCACTGTTTTCTAAAATCAAAAAGGGTTGTAACTTTTTACTGCCCAACTCTTAGATCCTTCATTGAACTGCCTAAAAACATCTTGTTTGTTCTGTGAGCCTTCTTCACTAGATGGCAGAGTTTGACATGTTGATATTACATAGCCGTAGTTTTCAGTTTCTGGGAAGCAATTGAAACACTATTAACCCTGTGTATAGTGTCAACAGTTAAAGCAGGTATTGAAATGAAGTAAGCTATATTTCTGGACTGAACAAAGTTCTGTTTCGAGTGTCTAAGTTTGTTTAGTGGATTCATACTCAAGGGAAAGCATAAGCAAATTTCACTTTACAGTGCAAACACGCCTCTGGTTGCAACACATGGGAATTTGTGAATTATTTTTTCACACTCAAGTAATGGAGGCTAGAAATGAAGAGAACTTTATTTTTCTCTTGGCTTTGACAGCAACTGCTAAAAATTTCTTCCAAGAAGTGTGCTAAAGCATTTCATTTGGTTCCTGTTAAAGTCGTTCTCACTGACCTACATGGACTCAGGCGGCTGGTGATTGTCAGCTATGAGGTCCAGTGCTTATGCCAAAATTCTCTTGACAGTAAACCTCTTCTTTTTTTCGTGTTATACAAAGAGCTTCTAGCAAAATGATTGGATCCTTTCAAGTTTGAACTAACATTTGGCAACAGCAAAGCAAACCTCTTTAAGATTGAAAGGGTTACCACTCACTAAGGACTTTAGCCACCATGTCTGAAACCCGTTCCTCTCAAGTGCCGTGTTGTGTGGAATGCTTCCGATATTGGCCCAAAGTATGTAAGGAGGTCTCATGTGCTCTAGGAGTAAAGAACAGTCTGCATAAAACAGTATTTATTTTTAATTTTGTGACCACTATTTTAGAAACTTTATTTAATATTTTTTAAATGTTTTCATGCAGTGCTTTGCTGATCTATTAAATTGGCTTTTGTGCCCTGCTTTCCCTCTGGTGGGGCTCGCTGTTTTATGGATCATCAGGATTGTTTCTCAAAGCCTAAGAATCCAGCCTTTTAGAAAGGATTCTCACACTGGCATTTCTAGCTAGTGATATTTTCTTCCATTTATCTTCTGAAGCACATTTGTATATTTCTTCATGGCAAAACCAAAAAACTTCAGTTGTGGTCTGCCTGATACTACCATAGCACCTCATTATCAAGGGTAGGGATTCTGATTTCTGAGTGATTAGTTAACCTACCACATTAAAGCAAATTTGTAAACAAGAAAAAATCATGTTAACATGACTGTACATCAAGATGTTTTGTATCTTATGGAAAAGCGTTTTTAAGATGTAACAGGTGGAAAATTACACTGTGCTTAATGAGTGATTTTTTTAACTGTTAGTCCCTTAAAGACACATTTGTCAAGTGTGTATTCACACATTTACTTAAATCAAGGGACTCGATGATTGCTTTATGTTAACTATTTTTTATTATTTTTAGATGTAAACTAGCTTTAGTAGTGGGTTGCTCTCCCTATATGTTTTTCTCTTCTTGCTCTAAATATGCCGTTGGGTTTTTGTGTGTGTGTGTGTGATGAATTTTCAAAATTCACCATGACTTGAAGTGCAACGACAGATCTAGATGTTTGTTTACCAAGCTATGTGACTTTTCCCAAAGGATCTGTACTTTATTTCCTTAACAGCAGCTTGAAACCCGTCATTTTAAATCTTTGAATCACTGTGTCTAGATCATTTTTACATCGTATACCATCAGTTTACCGGTGAAATGACAGAGCACCCTCATTTTTGGACAACTACTGTAATGATGTTTTTAGGAAAAATGGAAGGTGCCAGGGGTAATAATGGCCAGTCAATAATCACGTAATGGGCTTCGAATACTATAGCTGTCGGTTGATGGATTTGTTATGTAATCCAGTGTATGATTTTGTATGGGTTTGTTCAACCCTTCCTCTGCCACTAGCAACCAGAATAGCACTTTACCTTTTGGTTGGCTAGGTAAGTGGCTGGCTACCTATTTTTCTCACTGTGGTGTGATTGGCTATATAGTCTTTCATTAAAAATTGAAATGTAAATTGAAGTCACATGAAAAATCACCTTTGGTTGTAAACCTCCGATATTTTGATTTTTGTATCCATGTTTGTCACATGCTGAGTAAAAGTGCCTTACAATGTAAAAATTGTACAGTACTTATGTTCCCAAGTAGCATCATCATCTTCTGGGTAGTAATTACATTGTGGTATGAATATTTAGAAAAATGGACCTCAGCAGTGTATTTACTGTTCATCTCTTAAGTCCTTAACTGTAGTTTTAATAAGCATGACATTATTTGATAAGTATATAACATGTACATCATTTCAAAAATACTGCCATGACTGTGTTTTACGCATATTTTAGCTTGAAAAATTGAAGCATCTTTTATTTTTCCCTTTTCTCTTTTTTCCCAATTTTTGTTTTCTTTTTGTTATTGATATTCAACAGTGTAATCTTTGCAAGCGTATATTGAAGATTATTCTGGAGCATTTATTGCCTTACCAGAAATGTTAGTAAGAAATGTTCTTTAGAGTAGAAAGATAGACTTGAGTTTCTATACTTTAATAAGAGCTTTGTTCCTGGGGGGAGGGGGGGGAGGTGAATTTTACTTTCATCTCAATTTATTAAAAACCCACAGCTGATACATTTTATTTCAAAAGTTAGCAATTTTAGATTTTCAGATAGTACTTGCTCAGGAGTACATGCTACTCTAGATATTAAGAGAATAACAAGCTATATAGATCTACTGTTGAATCAGAATCTATGTACTTGAACAAATGTGTGAATCTTAAATATCTCAAAGCAAAAGAAGTGTTCTTCCAGAATGTTGCTTTTTTAAAAAGCACTCAAGTTAGACCAAGGTATACAGTTTTGTTCTAACAGACATTTAGGTTAATTGTAAAGATAAGGAATGCATTATGGGTCAAAGTCAAACATTCCTCTCTTGTTATGTATATTTTGTTCCTGTTATATTGGCTTTATTTTCAAAATTGTAGTTTGTAGCATTAGTTTCCTTTTATTGGTATTGCATATACTATTCATTCAATAAATGAGTTATGACTTTCATGTTTGTATGCATGTGTTTTTTGTGAACGGATATAATGAAGCTTATTTGTAACAGCAATAGTATTGTGTTCCTTTTAGTCTTGCTTTATTTCATGGTAAAATGCCTAGTTTGTTTAATAACTTGTTGCTAAACAAGCATGAGAGAGAGAAAAATGTGAATTTGAGTTTAGTTCCAAGTTTCACAACATAAACGGTTTTTATCATGGAGAGACAGCAATCTTTCAAGTACAACAGAACCCCATTACATCTTGGTTCTCTTATTATTATATTATTCAGATACCTATGGCCTAAATCATGTCATCTAAAACTTAGTTAAAAGGTGATTTTGAAAATAAACCAAAACTCCTAGTATAGTTAATCTGATTGGTAATAAGGGTGCAGGATTAATATTTGTCATAAAGGGATTTCATCTTATAGATTTAAATTTACTCCCTTTACCATGGACAGCTTGCTTCTAGTACAGTGCTTATATATTGAGGTGGCCATATCCAGGGCAGAAATCAAAGTTTTAATTAGTGGAATATGCTCATTCCATACACACAATTCCTAACCTGCCTTCAAGCTATAGGTTGATTAATGGTGGAACTATTTGATGGTGTGCTTTCCTGCAAATGTTACCTAATAGTGCTTGATGTGTGTGTGTAAAATCCATTATTTAGTTTCATTTTAATTACCACTATAAAATTATAGAGAAAGAATTTATGTGTGTTTTTTTTTTTTTTTTTTTTTTTTTTTTAGTTAATTGAAACTATTGACAGCTCTTTTTTTTGTGTGTGGTTTTTTTGTTGTTGTTTTTGGGGGGGGGGGGTGTTTTTTGCTTTGTCTTGGTTTTCAGCTGCAGTCATCAGCAATTGCTGAGGACATTCCAAAGCATAAACCTGGTAGAATTTCCCTAGGAAATTCTATGGCCAGCAAATGGCCAGTCCATCTTTGTAAGAGAAAACCTCAATCCATCTTTTTTTTAAAGAAAATGTTTTATTTACTTTTAGAGAGAGAAAGGAATGGAGAGGGAGAGAAGAGAAAAACATCAATGAGAGACATCTATTGGCTGCCTCCTGCATGCCCCCTATTGGGGATCCAGCCCCCAACCCAGGCATGTGCCCTGACCAGGAATCAAAACCAATGACCTCTCGGTGCATGGGTCAAAGCTCAACCAGCTGAGCCACCCCTGCCAGGGCTCAAGCCATCTTATATTTATATATTAGAGTCCTCACTTATGGAGACACAGTGCTGCTTTATCTATCAACTCGTGTGACATAATTTTGCCTTGTTAAGATAATGACATAACGACATTAAGGACGTAAGGAAAAATTTTATTCTTGACTTTTATTCAGAAGATGAAAACTACAAAATACCAGTTACTAAGAAAGTTAATGATGGCATTTTACAGTGTTACACTGTAACAGACAAGTTCTGCATATGGTCAGAATACTGAAGCCAAATCAGTCAGTGAGACCTGGGTCCTTGTCAAAAGATAGGAGATCCATAAACTTTCAAATTACACCTTTGTCTGTGCCTCTCTGGGACCGTAAATGTGTTTTTATGTTGGAGGTGGGGGCAGTGGCAGGGAGACAGGGAAGATGCAGCTGGGCAAAATGGGACCTGAGAGAGCAGATATTCCAGGGAGTGTTAGGTACTTGGAGATAGAAATAAGCTGTAGTTTAATATAGACACTGAATTTTGAGATGTTGAGTTTTTACAACAAAAGGATAAGGTTTTTCTGTTTACGAGTATTTTTAAAATCAGCTATTTACAGAATTTTTTATTTATAAAATTCATATATAGTCATAAAAATAAATGAAGTACTGATGCCTGCTACAACATGGGTGAGCCTTGGGAATATGCTAAGGAGCCCAGGCACAAAGGGTCACATATTGCATGGTTCCATTTATATGAAATGTCCAGAATAGGCAAGTCCATGACAGAATGCAGATTAGTAGTTTCCAGGGGCTATGGCAGGGGGGCGGGGGGGGGGGACGACGACGACCACAACACTGGGATGAGAAGTGACTGTCAACAGGTATGGAGTTTTTTTTTAGGGTGATGAAAACATCTTGAATTAGATAGTGGTGATAGTTATACAACTTCGTGAATATGCTAAAAGCCACAAATTATACGCTTTAAAAGGGTGAATTTTACCTCAATTTAAAAATAATATGTGTTCATTGTATAAAGTTAAAATATATGAAGATATATAAAGCAAAATATGAAAATTTCCCTTCTCCACAAGCCTACTCCCCAGTATTTGATGTGGAGCCTTCTAAGTGCTTGTGTAAATATGTAACTTAAACATTTTTTTATTATAAATAGGAGCATGCTGAACCTACAATCCTGCACCTTGTCTTCTTCACTTGAACAGCACAACTAGATTTCTCACATTCTGTTTAGCAGCTCATGATATCACAGTATATGGATGAACTGGAATCGTTCTATGTCTCACCTATATCTTCATGTTCTTATGCAAGTAATTTCTTAGGCTAAAGTTCCAGAAGTAAAGAGTATGTATGTACACTTAAAGTTTTGATCCAAAAAAATTGTGGGTTGAGTGGAGGTGGGCAAAGGCAAGGGTTGGGGGGCATTGGCGACATCTGTAATAGTGTAAACAATAAAAAATAAAGTTTAAAAAAAGTTCATCTATAGAGATTAAGCTTCCCCACTCCAAAGGACTGCTTTTGAATGAAAAGAGGTACGGTACCTTTAAAAAAAATCATACACATTTTTAGTAAATTCACTGAGGTTTTGATTTTGATATAAAGACCATATAGAATATATCTCAAAGTGGGCTATTATTTTTGAGAAACTGGACATTATATTTCATGTGTGAAAACGTTAAGTCAAAAGGTTTTGTTTCATATGTATTATTTTTTTAAAGATTTTTTATTGATTTTTAGAAGGAGAGGAAGGGAGAGGGAGAGAAACATCGATGTGAGCTAATCTGCCTCCTGCACGCCTCCTACTGGGGATCGAGCTGCAACCTGGGCATGTGCTCTCATCTCGAAAGGAACTGGTAACCTTTTGGTGTAGGTTCCAGCCCTGGTGGGGGCACAAGAAACAACCAACAAATGCATAAATTAATGGAACAACAAATCAGTGTTTCTTCCTCCCCTCCTTTCCTTTCTCTAAAATCAATAAATAACATTTTAAAAGAAAGAGTTACAAGCAACAGTTAACTGCATGTCTGAAAGTAAATTGTTGGCAAAATTACACAAATACTCAATTACATTGGTCAGTCAACATGATAGTTTCTAAATAAAGAATAAATTGAATGTAGTCAAAGGTGAATTGATACAACATGGAAATTAGTTTTTTTCCTAATTCTCAAAATCACCTTTGGTGCTAATTAGGTATTAATAACATTAGCCAAAAAGATTTGTCAGATGTATAAAATTACAAAAATAATTTTTTATGTTGCACCAGTAACAGCCTTTAATCATGTTTTGTATCACTCTTTTTTCATATGTTTATGGAATAATTATGTCTTTAGGAGGGGCAGCAAAGCAGGATGACTACATGAGAGTTCTTCACCTTCAAACTGCAGGGCTCTTGGAGACTGCTGGTATTTTCATTTCAGTGGTTAGTGAGACCATTTAACACACAGGCTTATTTTCCAACGGTCCTGATCCTTAAGCCCAATATGCTTATGTTCTATATTTAGTATTGATTTAGTATTACCAGAAGCAATAATTCTTTGGACCCTGGTCTCATGTTCTCTGTTAGAGAGCAAGCACAAAAGATAAGCAATTTCTTGAAAGTTTGCAGATCAGAGAGCTGGAATTTTGGCATTATCTTCAAATACAACTGTCTTTCCGGACCTCCCTTAGAAGAGATGTTCTTAAGCATTTCAACTTATCCCATGCAGCCAAAGAGCTTAGGGAGGCTTTCCAGGATGCTGGGGGTGGGGTGGGGGCACAGGGAGAGGGTTTAAAGAAAACATGCTGCTTAGGCAGATTTCTTTCCCTTGGGAAGAGGCGAGGTAGGAGAGAGAAGATTTAGGCAGCCTTTATAGCATTTAGTAACTGGAGTCACTCCATTCCATGCAACTTGGAAATGCAGCCAACTTTGTAGGCCACTTCCTGGAAATATTGACACCAAACTTGGAACATTCACACCTTTATTCTTTCTTTCCTTTCATGCCCCTCCCACCCTCGGAAACTCTCTTACCTTAATTTCCCTTATTTGTACCACTCTTTTCAAGACCACTCCTTTCTTGACTCTTCTCCTTACCCTGATGTAAATAAATATTCCACAGTGTTCTCGTGTTTGCCATCTGGTATTCTCACTTGTCACCACTACTGCTACAGCTGTCACGTGTATGTCCTACTTACAGCCCCAATCCCTATCCACAGTCTGCTCTACCCACTGAAGCTCTACCCTTAATCTCAACTATTCCCCTGGACATTTTTCCCAAACTGCTGGCTACTCAAGCATGTGTCTCAAACTAAATTGTCCTGACCTGAATTTTATCTATTTGTTAATGACACCATCATTGGTAGGGCTGTAGTTGGATAGTCCCAAACAGAGATCTGCTTGGATCTCTACATTTACTTGCTGAGTTCCTCAGAATCTATTATTCTGTCTTTTGGATCCATTCCTCTCTATTCTTAATACTGATACATTAGTTTGGGCTCTACTGTTTGATGTGCTTTTTAACTTTTTGCCCAGATTCCTAACTTCCTGCACTTTGTACCCATGTTTATCAGACTCTTAATTCCTTTATTGGACAATTCTTTTTTGTAATGTTTTTATTGATTTCAGAGAGAGGAAGAGAGAGAGGGAGAGAAACATCAGTGATGAAAGAGAGGCACCAATTGGCCGCCCCCTGCGTGCCCTCTGCTGGGGACCGAGCCCGAAACCCGGGCCTGTGCCCTGACCGGGAATCGAACCCTGACCTCCTGGTTCATAGGTCGACGCTCAACCACTGAGCCACGCCAGCCGGGCTATTGGGCAATTCTTGGCCTTGCTTTCTTAACCACTGAGTTTGGGTAACATGGTTAATCACCTCCATTACCTCTTTTTTAAATTTTTTTTTTAATCCTCACCCAAGGATATTTTTTCCATTGCTTTCAGAGAGAGTAAAGGGGGGGCCAGAGAGAGAAACATTGGTGTGAGATACATGGATTGGGTGCTTCCCATAAGCACCCCCACTGGGGCCTGGGATCGAGTCTGCAACCAAGGTGCGTGCCCCTGACCCACATTGAACCCGAGACCCTTCCACAGGCTGACACTCTAACCACTGAGCCAAGCTAGCTAGGGCAAAATTTATTGTTGGAAGTATTACTGATGTCCCTTTTCCCCCCTGTTGACCCCTCCTCCAGGCTCCCGTGCCCTTCCCAGGCCTTCACCTCACTGTTGTCTGCGCACCTCCGTTACCTCTTGACACAACTGGCCTCCACTTCCCACTTCTCCTAATTCTCTCCCACCCTCTTACCTGCCCTGTGCCCAGGGTTCACCCCACACTTACATCTGGGGAGGGTGACCTGCTAGAGGAAACCACAACAGTGCAGACCGATGCCACCACACACACTGGTGTTTAGTGTCAAGTTCTCTACATCAACCTTCAATCCTTTTTACTTGTCCTTCCCAGTATACTTAGAAACTATTAGAACAGAAGGGTATGGACTCTAGACTTCGGTGCCGTGGTTTGGAATTCCATGTAAGCATGATTCAGTTACCGAACCTCTCCACTTTCGTCTCATTTTTAAAGTGCAGGTTGAGCATTGACCTAGGATCCAGGAGATCAGGGTTTGATTCCCGGTCAGGGCACATGCCCGGGTTGCAGGCTCGATGCCTAGCAGGGGGCGTGCAGGAGGCAGCCGATCAATGACTCTCATCATTGATGTTTCTATCTCTCTCTCCCTCTCCTTTCCTCTCTCTGAAATCAATAAAGATATATTTAAATATATATATATATGTATATGTGTGTGTGTGTGTATGTGTGTGTATATATATATATATATATATATACATACACACATTCTTGCTATGAAGGACATATAGGGGACTATTATCGAAATATAAATTTGGAATGCATATTAGATGATATTCTTGTGTCAATGTTGATTATATATATATATATATAAAATAAAATGCAGGTTAAATAGTACTCCACACACAGAATTTAAGGATTAAGAGAGGAGACACAGATTTAAGATTTCCCATCCACTGATACACTACCTTGTTTCTGTGTTCTTTTTGAGTTTATTGTATTTCATCATTTTCTTAAAAGTCCAATCACTCTGTCTATACCTCTCTACTTCTCTCAACTACACTAAAACCCCTATAGCAAAGATCATCAGTGACTGTTGCTATAAGCCAATGGGTACTTTTTAGTTCTGATCCTACTTGACTTTTAGACTAATGTCCCCAACAATCCAGGCACCATCACGTGGTCCTCCGCTAAGCTGCTTTTGCAAATGACCCAAGAATATGAGTAACATATCAGATGACAGGCCTGACACTGAAAAGTCCTCCCATCAGCTGGGACTCTACATGAACATTCTACCTACCCCAACCCCACTAGCAGAGATTTAATAGGGATCCATGCAAAATCTGGTCTTTGCTTAGCAGAGGAAAGACCCTCAGAGATAAGGGTGACACCAGGGAGGTAAAAGGGTGGAAGGGAAAGGGGAGAAGTCGGAAGCTGAGCCCAGTGGTGTCAGGAGGTAATAGAGTTGATTAACCAACTGACTTGTGAAAACAACTCAAAGCTTTAAGTACATTAGAAAGCAAAATGCATATACGTACATATATACACACACATATAATTCTTCTTTAGTAGGAAAAAAGAAAAGGCATTTGTCTACCTATAAAACCTATAAAAATCGCCCGAGGCATGATGGTGAGACCAAAAGCTGGGGAGCTGTAGTCGAAACTCCAAGCCTCATATCCAGATGGAGTCCAGCAGCAGACAGCTGAAAAGGGACCACGCGGGAGCAGTGTGGGCTGGAGCAAGTAAGGCTTCGTGGTCTGAAGGAGCTGGGTTTGAATCCTAGCTTTGCCACTAGTAAGCAGTAACCCTGAGCAAGGGACCCTCCACCTCTCAGCCTCAGCCCCAGCCCCGTCTGTCAAAATGAGGGCAATATCTCTTAAACTACTGGGTTTTCTTCAAGGGAAGTGAGATAAAGTGATTTTAAGTGAAATTAGCTGGTTTGGTAGGTAACTGTATCTTTTATTTTTTAAAACAGAAAAGAAATATTCCCTTCCCCACACAGTGATATTTCAGATATAAAACCAAAACTGACCTGTCACTTTTAAAAGTTTTTCATATTTCGTTATTCACAGGATACTCATAATACCAAAATTAGAAAGTCTAGATAAGTAAATAAAAATTTCACATCTCCCTTAATCTTACTAACCAGTCACCATTAGATCCTTTTGTAAACTCTTCAGAGGTTTCTATGCATATCTGTAAATTATATAAAATGGCTCATATACAACCAAATTGTATTCTGCTTTCCTCACGTAATAATTGGAACTATCTTCAAGTCAGTAAATACACTCTATCATTCTTATTGGTTGCATAAGGGTCCATTTTGTGGCTCTACCATTTTCCTGTCATTAGACCATTAAGCTGTTTCCAGGATTTTTTCACTATTATTTGGTATTGTGAACAGTTCTTGCCTAATCACGAAGAAACAGCAGGGAACCCCAGATTGGAGACAGTGCCACAAAACAGCTGGCCTCTACAATTCAAAACAGTCAGTGTCAAAAAGGCTGAAGAACTGCTCCAGATTAAAGGTACCTAAAGAGACGTGACAACTACAAATAATGGACAATCCTGGATTGGATACTGGTTCAGAAAAAAGAATTCTTGCTATGAAGTACATATAGGGGACTATTACCGAAATATAAATTTGGAATGCATATTAGATATTGTTGTGTCAGTGTTGATTATCTGTTTTTGATAATTATAGTTATATAAGAGAATATCCTTGTTCTTGGAAAATACGTACCAAAGTGTTTAGGAGTAAAGGGTGTTATGTCTGCATTTTAACTGATTCAGAGAAAAAAAAAGTGTGCATATAAAAAGAGATAAAGAAAATGAGACAAAATGCCACAAGTTGGCAAATCTTGGTGAAGGAATACAGGAGTTCTTTGTATGATTCTTGCAACTTTAATGTTGAAATTATTATTATTTTTTTAAAGATAAACACACCAACAGAAACAGCAGCTCTTACTAAGGGAGACTAAAGAAGGTCCAAACTCAGGGAACAGGAGTAAACCTTGGGGAGTCGTCAGGGTATTTCACAAAGGCACCACACCTGGAGGAAAGAGTATAAACTATAGCCCTGGCCGGTGTGGCCTAGTGATTAGAGCATGGGCCTGAGGACTGAAGGGTCCCGGGTTTGATTCCGGTCAAGGGCATGTATCTCGGTTGCAGGCTCGATCCCCGGGCCCTGTGGGAAGCAACCAATCGATGTGTCTCTCACACAGATGTTTCCCTCCCTCCCTCCCTCCCTCCCTCCCTCCCTCCCTCCCTCCCTCCCCTCCCTCCCTCTCTCTCTCCCTTCCTCTCTCTCTAGAAAGCAATGGAAAAAAATATCCTCGGGTGAGGATTTAAAGAAAAAGAAAAAGAGCATAAACTATATTTGGATCGGGTGGCCTAGACAGAACTCTCATTCCCCATTCAGGAATTGGGGGCTTGGGAATCAGGGTGATTCCCAACCTTTCCACTGAAGTGCACCCCAAGCAAGACAGTGGCCTTTTGTGCTGTTTTCACCCCTCAGCTGCCACTATCTTGTTTTGTTTGTATCTCATGTCCTCATCTATGGTAGGTTCCCTTTTCACTTTGTTATAGTAACGGTTTTCTTACAGGATGCATAGGTGACAAATGTCTAAAAAGAAATAATACTAAGATGATCATTCTTATACATAAAGTTTTCTGCCCTTGTCTGATTATACCAAGATAAATATCTAAACAGAAATTCCCGTCAAAGTTTTGTGCACATTTTTTAAAGTCCATTAATTCATGTTGTTAGGTGCCCTGCAGAAACTTCTTAACATGAATACATTGCCCAGCCTTGAGAATTATCAGGCAATTTTCCCTACCTATGCCTCTCCCACACACCATGGCTTATTTTGAAGCAAGTCCAAAACATCATCATTTCATATATATGAGAAAGACATCTGCCCAGCCGCATGGCTCAGTGGTTGAGCATCGGCCCATGAACCAGGAGATTCCCGGTCAGGGCACAGGCCCGGGTTGCAGGCCTGACCCCCAGTAGGGGGCGTGCAGGAGGCAGCCGATCAATGACTCATTATTGATGTTTCTGTCTCCCTCTCCCTCTCCCCTCCTTTCTGAAATCAACAAAAGCATATTTTTTTCTTAAAAAAAGAAAAGTTTATAAAATACAATCACAATAAAGGCGTACCTCAGAGATATTAAGGGTTTGGCTACCGACCACCACAATAAAGCAAATACCACAATAAAGCAAGTCACATGAAGTTCTTGGTTTCCCATTGCATATAAAAGTTATGTTTACACTATACTGTAGTCTATTAAGTGTGCAAAAGCATGATGTCCAAAAAGAATTTGCATACCTTAATTTTAAATACATTATTTCTAAAAATGCTAACCATCATCTGAGCCTGTAGTGAGTCATAATCCTTTTACTGGTGTTGGGTCTTGCCTGGATGTTGATGGCTGCTGACTCATCACCATAACAAATATAATATTAATGGAAAAGTTTGAAATATTGTGAGAATTACCAAAATACAACACAGAGACATGAAGTAAGCAAATACTGTTGGAAAAATGGGGCCAATAGACTTGCAGGGTTGCCACAAATCTTCAGTTGGTCAAAAATGCAGTTTAAGTGTTTGCTATTCCTATCGAAATTTGCACAGATTTCGGAGCAGGAGGGAGAAGCAAAGACAAGTTCTTGAGGTTTGAAATCATCTTAAGGTCAAAACTTATAAATAATTGCTCTCCCTATATTATATGTGCTACAGACCTGTATTCTAGGCAATTCTAGTAGACTGTATAAAATCAGATGCTCATTAATCTACTTTTATACTAATGTAAACTCCCCAGAGACATTTAACAATATTAGGAGTTACAATGGAAAATAATAGAGATAAAATACAATTGCTAAATAATTATCACAAGCATTTGTCAGACAGTATGCCTTTAAAAAGTCCACACACAAAGTTGAGTAGAAACATTTCTATATATTTGTGCAAATTTCAGAGTTTTACCTGGATTCATCTAAACAAATTATGATGAAATATCTTCCAGTGCAGACGAGTTATTGAAAAAGCAATTGCTCAGGCAACAAATTCATTAATTGATTTAAATTTCCAACGATGGTGGAAATTAGGCAGTGTTAATTATGTAGTAACAAAGTAATTATTAGCATTATATATTCATGCTGATAATATTCCTCTAAAGTAGTTTCCTGTATCAGGAAAGTGTTCCCAAAGAAAATCCTGTGATACCTCATTTTCACTGGTAGCTATTTCATGTAGCCTGTGGGCCTAGGTATGGTAGATGCTTTTGGTACCCTGCGTAGGTCCCTTTACCAGCTGTGCACGCATCCCACATTTGCTTCCAGTGCAGCTTATACCTGCCACCTCTGGTTTCTTGCCCTTGACTGCTGGGATCCTGGGAGGCTACACTCCCCCTCTCACCATGTTGCCAATGATACCAGGAACAAGGAACACAACTGTTCCGTCTCAAGGCAGGACTACTGCAGTTCTTTCCCCTTGTGGGTCAGGCCAGGGCTAGATTTAACTTGAGACCACATCCTTGCGCAAGCTCTCTCCCTTTCCCTATCCTGCTTCATTTTCTTCCTTGCAGGTGTTTCTTTAAGAGCACCCCCTCCACAAATCAGATCGTTGAAATGACCTACCAGTAAGGGAAAGAGTTATACTTTTGGTTTAGAAATTTAGGTTTAGGTTGGCAGTCCACTGGTAATGAACTTGGAGCAAATGTGTATATCCCAGTGGCCTTGATACAGCCTACTAAACTGAGGGTTGAAGTGGAGCAAAAAAGAAAGGAAGAGGGTTTTGTCTATTCCTGTTAGAAAATAGAACATTAAGCCCTGGCTGGTGTGGCTCAGTTGGTTGGGCGTCATCCTGTGCACCGAAAGGTTGCCGGTTCAATTCTCGGTCAGGGCACACACCCAGGTTATGGGCTAGATCCCTGGTGGGGGGCATGCGGGAGGCAGTGAATCCATGTTTCATTCTCACATCAATGTTTCTCTCTCTCCCTTTCTTTCTAAAAGTCAATAAAATATATTTTAAAAAAGAAAATAGAACATTAAAAACAATTCCTATAAGATTCTAAGACAACTGCAACTAGGTTTACTCAATCCTGTTGCATTTTCCACTTAGAGTAGCAGTTCATTTTCATGGAGTCATCTGCCTTTGGGCTAAAATAGTCCTGGAAATCCTGAGTCTTAGGTGCATTGGAACAGCCTATTGGTTTTATGCACCTGGTAATATCAGCTCACACCAGGAAGCCTGCCTCTACTAGAGTCCTTCCTACTGAGGCTCTGAGGCTGCTCTTTGTCATTCCTTCCAGAAGACCCATTCTAGCCCAAAGCTGTCCTACAAAGCTTTCTACAGTGACGGAAGTGTTCTGTGTGTGCAATGTCTAATACAGTAGCCATTAGCTACAAGTGGCTATTGAGTATTTGCAATGTGGCTAGTAGGACCGAAGAACAAAATTTTTTATTTAATTTTAATTATTGTAAACTTAGATTTAAATGGCCACACGTGGTTAGTGGCTATTATATTGGACAGCACAACTCTATCTAATTCATAGCATGGACCTTTAGGCAAGTGTGAAGGGAGAGCAGAGACCACCTGTTGAAAGACCAAATGGTTCTGTTTCATTTATTATAGTAACCAAAATGATCAGAGTGGAGGTAAGTTGAACACCTTATTAGGAAATAGTACACAAGTGTATGGACCTACCTGTAACTATTTACTTGGTGTATGATAACCCTGAGGCAAGAACATACTATGAGCAAAGAAGGCCTTGTTCAATCATCAGGATGTTAAAATCTGTACAGTGTGTGCTATAATCTCTATCAAGCAGTAGAGCTATTTTCAACTCAACAATAAAATCTTTAGAAGTCATGTTGTTAACAGTCACCTTGTTAGCCCTTACACAGGAACATGAACATGTCACTACCCTGCTTGAAAAGATATATAATATCCTAGAGTCATACTTGACCTATGCAAAATTAACCTAAAGGAACTTGAGCTCCTTGTCTTTGACTTACAACTTTCCCAATATTGTGAGCCTGAACTGTAAGACAGTTTCCTGTTGAGCTCATTAAAAATATATGAAACATACCTATCATGCGTCATTATTTCTAACACACACCCTTCCCTCACCCCTCTTGTGTGTGATGTCAGGAGATGTGGGAGCAAGGCTTTGATGCCAGTGGCCATCTGGAAGAGGACTACATATGATTTAGGTTTAAGATACCTTGTTTTATTTGGGACCTGATCCTAGAAAAGAGCAACGTTATTAGAAAGAAATGTCATGTCAGCACACAGGTAACTGAGAATCCCAAGTAGCCACTGCCTTAGCTACATCACTAACCAGAGTACAAATGCTTTCTGAAAACCACAACAGAAGGTGACATAACCTTAGGGGTTTTAACTTCTCTAGAAGCGAGGAATTCTTAACCTTTCTGTTTTATTTGCTGATTTTTCTACAGTTATATATGGTAGAAACTGTCAAATGCAACATAAGCAGGAAAGTTAGCAGACCTTTTTGATAGTACACATTTATTTACATTGGGCGAGGCAACACTTCTGCTTTCTGTGTAGAAAATAAGTATTACCTCACATTGAGAACAAACTGTGCTCAATAGTTTTCTATGAGCTACTAATTCTGTTATACATAAAGTTCTCTTTTCAAAACAATTAATTTACTATACCTCAACATATATATACACATTTCAATATTTAAATATACAAATTTAAACATACAAAGACATACTAAATAATGATGGGATTATTTAAATTTAAATTTTTATTTTTAAATCTTAAGTACTCTTTAAAAGCTTATAAGACACTGTTGCTTTTTACCATTATGAATTAAATGTTATAGCCTAGTGCCCAGAGCTTGGTTTCTAATACCATTTACCAATGAAAGGAACCAAGGCTGTTTGGGAAAATGGCAGATTCCAAGGCCATGGCAGGGAAAGTACAAGATGAGCCTAAAGTATCGTGTTGTGCCAAAAATTAACAAAGTGCGCAAAGAATGATGGTGTGTGTAGGTGTGTGTGTGATAAAAAAGACACAAGAGCCAGTCCCAATAGCCAAATCTGGGGCAATTTGAGCAACCAAGTAATAACTGCTACTAATGTTTCATTATCTAGGATAACATTGGAATCCCTGAGTCCATGATGATGTAAATAATTTCATAAAGATGAATGGGGAGAAGGGAAAGGTCTTCATTACAGTGGCTTTTCAATTAATAAATTAAGAAGGAATGTTGTTAACAGAAAATTGACATTAGACAAACACCCCAGTAAGTTATTTCAGGCAAGAATCATCAATGGATGCTAAAATTAGTGGGTGAATGTTTGATGAACAGAATATTTACATAGTCTCAAAGTATCATTCCTCATAATCTTTATTAATTACAAAGGGAAAAAGCTTATCTTTATAGTGAAGAAACATGGCAGATGCTGCTTTAACTAATTCAAATTAATATCAATAATGAGACAAATTGATAGCATGTGTCTCCTAATATTAAGCACTGTGAAGGACACACCATCACTACTGTTGGTCTTTCTGGCCCAAAATGGAATGCCCGAAATTTAATGACCTCAGACAAACAAAAATTCAGGGAAATTCTACAGAATAACTGGTCAGTGCCCTTCAAAAATGTCAAAGTCATGACAAAGACTGAGGAATTGTTCCAGAATGAAGGAGCTTTAAGGGACTGCGACATGTACTCCTGGATGGGACTCTGGTCCAGGAAAAGAACATTATTGAGACTATTTGTGAAATATAAGTAAGGGTCCTGTATTATTTAATACTGTTACATCAGTGTTAATTTCCTGATTTTGATCATTAAACCAGGTGTAGTTATATTGAATTTTCACACTGGGGAAAGGTGTACTGAAAACTTTGAGAGTGAAAGTAAGAAGAAATAGGGAAGTAGAAGAATCAGGAGACTGGTGTCCTAGAAGCCAAAGAAATAGATTAGAGAACAAAGTAATAAATAGTATCAAATGTAATACAAAGGACAGTCATATAAGGCCCCAAATAGTGTCCACTGGATTTGGCAACATAGCGGTCAATGGTGTTCTTTGTGAGAGCTGTTTGGTGCAATGGTGGGTACAGAAGAAAGGCTGCAATGAATTTGCTGAGGATTACATTTCAGTGATAAAACGGATACAGCAAGTACGGACGGACTCCTGCTCACCCCTGGGCCTGGAGGGGAGGAGACGGTGTAGATGCAGATAGAAAGAGAATTGACGTGTTTCATGCCCGATTCCTTCCACCTCTTCATAAGTTAATTACTTGAGTCTTTCTAGAGTGAGAATGATGGGGTTGAATGGGGCAAATGTTCAGAACATTACTGAAGGGAATAAGGAGACATTTACCAAGACCTGTAAAGGATTATAGAAGGGCATTTAGTGCGCAGTTAAGGTTGGAAACTGTGAGTCTACAGAGGAACCGAACTCTATGGCTGTGGCACTTTTCTCCAGCAGCACTCTGGAGCCTAGTAGGGATAGACAGGGCAGGCTGTGGGTGTGAGCAGGATTAGATGGGTACAAACGACCTCCCGAAGTTTGTGAGAGAGTGGTTAGGGTGGGATCCAAACTGAACTAGGAGTTAAGGGAAGCTGGGAGAGGGTGATAGACTGAAGAACTGGAGGTCTCCCATGAGTCTGAAGCAGGATTATCCTAAGCAGGGTGGCCAAAGAGAACTGGAGAGGAAGAAAATTGTGGTCAGAGGTTGGGATACTACAGTTTAAGAGCTGCCATCGGCAGCGTTGGAAAACATCCCCACCCCAGCCCTATACCATTGTAGGGGGACTATACACTCCATTCCACTTGGCCCAGCTCAGTCCCAATTTATGTCTGCCTGTTTTCCTGGCATCTTAGCCAATTTAGCATTTGTCCCAGATTTCTCACTTTCCCACAAAGTGTAAGTATTAATAGTTGAATCGAAATAAGCCAGGACGGGTCTGTTGAACCATCACTTTTTAATTCCTGCTTCTACCTTGCTCTCCTCTACTAGCTTGTGAGATGCACATACGGAGAACCAAGTTCTCTCTTTAACACAGAGTTAAACCTAACCGACAACCAGAAATAACCCTTCTCCTTTTTCCAAATCTTTTCCGTTACAATATAACTAATATGTTCCTCTCAAGGACAGCATGCTGGGCGTTCACTGATGAAGCAAGTGCACTCAGACTGGGAATTAGAGACAATGGGCTTATTCTTGTCCTGGGTGGGGGAGGGGAGGAGTATTCACCATTGTGTCCCTTGCTGGACACTGGGTCTGCCAGTTGGGATTGCCCATGTCAAAGCCTACAAGATACATGAAGGTGCCAGGCCATCAGTTGCTAGGCCATTGGATGTAGGAAATTATGTAAATTTACATGTATGTAAAATATATTCAGGAAATAGAGGCTGAGGAGTCCTGCCATAGAACATACAGCAAGTAGTCTGAATATTCTTTCTTTTTAAGTGTTCACTGCCCTAGATTGTTTATTATTCCATCTAAGACCTTCAAAAATTGATAGTATTCTCAGTAACCACATGGACTCTAAATACATAGAGCCAGCCAACTTTGTTCAAGGAATGGGAAATACATTAATTCAGTGGGGAATAATATACTTATACACTTGTCCTTAGATTTCTTTTTAAATAGCTATTTCACCTTTAACAAGCTGTTTATTCTTTTTTTTTTTTTTTTTTCTGCTTTAATAGTCTGAATATTCTTGGTACAGTGGTTACACCATTCATTATATGGTGCAAATCTACAACCCTTTGTATTATTTTATATATATATTTTAATTTTATTGATTTTGAGAGAGAGGAACAGAGAAAGAGAAAGACAAAGAAACATTGATCAGCCGCCTCCCACATGCGCCCAGACTGGAGATGAACCGGTAACCTGAGTATGTGCCTTGACCAGAAATCGAATCTGCACCTTTTGGTGCACAGGATGACACTACAACCAGCTGAGGCCAGGGCAACAACCCTTTATTTAAAAAAAAAAAAAAATTGCACCCATCCTTTCAACATGCATGTAAGTTCAAAAAGTGAAGTGCATAATTAATGAAAAATTAAACACCGAATTTGTAACTCAAGAAAATTGATCATGGGAGATTAACCAAAGAAGTTATATGCATATGTGCATAACCCATGGATACGGACAATGACAGTGTGAAGGCCTGGGGAGGGGGTGGGAGCGAGGTGCAGGGGGTCAATTGGGGGGGAAAATGGGACACCTGTAGTGCTTTCAATAATAAAGATAAATTAAAAAACAACAAAGAAAATTGATCATGAATGTGTAACATGAACTAAACATTTGTTGACATATATCATGCACATGCATGGGGACATTGATATCACTGACCTCACGAAAACCAGAAGACATAAATCTGTGGAGACAGCATCAGCATCTACCTCAAAGGTTTGTATTTAAAGAAGACTGTGCCAAAAGATGATGATTTAAATATATATATATCTTTATTGATTTCAGAGAGAGGAAGGGAGAGAGAGAGAGAGAGAGAGAGAGAAACATCAATGATGAGAGTCACTGATCGGCTGCCTCCTGAACGCCCCTACTGGGGATAGAACCCACAACCTGGGCATGTGCTCTGACTAGGAATCGAACCCCAATCTCCTGGATCATAGATCAATGCTCAACCTCTGAGCCACGCCAGCGGGGCCCAAGGATGATGATTTAACAAGGTGCAAGTGTGGAGAGGGAGAGTGATTGATTTTAAGGAATTGGCTCACTCGATTGTGGTTTGGCAAGTCCACAATCTGATGGGGTAGGCTGACAGGCTGGAGAATCAGGGAGAGTTGCAGTTAGTCCAAAGGCAGTCTTCTGGCAGAATTCCTTCTTGCTCAGGGGAGGTCAGTCTTTGTTCTACTCAGGCCTTCAAATGATTGGATGAGGCCCACCCTCATTATGACAAGTAATTTGCTTTACTCAGAAGTCCACTGATTTAAATATTGATCTCATCCAAAAAACACCTTCGCAGAAACATCCAGAATAATGCTTGATCAAATATATGGGCACCATGGCCCGCCCAAGTTGACATAAAGTTAAGCATCACATTAGTTAATTCCAATAATGGTTCAATGTTTTTATCCAATTCAAGAAATTGGATAAAAGTAAAGCTTATGGAAATTTATTCTGATGGAGGTGAAACATCTGACATTATTGAGAAAGCTACTGTAAATTCAGTTTTAAAATTCAACATTTAGAATAAGTATTTTTGTGGTGATAATTTTTTTCATGGAAGTACAGATTTTGGTGAAGCACAGCCCCAGTGTAAAAACAAGGTTCTTGTTCCTACCAAATGCAGAAACACGTGAATAGAAATACACTCGGAATTGGTTGTGGTGCACATATAATTAATTCCCCTTGTGTCCGAACAAGTAAACTATGAAATTGTTTCTAGATAGGCAGGAGTGAAGAAAGGGAATTTTGGGTTGTACTCATGCTTTCCTTATTTCTTCCTGCAAGCACATGTTCCAGTAAAGAACAATGGCATACTTACCATATTTGACAACCAGAGTAGATAATTTTTAAACAAAAAGTGACAAAATTAAATGACAAAATTATTTTGTCTTTATGACAAATTTTTCTGTAATAATTAGCAACAACCATTATTGTCTTGATTTTTGTCTTTAGTTTTAAAACAATCAGAAATTTTAAAGAATACATTTCAATTTTATTTTATTTTTTAAACTAGTGTATTGATTTTTAGAGAGGAAGGGAAAAGGAGAGAGAAACATCCATGTGAGGGTGCAACATCCATCAGCTGCCTCCTGCATGTACCCTACCAGGGATCAAGCCCCAAACCTGGGAATGTGCCATGACCGGGAATGAAACCAGCAAACTTTCAGTGCTCGGGACAATGCCCAACCAACTGAGCCACACTGGCCACGGCTACATTTGAATTTTAAATATATTTAGTAAAATATTTCATATATGAACCAGATTTTTACTTACCAAACAAAGGTATTATGTCTTGCCCTGCCCCGTGTGGGTCAGTGGTTAGAGCGTCAGTGAAGGGTCTCAGGTCTGATTCCCGGTCAAGGGCATGCACCTGGGTTGCAGGTTCAATCCCCAGCCCCAGTCGGGGTGAGCGAGGGCGGCAACCAATCCATGTGTGTCTCTCACACTCTCCCTTTCTCTCCCCTTCCCTCTCTCCCTTCCACTGTGTCTAAGGAAAAAAAATCAATGGAAAAAATATCCTCAGGTGAGGAGTAACAAACAAAAACAATTATTATGTCTTGCAGGTTGCACTCTCTTTGCTGTTTTAAATTTTAAACAAATAAAAGCCCCAAGTTGTCACACAGTATGACAGGATTGAAATAATAGTACTCTTTCTTTGTCTTTACAATCATAGGGCTATCCGTCTTTATTTCAAATCTCTTTTAAAATACAGAAGTAGCCCGGCCGGGTGTGGCTCAGTGGTTGAGGATTGGCCTAGGATCCAGGCGATCGGGGTTCGATTCCCGGTCAGGGGACGCGCCCGGGTTGCTGGCTCGATCCCCAGTCGGGGGTGTGCAGGAGGCAGCCGATCAATGACAACTCTCTAATCATTGATGTTTCTATCTCTCTCTCCCTCTCCCTCTCCCTTCCTCTCTCTGAAATCAAAAAAGATATATTTAAAAAATAAAAATAAAATAAAATACAGAAGTATGCGGTACCACAGGGGTAAGAGAAAGAAACTGCAAGCCAGAAGCAAGGTTCTGAAGTGCTGGGTACCTAATTTAGTAACAAATGTGGGTAGCTGAGTCCGCATGTGACAGGCCGAATGTATAACTGAAAGTTCTCTGAATTAATTTCAGTGGAACACACGTTTCTTAGAAGGACAATAAAAATGTGCTGATAAGAACTTCAAAGTCTATTGCCAATAGAAACGCATTCATCTGTTGAATGAAAGATATGTAAAACAAGTTTATAGCAGCACTATTTGTAATAACCCAAACCTGGAAACTACCCACATATCCATCAACGGGGGATTGGATAAGAAGTCTTAGAGGCCAGAAGGATAAATAGAGTGGAAGAACTAAGGCAAAAATATGGGACACATAACATTGGTATTATCGTTTATTGAAGCAAGCACCATGCTAGGCACTTTTGCATTCTTTTGTTTAAGCCTCACCTGCGATGGAGATATTATCCTCATTTGACATATGAGGAAACTGAGGCATGTAGAGGTTAAGGATCCTGTCCAAAGTAATAAGTCTACTTAGTGATGAACTCAGAATTTGAACTCAGATCTGAGTTCAAAACCCAAATGTAACTTTTCCATTATAGGCTGTTGCTTCTCCATGATACATAGGGAAGGCAGAGAAACTAAGAAAGTATGGAGTTCACACATTCATACATGCTAAAATGAATAACAGCTACTATTTCTGGAGCACGTATTGTGTGGCAAGTACTATGCTAGGTGCTTTACATAAATGGCTTTACATAAATGGTGCTTTACATAAATGGCTTGACAGCAAAAATTATTATTCTCATTTTTTAGATGAAGAGACTGAGGCTTAGAGAAGTTCAACGACTTTCTCAGTTTCATGTCTCCTATCATCCCATATCCCTTAGTGGCCTTAATCTCCATTAAATCGCCACCAACTATGTGCTCAGCACTGTGGTGGGTGCTGGAGCTGTACAGATGAGTACATTAGGAATGGAACAATTGTTATTTGCTTACCTGACATTTGAGCATAGGGGAAGATTTTTTTCCCAATTCCATATAGGAAATTGTGGAGGCAAAAATAAAGATCAGTAATAGTGATAGTTCCCATTTATTGATTGCGCATTGTCCTAAGTGCTGTACCATATAAATTGTTTTAAAAAGGTGCTGTACAACATATATTGTAATCAACAGCCAAAATGGATTCATTTTTGCTAAGCCACACCACCAAAAGAAAACTTAATAACACGATTTCAGTTTCAGCCTCTCTCAGAAATGACATTTTAAACCAATCAGTCTGGAAATTCCTGGTGACTAGGTAGGTAAACTGCCTGATTAGACCTCCCGCCTTCCCCTAAGTGGTGGAGACCTTGCCTGAAATAATCTATTCCTAACTTCTTAGCCCTGTGCTCTTTCTGCCTATAAAAACTTCCATTCTGTACAACTCATTGGAGTGCCCTCCTAGTTGCTGATGCTGCCTGACTCACGAGTTACTTTTTTGGGGGGAAAGTCTGTCAGTTTAATTCCTTGCTAATTTTCTTTTTTAATTGAATTTATTGGGGTGACATTAGTTAATAAAATTATGTAGGTTTCAGGGGTACATCATCTGTTTAATGAACAAAATAAACAAAATATAAAGAGACTCATAGAAACAGAGTACAGACTCACAACTGTCAGAGGGGAGGGGGGTTGCAGGGCTGGGTGAAAAAGGAGAAGAGATTAAGCAAAAAACCAAAGAAACACCCCGCAAACCCACAAAAAACCCACCTCATAGACGGACAACAGTGGGGTGATTACCAGAGGAAAAGGGGTGGGGGTGGGGCGAGGTAGGAGAGGGTAAAGGGGGGATAAGTGGTGATGGAAGAAAAGTCACTTCATAAAGGCAATTAGATCTTCACATTTACTTAGTTGAGTATTTTTCAACGATATATACATATATACACACATATATACACATATACACGCATATCATGTCCTTCACCCCTCACAAGGATCCTATTAATACCCTCATTTTACTGAGAGAAAATACAGCCTTAGAGAGTCTGATCTGCACAAGGACACAGGGCAGTTAAGTGTACCCCGATCTGGTTGACTCCAGGGCTCTAGGGCTCAACTCTGACAAGCAGTTAAAGATTTTTGTGAGAACTGGGCCACAACTCAGGAAAATGGAGTCCGCAATGCAGTCCGAAGTGTTGGCAAGGGGACGCCGGGCAAGTGGAACCACGTGGTGACTGAAACCTGAAGAGCTGGCACCGGTTAGGCTAGGGCCACTAGGAAGAAAGGCGGCCGGCGGGGGTTTGGAAATCGAGGAGCCGCCTGCATGCGAGACCGAGGGAGAGGGGGTTACAAGCTGAACGGAACCGCCCCCGCTTCCTCCGCGAGAAAAGTCCGGGGCTGCCGCGTGAACTCGAAAAGCCGCAGACACAGGCGCGCAGGGGACGCGGGCCGGCCGTGTGGGCGGAACCTCGGGGGCGGGGCCAGGCCGGGCGCGGGGGCGGGGCCGGGGGGCGGAACTCGTACCTCAGCTCGAGCCGCGGCGACTAAGGCTGAGGAGAGCGCTCGGCGAAGCGCTCCGCTCTCCCGCAGGCACCGCCTCCTCCTGCGCCTCCGTCCCCTAGTCGGTGCTGCGCCCGCTTCTTCCTTCTCAGGCTGCCCTTCGCCGGCGCGCTTGCCGGCTCCGTTATGGCGACTCGCAGCCCCAGCGTCGTGGTGAGCAGCTTGGCCCCGGCCCGGAGCGGCGGCGGCCGGCCCTTGAGGCGCGGGGCCTGCAGTGCCGGCTTGGGCAGGGGTGGCCCGGGCTGGGGTGGCCCGGAACGGGGCGGGGGGTGGCCGCAGCTCCCGGGGTTCAGCTTTACGTCACACGGGCGGTGGGGACGGAATGGGGAGGCTGGGGTGCGGGCATCCTCTGCAGAGTCCCGGGGAAGCGTGTGGGACTAGAGGTGCGGCGGGTGGGGGGTAGCGGGGGGTGGGGAGTAGCGCGGGGTGGGGGGGTTGGACGGTTGGCGGACTTGTGCCGACTGCCAGTGTGCTGGGGGGAGGGGCGTGGGCCAATTCGGGAGTGATCACGAGAGGTGAGGGACAGGCCCTCCTCTGTACATTTGGGGGATGGAAGTGATGGCCTCCCGGTACCTGGCACGGAAACGACCACATGGGAGGACACGTGGGGACTGGTGTTTTCATTTAGTTCAGCAAATATCATGAATATCTGTGCCTCACTGGCTCCCCACCGGACCTTTGGTAGCGGTAACCATGCTTACATTTTTACACAGGAAGGAAATAATGAAATGATATTAGGGGATTTTGCCGGCATAGGGGTGGCAGACCTGGAATTCAGATATGCTTGAAACCGTTTCCCACGCTCTTTGATCCTGCGAGGGACAAAAAAATGTGAATCTGGTCCTTATCTTCAAAGACATTTATTCCTCAACCAGCCTCTCATATTGTCTCCGGTCTCATTGGCTCCTTTTCTTATTTCTAGAACAAGACATACTGTTCTCCTTTTCCTCCACCTTTCTGATCATACTTGCTAACATAGCCAACCCCTCCCAACATTTAAATGCCTTAGCCTGCATCCTCATCATCATCATATTTATTTTTTAAGCAGTTTCCTGATTACCTGTTGATTGTCTCCTACTAAAAGAAACTTTATAAGGGCAGGAATCACCACTGTAACCCCAGTTCATAGTACAGTGTTTGGCATATAAGAAATTCTCAGTAATGGCTTGTTGAATGAATAAATTAAATAATTATTTTAAAAAGTTTTTATTGATTTTTAGAGAGAGAGGAAGGGAGGAGAGAGAGAGACAAACATCGAGGTGAGAGCAAAACATCAATCAACTGCTTCCTGCACTAGCCCCAACAGGACTGAACTGCAACCTAGGCTTGTGCCCTGACCAGGAGTCCAACCAGTGACCTTTTGGCAACATTTTGGTGGCCAGGACGTGGCCCAACGGAGCCACATCCACTAGGGCAATAAATAAAATAGCCACTTGATCCCTAAAAAGAAAGGATTCTATTTCTTACTAGTCATTGTGAGTTAAGGTAAAGAACAGTGTCCTCAGTGGAATCTGGCCTGGAATTCTGTTGTGTGGCCTTGGGCAACTTCCTTCACTTTTTTGGGCATAAGTGTTATAGGGGAGGAAAAATATTTTTCCTTCTACCTCCTAAATTTTTCTGGCTGGACTAATAATCAAATTAACATGAGACAGATTAGCTGAAGAAAGTAGCCAGATTTATTATGTATGTACATACAGGGGTTCCATAATAGTTGAGGCTTATATGTGATCTTGAGCTAAGGAGAAGGGGAGAGTTGTGGTTTGGGACTTCAGAGTAGGGTCACAATTTGCAGGGAGATGGAAAAGTAAATGTTTGGTAAGTAAATGTTTGCTGGGCCATCTTTAACAATGGGACACAGAAGCACTGATCAAAGGGGCTTTGCTAGGCTCCCTGTCTATTACACTTAATTCATATTAAACTATAGTTATCTATGATGATTGCTCCCCTCTGTCTAAATCTTTTAGGTAGTTCTGGGGAAGGTCAAAGGTTTTTCCTGAGTCTTTTGTTTCTTGAAAATAACCAGTTTAAAATAATATCCCCTGCCCGGCCGGGCGTGGCTCAGTGGTTGAGCGTCAACCTGGGATCCAGGCTATTGGGGTTCGATTCCTGGTCAGGGCACATGCCGGGGTTGTGGGCTCGATCAATGACTCTCTCATCATTGATGTTTCTATCTCTCTTTCTCCCTCTCCTTTCCTCTCCCTGAAATCAATAAAGATATATTAAAAAATAAAAAAATAAAGAAAAATCCCAAAAGGTATATTTTGGGATGGCAAACTCTACTTCCCCTCTGTGTCCTTAGATATAACTGAATTGTTAGCTACCTCATAGTATTATTGAAAAGATTATAAGATGGGTTATGGGAATCAACAACTTTTGTGTAGTCTCTGACTGGGAATAGTAATAATAGCTACTATTGTGTTTACCTACATAGGCCTACCCTCAAAACAACCCTGTAACAGTAATATGATTACCATTTTACAGAGGAGGAATCTTTGAAGCCTCAGAGAACTTTAGTAATTTAACTTCAACAAAACATACCCACATTACACAGTTATTAAGAGGAGCTCAAGCCTGGCCGGTGTAGCTCAGTGGTTGAGCGTAGACCCAGGAAACAAGTGGTCATTGACCAGATTGTGGGCTGGATCCCCAGTAGGGAGGGTGTAGGAGGCAGCCGATGGATGATTCTCTCTCATTGATGTTTTGTTTCTATCTCTATCCCTCTCCTTTCCTCTCTCTCTAAAAATAAAAAAAAAACAATTTTTTTTTAAAACTCAAATTCAAACTAAGTCTAAGAGCCCATGTACTTAAATGTTATGTTTGTAGTAGGTACTCAGAAAATGGTGGGGGCTGTTTTTATTCAGTTACTGAGGAAGTTAGATGCTTTTAGCTTTGGGGTGTGATGCCTACCCCAGCATAAGGTGAATTATTATTGTTAGAACTGGCTTGTGTTAGCTTTGTTTTGCTTTTGGTTTGCAAATTCCTGTTCTTTTTTTTTATTTCCTTCCCAGAAATTGTGTGTTAGCAATAACGAAAACTTAAGTAGTGCTTACTATGTATTGGTTACAGTTCCAAGCCCTTTATGTATATTAACTAGTTTGATATTTAGAAAATAATTTATGGGGCTCAGAGAGGTTGAGTTAACTTGCCCAAGATCCCCCAGCAATGCTAGGATATGAATCTAAGTTATCTGGCCCCAGAGTCTGCTCTTAACATCTCCACTTTTAAGTTAGTGACAATTGTGGATAATTATTTAGCATTGCTATGTCTTAGGCATTGAGGTAAATATTTGTTTTGTTAATCCTCACCTCAGGATATTTTTTCCATTGATTTTAGAGAGAGTGGAAGGGAGGGGTGAGGGGGAGAGAGAGAAACATCGATATGAGAGAGCCACATTAACTGGTTGCCTCCCACATGCGCCCCAGCCCAGGTGGGGGAACCTGCAACCCAAGTACATGCTCTTGACTGGGAATTGAACCCATGACCCTTTGGTGCGCAGGCCGATGCTCAAACCATTGGGCCACACCAATCAGGGCAGAGGTAAATATTTTGCAGACATTATTGAGTGTAACTGTCCCAAAGTTACATAATAGGTACCTTATGAGGTAGATAAACACTAGTATGACCTTGGAGGCACAAATTGGTGAAGTGACTTGCCCAACTTCACTTAGATGAAATTGCTCCCCCCTCCCCCGATATGCCTGATATAACCTATGCTGCTTGTAACTATCATTAAACTGCCAGGGTAGATTTGGACATACTTGAACGAAGAACAAGCTTCTGGAGTTTTGAAAATTAATGTGAAACATCAAATATGCATTATGTGGATATTATATCTTCTAAATTTCAGGTTGGTAGTGCTAGAAATGCAGTCCTGTACTAACCAGATTTAAATCTTACCCCACCAATAATTTTCACACAATTGATAAAATAGTGCATTGTTTTGGTCCACAACCCTAACATTTTTTTTTTTTTTAAATAGAAGAAGGTGGGGCAGAGAGAGAGAGAGAAACATCGGTCGTCTGCCTTCCATATGCGCCCCAACTGGGGATCGAACCTGCAACCCAGGTATGTGCCCTGACTGGGAATTGAACCCACAGCCTTTTTTTGGTGTATGGGACGATGCTCCAACCAACTGAGCCACCTGCCAGGGCTGCCCTATCATTTTTATAGTAGGGTTTAGACAATAGTGTAGACCAAAATTATTCTTTGTGGAGCAGATCACTTGGAGGGTTTCATTCTGCACGTACACTATAGATCCATCTTAATTGTTTTCCATTGTTTGTATCTGAGTATTGCAGAAAGTCCATTGCGAGGAGGTGGGGAAAAAGACAAAAGGACCAACCACATTAACAGAGAAGAGGGGCCTTGGACTTTTCTGTAGTTTATTAGGCAGTTACTGGGCCATGTCATTTTCTCCCGTGTGAAGAGATGCTAAAGATGAACTAGCGTACTCTTCCTTTCTGTAATTTTATATTGTGTGGATTCAGTAAATTTACATGTTCTGAAATTATTGACCACCATAGTTAATATCAATATTTTCTTATCAGTGGTGACAAAATTGCTAGCATTTAGAATAATTTGCTACTAATAAGAATTCAAACAGATACTTCAAATTACTATGGAACTAGTATCTTCAACACTGTGCTTCTGATAACTGATAGGTATATATATTTTTGTCCAAAATGAATATGCTTATTATTCTACTGTGCACACTAATAAAAGGAAAGATCATAGTGTTGGATAAATTCATGTCCTTGCACTTATAGTAGTTATGAGCCCACTTACCTAGGAGCAGCTAATAATTTATCCCTGGATTGAATAGACAAGAATGCTGATTTTAATTCTGTAATCCTTACATTATTATAAACCTTTTAATTCTTTAACTGTTAGAAGGGTAGAAGGGAGGGCAAGCAAGTTATATATGTAATTTATTTGTAAGACTCTTATAAAATTGGAAGATGAATATACTACTAGCTTATGTTATTTTCACATTTAGGAATATGTGTATCAGTAATTCATAATTTTGGTTTTATGATATCCTAAATTATCACAGATTATCTTAAGGGGATGACATATTATCTGCTTTGGTGTTTTTCAAGAATTTTAAAGTATCTGAATATAGAAGGTAAAAATATAAAAATATGCCACCTAGCAATTTCTGCCCATTCTAGCAGCTTGGAAATGTTGGTTACTAGGAAAAAAATAAAATAAAATCTGTTTTATTTATTATTGTACATATTTTAATTCATATAGCTCATTTTAAGACTCACTTCCTCACTTCTATTTAGTCTTGTTTGGACCCATGAGTATTGTCATTTTTTTAACATAAAGAGACTTAAGCAATCCTAGTCACATGATAAATTGACGTTGTGTTGTCTTAGCGTGAGTTTAATTCCTTGCTTACTGTAATTTTATATAATATATCTTTGTAATTAGAAATTTTATATATAAACCACAAACATTTTCACATACAAAAACCGTTATAGCTATGACACACATAATTATTAAGAATGTGTGATGTCAGTTTTCCTGGAAAGTAAAATCATTTCCGTGATTTATGATAGTAAAAGTATTGACTTTGATTTTAGACAAAAGGTAGATATTAATGTTATATTTTTCAGTCTTTCATATTAATAAAAGTACCTGTCTAGATTTTATCATTAGCGTGTATTACTGGTAGGTTAGGATTTGAGAGCTATGTTCTAAAGCTCTGAAGAGATGCATTCAGATTTCTGAAATGTCTGGGTAAACGGTAACTAAAGGCTATTAACCTATCCTTTGATTTCCAGTTCAGCCAGAAATGGCAATAATGGGAAAGGTAGATCTGGAAAGAAACCACATTTTCATTTGTCACCACTTGTGGCACCTCTAGAGCTCTCTCCCCAAATATTTTGGGGTTGGGTCCTCCCCAAAGCCATCAGGACCTTCTTAGTGATCTCTAATCATTTTATGGACTGGAATGCTTGTTTCTCGCCCAAAATGTCTTGAAGCCCTAACATCCCCAATGTGATGGTATTTGGAGATGGGGCCTTTGGTAGGTAATTAGGATTAGATAAGGTCATGAGGTTGGGGCCCTTGTCTTTTTTAAAAAAAAGAGAGCTCCCTCCCCCATTCCCACCCTCTACTAGGAGAAGGTAGCCCCCAAGGTGAAAGGTAGCCACTTACAATCAAGAAAAGAGGCTTCAGAATGAAACCTACTTTGTTGGCACCTTGATCTTGGACTTCCCAGCCTCCAAAACTGAGAAATAAATTACTGTTGTGTAAGCCACCCAGTCTATAGTATTTTGTTATGGCAGCCCAAGCAGACTAATACAATTCTTTTGGAAGGTGTCAGTAATAGCTACATGCTTAGACATGTAACGCCAAGTCACAAATAATAAAACAGATGTGACTTACATTCATGTAGAAAGTCGATACTGCTATTGCCTAGGTGACTTAGAAGGCTGTGTTAATTCAGTGTCAGAGATATGCTAGTCTACTTGACTCAATTTACAACCTAGGCAAGAGAATATAATGACTACTTGGAGCTTGGTATTTCTTTAGGAAGGAGTCACTAGTGTTGCATGACCTTGGGTTCCAGTTTTATCTTTAGTGTACATATAACTGCTTTTGATAATCAAAAGTTTGTGGGCTTGTCAAATTAGATTTGGGTACAATTTATAAACTTTACTGTGCCATATAGTTAGTCCCATGTATATATGTAGGCCTTTTCTACTACATTGCAAGCTCTTTTTTTTTTTTTTAAATATCTTTATTGATTTCAGAAAGAGGAAAGGAGGGAGAGAGAGAGAGATAGAAACATCAATGATGGAGAGAGTCATTGATCGAGCCCGCAACCCGGGCATGTGCCCTGACCGGGAATCGAACCCTGATCGCCTGGATCCCAGGTCGACGCTCAACCGCTGAGCCACGCCCGGCCGGGCTGCAAGCTCTTTGAGTACTATAAATTCATAATCTTTGTATCCCCCTACAAAATATTGCACAGTGCCTTAATCAGAGTGGATGCTGAATGCATTTTGATGTAATTGAATATATTGAAATCCTTTCCTGTCAAAGCAGCCACTAGATTGTTAACTGATCTAATATGGATTAGTAATTAGAAATTTTATGTATTTGATGGGGTTAATTAATATCAGATATGGGACAAATAAAGGCTAGTAAGATTAAAGAGCACCAAGTATATTTCTACCTAGCTCTTGTAGAGATTGAGGTTATTGGGCCTGTTTAATATGAAGCTTTGGTGTCTGGGATGATTAGAACAAGTTCCTGTGTGTTGTTGGGTTGTATCTTATTTATGTTATTCTCTTTGGTTCAGGTGCAAGTGAGGCATCTGAGTGAGTTTGAGTGCCCCCTTAAACTCCCACAATACTTAGCAGTTTAACACTCTATCTTATGATTATTCATGTACATGTCATGTCTTTTACTACAGTGTACGCTCTTTGAGGGTAGCTGTGTGAATGTTTACCTAATTCTCTCTAGTAATATCTAGTAGATATTAACATGTTTTTTTTATGCTTGATCTAACAAATCAATCCTTTGACATTAAATGTGATATACAGGGTGTCCCAAAAATGTATACACACACTTCGAATGATTATAAAGGCAGTGTTTATTAAAATATATTTCATTTTCATTTAACAGCTATCAGCTGTTAAAACATGTATACATTTTTTGGGACACCCTGTATAAATTTAATAGTTGATTGAAAATAAAAAAATTTTGAATTGGAAATTAATTTGATGTGTTGACAAAGATAAAACTCCTATTTTGGGGTATATCTATGCTGATCTGTCTGTATTAGATTCATGTCTGGGATGAACTCTGGGCAGAATTCACATTGGCTTTGATTGAGACAAACGAGACTCTGGAAGTTCTTAGGCTGTTTGCAAAACCTGAAGTCAGGCACTGAGTCATTTTCACAGGAGCAGTAGTCTTTACAAGTGTTGCATATTTCAGGCTCTGGGTGGGTCCTGGTTTATGCTTGTGGCAGAAGCAGTGAGTAACTGAGACTAAGGGGTAAGCTTCAGGGAAGCCATTTTGGCACTCTGGATCTTCTGGATTTTAAAGCACCATGAAATGGTGCATTTTCATTCATGTCAGGTGTACCGGATACATTCTGATGAGTCTGAAATGAATGTTTATCCTTTCATCTATAGGGTCTAGCAGGTTCTTTCTTCTTATCCCAAGACTTGAACTAAATTTCAGTTTATAAAATTTATAAAAATAGTACTTGCTGTTATAAAGTATCCTTGAAACACTCCTGTAGGTGACAGAAATGTCCCATTTCCATTATTTTTGTAGTGAATGTTTTCAAATAAGCATGATATATTTCCACTATGAGGATCTGGCATAATCTTTTCTCCCCCAAAATAGAATTTTTTTCTGCTTATGAAAATAATACATGTTTGTTTAAAAACAAGTCAATATTGACTTCCAAACTCCCTCAGACCAGGTGCTGAGCCAGCGCCTGTGCTGCTGCCGGACCATGCCCATGGACATGACCTGGGTTACCCACCTGAATCGCAGCCAGCTTCCTGGCCATGTGCGCAGACTGAAGCGGTGTGTAGGTACCACCAGCCTGATATCGCTGTATCTACAATTCTGCCAAAGTCTGGAGAACTCAAAACAGAGCTTTGGAGACTGAAAATGAGAAAACATGAACTTCGAATTTCTCAGAATAGAATTATGAATTCTGTGAATAATATTATAAATCTTAAATATATTTTTCAATTTACTGAAAGCCAAGCTACTTGTCCTTAAGCACCTACCTAATATGATGCTGATTGAAAAAGAAGAGTGCTCAATAGGTGTTAACACATACATTGAGATTTAATTATGGCCTGATCAATATTTCTTGAAAACTGCCAGAGTTCATATCATTAACTTTTGAATATGATTTGGAAGTTATTCAGTCATGAATATCATGTGAGATAGAGTATTATAATTCTGGTTTATTTCTTTGACTAAGCATTAAATATAACGGTGAGTGAGAATTATAAATCAACTATAATAAAAATGAAATTGAAAGTGAAAAAAACACGTTAGTGTAGAAAGTGATAAGTTTCCATTTCTTGTATTTGACCATTGTTCTGTGCATTCTTCCAGACCGGCCACCCATCCTCCCTCCCTCCCTCCCTCCCTCCCTCCCTCCCTCCCTCCCTCCCTCCCTCCCTCCCTCCCTCCCTCCCTCCCTCCCTTTCTCCCTTTTATATTTTGTATTACAGTTTTTTGTTTGTAGATTTTATTTTAATATATCTTTTAAAATTTTCTCATACTTTTTATATATACATGTATAAAAACACACTGCCAAAAATGACTTATAAGAAAGACTCTTGTAGCCCGGCTGGCATGGCTCAGTGGTTGAGCATTGACCTAGGATCTAGGAGATCGTGATTCAATTCCCGGTCAGGGCACATGCCCAGGTTTCGGGCTTGATCCCCAGCAGGGGGCATGCAGGTGGCAGCTGATCAATGTCTCTCTCATCATTGATGTTTCTCTCTCTCCCTTCTTCTCTCTGAAATAAATAACGATATATTAAAAAAAGACTTGTATTTTTAAAAATATATATATTGATTTCAGAGAGAGGAAAGGAGAAGGAGAGAGAGAGATAGAAACATCAGTGACGAGAGAGTCACTGATCAGCTGCCTCCTGCACGTCCCCACCTGGGGATCGAGCCTGCAACGCGGGCATGTGCCCTGACTGGGAATCGAACACCGATCACCTGGATCCTAGGTCGACGCTCAACCTCGGAGCCACGTCCGGCTGGGAAGACTTGTCATTTTTAAAAAAGCTATATATATACTAACTGAAAAAATTTGGACTATATGGTGCAAGGAACTATGTAAAATCTCTGTTACTCCCTTCCCCAAGATAATAGTTTTCATGATTTCGTTATATATTTTCTGTGTGTATAGGTGCATATATAATATTTATAAAACTGTAATCATTGTGCATTTTACCACTGCAGGTACCACATCATTAATGTTATTAAATATTTTGTATGCCAGGGACTGGCATACCAAAACAGCCAATATATGGTCCTACTCAAACCATTTTGGAGTTTCTACTATAAAGGCACCTCATGGGTGGATGATAGCAGTTTCATACTTCTAGGACTTTGGGTTTTTAAGAAATCACTTAACTTTTTAAATTTTCTTTCCTATTGTGAGATGAGGGGGTATTTGGATTTGGGATGGGGGATCAGCATTTTTTCTTTGTTCTGAGTGATACTGTATCTTAATTTGATAGATTGCAGTGTATTAAGGTTATTTTGAACTAAACTTCCAAACATACTTAAAAGTGGGGAGAATAATGAGTCCCTGTATACTCATCACCCATGTTTAAAATATTATCAAGATTTGCCACATTTGTCTTAGCTCTTGAAGGTTTTTTTCTTTTTAACGGACTAAAGGAAATTTCATATTATGTCATTTTTACTTCTACATTTTTTTAAAAGACATCTGGTCTTCATTTTTGGACTTCTTTACACTGAGGAGGATCATGGTTTACGATGTAGAGGCCATTTAGTTTCGTCAATCTACAGAATTTCTTATAATAGGAATCCCTCACACTTAGAATAGAACCTTGCTTTCCAAAGTCTCCTTGAGGTGTTCAGATATTTACTCTCTATCCCCCTGAGAGAGACTTTCTGAGGGAAATTACTTGAAAGAGGTGTTTTCTGTTTTTTCTTTTTTTTTCTTTTTCCCCCTCAGTCCAATTTGCCTATTGTTGTTTTTTTTTACATATATCTTTATCGATTTCAGAGAGAGGAATCGAGAGAGAGAGCGAGAGATAGAAACATCAGTGATGGGCGAGTCATTGATAGGCTGCCTCCTGCATGCCCCTCACTGGGAACTGAGCTTACAACCCTGGCATCTCCTGGATCATAGGTCGATGCTCAGCCACTGAGCCAAGCCTACTGGGTGAAAGAGAGATTTTCAGTAGAAAATCATAGAGTAGGTATATATTTTACCCAAGGAGGGTAACAGCATCCCATTACTGCCCAAAGCAATGCTTCTGTTCCTCTTATTAAGCCCCTTGGCCTTCATTTCTTCTCTTTGCTTTGCCTTCTCTTCTGGCTTCTGTTTATCTTTATTATTATTATTATTATTATTATTATTATTTTATTTTATTTTTAAAAAATATATCTTTATTGATTTCAGAGAGAGGAAAGGAGAGGGAGAGAGAGAGATAGAAACAGCAATGATGAGAGAGTCATTGATCGGCTGCAGCCCGCAACACGGGCATGTGCCCTAACTGGGAATCGAACCCCGATCGCCTGGATCCTAGGTCGACACTCAACCACTGAGCCACACCCGGCCGGGTCTATTATTATTATTTTAAATATATCTTTATTGACTTCAGAGAGAGGAAAGGAGAGGGAGAGAGATAGATAGAAACATCAGTGATGGGAGAGTCATTGATCGGCTGCTTCCTGCATGCCCCTAACTGGGGATCGAGCCTGCAACCCGGGCATGTGCCCTGACTGGGAATCAAACCCTGATCACCGGGATCCTAGGTCGACGCTCAACCGCTGAGCCACGCCCAGCCGGTCTTCTGTTTATCTTTAGTCATTCCCTAGCTGGGCATGTTTTTTGAAAATGTTATTAGTCTGGTAAAGTCATTGATGAGCCAGCATTTACTTTCCACCTACCGTCCTGATACCCATTGGCCAAGGGCCTGGTACCTTCCCAAGACCAGTTATGTCTCTCATCTTCCTTCAGGTCTTCTACCTTCCTGCCCCTATCATTCCTGACCTTCCTTATTTCTCCCATTAACACCTGCACTGAGTTCCATTGTCCAGGACTCTGATAGGTAGTTGGCTATTCTAGACAGTTTTGTTTTTGTTTTTGTTTTTTAGCAAAGTTGTTAATCTACAATCTTAACTATTCACCTTTAAAACATAGTATTGATTTCTGGTATAACTTTAATACCAGAAAGTTACTGAAAGTTCTTGATATCTGGTATCTAAATTTCTCTGATCGGCTAAAGTTTTTAACATATAAATCCAATCAAGTGTTTATACCCTGTAATGCTCTCATTAAAACAGCCATATTTCTTTTTCAGATTAGTGATGATGAACCAGGTTATGACCTAGATTTATTTTGTATACCTAATCATTACGCTGAGGATTTGGAAAAGGTGTTTATTCCTCATGGACTCATTATGGACAGGTTAGTAAGATCTTAAATTGAAGTTTTTGTCTTATATTAATTTCAGGTGTCAGCAACTGTTTTAAGTAGTTGATATTTGACCATAAACTAGACCAGCTCATCAAAGAACAGATGTTTTTTTTTGTTTTTTATTTTTTATTTTAAAAGCCTTCTTTATAAAAAAGGCAGGCAGGGCTTACTAATTACCCAGCATAAGTCATGGTATACTGGGAATCTGTAGGGAGTAGAATAAAGTAAACATTGAAAGGAGATTGGAAGAATGAACTTTAGTCACAGTCTTTGATTTCTCAACCCTGAACCAGGGTAATGGGCTGGGACTGAATCACATGAACGCAACATGAAGCTTGAGATTTTCCCCTTAAGTAAATCACAGTGAAAAACTTTATTTGGTATTTAAATACTTGCCTTGTGTACCAGGTTATTTTGGTTTTGATTTTTAAATTATAATATCAGTACATGTGTATTGTGAAATTCTAACTGTAGAGGCTGTAAATAAGAGTAGAGTTCTCTCCTCTCAGCCTGCAGTGCATATTTCCAACCTCCCTGTGGGCTATGCACATATAGTATATGCAAATGTATACATATGTTTTAACACATGGGTGTGTACTATCATAAAGGTCTAAAATTTATTGGACATTTAAAAAAATATATCTTTATTGATTTCAGAGAGAGGAAAGGAGAGGGAGAGAGAGAGAGGAACATTAATGATGAGAGAGTCATTGATTGGCTGCCTCCTGCATGCCCCCAACCGGGGATCGAGCCCGGAACCTGGACATGTGCCCTGACTGGGAATCAAATCCCAATCACCTGGATCCTAGGTCGACACTCAACCACTGAGCCACGCCTGGCCGGGCTATTGGACATTTTTTCATATTAGTATATCCGGAGCTGACCTGTATATTTTAAAGGTTGTATATAGCATTCCATTTTCTGGCTGTGCCATAATTTAACCAGTCCCCTATTGATGGACATGCAAGATTTCTCCATTGTTTTGCTTTTATAGATCATACTAGAAGGAAACATCCTTTTATACATATTTGGGCACTTGCTCAACTATATCCACGTGGAAATCCTGGGTCAAGTGGAAGGTGTTTATTGGATGTTTTGAAACTGCCAAATTATCCTTCAGAAAGTTATGTTAATTTATATTCCCAGTGATATATGAGAGTACTGTTTTCCTCACATTTTCTTCTAATATTGTATATTGTCAGAGAAATTTCATTTAATCAGAATTTGCCAGTCAGGTGAAAATGGTATCTTATTTTATTTTTTATTTTTTTAAATATACCTTTATTGATTTCAGAGAGAGGAAAGGAGAGGGAGAGAGAGAGAGAGAGATATCAATGATGAGAGAGTCATTGATCGAGCCTGCAACCTGGGCATGTGCCCTGACCAGGAATCGAACCCTGATCGCCTGGATCCTAGGTCGACGCTCAACCGCTGAGCCACGCCCAGCCAGGCGGTATCTTATTTTAAATTGCATTAAAAAAATTATTATAAATGTTATAGTGAACCTGGCCTTTGAAGGTTTTTGAAATTTTTGTCTTTGCCTTATGAAGCAAGGATATACTTCATGGGGGCAAAGGATGTATTTTGTGGAGGTTAATGCTTAAGGGGTGTTCGTTATAAAGTTTAAGTGTATTTCTATTATAATATAAATTACTTTCTATTAAATTCCTAATTTTATTTCTGTAGGACTGAACGTCTTGCTCGAGACGTGATGAAGGAGATGGGAGGCCATCACATTGTAGCCCTCTGTGTTCTCAAGGGGGGCTATAAATTCTTTGCTGACCTGCTGGATTACATCAAAGCACTGAACAGAAATAGTGATAGATCCATTCCTATGACTGTAGATTTTATCAGACTGAAGAGCTACTGTGTAAGTATATTTACAATATATGCTTATTCAATAAAAAATAAAAATAAGACATGGCAACTCTAGGTTTTCATGTATGCTTTTAAAGTTTTGCAAACTATACTTACATGTTCATTTCACTTGGTTACAGTGAGATTTTCTAATATATTCACCAGTACATTATATTTAAGTGGATATCGTCTTTTTCAGACTATTCACCTTAGAGGTTATATACTTAAATGGTTTTAAATTTTTTTTTTTTTTGAGTTTTAAAAACCTTTTTAAGAATTGCTGTTGGGACTTGGGTGATACTTTTTTGACTGTATTTACTGGTGGCAGATATCTTCTCTGGAGCTAGATTGGTTTGCAGGGAAGTCGAAAGGCATTTGGAACTAGGTCTGATAAGTAAGGTAGGTCAACAATTATTTCCTAAAAAGCACATACGGAGCGAGCGAGAGCATTGGCACATTGAAGAAACCACTTTTGATTCACAGTTACTATGCCAGTGGTACACGATCTCAAATGCTTCAGAATATTGACACTGGATGAACCAAAATTAGTCAGATCTTTACACATGAATTTCATCATTCACAATTTTTTTGATCATGTGAAAGTTTGATTTTTATTACTTCATACTATTGCTTTGTTTCTGGTTGCATGTTGGCAGTGTAGATCCTGTGAGTTACTGTTTTCCATAAAAATGGGATTTCTCCAAGCTTCTTCAAAGGTTAGAATAAATGCCCAGTCTTCGCTTTCATGAATCAGTATCGTAGTACATCTTTGTAGAAAATCAGCTTATGTTTACATTTTCATTGAGAATAACACCACTTACCTACATTTAACTTTCAACCTTCATTCTCTCCGTTAATCATCTATTTGACTCAAGTTGTTGACCTTTTTCACATTTTCATCAGTCCAGTGGGTGATTAGATAACCACTTAAGTACTATAGACATTTTCCCTATCCCACTAAAACCCTTAATGCTCACATATCATGACATTACTTTGTATTTATAAGCTCCTTTTAACTTGTCAGCGTCTTCTCTGAATTAAAGACTTGTTTAAATATAAAATTTGGAATTTTGCTCAACAGAAGTTATTTATTTCTTTTGTTAGTTTACACTCAGATTTAATTTTAGGCAGTATAGCTGCCAACAGTATAGCTGCCCAGTTTTTATTTTATTTTATTTTTTGAAAGCTGCCCAGTTTTTAATATATTGTTGCTTAGAGTCAAAACATGTGCTTAAGGTCCATGGTATGATTTCTCTTTGATCTTCTTAAGCACCCCACCCACACACACATAAAAATTAATCTTGCTGCTTTATGACTGATACTTCATTCCTCTGGGAATTTGGGCAGAACGTTCTTTCTTTGAAAAGAAAACTCGTAAAACCAAGTGAGGGGACTTTAATATTTTCTTTTAAAAAGTATTTTATAGCTGTAAGAGCAATTTGAAGCAAAGGAACACTTTGACATTTTAATTTCATTTTCTACTTTTAGTTTTTTCTCTCATTTGTTTTAGATCTTAGGATTATTAAGCTGAACTTCTCAACTGATTAAAAGAAGGAAATTTTAAACATAAGCAAATCAAATTTTAAGGTTAATTTCACTTAGAGGAAAGTAATATCTGTTCTGTTTTATGTGAAATTCTGTGTAGATTTACTGCTAAGCAATAGAAAGTAAGAATACCATCCATATATTTTAATTTTTCAGTTTGTCGTGGAAGAGATTCACATGTCCATCTAAAAAACCCAGGCAACTTAATTTGATAAAGTTGTAAAATGGAAATTTAAAATTGTTTGAAGTATCAGTAACATTGATGCTAGTATAGTTTTACATGCTGATCTTGACCAGCTTGAAATAGTGAATTAAACATTGACTGATCTGTACTAATCCTAAAGAAATGCTCAATGAACTATTTATTAAATATTCCTAGAATATATAAAGAGCCATAACAATGTCAATACACCCCATCTATTTTTCTTCAAAATAAAAGTTGCATTTTTCTGATTAAAAAACATATTTATTATAAAAACATACAACCACAAAAGTTGTAAAGGAATTAAGTCACCCTAAATTCCACTACCATTTTTATTTCTAATATTTTAAGTAATTTTTTCTTTGAATACACACACATGTATATTATAATTTACCTACTTTTATCAAAGAAGCTAGGCAGGATTTTCTTTGCTTAGCACCTAGATGGGAAATTGACTGGGGATTCCAAATACCATATTTCATTAATTATAAGATACCACTCATTTTAAGATTTACCACTATTTTTTGTACTAAGGAAAAAGACACTCAATTATGGTAGTAAGTTCTAATCAATTGTAATATGTTGATTTCTGAGGTATGAAAATGTGAATGTGCATCTTAGAACAATGAAATGTTAGTACAATATATTCAATGCCCTTTACTATCCCTAAAGCTTTGTGATTTTCAGAAAAATTAAACAGTTGATAAGTATGCAAATGTATTTTCTCTATTTTGAGTTCAAATTTTGTAGTATTTTTTTTACTAAAATAATTTAATAAAAATAATGAAGCCTTAGGAGGAAAATTCGTCAGACTTTTTTGTGGGAATATTTTTGTGTGAGCCTTAAGCAAAGGGAAAATTTGCCTGATTTTTGAGTTATGTGTTATTATCTCCGTGTACATTTGAGACAATGATGTGTGGAGGGATTAAGTGCTATGCCCAAGATTGTGCAGGTCTTTGATTTGAACTGAAGCCTTTAACCCTGTGCAGAACTCAGTCTTATTTGGGAAAACTTTTAACTGACTTGGATCCTCTAATATGGGCTTTCTATTATTTCTTCCTTCCCTGTTAGTCATAGTTTTGCATGCAAACAAAATTCATTTTGCCAATTACGGAATATCCCCCTCAGTTGCATTCAAGGTTTATAAAGCTATAACTTTGGTCTTGATCTTAGAAGTTGCTTGATTAGTAGCTTGATTAGGCTATCTGTTTACTTTATTGTGTCAAATATGCAAATTACTTTATAGTAGTTTGTAATAAGGTGGCTATTTGAGTGAGGTTGTTAAAGAAAATGCTTTGCCTGGCCGGATGTGGCTCAGTGGTTGAGCATCGCGACCTAGGATCCAGGAGATCATGGTTCTATTCCTGGTCAGGGCACATGTCTGGGTTGTGGGCTCGATCCCCAGTCCGGGGCCTGTAGGAGGCAGCCGATGAATGACTCTCTCTCATCATTGATGTTTCTATCTCTCTCTCTCCCTCTCCCTTCCTCTTTCTAAATCAATAAAGATATATTAAAAAGAAAATGCAGAAAATATTGCTATAGTTTCTTTTATTTTCAAGTATTTGATAGCATTGGTTTCTTTATTAATTTATTTTTAAAATGTATCTTTATTGTTGAAAGTATTACAGATGTCCCCTTTTTTACGATAGTTTCTTAGAGTGCCTCTTAGAAGAGGTCAGTAGCTTTCAGTCTGACAGTTTTCTCTATATTTAGTCAGTTGCTTTGAGGTATGCTCTTTTGTCCAGAACAGTTGACGTTAAATACAAGTATACCTCTTTGAATTTGACATTAGATAATATAAAGCTTACCTTCTATAAATCTATGCCTATTTATATGTATATAAAGCTAGTGAAGTGATTTATATCTTTCTTCTACTTTTTGAATTTAGACCATAGACACGGGTGGAGGAAAGAATTTGCTTAGTTTAAATTGGCAGGAGTGGGTGTATATACAATCCGTGGTATAAGGAAACTAATAGAACCAGGGTCAAAAGTCCACTTTCTAGCCCTTCCCTGTGGATTTTCACTTTGTTGTAGTTCTTGTTGGGCAACTGAGGTTTTGCATAAGCATCTCATTCTTAGAACATAAAGGCAGTGTTCATTTGGTCCTGTGAAACCACAGATTTTGTCAAAAAAAAGTTAAGGAATTAGATTAATTCACTTAGCAAACTCGTATTGATCATCTGTTGTATTTAAGGTACTATCTTAGGCCATGTTAAGTAGTTCTATTGAACACGTTTATTTTATCAGATCCTAGTCCCAAATCAGATATTGAATGAAAAGCATAAAGATAGGATGCAATAATTTCTGAAGGTTTGAAAATGGTGTACTTGAAAATACCCGGTAGTACTAACTCTTCAAACTTTTCTAGTGTTATGTATGCTAAATGGTATCTTTGATATGATTAGAGCAGTACTAACCAATAGAACTTTCTGTGATGATAGAAATAGTCTATATCCGTGCTGTCTAATACAGAGCTACTAGCCACATGTGGCTGTTGAGCACTTGAAATATATCTTGTACGACAGAGGAACTGAATTTTTAATTTTATTTAACTTTAAATAATTGCCACATGTGCTTAGTGGCTACTGTATTGAATAGTGTAGGATTAGATGATCTATAAGCGCCCTGCTACATCAGCATATTTTTAAACTTCTAATAGCTTTTTATTTTATTTTTTTATTATTTAAAAAAAATATATCTTTATTGATTTCAGAAAGAGGAAACGAGAGGGGGAGAGAGAGATAGAAACATCAATGATGAGAGAGTCATTGATAGAGCCCGCAACCCGGGCATGTACCCTGACCGGGAATCGAACCCCAGGTGCCTGGATCCTAGGTCGACGCTCAACCGCTGAGCCACGCCCGGCCGGGCTCTAATAGCTTTTTAAAGAAATGTGTTATTTTGAAAGAACTCATAAAATGCAGGTAAATAAATTAACTTATTATCTGGGCATATATCCTTCCAGACTCACTGTTTTTTGCATATCATTTTAGAAAATTGGGTATCTGCCATTTTTCATTTGAGGTTCGGTATATCTCTAAAAGCATATGGTTCTAATATTCTCACTTTTGTTGATGTTCGATCAGGGTATAGGAAAACAGTTAAAGGATGGGGGATGGTTGAGATTATATGAAGAGAAAACATAATTGAGTGTGGTGGGCTTGAGGCCCAGCTGGATGTAGAGGGAATGACTTTCCCCCAATAACTTTATTCTAGGGTCCTGAAAAAATGATGTGAAGTTCACTGGAAAAAGCAAGCTCTGCATAGTGCTAAGCCACTAAATGCTAAGCCCAGACTTTCTACCTTACTAATACTCCTAGTCTTGCCCTCTTGGGACTCCCGCCTTGGTGATTGGTCTCTCTGCATCTTCTCCTTATGGTCTCAACCTATTTGTTCCATCAATTCTTTTGCCAGCCTATTCATTATGTGTTTTTACACAGCTTTCTTTCTTTTCCTATACCAAGCTGCAGGTCTTGTTACTACTTAGAGGTTTACAGAATTTCTAGTGATAGACAAATAGAAATAAACACAGTTCCTTTGTATTTCCTTTCTCATTTTTTCACCTGGACTCAAGAAAGGTAGACAAAGTGGAAACACAGGTGCTAAGGGTATGTATTTGTAGACCCAAATTGCTTCTCTGAGAATTTTATGTAGTTGACAGTGACACTCTGAGTTTAAGACAGATTGGGCTCTCTGGCTGCAAGGAATGAGGAGGTGGAATGATAGAGAAGAAGGAAAAGCAACATGTGGCAGGGGAGGGGGTCTCTCCCATCCACTGTTCCAGTCCCATTATCTCAAGATGAGGCACATAAGGATTACTCAGTAATGTAATGAAGCAGGGATACAGTGGGAAACTTGTTCCAGACAGGAAGGGAGGGAGAGAGGTAAATTCTCCTGGTGAGACAATTCATCCATGGATGTTATTTATATGTAATTTGGACACCTATTACTTGTATTCTAGCACATTAGACTGAAACATTTTTCTTAAATGAATCTTTATTAGCCTCTGTTTAAAAGATGGCTGTGTTTCCATGAAAAAAGCCTCAGAAGAGACTTGATTTAAGCTAAAAACCTTAGGGCAAACAGGAATATGGAGATTTGGGTGCTAGTGGAGCAGCAGTGTCTTGAATACTTAGAATTCCCTTGTCCCTTACCCTGTCACTAGAGCCTTTAAATCATAGGGATTTTTTTTATGCCTCCATGATTTTTAGTTCTCAGATCTTTACTCCTTTTCTCCAAAAGGATCAATTGAAGTTGGACTGTAATACCAAATTTCTACAGAAGATGTCACTGTTTAACTTGATTTACAGTGTAAATCATTTAGCATGAGTCACTCATTGAACCATTCAAGTTTTGTACAATATTTTGCTATTAATCAGTTCTCTGTATTTGAAACGCTGGGTTTTAAATTATTTAGCATAAAGGATGTGTATAACTTTCTTAAGATGAGAAGTAATATGCAAGATTTTTTTATATCAGGAGTCATACATCTTCTGTTTAGTTTGCAACACTGAACAGTATTGGCCCGTTGGTGTTTTTCTAGAATAACACGCCATTAAAAAATGGACATGTAGATAGAAGCATATGACAAAAATAGAAGTAAATAAACGTAAAAAGTCTTCTTATCCCCATTTTCACTATTTATATATAATTGCTGTTATAAACTTTTAAAAAATGCTGTACAAAAAATGGTTTCATAGGCAACACATTGCTCTACTACTTGGTGTTTTAAATGATCATCGTTCCATGTCAGATTGGATAGATTATCAGATTCTTTTCAGTAGGTGCATGGTATTACTTTGTGTGGATGGACTTAATTTTAATAGACATGTTGGGTTTCTCCAGTATTTTTTTTTGGTAAACAGTTGATACAGTGAATATCCTTGTATGTACCTTGCATACTGTGAGTGTTTTTGTAGCTAGCATCGATTCCTGGAAGTGGGATTGCTGGAGCAAAATGGCATGCATGTTTACAATTTTAATAGGTATTGCCATATTGTTTTCAAAAGAATTTGTACCCATATAAATTGGTACTCTCACCAACAAGAGTACTTTTTTTTCTTTCACTTTTGCCAACATATATCATCAGGGTTAAGTTTGCCAGTGTGAATGGGTGAACAGAAGAACACATTGTTTTAGTATTTGTGTCTCAGATATCATTTTATATGTTATGGCCTTCTTTTCTGTGAATAGCCTATTTGTGTTGTCTATTTTCCTTTTGAGTTCTTATTCTTGGAATATTTGTTACAGATCTTTTGTTTCAGTTTGGGTTCATGTCATGCCTAGAGTTTTACCCTTTCGAAGAATGTGAAAATTTTCTTCCATTCTGCTTATGGCTTTATTTTTTACATTTAGATTTTAATCCATCTGGAATTAATTTTTGTGTATGCTGTGAGGTAGGGATCATACTTTACTTTTTTCCCAAGTGGATAACTAGTTGATCAGACACCATTTATTGAATAATTAATCTTCTGTTTACTGACTTGAAATACCATCTTTATCATATACTAAATCCTCATATATTTCTGGATCTGTTTCTGGGCTCTGTTTTGTTCCTTGGTTGCTTTGTCTATTACTGTGCCGGTACAGCACCATTGTAATTGCTGTAGCTTTGATACGGTTTGCTCTCTGGTAGAGCAAGTCCAAGCTCTTTTGTTCACCTGCTCTTTCACCTTAGGTTTCTGTCTTGAATCCAGCGCAGCCAAATTATGATCATTATCACCACCCACTATAGTGGGTATGCAGAATTCTCCTTTGAAACTCTGTAAGAGTTTCTACCGGATTCTGTGATATCAGAAAACTGGGAGCCTAAGAGGTATGCCTTAAAAGACTGCTGATCGGACTTCATTTCCCAGACTTGGCTGAAGATGAACTGGACCTGGGCTAGACTTTTCAGAGAAATATCTTTGGGGTTGAGTATGATATAGACCAGACCCTTTAGCTTGCTTGACTCATGGGAATGTTCCAGGGCCAGAACCAGACACCTGCCATGCTAATAACTTTCCTCATGGTTCAGAAATTACTGTGATTGAAGATGGGTCATTGCTCTAATACTGCCCACTTGAAAGTGGGTGCACCATATTTTTAGGATCCTTGAAGCATCAAGTCAGTAATGGTCAATTAGAACTTTTTAATTTTTACTAATCTCTAATTGAAAGTTATCTAGTCACTCATTTCTAGAAACATAATTCTTATAATGTGTTCATTTAGAATATCATAATGCTATGACATTAGATAGCTAACTTCTTAAATCTTCTAGTTTCCACTTGATAATATGAAATATATATATGTGTGTATGCATATTATTTACATCTTTTTTTTACTAGAATGACCAATCAACTGGGGACATCAAAGTAATTGGTGGAGATGATCTCTCAACTTTAACTGGAAAGGTATGTATCTTTAAGGAGAAGAAAAGAGCCCTTTATACAAAGAGTCAGTTAGTAACACTGCACTGTCAGTCAGTCACTAGGAGGCAGTTTACCTAGTTATTTATGCACATAGGTGTCTTTCTTTAGGTCATATATTATATACCAAAGAGGCAGCACTTATGGACTTTTAAATTTAAAAGTCCATATTGCCAAGTACTGCAATCTGCCTCTGTGGGGATCTAATTTGGGATCCTTAAAATATATATAAGGGAGAAAGACAGTTTTTTAAAAAAATAGATTCACAAATAATTTCTTTTTATCTATTTATTTAAAATTGATTTGAGAGAGAGGGAAAAGGGGTAGAGAGAGAGAAAAAAAAAGAGAAAGAGAAAGAAACATTGATTTGTTGTTCCACTTATCTATGCATTCATTGGGTGATTCTTATATGTGTCCTGACTGGGGATCAAACCCTCGACCTTGGCATATCGGGATGACGCTCTAACCAACTGAGCTATCAAGCCAGGGCACACATAGTTTCTTAAAAGATAGAGGAGCAGTATCATATAGTGGCTGAAAGTGAATTCTGGAGCTGGACAGCTTTGGTTTAAAGCCTGGCTCAGTACTTCCTAACATGTGATGTTGGACAGTTTATTTAACCTCTCTATCTTCCATATGTAAGGTGGGGATGGCAATCACCTCATAGAAATAAGAAGATTAAGGGAAATAATGTAGAGTTCTTACAAGTTTTTGGAGTTAGAATACTCAGTAAATGCAAAAATACTATTATTTTGAGAAATCTCAAAAAGAGTTTTGTTTTTTTAAAACATCAAAATTCTTGCAGTATAGAAAATTGGCTGAACTATTAGAGATAATAAGATGTTTGAATATTTTTCTTTTGATACATGAAATGATTATTGAGTAACCAATAATAGATAATCGAATACTACTTTTTTTTAAGCTGCCATTTATTTTTTACTTATAAACTCTGTGCCAAATATAAAAGTTTCACAGCAATTCCATGAGGTGGGTATTATTATCCCCATTTCACAGATCAGGAAAGTAAGACTCAGCAAGGTTGAAGGACTTATTCAAAGTCACGCTGCCAGTAAAGTGGTAGAGCTTGTTTTTGAGTCTAGGCCTGTCAGACTCCAAAGCACTTTTCTTCCTCTGGCGTTTTACGCTTTAATGTTCACAGAGTATTTGACTGAGTATCTATAAGGAAACTTTAACCTACAGCACTTGTGTCAAATTCTGTGGTCCCATATCAGAGTTGTGCTAAACTAATATCCTCTTCAACATCTTTGGAAAACTTTTAAAGGAGAAATTATAATCTGTTGATCCTTTCCCCTCCCTGTCTGTCCTCTGCACCACTGCCAGACTGTCCTCCCTCCCTGTCAGCATTCTTTTCCATATTTTGAAGTCATTTGAAGCCCTTACTTCTGCAGTCAGTTCTTAGTGCTGGAAGGGACCTAGCCTTCACCTTCTGTGATTTTATTTGATTTTGCTGTTCCCACTTAATGGCTCTGTCCCACTATGTAGCTCTGTGATCTTAAAAGATTTGTTTCTAAAATAACTTTCTTTTCATGATAGTCACAGTAAAACACATTTATTGAGGAAAAAAATCAAGACATAAATTGAAATTATTTCTTGGTTGGTTAGATTATGGGTTATTTAGACAGTCTATTTTAGTTTATCTTTTTGGGACACTATGTGTGTGCAGATATGTATGTTTATTAATATTCCTCCCCCTTTTGCAGTTAGTGAATTAGAATATGTGAAAACACCTCTTCAAATATCTATCTACTACTTGACTATTTTTGTGACTTTAGGCAAGTCATTGATCTCTGAGCTTCATTTTTTTTTCATTTAATAAGTAAGGATGTAGCTATTTGACATAAAATAAGCTCTGAATAATGGTAGCAATTCTCATTCTTTTATTTTTTAAGACAGCATTGATGTCTCTGGCCTTTATTTGTATAAAATGTCTCATCCCCGTAAAAGTCTATGATTATGACTTAATCAAGGTTATGTAGCTACTTAGTATTAGAGCCAAAACTAGAATCCAGTTTCTCTGTCTCCTAATTCAGTGATGTTTTCAAACTGTAACTTCATCCTATGGTGCTCATCGCTGCAGCAATGAGCCACAGGTACTGATAGGAAAATGACATCCTTCAGATGTCTAGCTAGGGTAGGGTAAATCTTGAGAAAGAACCACATAGTAGGTGGTGAAACAATTATTGGTCTGTTAATTATTAGATTCAATTTTACTAAAGATTTAAATTGAAGTATCTTTTGAAAGATAAATTTGTCGTGATATGAAGAGAGGAGTAAATTATATATGAACTGTGGTAGTAATATTATATATATTGTAAAGTATATGCAAAATAATAGGTTATACAAAGTGAGGTTTTAAAAACGTTCTAATATTTCTTTCTGGCAACCCAGTGGATCTTGTGTGCCCTACTTTGGTAACCACTGACTTAGAAGAATATATAGAACATGAAAATTCTTATGCTACACATATGTGCCAGAGAAATGAGAACTAAAATAAACAATACAGTATGGATCTTATGACAATGATTATAACCAGTATTGTGAAATGCTACTTTATTCCTATAACCAACATAAGAACAAATAGGACTCTTCTCTACCTTGGAGGTAGTTTCATGGTATTTTCTCTAAAGGATTCTTCCAGCTATAAAATTCTGAGAGTTAGAAATTGGGGTGAAGTTTTATGGTGGGAGGAAGCAAAGATTGGTATCTTTTTATAGTTTAGTCTAAGAATGTGAACACATCCAGAAAATGCAGAACAATTTCAGTCTAATGAGTAAATGGGTTTTGAATTGGAGTCCATATGGTAAGTTAAATGCATGATTTTGCAGTTATTTTCTAAATTATAGTTCTTGAATTTTAGAGTCAAAGACACATACTCATTCAAGTCCCTTATTTTACACATAGGAAACTGAGGCTCAGAGAAATTTTATGACTTGCCCAAGATTAGATCTCTGTTTAAGTAATAAAAACTTTTTAAAAATGAACATATGGGTCGAATTTTATTTTTAAAAATTCCATTGCAGTGAAAATTTCATATTAAAGAGTTCCAAATCCCAACAGATGGAATTTGTTATGATGTGATTTGAGTTATAATTAGAAACACTGTCTGATTCATTGTACTGATTTTCATTTCTCTTTTTCTTCTAGAATGTCTTGATTGTTGAAGTAAGTTCTACATACTTTTAATATAGTGTTTATGATTTTCTAACTTAGTATGCACTGTCCTAAAGGTAAGCTAGGGAAAGAAATTCCTTTTCATCAATTTTAATGGTGGACTTGTGTTATGAGAGAATGAGATTGTTTTTTTGTCAAAAATACTTTGTAATTTATTTGTACTGGGTAATGGAAAGTTTTGGTATATTTCTTACCCCTCCTTTTGGCTTGAATTTTTTTTCTTTCTTTTAAAGTTAATGTATATTAGCCCTGGCCCTTGTGACTCAGTTGCTTGAGCATGGTCCCATGCACCTAAAGGTAGCCAGTTTGATTCCTGATCGGGGCACATCTCAGGTTTCAGGCTCAATCCCCAGTAGGGGACTGCAGGAAGCAGATAATCGATGTTTCTTTGTCCCTCTCCCTTCATCTCTCTCTCTAAAAAAAATAAAGTTAAATGTATATTACTCACATGCATGTTTTTAATGCTATTGCATATATGTATCCATATACAAATACACACACACACACACACACACATATTGATTTTTAGAGAGAGAGCAAGGGAGAGGGAGAGGAGAAACATTGATGTGAGAAGGAAACACCGATCTGCTGCCTCCTGGCATGCGCCCTACCGTGGATTTAGTCGGAAACCCAGGCATGTGCCCTGACTGGGAATTGAACTGGCAACCTTTCGGTGCATGGGACAGCGCCCAACCAACTGAGCCACACTGGCCAGGGCTACAAAAAATATTTTGATTTAAAAATTTATATAGTGCCACACTATACATATTATCTCTTACAACTTGTTATTTTCACTCAAAATTGTTTTTGAGGTTATTCATGTTGACACATACAGAGTCACTTGGCCATAAAATGCCACATAGCATTGCAGTGTATGAATCAACCAATTTATGCCCTGCAAATAGCTTGTAGGGCTAAAAAGATTGCTTACAGTTTTTCCTACTGCAACAGGGCTGCTGAGAGCGTCCTTTTCACGTCCCAACTCACATTTGTGTGAGTTCCTTCTAGATACAGGCACTTAAAGTAGAATGGGTTGTAGAATTTGTACATTTTCAATGATCCTGTTATTGCCAAATAACTTATAAAAGTGGTGTATGCTTTATATTCCCACCAATGGAATGAATTTTCATTCTTTTATGTAAAATGGTTTAAGGCTTAAGAGCAACAGTAAACCTGAATTAATTTTTGTTGTTGTTTTTAAGGCTTTTAGAAACTTTAGCTTATAGATTAAAAATAAACAAATGATACTCTTTTCAGAGGTTTTGTGTACATGAATATCCCTGGGAATGAGTTGCTTTCTTAGAATGTAGATTAATTAATTCCACTTGAGATTGATTCATTTTCTCTGAAGTAGCACTGCCTAATAAATTACCACAAATTTAGCAGCTTTAAGCAACACACATTTATTATCTCAGTTTCCTTGAGTTAGGAGTCTGAGTAGAGGCTGGCTAGGTCCTCTGTTTCGGGGTCTCATTATGCTGAATCAAGGCTGGGGCTCCTATCTCACCTGTGGCTTATGGGCCTTTTCCAAGTTCATTCAGGTTGTTGGCAGAATTTAGTTCCTGTGGTTGCAAGACTGAGGGCCACATTTTCTTGCTGGCTGCCGAGTAGGAGTTGCTCTCAGCTCCTAAAGGCCATCATGTTGTATCACATGGTCCTCTCACATGACAATTGACTTCTTCAAAACCAGCAGGAGAATCTCTCTCCAGTCTGGTACAATTATCTTGCACAGTATAACCTAATCACAGGAGTGACCGACCGTCCCATTATTTCACAGTTCCCTCTTCACACTCAGTAGGAGGGAATTATTCCTGGTGTCTATACCTGTGGACAGGAGTGTCTTGGAGGTCATCAGAATTCTTTCTGCTACAGCCCAGAAATCTGCATTTTTCACTAGTCTCCAGCCCTGATGTTTCTGATGATTCACAGACCTCACTTTGTGAAGCCCTGCTTTCTACCATTTGTAGAGAGTATTTTCATTGAAGAGCATTAAGGTTATGGTTTAAGAAATATTTTCCCAATTAGAGATGGGTTTGTTTTCTGTAATGTCCTACTTTTGACTAACTAAGATTAACTTTCACATAAAGACAGTTTATATAGTAAAACCTTATTAATTTGGATACTTTTACGATGGTATAAAGCAGAGTTTTGGAAAGTGTGGTCTCTTAACCACCTGCATCTGAGAGTTAGGGGAGAGAGCATCCCAAACTTGAATTTATGAAAAAAATCTAAAATACCTTTTATAATGGAAGACAGCATCATAATTCTCTAATAAAACATGCATTTACATATTTGCATATATATTTATTTAAATTAGTTGTCATTAACCTCTTGGTGCCTACAAAATCCAATCCTGAGGACTGGCATTCCTACTGCTTGCTCAGAGCCAGATGATTTACAGATTCTAGAATATCTAGTGTATGAATTGTAGCAAGAATTACTGCACTGAAAAAAATTGGCATTATTCCAGTTAAACATGAGATTTAGATATTTTGTGTTTATATAATGAATTTAAAGTTAAGATGGTTTTATTTACCATTTAAATGTCTTTTTTTAAGGATATAATTGACACTGGCAAAACAATGCAAACCTTGCTTTCCTTGGTCAAGCAGCATAATCCGAAGATGGTCAAGGTTGCAAGGTAAATATATATAACATTTTATCATAGGGTGTTTTCATGTAAAAGAGGATTAAGGAATTGCTCTTGTGTAAGGGTGAATATTCTCATTGGTCATTTTATCTTCAAAAAGCAATGTAATCTCAAACTCAGTATCCTTTGTAAATAATCGTGTATTTGTCTGATGACTAATGATCTTGAGCTCCCTTTCATCTGCTTGTTGACTATTTGTATATCTTCTCTGGAGTAGTTATCCACTTAAAGTATGGAGATTGCTTGAAAAATGAGTTACAATCATGCCTTACAGATGGAGCTTTATTGAACATTCAGATCTATAGGGATGTAAAGTGCCAAGTTCTGCTGAACTCTTAGTACACTGGCACTGAGTTTGCTGATATCTTTTCTGGTGTTCCTGAGTTGAGTGCAGTTAAAGGGATGGGTTTTGCTGTGAGTGGTTTGTTTTTTTCTTTCAAAATGGAAATTGAGTCCAGGCATATCCTCTGTTTAATTACTGGAAGAGAATCATGAAGAACTTGATTAGATGATCCTTTGGAGGCTAAGGCTTAGGTTAGTGATTCTCATTCAGCCGCACATTGGAATTACCTGAGAGTTAAAAAAAATACACAACCTCTGTCTGTGTCCCATCCCCAGGGATTCTGATGTCATTGGTCAGGGGTGCGGCCTGGGTAGTTGAGGATTTTTTTTCTTTTTCTTTTTTAAGTTTTCAGGTGATTCTCATGTGCAGCTAAGGTTGAGAATCACTTTAGGTCCTTTCTAGCTCTTTAAATATATTTATCTAGGAAGGTATGAAATCATAAGTTTTATTGGGACTGCCTTTAACACACAAGCAAGGCTTTCAAAGCACCATCTACAGCTTTTTTTAATGGCTAAAAAATTTCAGCAGGCAGCACTTGAGTTACGAAATTCGCTTTTGTTCGAGTTGACTCATCCTACCTGCAGTTTTTGCTCTCAAAAGTAAATACTAGCTCCTTTAGCATGCTAGTTACTTTTTAACCTAAAGTTCCTCTTTGTAAGCAAACTATTCAAAGTCTGGAAAGGTGATGCTTATGTCTCCTACACCCTTTGTGGTTTAGGGATTGTATTTCCAGGGATTTTGAACTGAGCTCTTATCTTTGCTCATTGCCACTCCCCACCCATTTATCTTCCTGATTAGCTGTCCTTCGATGGGTGCGTGGGTAGGTGGGGTGCAGTTCTCAGAACAGTCCATCATGTTCCAGGTGGAGATCAGTCAAGGGCCTCATCTGTAGTGTGAACTCATTGCTATCCCTGCCCAGTGATCCCTGTGATTTATTTAGCTCTCTGTTTCATGGTCTTTCTTTGACCATGGTACACTGAATTCTGATGAAACCATGTTTCAGAACATCGATGTTCTCTTTTGTAATGCCCTGTAGTGTCTATACATGTCACATGTCACATTTTTTAAATTAACAGCTTACTGGTAAAAAGGACCCCTCGAAGCGTTGGATATAGACCAGACTGTAAGTGAATTACTTTTTGTTAATCATTTAACAATCTTTAACCCAAACAAGTTTTATAAATGAAATGGTTTATTTAGAGTTAGAGAATATTTGTAGAGAAGGCTCATTTGATTTGAAAGTGATGTTTTCTGGCCCTGGCCAGGTAGCTCAGTTGGTTGGAGCATTGTCCGGATGCTCCAAGGTTGCAGGTTTAGTCTCCAGTCAGGGCACATACAGAGGTCAGCCAATGAATGCATAATAACTGGAATAATGGCTAGATGTTTCTCTCTTTCTTTTTCTTCCTCTTCATCTCTTTTTCTTTCAAATCAATAAATAAAATTTTAAAATATTTTTAAAAAGAAAGTGATATTTTCTGTATCTAAATGATGAATTATGATTCCTTTTAGTTGTTGGATTTGAAATTCCAGACAAGTTTGTTGTAGGATATGCCCTTGACTATAATGAATACTTCAGGGATTTGAACGTAAGTAAAACTTCTTTTTCTCACTCTCAGTTTTCAGAACCCATATAAATTTACGAAAGAGAATTGTTTTCTCTTCCCAGCACCTCATAATTTGAACAGACTGATGGTTCCCATTAGTCACATAAAGCTGTAGTCAAGTAAAGACGTCCTTAGAGCTGGAACTTGGCCAGACGAGGGTGACATTTCTTGCTGACTGAAATAGTTGAACAGCTTTAATATACAGTAACTGTCCCATTATTATTTCAGATGATAGATGTGGTCCTAAGAAATAAATGAACTATTTGAGGTCTTTTAATTCACTCTTCTTCGAATATCTGCCTCCTACTCTGGAGGCAGGAGTCCTGAGATTGCATTTATGAGCATAGGTGAGGAAGATTAGGAAGACTACACAAACCTCTGTTTGTTTAGTAAAGAGCCCGGCAGCATAATACTATTAGTATAAGATATGCAAATTGCTGTTCATGCCTCTCAATTTTGAATACACTTTTCTAATGTGAATTTCTGGATTTTTATTTTTTAGCATGTTTGTGTTATTAGTGAAACTGGAAAAGCAAAATACAAAGCCTAAGATGAGAGTTCAAGTTGAGTTTGGAAACATCTGGAGTCCTATTGAAATCACCAGTGAGATTATCAAATGTTCTAGTTCTGTGGCCAGCTGCTTAGTAGAGCTTATTGCATGTATCTTCTAAGAATCTTATCTGTTTTGTATTTTAAAAATGTCAGTTGCTGCATTCCTGAACTCTTTATTTGCACTATAAGCCTAAAGACTATCAGTTCCCGTTGGGTGGATTGTTATTTGACTTGTGAATGAGAAAATCTCTTAAACCACACCACTATCGAATGAAAATATTGAAATTGTATCTGTAAGAAACATTTAAAGAGAAGATATATTAGTTTTTAATTGGTATTTTAAGTTTTATATATTCAGGAAAGTACAGAAGGGATGGAATATTGTTAATTATAACGATGTATGTTTAGAAAAGTAAAAAGCAGTCAGGTTTTGTATCAATGACAGCATATAAGAGATATTGTTATATCAGATAAACCATATGTCCTAGAATTGTACAAGTAGTGTTTCAGTATTACTAACTGTATTTTCCCTCTTGTTCAGATTATTTTTGGTGAATCTTTGTCAACAGTTTCTTTTAGATACAAATCAATAAATTCCAGACTAACATTACCACTTTTTGAATTCATCAATGTAAAAATCCTTAAAATAAAGGCTGTCTCTTTAAAAGAAACTATGCATACCTATCATTTCTCTACAAATTAACCTAGTGTAGTTTTCTTTTGGTTATCTTTTCCTTGTCTGTTAAGTTTTAGTAGCTAGTTTAATTGTAATCTTTACCAAGCATGGTGAATAATGATTATCTGGTAGAATGGATAGGTGGAACTAGCAGAATTCTTACCTGCTTCATTAAATTTCAGACAAATGGTATACCTTATTACATTTTACTATGCTAAAATAACACGACTTTCTCTTGGAATTCTGTTGGAAGTTGTTTAGATTGGAGTTTTATCTGCGTCACAACAATTTGTTTCCAGACATGTACTATTACCTTCTTTGTGTAGATAATACTTGATTCACTGAAGAACAACAACAACACCTTTTGTTTTCTGGGAGCAGGAAGAAAAGTTTTATTTATTTATTTTTAATTTTTTTAAATATGGTTTTTTAAATTGATTTCAGAGAGAGAAAGGGAGAGGGAAGGAGAGATAGAAACATCAATGATGAGAGAGAGTCATTGATCTACTGCCTCCTGCACGCCCCCCGCTAGGTATCGAGCCTGAAACCTGGGCATGTGCCCTGACCAGGAATCGAACTGTGACCTCCAGGTTCATAGGTTGACTCTCAACCACTGAGCCACAGCAGCTGGGCAGGAAAGAAAGTTTAAAAAACAACAACAGCAACATGCCTCTTAATTGCTTCTCTACTCCAGGTAAGGTAGGAACTAGCAACCTTGTGAGCCATCTAGCTATATTTATGCCTTAAAAAGTTTGCTATAGTTCCCAGCAGCAAAGTAGGGAACTTTAAAAATTAGTTATAGTCGTAGAACTTTCTAGTTAACAAAACTTTTTCATTTTTGTTATCTCATTTGATCTTCATAATCCTGTGAGGTTGAGTTTGGTGTTACCAAGTATGAGTGTATCCAAGATAACTCCTAATTCCTCCTCACCACCACCCCCCGTCCCAATATGTCACCTCACTGAGGTAATTTACAACTGCAACCTTCTTCCCACTGCTGATTCTCCTTCCTCATCTCTTTTCAGTTGTACTTACCATCTTTATTAGGTTGAACCATATGAAATTACCATTTTTGTAGGTAAAAGTAGTTGGCTATTGGCAATTTTGAGTGGTGTAACCTAATAACATGCTGTATAATTTACATTTGTATTTATTACTCACTGCCCCCCCCCCACATCTTAAAATGTAAGCTTCATAAGGAAGGCAAGGGTTTTTATCTCCCTTGTTCATTGATGTATGTTCACCTAGTCCCTTAAAGACAGTAGGAGCTCAGATTGTTTTTGAGTGAATGAATAGCTAAGAGTTTGGGACTAGACTGTCCTGACCTTGCTATGTGACATTGAGTTACTTAACTTTGGAACTAGTCTACTCAACTGACTGATGGGGATAATGCTCCTTCACAGGCTTATTGTGAGAATTAATTAGATGCGATAGCACAGGTAAAATAGGACTGTGGCCTGGGACATACCAAGTGCTCCATAAACGTTAGTTGCTACTTCAAAAATGAATGTTTTGAAAAGTTAGGTACATTGCTAGTAAGAGGCAGAGATTTAGCCCAAAATACATCTGATTCTTGCTATAATATCATGAAGAAGCTGAACTATTTCTTCTTTTGATGCACCCAAGCTCTTGTTTTAGCTGGTTGGCAAACCCAACAAGAAACCCAGCTAACAGCTAGGAAGGAACCTCCTGAAGCTCATGTACTTTTCTAATAAGAATATTCCTCAGACCTTCCTTAACCTGCTTTTGGGGCATACAACTCTAATAATTTTATTTGTTTCACCAATTTTCAACAGAATAGACATAGTCCACTTATAAGATGGGGAAAGGGAGATGCTGACAGGAACAGCAGTAATTTTTAGGATAACAATCTGTCAAAGGAAGAAAAAAGGTATTGACAAGAAAAAAGCTGTAGCCTCCTGGGGCCATTAGTCATTTAGTATAGGAGCAAATGGTCATAAATGTCACACCTCAGTAATCCCTAAGGGCAGCACTCTTATTACAACCCTGTATCATAAGGGATGTTCATAAGGAAAGGAAAATGAAATTTCATTTGCTTGATTATAGGAGATAGGGAAGCATGGACTCTGTTTTAGGAATAGTACCATCCAAGGGAATGTTGGTGCTTAAAGTAAGAGGTAGTAACCTGGAACATTCATATGTATTGAACCCATCATGTTTTCCTGTACTGTGAATGCTTAGAATATTATATGTGTGTCATACCTATAAATATAGGTACATCCCCATTTTAATTCCATGTATAAAAGTTTTATAAATAGTCTGGGCTACTGCTCTAATTCATTAGCTTGGAAAGTTAATCAATGTCCCTACATTTGAGATCCTAGAAACACACTGAGCATCCTCTGTGGGCCAGGTACTGGGGAAGACAGGGCAAGGTCCCAGGTTTCATGAAGATTTCATTCTAGTTGGGCAAAGGGACAGTAAACAAGATAATTTCAAATAGTGGCAGGCTGTGCAGAACCTAAAACAGCAATGTGCCGATGGAGGGGGTAGGGATGAGGCGTAGACACCATCTGTTAGATAAGGTGGATAGGGAAGGTCTTGGTTGAGACTTGACTGAATGGAAAAGAAACCAGCCACATGAAGGGCTAGGTGTAGACAGTTCCTTGCAGTAGAAATAGCAAATGCAAAGGGTGCTAAGATGGTGACTGTTAACCTAAAAATAAAAGGTAGTTCAAAGTGAGAAGCAACAAGCATTTATTTGAGATCAAAGAATAGCTATTTGGGAAGCACTGATTCAGGCAGAAGCCCGAATAATGTTTTAATTAGGATACAAAGACGATGGATATTTATGAGAAAGGGGAGAGGAACCATTATATCAATAGAAAGAAGGCATTTCTATAGGTATAGACAACATAAACATAGTGACGTTAATTCTAAACAACGCCTTTTTTTTTAGAAAAATATATCTTTATCGATTTCAGAGAGAGGAAAGGAGAGGAAGAGAGAGAGATAGAAACGTCAATGATGAGAGAATCGTCATGATCAGCTGCCTCCTGCATGCCCCCAACTGGGGATCGAGTCCCCAACCCAGGCACGTGCCTTGACCGGGGATTGAACTGCGATCACCTGGATCCTAGGTCGGATGCTCAACCGCTGGACCACGCCCAGCCAGGCCCAAAGGTTATTTTGCCCTGTTTTAACATTTCAAAGATTTCATTCCAGAGGATAAGGCATGCAAGGCAGTTCCTCTGGGATGGCAGCCCCGGCTCCATTGTAAAGTGGCTCCTTTTATTTTTTGACATGACATCATCTGAGGTGTTGGAGGGAGAGAAGGAAGGCCTGTATCTGCAATTCAGGAGCATGGTAGGACCTGAGATTGGAGAGGAAGGCCAGGGCCAGACCATGGACAGCCTGGTAGACTGTGGCAAGGAGTGTGGCTTTCTTACATTCTGTGATGGGAAGGCATTGAGACTTAATGCAGAGAGTGAGGAGATTAGGCACGTTCAGGGTGATAAGCGAAATAGGTGGTAAAAATCAAGAACCGTATGATTTCACTCATGGGATATAAAACTGAAAGCAACGAATGAACAAACAAGACAAACAAAAACTCATAGACACAGACAACAGTATGGTGGTTGCCAGAGAGAAACCGGGGGTAGTAAAGGGTAAAGGGGATAAAATAAATGGTGACGGAAGGAGAGTTGACTTTGGGTGGTGGGCACACAGTGTAATATACAGATGATGTATCATGGAATTGGACACTTGAAACCTATATAGTTTTATTCACCAATGTCACCCCACAAGTTTAACAAAAAATTAAAAATAAATAAAAGAAAACCAGAATTTATGGAAATAAATTTACTGAAATTGAAATAAAAAATGAAATAGGGAGTGAAAAGACTTTATTTGCATTTTTAAAGGCACAAGCATCTCTTAGCCATTCTGCTAGTAGGTGCAGGGTCTTCAGGAATAAAATTGGCAGTGCTAGTAGTAACCACTATTTAATACTTTTAATGTATGTCAGATGCTGTGCTAAGTGCTTTACATACATGATTTTTCTTTATTCACAGCACGTTTCACAAAGAAAACCATTTTAGAGATTCAGTGGCCAAATTAGTGGAGGGAATGCTCCCATGGACAAATTGGCCAGCATTTGTTTTTGGGATTATTGCGGTGGCCTCCCACCAGATCTCTAGTTCCATCCTTGCCCCCCTCCCCCCGACTGACACACACACAGTCTTAACACAGCAGCCAAAGTGATCCTAACTAAAACATTAGTCAGAATGAGTCACTCTTTGGCTCAGATCCTTCCTGTGGCTCCCATTTGGCGAAGAATCTACTCTTTCCCACCTCGATGCTTGATGCTTCAAGCACCCTGGCTGCCACTGTACCACAAGCATGCTGAGCAAGCTCCAGAATCATTCCCTCTGTGTGTGCCGTCACCTTAGCTAGAGCACTCGGACTGCACTGTGGCCGGGGCCTCCCAACTCTTCTCCTTGCCTCCGCTCTTGCCCCTGCACTGCAGTTAGGGTTTTTTTTGTTATTGTTTTAAATTTTATATTGTTGACATTATAATCATTTTATTTTTCTTTTCTCTTTTTGGATGATGAGCTTTGAAAAATATATTTCAGATTATATCACTTGCCTGCTTAACACTTGAAACCTCAATCTATCCTTTGGCCCATCTGTAAACCAGCCACTGCTCAGTTGTCTAAGTTCATTTACCCTTCTCCACCTTGCTCACGTCAAACACACTGCTGTTCTTTCAGTGCCTCAAGCCAACCAATCATCCCCCCCTTGTCTTAGGGTCTCTGTAATTGCTGTTCCTTCTACCCACCACTCAGTTCCCCCAGATAAGCCTGGCCAGCTCACGTATCACCCTGGTAGCCTTTCCCTGATCTCCCTCTCTTAACTGCCTCAAAGTCACTCTCTATTACATTACCTCTGTTTTAGTTTCCTCTTGGTTTTTACCATTGTCAAGTGGTCAAGCAGTCCCTAAGTGACAACTGCTACAGCTGCCAGGTTGGACTTGCCACTTTGCCATAGATTCTGCCCGGAAGGAAACAGCCCAAGTGACTACAGATAGTTTATTAGCTAGTACAAGGAAGATCATGATGTCAGCTTCCCTCATCCCCCAGTCCCACAGGATGACCCCAAACCAGAAAGGACAGATGACATGGTGGTGGGTTGCCCTGTCATGGAGGAGCTGGCTCTGTACTCCAGCTAAATGATTTCATAGCCTGCAGCCCTACCCTAAGTGGGGAGGTCAGGTTGAAAGTCTTGTGCCCTACTGGCACCAGGGAAGCAGATGAGAAACTGCCTCATGGCGGCCCCACAAGATTGGGAGGTGGGTGACAAATGGCTTTGGGACAGCTCCTCATAAGGGTGCTTATCTTGCCATGTTCCTGGGAGGGTCACAGGGTGTTCCTCTGAGACCTGGGTCAGACCGAACTTGACCTTGTGTGTGTGGCCTATGTGGAGACGTCCATGGCAGAGCTGTTCCCTTACAGGGGGTAGGGAATCATTTGTTCTGGCCCTGCCAAGGCAACTGCAGGTAGGACTTGAAATTCAATAAATCTAGGAGCTTTTTCCATAGCTAATTTTTAAGTTGATAATTTTGTATGGTCTGTGAATGATGTTATAAATATCCAAATGGCCCTTGGTAGAATAAAGGTTCCCTCCCCCTGCAAAGCACCTGCCAAATTGATCTCTTCCTTTATTTCTCCCCTTATTGTCTGTCTCCCCCAGTAGACCATCAGCTCCATGAGGGCAGGACCTTGCCAATCTTGCTTACTGCTATATTCCCAGCACCCACAAGAGTGTCTGGCAAAGTATAGTGCTCAATAAATAGTTGTTGGATAAATGATAGAAAGTTTAAAAGCAATAAATATTTTGAAATTATATCTGAATTACCTATAATTAGAAGCAAAACTTATATTTTTCAGATTGAGCAAAGAAACCCCTAATTGTTAAGAATAGCTAACATCGCCCGGCCAGCGTGGCTCAGCAGTTGAGTGTCGGCCTTGATCCAGATCGTGGTTTGCTTCCTGGTCAGGGCACATACCTGAGTTTTCTGCTCGATCCCTACCTGGCAGGGGACGTTCAGGAAGCAGCTGATCAATGACTCTCTTATCATTGATGTTTCTCTCTCTCTCTTTCCCTTTCCCTTCCTCTCTCTGAAATCAATAAACACATATTTTAAAAAAAAAAAGCTAACATTTATTGGCTTATTACCATATGTAATGTAACTACTAAGCACATTTGGATTTTTATGGTAACCCCTGTGAGGTGGTTTTTTTTTCAATTGTCCCAATTTTACACATGAGGAAATTCGGGGCATGAGAGGTTGCATAGTTTGCCCAGGATCACACAGCTAGAAGTGGCAAGTGAGGAATTTGAACCCAGGCAACCTTACTCCAGAACCTGCCCTCTTCTTTCATTGCCACTTAACCTTCAGTTCCCAACTCTTGTGTGGAAACTAATACACTGATAGCATAGAAGAAAATATTAAGGTCTTTGAAGGTAATAATTCAAAACGACTTGTACATTAAATAACTTTTGAGGTCACAGATAATCATGAAGAATGTAAACTGTCTTCCTCTGGCATTAGGAAGCATTTTCAAAGATAATTACAAAGTTCCTCCCATCTGATCTGAAAATTTTTCTGCTGGCTTATTTTTATGATCCTGTGGGCAGCTTTAGACAAAATATCTTTCTGACATTTGAAATGTGAATTTTATAGATACTTCAAACCACTTGAAAGAGCAACGATTGTTTAATGGTTTTTCATTATTATTTGTAACTTCAAGCACTAACTGATAAAAACTGCCAAATTAAGTTTCAAGTTTTCTCTGTACACAGTATGGGTGTACTTTCTCATTGGGATTTATGACCAAAGTGACTTTCAAACTTGGTAGTTTTTCAGGAGAACTTCCTTTCCTAACATTTTTTTTTCTATTCCTTTCATTAGGACAGTATTTGAGGGCTCTGGACATACATCAAAGGTTCAGTTATACTGCACATGGCTTCCTCTGGATCACTTGGTCGACATATTCCCATAGCTCCTATGTCCTCTTGTGCCTCTGCCCTTTTTCAAGCACTTCCCTATTTCCTGGCACCACAAGATAGTACATGCTCACCTTGTGTTTGCCCTGCCTTGGTCCACAAACAGCCATGACTCGAAGGAGCCCTGCTTCCTTTATTGAAGAATGGTATTAGAAACCAGGATCTGGGAGCGAAGTGCTTATTATTGGGATGTTTGCTTCTGGGTCCTCCCGGTAGACAGAGCTAGGCAATATAATCAAGCATTCTAACCCATGTACACACACACCTATATCTATTTCTGTGTCTGCCTACCTGTGTACACAGGAAAATAAGCATACTGATTTTGCACTTTAATCCACACCACAAGATTCCCTTATTTTTAAACTTTTTTGTTCGACAGCAAGAACGTGGGTCTGTTCACTTAATTTGTTCACCCTAGTATCATAAAGTAGTTACATATGCCTGTAACAGATTTACTAACTAGAGTCCAGTATTTGCAAACATCTTTTTATCATAAGCCTTTTAGTTATTTTCGTCGCCATCCCTTTCAGTGTGGCTGTGCTATTCATCTGTAATGCAGTTTGAATTATTTGTCAGTGTTTGTATTCCATTTAGACTCCCGGCTTCCATTTCCTAGTTATAATTAATTAGTTATGGGGAAACATACTAAGAGTCGAGCTACATAAAAAGCCTGCTCTGAGATATTTTGGTCCCTTCCCATTCCCACTGAAGTGTTTCCACTGGCCCTACTTTACATTCCTTTTCTCACCCACTCTGTGAGCGTTGTCTCTTTAGCGAGTGCGTACTACAGATAGGCACTTTGCACACATTGCTTCATTCAGAGTTCACAGCGGTCCCTTGAAGTAGGTGCTGTTACTACCTCCATTTCCTTTGATGAAGGAGCTGAACCCCAGAGAGTGTAAGCAACTTGTCCAAGGTGACATATCTGGAACATAACCAGTATTCAAACCATGATCTGATGCCAGGGTCAGTGCTCAAACCACCCTTTTCTTAAAACTGTGTGGTTCCTCCTCAGTCTGGCTCTTCCTGAAGCCCAGCCCTCCTGAGTTGCCTTTCTGAATACATTCTGTTAGCTGTTGGGACCCTTGTTCTAGATATTCAGGTGCTGTTAAACAAGGTCGATAAGGGGCCACCTGGCCTTTGGTTGGAACCTGGGGGAAGATATCACCTTCAGTTGATTCTTCCCTCTCTAGTATAAAAATATATTTACATGTGTTACTCGTACATTTGGAGACATAATTTCTTTAAAAGGTCACAGAGCCTTCAAGAAAACCGTTGTCTGGGATCATATAGATTAAAAGGAACAACCACATTCATCATTGTTGCTGTTCATTTAGTAGAGAGTTAATTATAGGGTCTTCCTGGGTCTCAGAATCTGTGCTAGGTGCTTGGGGGAAGAAGATGAATGAAAATTGTCTTGCCCTCCAGGCCTTAAGTTCTAGTAGGGGAGAGTGGTTGAGTATACAAGTGACTCTACTGCAAGGCAAAGCTTCTTTCAGTGCTAGAAGAGGGACACAACCAATGTAATGGGGATTCAGAGGAAACTCAGAAAAGGGAGGGGAAGGTGGCGGTGTATTCTGGGAGAAGCTTCAGAGAGAAACAGTATTTAAAACGGGACTTTGGGTAATAGAAAGGTTTGAGCAGGTAGATATAGAGGAAGGAAGGCTGGGAAAACCGTTTCAGCCAAAAGGTCAGCTTAGGCAAAGGCATAGGGAAAGAAAAAATTGCAAGGCAGTGTGGGAAATGGTGAGTAGTCTATTTTGAGTGCGGCAGAGAGAATGTGGAGGGGAGTGATAGAGAAAAGCCAGACAGGTAGACTGGGGTCATTTTAAGGGCCTTTGTATCAGTTAAGATGTTCTAGGCTTCTAGTCAGTTTTCCCAGCTCAAACTGGCTTAAACGATAAGGAGGTTTATTGACTATGTCATTGGAAAATCCAGAGATAGCTCAGGCCTGATCAGTTGGATCCTCTGCTCCATTATGGCACCAAGGACCCACATGGTTTTTATCTCACTATTGTGCTGTCTGTAGTGACAGTTTCATCCTAAGGCTGGTCCTCCTTATGGTCAGGTGAGGGCTGCCAATAGTTGTCTGGTTTCCTCGAGAAAGGCTTTCTGTGTAAACTCTTAAAAGTGGTGAAAAATCTCTTTAAGTCTCATTAGCCACAATGGGCTGAAATATCCATTTCTTAATCAGTCACTGGCAACTGGCCCACTTCAGGAGCTAAGATTAGAGTCCATTTCCCTTGGGACACATTGAACAAAATATGGATTCGATGAAAAAGAAGAAGCAGGGAATTGGTGCCGAGGAGGCACCAGCTATAACCTCTGTGGTCTCAAGTGCCAGGAAAGTGGAGTATTGTGCTTGTTGAGTGAAAAATGGGAAACCTGGAAAATTTTTTAGGTTTAATAAACCAAAAATATTCCTGTTTCATTGAATCTAAGATGCTATCAATTGTCTGTCTACAAGACAAACAACCTGTTTCTTCAACAAATAAATTACAAGGAAAAAATACATGAAGGAAGAGCCTATAGGTTAAAAGAGACTTAAAAGAGACTTAAAGAAATATCAGCCAGTAGTGATGCATGAACTTCATTTGCATCCCAATTCAAATAAACAAACTTTAAAACACACATTTTTGGCACCTATGAGACAACTGGAAATTTGAACACTGACTTGAATATACATTGATATCAAGGAATTATTGTGGCTTTTCAAATGTGGTATAATATATTGTGGTTATGTTTTTTAAAGTCATCGTTAAGTAATATATACTAAATTATTTACATATGAAAATGGCTGATGTCTGGGATCTGTTTCAAAATAATACAGGAATGGGTGGAATTAGGTGGTGGGGACATGGCTGAGATAATAATCATTAAAATTTTAAAGACTCATCTTTTCATGCATTCGTCCACACTTAGGTATACACATATTATATGTTTTTTCCTTTTTGTTGTTGTAGAAGTCCTAGTCATTAATTTAAAAATATTTTATTATAAGATATTTTAAACATAAAGTGTAGACAATCACAATGCAGATACTCATGTAACCACCACACAGCTTTAACAAATTTTAACATTTTCCCATGCTTGCTTGAGATCTTTATAAAAGTTGTTTTTATTATATAATATTCAGTACCTATAATAGCATATATTTAAAGTGGATATAAAATTAAAATGCACACTTGAGAGACCACCACAACACCCAACCTCAGAACTAGGCCCTTATGGATACCTTTGACTCCACCTGTGTTCTTCGCCGTCTTACCCCCCTGCCTCTTCCTACCTGTACCTCCGCCCCCCCAAAAACACTATCCTGATTTTTGTGTTTATTATTCCCTAGCTTAAAAAAAACAAGTTCTCACCTATGTATATATACCTCTGTTTTGGCCTTCTATTGCTGCCTGGCTGGTATATTCTTCCTTTTTATATGTTTGAAATTTTCCGTAAGAAAAAGTTTTTTTAAGGAAGGATGAAAAACAAGATATCAGGATAAGCCTAATTGAGGTGACATTTGCTATGGAATGCTCAGCATGTACAGGGCCCCCACCACCATCTGGCATTAAAAATACTAAAAACCAGCCCAGCTAGCATGGCTCAGTGGTTGAGTGTCAACCTATGAACCAGGAGATCACGATTCGATTCCCAGTACGGGGCATGTAGGAGGCAGCCGATCAATGATTCTCTCTCATCATTGATATTTCTCTCTCTCTCTCTCCCTCTCCCTTCCTCTCTCTGAAATCAATTAAAAAAAAATACTAAAAACCATATTGTCTACGGGATGTGATGGCCATTAAAAGTGGCGAAAAATTCTTTTCTAACCCTCCCATTAAGAAGTAGAGCAAATTCCCCTCCCCTTGAATCCAGTCTGACCTTAGAGACTTGCTTGACCAATAGGCTGCAACACAACTGACATTCCAATACTTCTGAGGCGAAATCTTATAGCTTTGTTGGCTCTCTTGGAACACTCTGGAAGTCCTAAGATACCCTAAGAGAAGTTTGACTACCCAGAGTCTGTCATTCTGGTAGCTATGCTCCAGTAAACAGTCCCAGTTAACTCAGTCTTCTACCCATCCCCACCAAGATTCCTGACTTGAGTGGAGCCCACGTGGACCTTCCAGACCAGCCCATCTGCTAAGTGAAATAGAAGAATCACCCAGCTGAACCTTGCCTGAATTCCTGACCCACAGAATCATGAGATATGGTTGATGCTTTAAGACACTAAGTTTTGAGGTAGTTTTTCAGGTAGCAATAGAAGGCTAGAACAGAGGTATATATACATAGGTGAGAACTTGTTTTTTTTAAGCTAGGGGATAATAAACACAAAAATCAGGATAGTGTTTTTGGGGGGCGGAGGTACAGGTAGGAAGAAGCAGGGGGTAAGACGGGGAAGAACACAGGTGGAGTCAAAGGTATCCATAAGAGCCTAGTTCTGAGGTTGGGTGTTGTGGTGGTTTCTCAAGTGTGCATTTTAATTTTATATCCACTTTAAATATATGCTATTATAGGTACTGAATATTATATAATAAAAACAACTTTTATAAAGATCTCAAGCAAGCATGGGAAAATGTTAAAATTTGTTAAAGCTGTGTGGTGGTTACATGAGTATCTGCATTGTGATTGTCTATACTTTATGTTTAAAATATCTTATAATAATATACATATATTTTTAAATATATCTTTATTGATTTCGGAGAGAGGAAGGGAGAGGGAGAGGGAGAGTTGAAAGGTCAATGATGAGAGAGTCGTCATTGATCGGCAGCCTCCTGCATGCCCCCAACTGAGGATCGAGCCCACAATCTGGGCATTTGCCCTGACCAGGAATTGAACCATGATCTCCTGGATCCTAGGCCAATGCTCAACCACTGAGCCATGCCTGGCTGGGCTAAAATATTTTTAAATTAATGACTAGGACTTTCTACAAGGACAAAAAGGAAAAAACATAATATGTGTATACCTAAGTGTAGACAAAGGCATGGAAAGATGAGTCTCTAAAATTTTAATGATTATTATCTCAGAGAGGTTCTTGTACTTTTTTTTATTGTGGTAACATACATAAACAAAATGAACTATTTTAAGTGTACAGTTTTGTTGCATTAAATACATTTACATTGTTGTACAACCATCAGCACCATCCATCTCCAGAACTTTTTCATCTTCCAAAACTGAAACCCTATACCTATTAAAGAAATAATTTTCTAGTAACCCTTCACCCCAGCCCCTGGCAACCACCATTCTACTTTCTGGATCTATAAATTTTAATACCCTAGGTACCTCATATAAGTTGAATCATAAAATTTGTTCTTCTGTGACTGGCTTATTTCATTTAGCGTAATGTTTTCAAGGTCCATCTTTATACAGCATATACCAGAATTTCTTTCCTTTTTAAGGCTGAATAATATTCTATTTTATGTAGAATTTTGTTTAGCCATTTATCCATTGAAGGACATTTGGTGTTATGAACTGAATTGTGTCATCCCCCAAATTCGTATGTTGAAATCCTAACCCCCCCCCAATGGGATATATTTGGAGACAGGACCTTTGAAGAGGTAACTAAGTTTAAATGAAGCCATAAGGATGTGGTCCTAGTCCAAAAAGACTGGTATCTTTGTAAGAAGAGGAAGACACACCAATGATGTACAAAAAAGCCTAATGAGGACATAGCAAGAAAGTGGCCATCTACAAGCTCAGAGAGGTCTCAAGAGAAACCAACATGTTGGCACCTTGATCTTAGACTTCTAGCTTCCAGAACTGTGAGAAAATTTTGTTTTTCAAGCCACCCAGTCTGTAGTATTTTGTTACTGCAGCTTGAGCAAATTAATACACTTCAGTTGCTTCTACCTTTTGGCTATTGTGAATAATGCTGCTATGAACATAGGTATGTAAATATCTGTTTGAGTCCCTGCTTTCTATTCTTTTGGGTACATATTCATAAGTGGAAATATTTAGTCACATGATAATGCTGTTTTTTGAGGTACTGCCATACTGTTTCCACACCGACTGCACTATTTTATATTCCCACTAGCAGTGCACAAAGGTTCCAAAATTTCCACATCCTCAGCAACACTTATTATTGTCTGTTTTCTTGATAATGGCTATCCTGATGGGTATGAAATAGTATCTCAATGTGGCTTTAATTCATATTTCCTTAATGATTAGTGATGTTGAGCATCTTTCCATGTGCTTAATGGCTATTTGTATATCTTCTTTGGAGAAATGTCTATTCAAGTCCTTAGTTTATTTTTAAATAAGATTATTTGGCTCAAATACACACACACACACATATACATACATATGTATATGTATATGTGTACATATATATGTATAACAAAAAGAGGTATAGCTAAGAAGACAATAGAGGAAATAACATGTATCATTTAAAAATATTATATTAATCTTAAAGAAGGCAGGATATTCCCAAATATTAGTAAATTAACACACTTTTAAATAACCCATGTATCAAAGAAGTTATGTGAGAAATTAGATTTGCAAACAAATAAAATGCTATGCTTATGGTGCTGCTCTTTCCTGATTTTACAATTTTAAGTATTTTCTATTGACTATCTACTTTAAATATGAAGATTACGCTCTTATACACGCACATATTTATGCTTCCTCTGTCTTGCCAATGATGTTTTCACAAATTTTGTTTAATTCTTATTTGTTGTTTTCATTATTATGACTATGTAAATATTGTTCACTGCTGAGGGAGGTAGCCCACTATAATTACATATTCTTTCTTGTACACTATTTTGTTTCTCTTGCCCCTCTCCCTTCTTGAGTTTCTTCAAATCCTTGGCTAAGTTTTTCTATAATGTCCAATAACTTTGAAAAATAATTTTTTCATATAGGAAACACATTAGCTAATCTATCAGTTTTACTTTTATTCTGGGTTACTTAGATGAATGGAAGGCAGGCCACAATGCGTGTGAGAGCTGGTTTATCTCTAAGCCGTCCTTTCTGCTACAACACAGCTTTTCAGGATAACAGCCCAAGGCAGGCAATGGTTTACCAGAGTCTGTTTTGAGCTGACTCTGGACTTTGACTTTTGTTCCCTTTCCCTGGGAGGCCAGTAGAAGCACTGGATCTGTCTGTTTCCTCTTCCTGATTAGAAAAACCTCACTGAGCCAAAACGACTTGAATACCTGGACTCATCTCTCTGGGTTCTTGTCCTCTCCTGGATCTTGGCTCACTACTTCCTCATTGTCTTGTTAAATATTTTATGCTTTGAAGCGTATTTTAAAATTACATTGTCCATCTTATTTGATGTCTTCAGGAGGAGTGTTGGTCCAAATTACCTAGTCTGCGATTTACAGAAGCTGAAGTCTCTCTTCCTTATTTTGATTGATACATCCTAACTCCCTGAGAAAGGGTGCATAAGAAGTATTTTTTTTGAGACCTTGTATTTCTGAAAATGTTTAAATTTTATCCTCACATTTAATTGTTTTAACAGGATATAGAATTTGAGTTTGGATTTTAATTTTCTTTCAGAATATTGAAGACATTACTTCATTGTCTTTTAGCTGCCAGTATTTCTCTTGAAAAATCCAAAGCCATTCTGATTTCTGATTTTGTGCGTGTAATCAAAAATTTCCCCCCCCCGGAAGCTCTTAGAATCTTCTATTTATCTTTGTGCTTGAAATTTTCATTATGAGGTACATTTATGTCAGCTTTTTTCATTCACTAAGCTGGGCATGCAGTTTATTCTTCTAAACTGTAAATTCATGTCCTTTAGGTCTGGGTATTTTCAGGTATTATTTCTTTTTTTATTGTTGAAAGTATTACAGATGTCCCCCAGTTTCCCTTCCTTTGCCCCCATCTACCCAAACCCTGCCTCACCCCAGGCCTTCCCCACACTATTGTCTGTGCCCGTGGGCTATGCATATATGCATGTAAGTTCTTTGGTTAATCTCTTCCCATCCCTCCCATCCCCTCCCCTCTGAGTAAGTATTATTTCTTTGATAATATTCTCTGCACTTTTTTTCCTTTCTAGGGTACCTATTATTTTTCTGCTGGAACAATCCCCTAATGTCTTTTTTTACTTATTTTCCTAGTATTCTTTTTTTAATCCTGTTTTCCCTCCCTTTGCCTTTTTGTTCTCCCCTGTGAGAGATGTCCTAATTTTTTAATTTCTAAGAAAATTTTCTTTTTTCTTTTTTAATTTAAAAAAAATCATTTTTTGTTTTCAATTACAGTTGACATACAATATTATATTGGTTTCAGGTGTACACAGTGAGTAGACATTATATAACATACTAAGTGATCATCCAGATAAATCTTGTACCCATCTGACACCATACATAGTTATTAGGATATTATTGACTATATTCCCTATGCTGTACTTTATATCCCCATGATCTGTTACTACTAATTTATACTTCTTAATTCCTTCACCTTTTTCACCCAAACCCCTAACACCCCTCCCATCTCGCAACCTTCAAAATGTTCTCTGTATCTATGAGTCTGTTTCTGTTCTGTTTGTTCATTTATTTAGTTTTGAAGATTTAATTGTTGATAGATGTGTATTTATTGCCATTTTATTGTTCATATATTTGTATATGTTTTTATTGATTTTAGAGAGAAGAAGGGAGAGAGAGAGACAGAGAGAGACATCAACATGAGAGAGAAACATTGGTTACCTCTCAAATACACCCCAACCTAAAGAATATCAGCACATTCCATGTTTCTGCCCCTCCTACCAGTCTCCATGTGGCTTCTTCTTTAAATCCCTGGTTGTTAGATTTCTTCTATTCAGCTAGATTTCAGGTGGTTCTGAATGATGGTTGTTCTGTAGTTAGGTTGCATTTTTGATGTGGTTGTGGGAGGATGCAAGTACCGCATTTTACTACTCCACCATGTTGCCCAGAAGCCTTTTTCTGGTTCTTTAAATGCTTCTTTTTCTTCTCCTAGATGAGTATATAAATTATCTTATGTCTCTGAGAATATTGTTGTTTTTAAAGTTGTTTTTTTGTGTGTGCATTATTTCCTTTTCATTTGAGTTTCTTTTTTTGTTTGTTTTGATCTTAGAGGCTTTTTACTAATGTCTTTGCCAGAGCTAGAACTAGGGTGAGGCAAACAGGACACCCAGGGAGACACTCAGTTCTCAGGCTGATGCAAGTGCAGGGTCAGCACCTGAGAGTGAGTGCCTTCTTAAATTTTCCACTCTGGGCACCTCACTTGACTTACTTGCTTGGATCAGTCAGTGCTCAGTCGCAGTCCTGAGCACTGATCCATATTTAAGGCTGAGACTGTGAAATGCTGACTGGAAGCTCTGCAGCGTGGATGGGGCCTGTCCATTGGCTTCACTCTAGAATGATTGGAGCAGGACAGAGACATTTCATTATGGCTTCTCCTCATGTAGAGTATCTTAATTTAGGTTCCCTCAAAAGTAGAAACAGAGAAAAAGATATGAGAGCAGGTAGTTTATTTAAAAGTTGATCCCCAGAATTTGGAGTGAGGGAGCTGAGAGAGTGACACAGGGAAAGAAGAAAAACCAATATAAAAGTGCGTTATTCCAGTTACCCCTGTGGGAAACCTGGTCCTCCTTAGAATCATTCAGAGGCCACACACAATTGACCAATGAAGAACAGGAAGCTAGAGCATATCAACACCAGTTCCCATCTCCCCATCGGTTGAAGGTTAACCTTGGGGTGTTAATTGACCATATGTACAAGCTGTTCTTAAAAGTGAGCCAGGTAGGCTCTTCCAGTATCTTATTTCATTCAGGCTAATATAACAGAACACCATAGACTATGTGGCTTATAAACAACAGAAATTTATTTCTCACAGTTCTGAAGGCTAGAAGTCCAATATCAAGGTTCCAGCAGATTTGGTGTCTGGTGATGACTCACTTCCTGGTTCATAGACAGTGTCTTCTAGCTGTGTCCTCACATGGCATAAGGCGCAAGGGATCTTTCTGAAGCCTCTTTCATAAGGGCACTAGTCCTATTCATGATGGCTCTACCCTCTTTACTTAATTACCTCCCTAAGGCCCCATTTTCTAATAACCATCACCTTAGGTGTTAAGTTTCAACATATGAATTTGAGGTGAGGGTGACACAAACATTTAGACCATAGCATACGGCATTGGATACAGCCTTGAAACTGAAAGCAGAAAGAGACCCAATGTTCCCTGAAGGTCAAAGGCTGCCAGCATGAGGTCAGTCTGATCTTGTACAAAAGGGTACACTTATGCAGGTGAAATCAGAGGTGGCTCAAGGAGAATGGACAAAAGGCACCAGAAGTGTCTACTACATAGAGTAAAATCCAGTCTCCTCCTGGGAGATATAAACCAGGTTTCCAGCATTCTGGGAGCTCAGTGGGGGGTGAAGGTGGTGGAGTTATTCATCTAGACTTTTTGGGTTTGACAAATAACTCCCATCCTCAGCTGTGTTGTGTTACCAAGAACAGATCTTCTATAATTCACCCCACCCCATACTAGTGCCTGCTTTAACCCTTTTGGGTCCAGACACCCATTCCAGGCAGCCTCTCCACATGTATGCTCCCTCATGGCCAGCTGAGGTTTGCATCGTGTGTGCGGAAGCAGAGGGCGGGCATTGAGGAGGCTCCCTTTGGGCTCCACCCTTGCTAGACCCCCTGTCCAGGTATCCAGTGCATCAAGGGCACAAAGGTTTAAAGACCCTTGGGAGGTTACCCTTGGTTTGGGGTGGTTGGCCCTTCTCCCCCAGACTCAGCCTGGGCAAGCCCTGGCCCTTAGTGCACCAACCTGCCCTCTGCTATTTCCCTGGCCATTGGGTGGGGCTACCCAGAGGGGCTTCTCAGAGATCAGAGGTCTCAGGACCTGCACTTGCTCTGCGTTTTAGGGGAGGCAGGAAAACCTGGGCACCTGTGAGGTGTCCCTGTTCTCCCACATGGATCATGCAGATGCCCTATGGTTAAGCCTTAGGACCACTTGGAGTCTGTTTTCATTTCTTATTGGCTGTGCTGTGCAACGGGGCTCCTCCTCTGTGGGGGCACCCACCCCATAAAACTCAGAGGACTCTTAGCAGCAGACCACAATGCTTGTGGGTGGTTGAAGAATGCAGCTAGCTTCCAGAATTAATGTCTCTTTGTGAGTTTGACTAGTCACATAAGTGATATAATTCATATAAGTGGAATCACAGAGTATTTGTCATGTGACTGGCTTCTTTCACTTAGCATGTCTTCAAGGTTCATCTATATTGTGGCATGTCAGAATTCCCTTCCTTGTAAGGCTGAATAATATTCCATTGTATGGATAGACCATATTTTTATCCCTTCATCTACTGATGGACATTTGGGTTGTTTCCACATTTTGGCTATTGTGAATAATGCTGCAATGAACACTTGTGTATAAGTATCTGTTTGAACCTGTGCTTTTAATTCTTTTTCTGTCCATACCCAGAAGTGGCATTGCTGGATCATATGGTAATTCTATGCTTAATTTTTTGAGGAATTGCCATGTAGTTTTCCACAGCAGCTGTACCATTTTATAAGAAGCGCACAAGGGTTCCAAGTTTTCCACGTCCTTGCCAACATTTATTCTCTCTTTTTTTTTTTTTCAGAGTAGCCATCCTAAGGGGTGTGACATAAATTTATTTTTAAGTATAATTTGATTACACTGTGGTAAACACAAAACCATTTTCACTTGCCATAAATGAAAGGACACTAAAAATAAACACATAGTACTAAATATTTAAGAAGTTTTCCCCTGCAGTCTAACCATCTCCTCACCTACCACCAGCAGTGCTCATACGTTACTGCACTAGGAGGGCAACAGTACTAGGTTCTCTGTTTCCTTTACCTGCTCTGTCCTTCATCCTCACTTTTTAAGGTCCTAGAGCTTAACAGCACATCAACCTATGCTACAAGAAGTGATAAATCAATACTGGCAAGAAGTAGTGTCCCACTTATCAATTGCTACATAACAGCCACCCCAATACTTAGTCTCTTAAAACAAGAAAAATAATTTATTTTGCTTAGGAATCTGTGATTTGGCAGGGATGATTTGCGATATCTGGGGACTCAGCTGGGATGACCTGAACTGGGGGAGAATGGAACAGTTAGGAGTTCTCCGGCATCTTTCTCCCCTTAATGGAGTCTCAGGGCCTCTCCATGGCATCTGTCATGGTTTCTCCAGCACAACTCTCTCAGTGTAGCTGGACTCCAACTTGGAATCTCAAGGCTCTAAGAGACCCATGTGGAAGCTGCAAGGTCACTTCTGCCACATGGCCTAAGCAAGTAACTTAGGCCAGCCCAGATCTGAAGGGAGAGGACATAGACCTCATAGCCCAGTGGGAGGAATGTCAAAGAATTTGTGGCCACCTTTAATTCACCAAAGAAGATTTACTTGTCTTTCAGGTGCTCCACTCTGAAGAATGTGAGTATCCCAGGTAAATAGAACATCCCAATTTCAGTGTGAGGAGCAGTGGCAGCATGAAGCCATGATTTGGGGAGAGAGAGGTAGATAGGAAAATGGGAGGGTGATGCGATGAGGGTTTTTTTTTCTTCCGGTTACCCCTGTGCAGCCGACTTTCACAAGCTAAGGGCTGAAAACAATAATCAAGCAGCAGTTTGCCCTATCTGTTGGACCTGTGGTTTATTCATGATTGCCTTTGAATTCTTTCTGGTCCTGAACTGGGCCTGTGTGCCTTTCTAGTCACTGTGGGAGTAACAGTGCTATTTTACATACCCATGGTGTGAAATACATGGAGGCAATATATGAATCTTGTGACAGGCTGGACTGTAGCTTTAATGACTCATGTGCTAGAGAACATGTGGGAGCCAGACGCAGTCAAGCAAGCATGACTTTCCGGAACTCTAGAAGGTGCATGTTCAGTTCCAAATGACAGAGCATGGAATTGCAATATAGTGCTGTTTTGATTTTATAAATATTCTGTCCTATATAAGAGCCCCTTCAACTTGGCTGTGACAACAGCTCCTTTGGTAATCACCAGATGAGTAGGTGACAATATATTTTATCACGGGTTACTTTTGAGAGTAAAAGAGGATGCTACTGATAATTATGACAATAAAATAGGCCTAAACCAGCACTGACCCGGAAAAAGCACTTTGGGTATCCTTATCCCTGAGGCATTTCCTCAACCAGGCCCATCAACAAACCTGGGTTGAGCATCCCTTCTGCTCTCTGAGGCACCCAGGGGTAGGTTCCATGCTGGAGGAGCCTGGTTCTTGCCCTCATGCAGCTTCCTACTGAATTGTAAGAGGTACACCTGAAAAAATTCACATGTACTATGAGCAAGTACCTGGACATGGGTGTTATAGGAGTTCAAAGGAGGTTCAGCTTGGTTGAAGGCAGTGGAGGAAGTCCTCCAGAGAAGGAAGCACTTAGCATGGGTCTTAAAGTTGTGATGGGTTGGGGCAAGGAGAGGGCAGTGTAGGGGGGAGCGCCTATGGGTCTTCGCTTCAGCTAACATGTTCCAGTCAGTGACATATGTACTCCATATGCAGGTAGACATCTGGGCAGCACATAGGCAGAGGACAGGAATATTAAGCAGGCCAGTGAAGGCTGAATCCACCTATCAGGGAGGGCGGGGGAACACCAGAAGAGCTGGGCCTGGAGTGCTTCCTGGAAGCACTTTATTTTCCTTTAAAGTTGAGTTCATCTCAGGAACTTTGATTTAGGTATGACATCCTCTTCATGAGAGTACTTCAAAAACGGAGCAAGTCAAATCCCAGCCACTCCAGCCTTACCATAGTCACTTTTTTCAACCTGGCCAGCTTCAAATCTAGATTTCTGTATAAGATCATGTGATTCTTCTGCTCAAGAATTTTCAAAAACTCCTCCTTGTTTATAGTATACACTCTCTCTGGTCCTTAGCCAAGGATATAAAGTCTTGCTTGATCTGGCAGGCAGCACTATTTCAGTTGCAAATGACAGAAGCACAGATCAATCTAGAATGTAAACTCCTTGAGAGCAGGGTCATTGCCTCTTTTGTCCATAGCTCTATTTCCAGACCCTAAAATAGTGCCTGGCACCAGAAGGCACTCAATAAGTATTTTTTAAATGAATAAATGAAACCAGCTTAAACAAAAAAGGGACAATACATGCTCTGGTAACTGAGATAGGCAAGAGTGTAGCTGGCCTTAGAACCACCTGGGTCCAGGACTCAAGTATCATCAGTCTTCTATCTATGTCTCTATTTCTATCTCTATCTCTAGTACTATCTCTATCTATAGTTCTGTTTCACCTTCCCTCCCTCTTATGTGTTTCTGTGTGCATGCTGTTCTCATTCTGTCCTGCTCAATCTGGCTTCCCTCCAGGTGAAGGACATGGTAGAAGAAATGAGGGCAAAGTCACATACGGCTCCAGGCTTAAACTGCAGAAGAAAGACTGTCTCCATTAATGATTTTTAAAAAATTCCCAGGGAAGTACTCTCATTGGTTAGGGTAGGGTCACATGAGCTTTCTCTACCACAATCAATGTGGAAAGGGGTATGGGAGACCATTGCCCTGACCCTGGTCATGTGCTTGGTGGGAGGCTCAAACAGTTTACTGTGACTGGGGCCGAGGAGGAACTGTTCACCAAAGAAAAGAGCTGTTATCAGAAGCTGAGGTCCCTGGTACTGGCAGGAAAAACAAATAAAATGCCAAATGTCCAGAGACGAGTGCATAAATACTCCCTCAGAATGAGACTGGGGTGGGAGTCTTGGGACAGCCCACAGGGCCCTGCAACAAACTTGGAATGATTTTGAGGTCTCAGGTTTATCTTTTTGAATCTGTGCTTGTTTTAACAGAAAAAACAATGCTTGAAAGAACTCACTATTGAATCAAATCTGTGCTCTAGGAAGTTGTGCCATTAAGTATTCTGTATTTTTTTGCATCTCTTGGGACACTGTCTTGTACCCTCAAAGGTCTGTATAGCCCATGTTGAGAAGCCAAACTTGACCTTAATGATTTCTTCCAGACCTATCTCCTGACTGGCCTGATATCATGCCATATCCATTTGTCCTGCCTGGAATGTCCTCCCTTGCCCTCTCTGCCTTCTCTGGCCCTTCCCAGCTTCAAGGTACTCATCAAGTCCCACATCCTTTCTGGCATCTCCTGGGTGGCTTCCTCTGTCCTTTACATACTGCATTACAGTGGAAAGGGCCCTTAAGATCAAGGTTCAAGCTCTAACTTTGTTACCAACTCTCTACACGACCTCTCTGCAAGTTATTTCCTCTCTCTGTAACTCAGTTTCCTCTTCTGTAAAATGAAGGATTGCATTGACTGTTAGTTAGCAAAGGGCAGCTTCCAGCTCCTGTGCCTGCCTGGGTGCTCCCCATCCCCCAATCCCATTTTGGCAACCTCTCAACTAGGAAGAGTGCTCTCTGTACTAGCCAAATTCTAGGACACTCTAATGGTTCAGAAATTCAGGGGCTGCAGTTTTTTGTTTTTTTTTAAACTGGTAAATGTAAAGAGTTTAAGGTCAGTGCTTATATTAAGGATCCCTCCCTCCCTCCCTCTCTCCCTCCATCCCCCTCTCTCCCACATTTAGGAAGAGGGCCCTCCCACAATCTTCCCCTTTCCCTACTCTTTGTCTAGCGGGGAGCAGAATGAAGCCTAGGGGAATGGAGGACATTAGATAATTCCGCTGAGCCAAGCATATTCTCTATGTGGTCCCATCTGGCTTAGAAGAAGGTCAAAGCCCCAGCTGATCCTTACTCTGTAACCATTAGCAAAGGATAGGATTCCTGTGTTCAAGGTTGCTCTGGTTCAATATCATCCTACCCCACCCCCATTCTCTCCTGTCCTCTCCTCTTCCCATAAATGTGTATCACAATGCTAAATGCTAGGAACCCAGAAAATGTGTTCTGATTGATAGAATGTGGCAGAGAAAATGCTTATGAAAAGACTTAAGGAGGAGCACACAATTCACAAAAGGACAAGTTTGGTTTTATGATTATTCATTCTTAAGCAGAACAAGGAAGGGCATGGTATCAGGAAGTTGGAAGAATGTCCTTAAAGTATATTTTTGCCTCAAAACTTCAACTTCTGCTTTCAGAAAGAGGATGGACATATTTTGAAGTAATGTCAAGTGGTATGGACTTGCTACAGAGTGCAAATAATTCTCTGGGGAGGAAAGTTTTCCCAGAGTGCTTCTAAAAGGATGGGAAGGAACCTAGGTCTTCATCTAATGCGGTGTCTCTGTTCAAGTCAGTGCAGCCAAGAAACGTTCAAAGCCTTTTTAGGTGTCTTGTCAGGCTATGGACCTAGTTTCAGATAGTTGTGTCTTTCTTAACAGAACATGGAAAGCCTAACTTCTGGTGTCACATGTATCCTCCAACACCAGGAGAGTCATGGAGCTCAGCAGAATTGGTGGGAAAATGTAGGGGGCTTTATCTCCAACTGTATAAAGTTAGTTAGGTGGAATTAGACTTTTGGAAAAGTTGTTTTCCTGACTCAGGCATGTCCCAAACTGGCTACCAGGTCTTGAGGCCCTGGGCAAGCATCCAAGCCCTGCAGTACTGAATTGCTCCTAGAGGAAAAGGAGCCTGTTTCAACTCTCTACTTCTTAAAGCGTTACTTTGATTGGACAGGAGATAGCAAGCAATCTGTTTAGAAATATTACTATTATTACTCTGCCATGGTTATATTTTTAAATTATATTTTCTCTTTCCTTTGCCAAAAGCAAATGATAACACATATTTGCACTGCAGAGCCAACTGAAGCTGTGTAGGGTTTGCCCAGGCAGGTTTGAAAATGTATTCTACGCCCACTGCTGCCCAAACAGGAAGTCTTTCCCTACCTCCCCATCCCCAGGTCAGAGGCCCATGCCTTTTTATTAAAAATGACTCTTTTAAAAAAATAAAATAAGTTTTATTATCACTATAAAAGTAATACATTTTGTTGTTTATACAAGCATTACTTGGAAAATACATAAAAAAGTATAAAGAGAAAACTAGATATCATCTATAATACCAGAACACAGGAATAACTTCTATTAAATTTTGGTATATTTTGTCCTAGACTTTTTTCTAAATATTGATACAAAACTATGGATGCAAAATGTTCCCAATATACTTATATTACATATTCAGGAACATATTGCAAAAATAATTTTGTACCTTACTTTTATCACTTTATCATATCACAATCCACAAATAACCATTATAAGATATTTGGTCTATTCCCTCCAGCCTTCCATCTGTATATTGATACAAAACCATGCATGCAAAATGCTCCCAATATATTTATACTGCATATTAGGAACACATCGCAAAAATAGTTTAGCATCTTTCTTTGATGGACTTTTGGTGTGTTTCCTCCTATCTGTCTTTCCATATTATTGATAGAAAGCTATGAATGCAAAGTGTTCCCAATATATTTATATTACATATTAGGAACACCTCGCAAAGCTAGTTTAGCATCTTTCTTTGATCACTTAATATTCCACAACTCAGAGATAACCACTATTAAAGTTTTGGTATATTTCCTCCCAGCCTTTCATTTGTACAATGAAACAAAGCTGCATACAGAATGTTCCCTATAATCTTAGATTGCTTGATGGGAAGAGTGTAAAAAATTTGCACGTTTCTTTTATCACCAAGTATTTCATCAGGAGCACATTCTCATGTCACTTATTAGAGGCACCATATTTTATTTACCCAATCCTTTGTTGTTGGTCATTCAGGATGTCCCTAATTTCCATCCTTAAAAATACTGAAATGAATATTTTTATATATTCTTTTTCTGTGACTTTTTGTTCATGTAGTTTTTATGTTTTTTTTCTTGACCACTTAAACGAACTCAACATATTAAAGATGACCCTGTGTCTGCAATACTTATAGCAAATGTTTTTTCAGTTGTTGTTTGCTTGAGCATAAATTCTTTGTTTTAACTTTCTATTATGAATATAAAACCTTATGCCTTATATAAGTTTCAATTCATTAAAAGAAAACTTAAAATAACAGTGAAGGACACAAATGCTGACCCCTTACCTCCCATTGAACTATTAAAATACAACTCGTGTCCCCCTCCTGCTCCCATGGCACCCATTTTCTTCCTTCCTCAGGGCTCACTTTTCTTCTGATCTTGTCATTCGTTTGGTTCTGTAATTATTTACCAGTTGTACTATGAAGGTAAGTGGCTCCCAGACCTTTCAGTTATCAATCTGTCACAAGTGCACAGTGGTATCTCGTGACATGATGATCCCCGAGATGTCTGAGGTCTGTGCATCCTTGACCCAAAATTTCCATGTCACCCATGACCCCTAAAGACTTTTTAGAGGATTATGTTTGACAATGTTACAAAAAACATGGCATAACAAAAACACATGGAAAAGAAAATAAAGAAAAACTTCAGCTCTAATCCCACCACCTTAAGCAACAAATATGTATTTTGCACTTTCTTTCCAGTTTCTGTTCCTATACAGACCCACCCTTTTAAATATGGTGTCCATGTGATTTGATGTCCCTGATTTTTAGAACTTGATATCACAAACATTTTCTAGGTTTTTATAAAGTCTTTATAAATATTATTTGTAATGGCTGAAAAAGGTTACATCGAATAAGTTAACCCCTATGGTTAAACATTCTATTTTGTTGAAACTATAGAAAGTACCAAATATGGGCCAGAGATTTTAAGTGAACTTATATCATACTTTCTTTTTTCTGGGGGTGGGGTGGGGGGGCTTGTGCATGTCTACTTGTACACAGCTGGGTAATTTACAGTCACTATTTATTCATCCTGGGGCCAATCTTGGGCCTCACCCAAGAAGTGTCCAATGTGTAGGCAAAAGCTCGTCATAAAACTAAACAGTTTCATTTCAGATTTTTCTAACCACACTAATTCACCTCCATTTCCTGCTCTAATCACTACTGTGCAGTCCCTCCAGCATGAGGTCTGGAGGAAGAGGCCTCAAACTAGTCTCAAACAAATCCTTAACCTCAAGAAGCCCTGGTTTTCTTGTCTGTAGTTGTTTTTTGTTTTTTTGACTGCCTTATTCTATTTATCTCTTGAGGTTGTTGCCAATAAAAAATATGAAAGCATTTGGAATAACAAGTAAAAAAGCAAGATGCAAAAGCAAGATGTTGGAACTATCATGATTTTGATTATTGTGGTTTTTGTGGCCAGGCCTTTAAACGGTCTGGTCTGAGGATAACAGCCTGGTCAGGGGAAGAGGTGGGAGTGGGGACAAGAAATGGGTGAGGAAGCTGCTTTGGGAGAATCACACTTCAAAACAATCAAGCCTGCCTGAGTGGCTCAGTTGGTTGAGTGTTGCCCTGTGCACCAAAAGGTTGATTCCAGGTCAGGGCACATACCTGGATGGCAGACTGAAGGCCACCTATGATGTGACAATGTTTTTCTCTCTCTCCCTTCCTCTCACTAAGCATGTCTTTGGGTGAGGGTTAAAAACAAACAAATAATCAGGACTCTCAGTACCTTGGTTCTCAGCTCCCAGGGCCACCTCCCAAACTCCCACCACTGCTCAGATTATAGAGCTCACTAGTGTAAGGGGAGTGCTCCAGTGCCTGAGCAACCAAGGGAAGTAGGTTCCTCCTTAATGGCTCAATTTACGATCCCCATAGGGGCCTAAGCCTTTTTGAAGGAGCCAAAAAGATCAATTGGGGAGCAAGAGAGGAAGGCAAAGGTGGCAGATAGGGGAAATATTAGGAAAGAGCTAGCAGATTTTTGTTCATTTATTGAGCAGGAAGTGACTAATGGGTGGGGATGAGTGAGGTGTAGCATGGCTGGGAGATACACATTTGCTATAACTGATATATATATATATATATACTCTGCTTTTCAGTTAAGAGTAATGTAATCATTCTAAATGCAAATGCATATATAAAGTTCTAGGGTTATGTGGATGTTACACCGCAGGCCAATGGGAATATAGAGCTCTAAAAAGGTATGCCAACTTGGATCTATCCCCCTGACCCAAGTATTTAATTTCTATCAATAATCTTTCATTGATCTCCCAAAAATGCTTTTGGAACGTATTTTTATTTCCATGTTGCACAGTGTCTCAGGAAAGCTGCTTAGAAGTTAATGTCCACCTGTGTAGGATCGGGTACTCTCCCAGTGTTGCCCTGAGCTCTGTAGTACAGGATGGGGATGGGGATGGGGATGGGGGGTGGGGTGGGAATAGGACAAATCCAGCCCCCGTGTTGCCCCTTCTGCCTTGATGACTTGGTAAGTATGGTGTTTTAAAACAGTCCGCAAAATAATTTGCACTACAGAGTCCTTATTAGGTCTTTTTAATTGGACAGTTGCCCATATGAACGGAAATCAAAAGCAGCATACAATCATTGAATCTCGCAGCACTGGAGTATATCCAACTGTTTTCCTGTTTTGTTTGGGTTCCATTTCAGTCCTTGTCTGTATGCACACATAAATTTTTACAGAGTTGCAACCACTGCCTTTTTTGTGGTCCTGGTTATTGGCATCTAGTTTTCCAAGTAACATTGACACACATCTGTTCAAATCAATTGCCGTTCCCATCATGACTGACTCATTTGGCGGGAAAAACAAGTTTACATGCCAATTGGAACAAAGAAGCATGGGTTTGGGGAAGCAGCAGGGAGAAAGAAGTGGTGGGAGAGGGTTATTTCGACTTACAGATCATAAAACATTTTCCAATAACATTTTTAAAGGATGTATAATATTACACTGAGTGATTGATTATATTTTACCCCATGCTGTGGGACTCTTGGGTGGTTTTCAATACCTAGTCAGTTAAAATGCATATAAATTACAGACTTTGAGAGATGATTGTATTTTCTTGAAACAGGAGTCTTCTGTGTCCAGATCCGGTTCAAGAGTGTTGATATAGTGTTCCTTTGTTGGAAAAAAGAAAGTCAGTACTACTAACTGGAGATGCTGGGTGCCTTAAAAAATATTCCTGTGATTAAATTAAAAAAAAAAATTATGTTCAATTCTAGCTTACAAAAGCAACCTGTGTATCTTGTCCCATAACTTATAGAAATGTGAAGTTTTAAATGTAGAGCTAGGCTAAGCTTTTCCTAGTTTAAGGGCCATGCCTGTGTAATAAAGTTAACACAATGCCCTATGCACTTCGCTTCCTCACTAAGAAATAACATGTGCTGGGGGAAAATGAGGAAACAATGGAAAGGTGCCTCCTCTCAGGTGGTAACACTCGATCAATTAATCAGCTGACTATGTAAATTAACTCCCTTCTCACGAGTCTCTCACACATTACGATGCACATTTAGCAATGTTGAAAAACAATTTTAAAGAATACCTTAGAGGGCTGTTAAAGAGAATTTATAGTCTGGAACGAATTGCCGTCTTCGTAATTGACACAGAAATGTTTGGCTGAAATATTGCTTTATTCACATTTTTGTCCTTGGAGGAAAATCTAGGCACAGAGCAACTTCGATCGTGTGAATAATGGTGCAAGCTGACTATTTTAAGTCAGGAAAGGGCGCCGCGCAGTCGAAGGGCTGTTTGGACGCTCTCAAGCTCCATGCCTTTAGGGGGCCCTGGGCAAAAGGCCGCTGCGCTCCTGGAAGGCAACGCCCTCTAGTCCGGATCACTGATCCTCGCCTTCTGCCCCTTGCAGTCCCCAACCCGGCTGGTCTCTCACCTGGGTCCTGCGGGCGCCCACTGGAGGGAGCGGGATGGCGCGGGCCTGGTCTTGCCGGAGGGCTGGGTGCCACCGAGCCTCCTTCTGGCTGGAGAGGGACCGGTACAGAGCAGGGAGAAAGGGAGAAGGGAAGCTGGTGAGAGGCAGAGGCGGGAAGGCGGCCTCGAGGTGCTTCCCCACCCCCAAGTGCAGACCCAGGCGGGGGCGGGAACCTGTGCAGCGGCAGGGCCTGAGGACTGCGGGCCTGCGGAGACCCGGGGCAGCCCGCGCGGGCGGAGCCCATCCAGGGCTTCCCAGCCCGCGATCGCGACTGCGGGGGGGGGGGGGGGGGGGGGGGGAGGGGAGGGGGCGGCCCCAGGAAGACTGGCTCGGCCAAGGTCGCTGAGTAGCGGAGCCCTTGGGAGCCTGAGGGTCCGCGGCTCCCGGAAAGGCTCTGAACGGCCCCGCGACAACCCCGGGCGCAAGGGAGTCTGGGAGAGCAGGCGTTTCTGCGACTGATCCTGACTCCCACCCAGCTCCGGGGCCTTGCACTCCCCGCCTCCCCACACCCGAACCCTTCTAGGGGCCCCGCTCCTGGCCCCAGGGGGGATCGGTTGGAGGCAGCCCATCCAGACCAGAGAGGGTTTTGTGTTTTGTTTCTTTTGAGAGAACGTAAGGCGTGGAAATGTTCCACACCTCCCTTTGTCTTGGCCAACAGTTCTTTACCTCCCGATTCGCCAGGTCAAAAATAAATATCGATGTGATTTTCACAGGCCAAGGGGGCCTTTAGCCAGAGAATGAGCCCGGCACTCAAGCTCCTGGCCCACTGGGAACCCCAGTGAGGGACAGAGGTGGCTTTGGAGGTGGACAGATGTGCAGCGCTAGTTAGCAACAGTGCCCAGAGTTTGAGAGGTACTGAAGGGCCCCTGAGTAGACAGCTGAGCTGCCATTTTCTCCAAAACTGTCAAGCCAGTGCCTTGCCAGTGGGGCAATCCCTCTGTGAGGCCCCGGGGCGACCAACGTGGCCTTGGGACAGCGCCTTCACAGTGAAATTCCGGGACGGGTTTTTGAGCATAGGGCGGGGTGCAGCTAGAGATGCGGCGCCTCCTTCAGGAGCCACCCCGCAAGTCCCCGCTCTCCCTGCAGGCCTTAGATCGGGCATGTCGACCACTTCCCCCGCCGCCTGGGAGTCCCCAGGCCCGCAAGGACCCGTGCCTGGCCAGGCCCTCGGCCGTTCGAGCTCAAGGGCAGCTCCCCGCAGCACAGCCAGGAGGAAGGAAGAGCATGGGACCAGAAACTTGCATCTTTCGTGGACTCCTAAGTCCTTCCCATGCGCACGACGTGCGGCCTTTTGCCAGGAGCTGCAGAATGGCCTGGGGACTGCTTGCAGTGGGTCACCCCTTCCTGTCCCCCCTTAATCTTTTCCCAACCCCCCGCCCCCATTTAGTTGTCGGTGTCTGAGGTCATCTTTCGTTTTTTGTCATGTGGGTGGCATTCTAAGTGGTCGGGGAGGGACGTTTTTCACTCGCTTAAATTCTCCTTGGGCAGGAAAAGGGGTGCTAAAATGAAGCACCTTTCATTTACGCTTATTTATATATTGATAGAGGGGCAAATGTTAGACGGAGAACAGACGCGCTAACCTGGCCGGCAGCTGCTGGGACTGACACTGCAGGCGCTACACTGGGACTTACCTGCTGGGTGGGCTCGTGCGGGGATCCCAGCCTTGCCCAGGCAGCGGAAACAGCACCTCAGAGTGCTCATAACCTGCAGTACTGTTCCCGCTGCTAGGGCACGGCTGAGGGCTCGCCCCGAGTCCCTGTCCCTCCAGGGAGCGCCCCGGCCCACCCCCACCCCCACCGCCCCAAACCCCCCGCAGAGCAGTGGCGCCCTCCCCCAATCTGGTGGTGCAAGGTTGGGGAGGGAGGGCAAGCATCTAAGAGAGAGACGTAGGCCTCCCCCCCACCTCCCTGCCCCCTGCCCCCGCCCACCCACCTGCTGCAAAGCTGGCCTCGGGAGCAGGCGCCTCGCAGGAACACACGTCCAGCAGGACCCCACCTTCCAACTTCCCCGCGAGGGGGTATAGCAGCGCCTCACGTTTTGAACCTTGTAAAGCACTTCAAAACATGAATTGCTGCTGTATCCCCTCCGAGTCAACGAAGGGGGATCGCTGTGGGGTGCCTGCAAGTGGAGAAACACGGGGTGATAGGGAGGAAACCCGTCCCGCCCTCCCACTGTCGAGGAATACAGCATAACTCGTGATGAAGACACCTCGCTCCAAATAGACGGACTTTTAAGAACTTTCCCGTTAGATTTCCAGGACTGGCGGATGGAGTGAACGGTGCGACTCTCAAATTCTTTTCCCAGAGGATGAATCTTGGAAAAGTAGACAGGTGAAGAGCAGGGCGGTGGGAAATAGCAATGAGGGCGGTGAAATAATCTTACCTCTGAAAGTAATAATAATAATAATAATACAATAAATTGAGGCAGTTTGCCAACATCTGGGTTGCTCTTGCCAGCTTCAAGGTCTTGGTGAAACTTCTTCCTGCTGCACATTAGAAATCCTAAGTCTCATGGAATGTCCCCATTAAAAAAACAAAACAAAAACCTTTTCGTTTATTGACTTAAAGGAGATCGCCAAGATGTCTCTGGCAGCTTCAGCGGATTGTAACATACAGGGTAGCTGGGAAATATAGATTCCCCCATCCAAGCATCAGGAGTCCTCTTGAACCCCCCCACTGCTTTATTCTTACAGCAAACACCCTGCTTTGAGTTCTTTTTAAAGGTGTCAAAGAATGAGAAAGAACTGTCTTTAGATGAAATACCTGGCTCTTTACATGTGAAACTAGTCACTCAAGCTTACCTATTTTCTTTTAATTTATACTTTTCATTGTCACCTATCAAAACACCAATCAAACCATTTCAATACTTCACGTCCAATCACGCCTTCCTTTCTCAAGCAGCCCAACAGAAACTCTTTCCTGTCCTTCATGAAATGGCCGGCACTGTGCATAGTCCTTAATGATTAACTCATTAGATACCACTTTTCCCTTTTTAAAATGGACACACATTAGCAATAAGTTACACGCTTCCTCCCCCACTGTTTAAACGAAAGAGTCAATTAAGCACAGAGGAAACTGCCTCTAACCCTCAATCACAAACCTGAAAGTTAAAACAACAAAACCGGCACAAAACTCGAATGGTTTTGAAAGTTAAAATACATTTCAATACAAGTCTGCTTAGTGTTCTGGATCATTTAAAAGTTAGATGGGTTTTTCAAAACCAACACAATGATGTTGTGTCCTATTTCTTAGTTAATAGAATGCGCAGAGTATTTAATGAGGCTAAGTACAAAACTCATCACACCAGACTGAGATCCAGTGTTGCCAAACACTATTTAATGCCATGGTAAACAGAGTTATTAATAATAATAACCCCACTCCCTAAACTGAGACATACAATTAAGCGTCTCTAAGTTCCATCTTGTTTTGGCTACTCTATTTACAGCTTTTGCGATTAATGGAGATAAACGTCCTTGGTTGCCCTTAAAAAGAAAAAAAAAATGTTTAGCAAACGTACAGTTATACTTTCAAACTCCACAGCCGTCTTCCATTTAGATATTAAAGTTAAACACAAGTATGCGAACCATTACATCAGATGTTAAAGTCATTCCTAATTTAACATTTCCTTGGTTGACTACTTAGAAAAACAAAAGTTCATTCGAAATAGCACTGGTGTCGAAGGCAGAGGTCCCTTCCACATTGCTCTGCAAACTGCTCGCTGGAATCGAATTCATTTGTAGCCTCCGCTTATCCCCTTTCTTCTCTCCCAGGGACAGTACAACGACTTACATTCGTAAAAAGCCACCTCACGATCCCATTCTACGGATTTCCCCTTAGACTTAAATTTACTTACGAAAAGAGATTACAAAGAGGCGTCTGGTCACTTTAGCAGAGGGTCGACCGCTGATACAATAGACAAAGAATCAATGCTTTTGAGTTGCCCGTAGCCCCACCCTCCTTCCCAACCGAACTGTGTTTGGTCAAATCCAGTAAGTGCCAAAGAATACAGCTCTTCCTCCGTTCAGATTTTACGGCGTTTTGTCTTAATTTTGCAGATGCTTTTCTTCCCCCACATCCCTGGGCGCATTCGTGCGAAACTTTCCCAATGTCAAGTTTCCTACAGGGAAAACTAAACAACCTTGAAAGTTTCAATTGGGTAAAGACAATGCAAAATTAATCGCACATTTCTTTCCAGCACATATTTGACTGCTTGCAAATTAAGAGCCACAGAAAGTCCACTTACGGTCTGTCACAACCGGTCGCAGCCCGTCCTGGCCAAGCTGCCCCTTACTCAGTTTTCTCCCTCCACCCCTCGATGTTGGCTTCTTTCCAGCCCGTTTCCTAAGAATTTTCCCGGCCGCACTCATGTGCTGAACACTTTGCAGGGTCTCTTTCTCCCACACCCCGGCCCCCAAACGTGCTTTACGGCCCCAAAGCAACACAAAACTTCTTCATCAGAGTCACCAGATTCTTTTTCATTCTGCCATAACCCACGTTATTAGGGGGGAAAACCGCCCACCGACAAGTCCCTTTTTAAAAAAAATCGCGTGTCACCTCTCGATCCACTCGAAAATGGCGCCGAAATCGAAGAACTTCTTAAATTTCATTGTCAGCTTTTTGCAAAGGTTGCTGGGATTTTCCTGCGAAGTTTGCAGCGTCTGAGAGCTGGTTAGCGAGCGAGCGAGCGAGCGAGAGGGAGGAAGGAAAGGGGGGGGGGCGCAGACAGCGAGGCGCGGGGCTCGAGAGGGGAGCGGGGCAGGGACTCGGGAGCGGCGGGGTCGCGGGGCGCGAGGGGCCGGGCTCGGGCGGAGGGGACGCACAGCCGGGAGCGGCCAGCGGGGAGCCGGGTGGCGACGCGGACGGCGCGCTCTCTGGCTGGCTTCGGGCGAAGCTCGGAGAGCGGCGTGGCGGAGGCGGAGGCGGAGCCGAGCGCGGCGGGAGGCTGGAGCTGTGAGCACCCAGGAGGCGAGCGGGGCAGCCAGCGGAGAGGCTCCGGGAGCGGCCCTAGAAAAAGCCCGCTCCGGGGGCGTGGCTACGGGGGCGAATCCCCCCCCCCCCGCCCTGGTCCGCCCCGCTTCCCCCACGCGGGGGATGGAAGGGGGGAAGGGAAGAGAGGGAGCGGGAGGAAAAGGGGGGTGTGCGGGCGTTCGACGCCAACGCCTTGGCCTGCAGCCGGGAAGGACCGAGAAGGGTACAGGGCGCGCGGAATAGCCGAGCCAGAGTGGAATAGCGGGGACTCAGGGAGAAAGAAGAGAATGGAAAATGGCAAAACCAAGGGCACAAGGTAGCGCAGAGACCCACCCCACGCGAGCCACCCTGCGCCCACCGGTGGCCTCGCGGTGCCGGTTGAGCTCCCCCGAGGGTGGCTGAGCCAACCTCCTACCCCTGTTGCTTCCAGGGGGTGCCTGAGATGGTTTCGGGAGGACCCAGGGGGCCCCGGACGGCGTGAGTGCAGAGCTCTCCCCAAGCGTCTGAGTCCAGACTTGTCGGGACTCCCCGGTCTCCGCTACCCTGCCAAGCCCTCAGGGACAGAGGCCCCTGGGACTAGGCGATCCCCATACGTGCTTGCCGTCTGCTTTGGGGGACACAGCACAAAGACAGGGAACAATTGTCTACACAAGTCCCAGTCCGAGACGGGAAACTGGTTCTAAGAATGAAGTGGGAAACAGGAGGGAAAGGAGCCATTAGTCTGGATCCTGGAGGCTGTTAGGGCAGGAAAGTTCATTTTCTTAGGTGTGAAAATGGAATTGACTGCAAGCAGGAGATTGTCCTTGTACTTAGGAGATGCATGCTGAAGCATAGAGGTGAGATGTCACAGTGTCCCCCAGTTTTCAAATGATGCAGCTAACACAGGCACACATTCTGAGGGGTGGGGGAAGCGAGTGTTGCAATGTGTTACAGTTGTTACATCCAGGTTGGGGGTGGGGGTAAACGGACATTCCTTGTACTGTTTTTTTCAACTTTCTTGTATATTTCCTGTATATTTACAAAATGTCATAATAAAAACAGCGCCCGAACAGTGTCTAAGGAAATGAGCGCGGCTGCATTCTCTCTCCCTGTCCCGGGTGGGACAAATCTGCAAGCAAGCAGGGCTCAAACCGAGTGGGTGCTGGACAGGAAGAGCAATGGGTAGCGCTGACCTGCAGTGGCCACAGGCCTGGGCACGGGACGCAGGCCAGGAGTGGCTCGGGTTCTTGGGGCAGGTAGACCGCCAGGCGCACAGTGCTGGCTAGGCGCTGCCGAGTGACAGGGGAGGGGGCTGCGCTGTCGGCTCCCAGCCACCGGGATCTGACTCCAACTCAGCCTGCTCAGCGGTGCGGGCCGCTTGCACCGCGAACGAGCGAGGACAGCGGTGGGCCGCCGGGAGCTGAGCCGCGCGCCTAACTCGGCCACCAGGACCCGTGTCCCCTGCTCTTCCCCTGGGAGGTCGAAGCTTTCGCTGCCTGTGCCCTGCACGCGGGGTACTGGAGAAACGTGTGCGGGAGCTGGGAGGGGACAATCAGGTGCCAAAAAATGTAACAACACACACACACACACACACACACACGAAATCGGTATAAAAAAAATAAAACCAAGGATTTCCCCGTACTTGGCACTCGAGTTTCTTGAACTACTTAACCTCGCATGCATTTTACCGTGATGTTTCTGTAGATCTGATGTAAAATCTTAATTTCTTTGCAAAGGCGATCTTGCAGACTCAAGGCTTTGCTAGTGTTGCATGGCCTTTCGCTGGCTTCTGTGTCTTTTTGTTTTTAGAGATGGGTGGTGGTGGTGTGTGTGGGGAGTGCAGTAGAGTCTTCCAGGGTCTGTAAAGCTGGTTTTAAAAATTAACCCAAAAGTTTACAGACCAAGAATTTGATTTTCAGGAAACGTTTTAAAACTGCCGCAGAGGTTTTAAAACTTGCACAGCTTCGGTGGGCAGTAACAACTTATTCCTAAACTACAATTTCCCCATTACTTTTCAAAACTCTTCGTGGACCGGCCTGAAAGTTTGCCGTGCTGTGAGACGTGACTGAACAAGCTTCTAACTCCTCAGATAGATTATTTATAAAGCTCCAGTGTCCTTGGGGTGAAAGACTTTTCTGGGCTTTTAAGGCTCGGTTTCGTGAGTATATTTGCTTGGGTTGATCGGACTGCATGTAAGCGTTCATTTCCCTCTCTGGATTAGCAAAAGGGCAGAAGATTCCAGCACTATAAGATAAAAGTCAAGTTCGTGGCACGTCCTCTAAAGAAAAATTGCAACAGCTCTCTTTATGAAACTCTTTTTGCTACATCAGCAAATTAGAGAGCCAGTTGAATATTGATGAATTCTTTGAGGGTGAGTAATATGGCTACAGGCCGCAGAAAGTGAGGGAGGGCTGGCTTAAGTATTTACTCAAGTGAACAATCTTCAAATATTTTTCAACTACGATGTCTCAAGGATTTTTTTAAGGTTTTCTTAGGACCTCTGAAGCAAACTCAGATTCTGCAAGTGGCTTCTCATTTTCTTTTCTTTTTCTTTTTACTTTTTTTGTTAATCCTCACCCGAGGATATTTTTTTTCCATTGATTTTTTAGAGAGACTGGAAAGGAGGGGGAGAGACAAGGAGAGAGAAACATCAGTGTGAGAGAGACACATGGATTGGTTGCCTCCCACATGTGCCCTGACAAGGCTGGGGATCAAGTCTGCAACCAAGGTACTGCCCTTGACTGGGAATCGAACCCCAGATCCTTCAGTCCCTGGGCCTACGCTCTAACCACTGAGCGAAACCAGCTAGGGCTGACTTCTCATTTTAATAAGGCCTTTCTCAACTGAAAAAAACTCTTGCAGGACTTAAATTGCCTTAAGTACTTAGAAAGTCATTCTAGAACAGGCCACAGCTCACCAGCAGTCTGTCAGGGAGGCCCTGCAATCGGTAGTCAGGCAACCTCTCACTGGTCAGCAAGGAACATGAAAATGAAAAGTACACCATTCATTGTTCTTTGTCGTTTCTGAAGTACTGTTTCAAAGTAGGTATTTTTAGTGAAATAGCATATATTTTTTCCCTTTTTTGCTCATGAAACATTCAAAAATTACGCTGATGAGAAATAATTATAGTCAGTGGGAGGAGAGTTTAGCAATAGCTTTGAAGGATCTGAAGGTTCAGCTGAGAAAAAAAAATCAGCTCTAGACTAGATAGTCAGCAAGGAAGTTATGCATAACAACGTATTTGGAATAATTTTTGGAAAGTGTTTTCTGAAAAGCAATTGTGAATGAATCTCTGGAAATAGATACTAGGGAAAGGAATTGAATTGAAGATCTTTTTTAAATTGTAAAAGAAATTTCCAGAAGTAAGCATTTTTATTTTAAATAGAAATGCCTTTTATGATTATATTTTTCACGAAGACCTTGAGTTAAGGAAACAAGAGTTTCCTTATGTTGTAAATATCCAAAAGTCTTCAGAGAGATAAAATCAGGATAGAGTTACAGATTTAACAGAAAGAAAACAACTGGAATCGTGTTTTGAAGCTTCTACTGTGTTATTTGTAAAGGCTTCCCCCCCCCCACCCCCAGGGTTCAAGAAAAGGCTAGTAGTGAGCAGTAATAGAATAATGCTTGCTCTACTGTCAGATTCAACAGAAAAGATAGTGTCCTTTGATAATTTTTATTTTCCTTTATGAAATTAACTGTGATAAAAATAAGTCTTTGCAAAACTTAAGAGTTTGGAAAAAAATTCAAATCTTAACTTCTCCCACCCCCCATGATCTCACCAGGAAAAAGTAGACCAAATTAGTAAATTATTCCTTTCTGCCAATAAGGAGTTTAGAAAGTCCTTGATGGCTGTTGCTTTTGATTTTGAGGTCTCTTTTCTCTCCTCAAAGACGCAGAATTACTGCCTTCAATGCTGCTGGGATTTCTTCTTTAAACACAACATGTTTTACTTGTTGGGTGGGTACTATTATTGTCTTAATTATTTCTGGATTGTTGCCCATTAAATCAAAGACAGTGTCAGATGACAGAAATGATCAGATCTTGGCGCAAAGGAAGGCCACAGTGAAGGGGTGTACGTACAGTGGCCTCAGTCTCTAAGCTGTGTTGGCCCTATAGTGTCACCCTCCCATAAGCAAGCATGACTCACTGTCCTTTGCAGAGTATAAACTGACAGAACAGATTGTAATCATAAGGACATGGAGACAGAAAAGCCATCCCCTGTGTACAAGAACAGGACTTAAAGTGTAGTCCTAGGTTAGATTTGGTCCCTTGCTTTTACCATAAACATCATGATTATCAGTTTCTAACCTTGATACTTCTAGCACTCTCCTTGAGTCTTACCTAATTATGAAAAAGAGAAGAGAAAAACCCAGCACAGATCAATGTCAACATGTCAAATGTAATCATGTTCAGGGGTCTGGAGTGCATTTGGATAGTTGGTTGCTCCATTTATATCAAACATTATTTTAAAGCCCCCAAGTGACCAGCACCAAGGAGGTTCTGTAAAAAGCACAGAGCCCTGCCAAGTCTGAATGACATCACTTTTAGGATCTTGCTAAAGAGAAAGAGAAAATGCTCCTGGGGGCAAATAATATCTTGCTGGGTAGCAAGAGGAGGAGAGAACAGGAAATTGAAGGGTGCTAAGGGTGCTACCTTTGTTTAAAACCAAGATGTGTTTTTCAAACCATGAAACACTTTGTTGAAATAGGGAAGGAGGAAAAGTCAATATGTATAACTGAAGCATTTACATTAAGGCTGTTAACCCTGAACTATCCAGATCTCACTCACAGCTCTCCTTTTTGTCCCCAAACACAACTGCATTAAAAAAAAATAAGACTTAAGAGGTAGAGTTTCTAGGACTGGTGGGAAAATGTTATTTCTTTTACCTCCTGTCTCTTAAAATAATTCTTAGGTTTAAAATCATGTGGGATTTTGCAATAGCTAATGACCAGAGCAGCTCTATCCATTGGCAGGAAATGGAAATGGAGATCTGGACCCAGCTTTCAAAGTTTACATTTGCTCTAAATGCAGGCCTCAGGAGCTTCCTTAGCTCCGAGTCCCCAGGAATTCCTAGACCACAGGCAGAGACTAGTGAAAACAAGAGTGAGGTGGAGAGTGAAGACCAGGGCAAGATAGAGAAAAAAAGATGAAAGTAGTAAAAGAAAACTAAGTGTTCCCTTCCATTTCTCCTATCTGTCCCCTAGTTCAAACCCTCAACTTGTCACCACTGGGTCATCAAGGTAACCTTCTCAGGCTCCTCACTCATCTCCCAGCTGAGTTTTACTCTTTTCCCTGTGGTCCCTGAGTTCTGGTCTGTAAACACAATCCTGGTCATATTAATCCTTGTCACAAAAATCACACAACTAAAAGCCGAAGTCTTGAATGTGGCTTTCAAGGCTCTCTCCAACCTGGCTCTAATCTGCTTCTCCAGCTGTACCTCCCTCCCTAGCCACCCCTTCTTCATGCCTCCATGCATGAGATAGTTGTTTCTCCCATTTCTTCATCCCCAGCCCAATGCCACATACTCCTCAAAGCCTTCTCAGATAACCTCAGAGTTGGAGTTAACAGCCTCTGGCCTGTCCTGTCAGTGCATTTATGCAGCTAGTTATTCTGAGTCTCTTCCTAGCAGCAGTAAGCTCCCAGAGGGTAGGAACATAGGTTGGTGTCTAATAGGTTTCTGTCAAATAAATGCATATCTGAAAAGGGAAAAGACAAAATAGAGGGTGTTAGAAGGTGTCATGTTGGTGGTAAAGACTATCACCAATATGCTCAACAGTTGACTGAGATGCTCTTTGGTGCTCTTGGTGCCAAGGTTATCTAACCCACAGCTGACATGATGTTGGTCTGGGACTGACATTTGCAACAACATCCCCTGTAATAATATGGAATTAATTTACTTTTAAATTAGCTACTCAGTGCTATAAACCCTCTCCTGAAAAACAATCAACAGTATTTTATACTTTTAAGTTTTGAGCCAGTCCTTGAAGGGAAGATGGAATTTGGGTGGAATGAGGAAAACTGTGTTCAAAGGCTCTGAGATAAAGAGGAGTTGAAAGGAGATAGAGCTAGCTGGACAAAGGCCATACGTTCAGGAATCAGTTGGAGGCTGAGCTAAACAAATAGGTTCCATCCAATCTAGGACAAATAGATTATGGGGGTGTGGAAACAGGCAGAGGAGTTTGACTTTAGTGGCAGGATGGTGCGGAGACTTTAAAGGTCCTTGAGTAGGGGCATAATGTAATGGAAACAATATTTGCAAGAAATTCACTTGGCTTACATGGTAACTCTGAGCTATGAGCTGCGGGAAACCTACAAAGAGCTGAATAATTAGAATATCTTATTCTCCGTGACACATGGAAGTGAGTTTTCTTACTAAGGAATAGAAAGGATGGAAACATACTACTTATTGTATGCCTAGTATATATCAAGTGATGTGCTAGACCTCCCCCCCCCCAGCAGCTATTCTCTCCTCTCTCTTTTTCTCTCTCTCTCCCTCTCCCTTTCCCTCTCCCTCCCTCCCTCCCTCTGACTCTCACACCCCTGCACAAACCAAAATACCCCTCCCACCAATTGGGACTTGATTGGACTTTAAAGTTAATCAATTTCCTGTTAAATTACACATTAAAATGTTTTAAAATACCACTAAATATCAGGCAAAAATTTCATCGAAAGAATCCAGGAACTTAAAGTCATGTGCTGATTTGATGGGACAGAGGGATGAATATCCACACTTTCTGGACTGAGGCTAATTGTTTTTTGGGTGGTGGCTGAGCTTCAAACTGGAGAATGTTCTTTTTCATGGGCAGCTTTAAAAAACTGTCATTAACTCTCTCATCATTGATGTTTCTATCTCCCTCTCTCCCTCTCCTTTCCTCTCTCTGAAATCAATAAAGATATATTTTTTAAAAATTGTCATTAAATATTCTCATGAAATTAGAACAACATTGAAAGTAACTCGGGCAACTTAAATATTCCCCATAGTTGTTGCAACCCAAATATAATGACATATTTAGAGTTTAGGTGCATCTGAATGTAAGCAGAAGAGTGTGATTTCTCCACCTTAGCAGAGCAAAAATTAAGCAGATGAAATATGAAATGAAAACAAGAATTAATTTGTAGTTTGGATCATAAAAAAGGCAGATTTTCGCGGAGGTTATTTTATTTTGATTGCAGACTGTAAATTATTACAGGGAGTTGGTGTAGAAATGACATCGAGGCTTACTTTTGGGTCAATTTGTTTCTAACTTGACCCACCCTTGGTATTGGGGGGAAGGGCGCTGGGATTTTTCTAACCTCAAAGAAGCCAGTCTCCCTGCTGCTTAGGGACTTGTGTCTTCTCTCCCCACACTGGCTTTCTTTTAGTAGTTTGTCATGTAAATACAGCTTAGAAAACAGCCATAAATATTCTATGGGTATTACATGGAAAATAAACTTTTCTTTTAAAGATGTGTGTGCATTTAAGTTGCAGACTTACAACCCCAAAGAATTCTTGATAGAAAGAGGTAGGTATTTGGCTAAAAGTCAAAACTTTTGAAGTAACTTTAAAAGGTGAATAATTTACATTAGCATGGTGTTTATATAATAGGGTGTGTGTGACAAAGTTAAAATAACACTGAAACTAACTTGGTCAATTTAAATATTCCTCCTAGTAACTGCAGAATATAAGTGCCTCCAAGTGGTACGTTTCTAGACAGCTGATGGGGATTTTTAAAAATGTTTCTTTACGTTTGAAAACTGGTATTAGTTTTTACTTCCCTGACTGAGAGCAATTCCCCCTTGCCTGTCAGAGAACATCTACAAATGGATGCTGACAAAGCTATGTAGGAAAGGACAAGCCTATCACTTCACTTCTGGAAACCTGTTTATGAATTCTCCTACAGTCTCACCTGCTCAAACCCAGTTAGCCCCTCTCAGCAACTGCTGCTTAATAATTCTGTGATCTACTTTGATTTCATGCATTACCTTTCAGGTAAGTTACAGAAACTTCACCAGTGACCAAGCCAGATGGTTGTGAATTGGATTGGAACAAAGCAAAAAATGAAAGGAGTAAGTGATGGTAGCATTGTGTTAATATTCATACATAAATCAATAAGCGAAACCCCCTGACTGGTTTCCTTAGAAGCTGGATAATAATGGCATATGTATAATACTGTATATATATATATACAGTATTATACATATATATACCACATACACACACACACAGATACACACACATAAATATATACACACACACAGACATATATATGATACAGATTCCTATACTTTACAGCCCCACTCTGAATTACATTAGAATATTGTTACCTGGTCCGAATTACAATATCTTAGAGGACTATTGAAAGAGTCTATATTATCACTAATATGGGTAACATGAGAAACAACATTAGAACCTCTACCTAGTATCATCATCATCTATATTATTTGATTTAACTTTTACACTTTTTCCTTTGGTTTTGAATATGTGCATCAATGCCCTCTTATAAAAATAAATGGTCCTTATTTTTTTTACAGCTGCATAGTATTCCATGGTGTAAATATACCATAGCTTGGGGGGAGGGGATATCTGTAATACTTTCAACAATAAAGATAAATTTAAATAAATAAATAAATAAATAAATAAATAAATAAATAAAAGCAAGCTTCCTCTGGAATGCTTTTCACCGATCAGTTAGTCCTGTAACTTGCAGGTTATAGGACTTGTTTTCCCTGGAGAAGGAAAATAGAACTGACTGAGGCAAGGGTATGGCAGTGACGTATCTTGTATTTTTCTACCCAGTCTGTGCCTTGCCATTAATTGTGTTAATATAAATAAATTGAAAAATGTTGTATTTGTAGAGTTTGCCAGTATGATCAGATTGAAGGTCCCCTCATGATGATCCTCATCTCCTAGTATTTCCACCCTTGTGTAATTCCTTCCCCTTGTTTGTGGGCTGGACCTAGAGAATCACTTCTTACAAATAGAATATAGCAGAAGTGATGTCATTTCTGAGACTGAGTTACAAAAAGCCTGTGGCTTCTAACTTGGATTCTCCCTTCCCTTCCCTTCCCTTCCCTTCCCTTCCCTTCCCTTCCCTTCCCTTCCCTTCCCTTCCCTTCCCTTCCCTTCCCTTCCCTTCCCTTCCCTTCCCTTCCCTTCCCTTCCCTTCCCTTCCCTTCCCTTCCCTTCCCTTCCCTTCCCTTCCCTTCCCTTCCCTTCCCTTCCCTTCCCTTCCCTTCCCTTCCCTTCCCTTCCCTTCCCTTCCCTTCCCTTCCCTTCCCTTTCCTCTCTGTCTCTCATTCTTTTTATCATCATCTTCCATAACGTGAGGACATTCAGACAACCTATTGAGAGGCCCACAGGGAGGCTCTGAGGCCTCCTGCCAAGAGCCCCTTGACTGAGTGTGGAAGTGGATTCTCCAACTTCAGCTGAGTGTTGAGATGACTGCAGCCACACCCACAGCTTGACTGCACCTCCTGAGAGACCTTGAGGCACCTAGCTAAGTGGCACAGAAACTATGAGATAATAAATGATTGTTGTTTTAGGGTAATCAGTTTTCAGAAGTAGATAACTAATACAGAAGGTCTTGTAATTGTATAACCAACATAAGCTTATAAGCTGAAATCTGACAAATCATTTGTTTTCTTCTGAAAACATAGAACATCACAAGATTGAAAGCCCCCCATCCTGCTTTTCTCTCTCTCTCCCTCTCCTCTTTTTCTCTCTCTTTTTTGGAATAAGCAACTATAATTACAATTTAAACAGGATATCATTGAGATCAACCATAAAGATTAACACTAATTTGAATTAAAGAAAAGAGAAAAAAATTAAAAGATGTTTCTGTGAAAGTTGGTCTTCTCTTTATAATAAACACTTGTCCTTTGATAATGTATTTCTTATAAACATGGTGGTGTGTCCATGTATGTGCATGTGTGTATGTGTGTATATGTGTGTGAGAGTGTGTGTATGTGTGTGTGTGTACAGCACTGTGTTTAGTTTAATGCATGACCAGGTTTTTCTTATTGGTAGAGGAATGGAGGGATGGGGATAGTTACATGCATCTCCAAAATGATCTACTGGTTAAAATTGGGGATAAAAAACTTTTGCCATGAACATTTACATATATACTTTAAACAGTTTTTTAAAAAAAATCTTGTTTGCTGTTTTCAGTTTATAGGAATAAAATTTAAGTGTTACTTTGAGTCTACTTTTATGGGTGACTCTTCTGTTGGCAATAAAGCATTTCTTATTGTAAGCACAAATATGATTAACACTATATAGTAGGCTTTTATAAATCCTGTCACCTTAAAATGGAATGAACATTACTATGATAAAGGAGGAAAATACTCATTTTGAGAGACATTTTGAAGGTAAATAAATTAGCCAATTCAAAATGCAGTTTTTTCTTAAGGCATTTTTATCTTCCCATCTTTAGAATGGTTCCTATGCTTATGAACTTCTCAGTAACAGTCATTCAAGTTGATTGAGCACCTACTGAGTATCTTTACCAAGTACTATGTAAGAGAAAGGCAAAACAGTGAAACAAACAAGCAAACAAAAAGGAGAGGGTCTCCCATGCTCAAGAGGCATACAATCAAGTGGAAAAGATCAAACACGCAACTGAAATGGTTGAAGTAAACTGATAATAAGTGATGACTTGTCCAAATTAATAAGTGTAGAGTCCTCCTGAAATTTGAAGAATTATGCCCAATCATACAGAGATGTATACCCAGGCAAAATATGATTTTTGACCATAGTATTGCTTTGCATCTTTGTTCTTTGCTGTTTCCATTGCCTAGAATACTCTTGCCCTCCATCTTCACTTGATGAATTCTCTCTCTCATTTATGGTCTAGTTCAAAGACTTCCAAATCCATGATGCTTAGGCTTACTCTATCTTGACTTATTGGCTGCAATGGAAAATACTGTCCACCCAGCTCTCCATCCTAGAATTCCACGAGCCATATTTCTTCTTTCACCTCTTGATCACTTCTTTTCTGTCCCCTTTGGTGTCTCCTTTTCCTAACTGTGCCTTGAAGATTGAGCATCAGGGAATTCTGATTCTGTGGCCTTAATTGCCTTATTCATGTGATCTCAAGGCCTTATCTTCCAGTAATTATTCCTTACAACCCTTACTCCAGCTCCACCTCAAGTAAGCTCTATTTCTGGAGCTAATTCCTGGACCCATCCACTTGGATGTCACTATCATCTCACACTTAACATGTCAAACCTGGACTCATCTTCACCTTTATCATCTACACTCATTCTATTTTTCTTACTTACCCTAAACGGTAATGCCTTTTTTGATTCAATTTCTTCTTTTTCATGTATATCCAGTCAGATAAATCAGAACTTAACTCAAGTCTTATGTCCTCCATGAAGCCTATTCTCTCTGCTCCAGGGCCTAGAGTATTCCACACTCCAAATTTGCCTGCACTACTCAATTCATCTCTTAATCATGGATGGGACTTATGTAGATATTTAACTGTTTTCTAGGCTAAAATAAAGTCTTGGTGTTCTTTACTTGAAATGGTTTTCATTTTCATCTCTTCCTACACTTCAGCTCCTTCTCCTATCTGCTGTCTTCATCTCCTCCCACCTATTTTAGAGCAATAACCCCTTAAGTGTCCTCCCTCGACACAGTACACTTCTCCACCCTGTCCCCAGTGTTTATGCACACAAGAAATGCTCTTCTTTCTTTCTCTGCTGAGCCAAATCCTCCCTATCTTCTAAGAGTGGGGTCACTGACCACCTCTACTCAGAAATCTTCCTGGATCTTCCAACCCAACTGGAAGTTTCTGTACACTGGGAGGGAGTGTTGAATATAGGAAGGAAAGTGAACTTTAGAGCTAGACAAACCTGGGTTAGAATCCCAGAGATGTTATTAACTATATGGCATCAATTTCTTTGAGCCTCAGTTTCTATAAAAATGAGTAAATAATTTTTATCTTGTAGAGTTGTTGCACTAAATCGGAGTATGTATGTAATGTGTCTGGGACATGATAATGACTATTATTACCATGTAGGCCTTGAGTCTCCTCCAAGCCTGAAATATTACACAACTTCAGGGGGTGTCTTCGTGAATATTGCCCCTTGCAGTTATGAAGTGCACAACTTGCATATGGTACCCTAGGCTTAATGTGTCTAGTATTGATGGTTTGCTAAGTTATTTTTATGTGTTTTAGTGTTTAATACTTTGTAAGCTTCTAAAGAGAGGATGGGGGAGGGAAATGCTAGTTCTCTTGTACATAGTTTTTATACCGTTACTTCCTTAGCCCCAGTTCTCACCACCATCAACTGCCCCTTCCCATTGCAGTTTCTCTGACGGCCATAGCCCAGATCCTCATGTTTTTGCACAGGCCCATTCTCTGGGCAGGAATAGCCTCTAGGTCCCTAGGATTCTTTACTTGTCTCCTCCTGATTAGATTGCATTAGTCTTGTTCCCCACTGCAAGCCCAGCATCTAACAATGCCTGGTACATAGGATAAACTCAATAAACATTTGTTGAATGAATACACTGTTTTCAGGGATTATTACCTGATTTTCCTCAAAAAGGAACAAGAAGTTTTTAAATGAACAGCTATGTTTCTTCAACTAACATGACTACAATGGACTGAATGTTTGTGTCCTCCTCAAAATTCATGTGCTGAAATCCTCACCCCCAATGGTATTAAATAGGTGGGGGGCCTTTGGGAGGTGATTGGGTCATGAGGATGGGGCCCTCATGAATGAGATTAGTGCCCTTATAAAAGAATCCCTGGATAGCTCTCTAGATACCTTTCCACAACCAGAAGACAGCAGTCTGAAATCCAGAAGATGGCTCTCACTAGAACCTGACTGTAATGGTGTCCTGATTTAGAATTTCCAGCTCCCAGAGTCATGAGAAGTAAATTTCTGTTTTTCATAAGCTATTCAGTCTACGGCACTTTGTTATAGTAGCCCAAATGGACTAAGACAATGACTGAATTTCTAATGTCTACTCATCTACTGAAACACTGTGTGTATATCACATGTACATTGTGCTAACATTGTCTGTTTCTTAGTAGGAGTGTGGACTTGGGCAAGTTTCTTAATCATTCTGTGCCTCAGGTTTCTTATTTGTAAAACAGATATAATAAGAGTACTCTCAGTGTTGTTGTGAGGATTAAATGAGTTGCTTATACTATCTGGAATGTTCTCTCTCACATTATCCCAGGGCTGGTTCTGTCTTCACAGTCAAGACTCATTTCAAATGACAAGATCTCAGAGGCCTTTCCTGATTGCTTCAAACCATTTTCCAATTTCTCTCATATCACCATGTTTTAAGTTTTTCATGACATTTGTTGCTACCTAAATTTCTGTTTACTTTATTTATTTACTAGCTGTGTGACCTCAATTTCTCTGAGCCTTAGTTTGTATTCACTGCCATATCCTTAGTGCCTAGTACGGCAGCTGGAATGTAGTAGCATTCAATGAGTATTTATTGAATAAATTTATTTATCCTTTCCCCTCTCAGTCATTGAAAAACAAACTAATGAATTGCCAAACTTGGGTGAAAATATTCTGATCACACAACTCAGGCACAAAACTCCTTTCAAAGTATTATTAGTCTGTGACTAAAGTGTAAGATCCAGCCCTTGGCCTCAGGAGCTTACCATCTAGTTAGTGGGATGTGACTTGAGTGATTTTTAGAACCATTGGTGGCTTATAAATCACTAGTGCAGCCTATGTCTTTCATGGATAAAAAGTGATACAGCCATAGATCAAACTAAGAAGGTATGTAGCTAAGAACTAATTTGAATGCAGCAGAGTCTAAATGAAATGAAGATACAGAAGGAGGGATTCAGCTGGGGAACCTTAAAGGAGACATAAGTTATTATAGAAAAAAGAGACCAGGTGCTAATGTTTGAAAAGCACTTAGAACAGTGTCTGGCCCATAGTAATACACACACACACACACACATATGCGCTAAAACATATATATATGTGTATATATATATATATATATATATATATATATACTAATTAATTAAAAATCCACAACTGATATTTTTATGCCTTCAGAACTTTATTTTTGCTTCTCAAAAAGATATAAAAATATAAAAAAACTTTATTCATAAATTTAACACAGGCTGCCCTTTCTCAAAAGCCCTCATAAGAGGGTCACAAAAAACTATTATTTGCCTGATATTAGTAAATACTATATACTAATTTCTTTTTGTTTTATTTATTTTTTAAAGACCCTCACCGATTTCTAGACAGAGAGGAAGGGAGAGGGAAAGAGAGAGAGAAACACTTATGTTAGAGTACAACATCAACTGGTGGCCTCCTGCATGTCCCCACTGGGGGTCCAGTCAGAAACCCAGGCATGTGCCCTGACCAGGAATAGAACCAGTAACCTTTCAGTGCATGGGACAATGCTCCAACCAACTGAGCCACACCAGCCAGGGTTATATACTAATTTTAGAAAGAGCATCAACAGGAGAACCCAAACTGAGGATCACATGGACTTAAGCAGATTGAACAAAGAGACCAATCCTCAGAAATATCCACAAAGAAAGATGACTGCACAGAATGGCCCTTCTGAGCACCTGCTTGGTGATGTGGGGCCTGCGTATGCTCTCCTTCATTGAAGACACAAGGTGGACAATTGCAGTTGGGCCTTTGGCTGAACTGTGACAAGGTGAACACCTTGTAGACTGTCTCACCATCCTGGGTTGCGGTTTCTATTTCACTGACTTCTTTCATGGAGTAGGGAGTAGTGAGCCATGGGGAATACTGGGAGGCAGTGCATGACACTGGGAATGTGTACTTAGATGAGGTAGACTTCGAAGCATAGTGTATCTCAGTGCTGTACATAACCATTTCCTGAGAGATAGCCTTGGCCCTTATGCCACATTCGGTAACGCGGTAGGTAAACTTGTACATATGTGACTGAACATGATTGACAGGACAACCCAGGCCTAAGTGCAACTCATGAAAGTGTACACATACGTTGCTGTTCAACATTAAGGGGTGTACCATAACCATGAACCAGTCTATAGAGCAGAGGACAGTGATTGGATTTTGCCCAAAACAGGCCAAAAACAAAGAGGTGAGGATGACCATCCCTCCTATCAACGTGAAGACTTTCATCCCTGTAGCTGATCACGTAATGACTCTCAGGAAACAGGAAGATGTCTGGAGAGGATTTCTAGAGTACACAAAAACACAAAAGGCAAACCATCTTATTTCTTATTGAAAGTTCAAATACAATCATTTTTTAAAACAAAAGACCATTCCTAAAGCATTAAAAAAGGTTAAATGAATAGAACTTACATGTTCTCACCAAAAAAAGGTAAATATATGATATGTTAATTAACTCGATGGGGGGAATCCTTTCACAATGTATGTCAAATCATCACATTGTGTACTTTAAATATCTTACAATTTTATCCTTTAATTATACCTCAACAAAACTGGAAAAAGGGCAAAAAGAAAAGGAAAATGTTCTTGTGAAAGAGAACTGAATTTTAATTTCATTGTTGGAACTCACGTTTATGGATGATGACAATAGCTTCTTTAATTAAGTGACTTTACCATGCTGTTTTGGTATAAAACACATATCCCTCATATGTAGAATGAGAGTCCATACTGATCAGGAGTGGAATCCTTTTGTGTGTAACCCCAGCTAAAAGAGAATTTAAAAAAAACAGCTTTCATGCCAAACATTAAATAAGGACACAGAAGATACAGTTTAATTCAAACTGACAGCAGTGCCCTCCCATATGCCATAACAATGAATCCCTCCCTATTGCTTTTTCTTTTTGGCTAGCAACAAATTTAATTAAATAAAACCTAAGAATAAATTATGGTTTATTCCTGACAACCAAATATTGAAATTTTGTTGAGTAGCTCCCTTAAGCTGATCAAATGAAGGCTTCAAAAACTCTGGCAGTGACATCATCAGTCATTATGACCAATAGATTCCCTGGTATATCAATTGGGATACTTGTAAAATAGTGAAATTGTGGAAACAAAAATACTCCTTTTTAAAATTTTATATTTTTTGACCCATATTATACATGAAAACTACTTAAACATCTTATATTAAAGAAAGAGCATCTTGGGTTTGTATTTTAGACATTGATTGACAAGTTATTTTCTAAAATATCCTTTGTGGCCATGGTTAGCACCTCACTGAATCACATGCTTTGTTTTACACTCTTCTTTGGTTTTCACTAGCTTTTCTTTCTTTTTTTCAAATAGGAAGCTCTGTGGCTGCCTCCTAGTTGTATTGTCTTTTACTTCCTAAAGAGTGACTAGTAGAAGAGTGTGGAGAAAAATGACTAATGCTAAGAACAAGTGTCTAAAAGACAACATCAGAATGAGGTGACAAATGAAGAAGGAAGAGGAATATCATCAAATATTGTACAACTTAGCTTTCATTTTATTTTATTTTATTATTTTATTTATCATTATTTTTAAAAAATATATCTTGCCCAGCCGGGCGTGGCTCAGAGGTTGAGCGTTGACCTATGAACCAGGCGATCGGGGTTTGATTCCCGGTCAGGGCACATGCTCGGGTTGCGGGCTCCATCCCCAGTCAGGGGGCGTGCAGGAGGCAGCCGATCAATGACTCTCTCATCATTGATGAGACATATTTAAAAAAATATTGATAAAGACATATTTTAAAAATATATTATAAAATTATATTTTTATTGATTTCAGAGAGAGGAAAGGAGAGGGAGAGAGAGAGACAGAAACATCAATGATGAGAGAGTCACTGATAGGCTGCCTCCTGCACGCCCCCGGCTGGAGGACCAAGCCCGCAACTTGGGCATGTGCCCCCACCAGGAATCGAACCCCGATCGCCTGTATCCTAGGTCGACATTCAACCACTGAGTCATGCCCAACTGGGCTTGCTGCATTCTTTAATGGAAACCATGGTATGAAAACTACTAGAAAAGAGCACTGGCCCTGGCGGGTTTGTCTCAGTGGTTAGAGCGTTGGCCCATGGACTGAAAGGTTCTGAGTTCCATTCCTGCCAAGGACACGTACCTCGTACCTCAGTTGCAGGCTCCATCTCTGGCCCCAGTCAAGAGGGCTTTGGGAGAAAACCAACCAACCAATGTGCTTTTCTCACATCAATGTTTCTCTCTCTCTCTCTCTCCCTCTCTCTCTCTCTCTCCCTTCCACTCTCTCTAAAAAAAGGCAATGAAAAAAATACCTTAGGGCGAGGATTAAAAAATAAAAAAAGAAATTAAAAATAAGAAAAAGAAAAGAAAAGAGCACTGACCTGGATGAAATGCTTTGTTTCTAAGTCAGGCAGTTGGTCTGCTTGGTACAGATTGAACTCAGCATTTCTCACTCTCTCAGTAATGATCCCTCATTTTCTCTGAGGTGTTGGGGTGTAAAGAGAAGTCTGAGGGGTATACCAGGCTCCTTCCTTTCATTTTTGTTCATTCTGATGTCTCTCCTGAGACTGCTCTTTTGTTTTACACAAAGCAAAAACAGAAGCAGCAGCAACACACAAAAACCTGACCCTCTTACCCTTCCAAAAAACAAAACAAACAAGATAAAACAAGAAGAACAACAACAAACCAAGTCAATTCTAATGCCAGCTGGTCCTGGATGATGAGTCAACAGTTTAATACACAAAGCACATGCTCCAGAATGATGCATGATATTTGCTGAGGTTCCTTTTGGAAGCTGAGATGATCACTCCATCACCACTGCACTACTACCTTGGTCTAAAGACTACCTTATTCTGAGCATGCTTTAGGAGTGGCTTTCTGTTCCTCTCCTTCCTTCCTTCTGTCTTTAATTTTATCTCACCGCCTGCACCTATTTGCCCTGAATAAAAACTTCCCCTTTAAGTAGTTACTGCAGTAGGCCAGGGAAACAATCTTTCCATTCCATTTCCTTTGTTCAAACCCCCAAACTGAGACCCAAGCTTAAGGCTGTGTTTTTGGCCCGGAAGTTACACCATTCATTTTCTCTCCCTCCCTCTAACATCTTTCCTATCCTCCCCTCTCTCACGGACAATCCAAATAGCTATAAAAAGCCCAGATTCTCTGAGAAAAAAGACAGTTGTCTTTCAGCCAATCATTTTAGACTACCTTACTAATGAGCTTGCTAATGCTTAGCTCAATGCCATACTTGGGGAGTTGCTCGCTTTTGCTGAATACAGGTCATCAGAACTGGGCAGCTTCCCTTCCCTTCAGCCTGAATTTACCAGGGAAGGGTGTGTGTGTGTGTGTGTGTGTGTGTGCATGTTGGAGGATGGTTATTAGTCATTCACAACATGGTGAGAATTCATTAAATAAGCTGGGTTTTCCAACTTCTATCAGAGATGTGCTGACAGAATGGGCTCTTGGACAAGAGGAGGGAGATGGTGGGTCTCTGATTACTGGGGACAGAGTAAAAAGAAGGCTGAGGGGCTACAGAGGGAAAGGAGCTCCTAAAAAAGTGAGTTGTGCCGGGGTGCCAAACTGAAGGTATTTTTAGCCATAGTTGGGGCTGTGCATACATAACATCACAGGAACTGTGGACAGAATCCTATTTAAAGTTTCCAGAAATCTTCAGAGCTATGGGGAGTTGAGGACTGGGGAAAAAATGAAGGCAGAGAAAGGAGCCTCACCTTGGGACTACTGTCCAGCTTCTGGAGGAGGCAGCTGCGCTGTCAGAAAGCAGGTCTCAGGGTTTGCATTACCATAGCCCCATTTGGACTTGATTGTAAATTACCCCTTTGACATTCCAGAAGCCATGAACTTAGATGCATTTGTATAGCCAAGTAGGGCTCAGCTATTGGTACATACCGTCCTGAACTGAGCTATAGAGAGGCCAGCACAACCATAGCTGCTAATGACACCTGGATACAAAATGTTTGCTTTCCTAGCAGCTACAGAGTACAGTAGCTTTCTGTTTTTTCTAAATGTGGTTTATGCATATACATTTTCCATTAGTTCTTTTAACACAGTTTTCCTCCTTCACCTCTCCCTTTTTAAAAAAAGAACTCCTTAATAAGCTTAATTCTTAATAAATACTTTACTTTTCTTAAAAGAAATGAAACATTTCATTCTGGGAATATGAATTCTTTCCTTTTTTTCCACTAGACATATGAAAAGATGTTTTATTTTTATTGGTCATCAGGGAAATACAAATTAAACCACAGGGTGATACCACTGATTACTCACTGGAATGGCTGAAATAAAAAAAAGGAGGAATATATCAAGTTGGTGGGAATGTAGAGTTGGAGCCCTCATATATTATTGATGGCAATGTTAGAAAAAATATATATTATACTTGCACATATACAGAAGTATGTATCTGTATTTTATATACATACCCAATAGAAAAGCACACATCTATAAAACAAATTATTTGCACCAAAAGTCATAGTAACATTATTTTTAATAACTCAAAACTGGAAACTATGCACATTCCCCAAAGCAGTGGAATGGATAGATACATTGTTGCATATTCAAAAATGGAACAGAAGACCACAATAATAAGAATGAACACATCACTATTACATGAAACAACATGAATAAGTCTCAAAAAATATATAATGTTGGGCGAAAGGATCCAGACACAAAATAATGCACAATGTAAAAGTTCATATTCATAAAGTTCAAAAATAGGCAATGCTATTTTGTGGTTTTAGAAGTAATGGTAGATATTTTGGGGAGTGTGAACTGTATTTCTTAATGTCTTACACAAAAGAGATTGGATATTGGTTTAAACACAGAGCATTTTTCATTTCAGGAAGAAAAAAAATACCCTCTTTTTAAGAGACAAAAGCTGAAATCCAAATTTGTTTTGTGATGTTGGTTAGTGAATTGAGAAGTGTAATACAAATCTCCTTGAAAACAGACAGGATTTTTGCCTCTCCATCTCCTCTGCTGTCGTCAGAGACACATATGAATTCTTTGCATGGGGAATAGGGAGGGAACAAGCTAAACATTTCCACATCTGGTTTTGGAACAGTTTGGAAAAAGAACTCACTCCATAGGTTCCTGGAAGCTTTTGGGGTCGACAGTTATTTATTTTTAAAATTCAGTGTACTCATGACAGCCTAGTTATCATTTGTATATTGTTTTCCCAGAATCTTGTTGTCAAAACAAAAGGAAACAGAGGGGAAAAGGAAAGTCCAAGGCAGCATGCAATTATCTCAGGGAAATATAACTGTCAGGGTTTTGATTTGCAGCAAATTCTGTTTGCTCTCTTGCAGCTGATTTGAAGAAAAATGAATCTGAGTTGGAATAAAGATTCTTTTACAAAACAAGACCAGAAAAAAGAATCTTAACACTTTGTGAGCCCTTTAGTTTAGAAATTCAAACAGCCACATTCTGACTTTGTCCTGCCAACTGTCTCAAGGTTTGGGAGCTTTTTAAAATTGAGGCTCTGTTTCAAGCCCAGTTTTAAAGAATTAGTTGGTTCACTAATGATGTCAAAGGTACATTGAAGTGAGTAAAAAAATGAAATAACTTCTTTTGTAGAATTTATATTAATTCTACAGAATCTGGGCCTGGTTCAGTTTTCTAACCTCGTGAAGCACAGTGCGAAAAGTAACTGCACATCAGTCATCATTTTGGGTGGAAGAATTATGAACAGCTAATGTTAAACAATGTTCATTTTCTCAACAAAGTAAAACACCTTGAATCAACCCAGACAAAGCTTCATTAAAATTAAATGAAAAAGTAGTCATGAAAAATGTTTACTAATCCTAAAACTAACTGTAGAAAAATTGGGAGATACAGAAAAAAAAAAAGAGAGAGAGAGAAAATACTTTGCAACCTCAAAATAGCCATTGTTAATTTTTTTTGCTTTACACAGTTCTACTTTTTTTGTGGGGAAGGGTGTGTGTGGTGAAGTATATATATATTCCAAAGTCATTTCTGGGGAAACAAAAAGCCAAGGTTTCTTTGAAAGCTGTTTTTAATTTTTGACATTGAATTTGAAAGCAATCAAAGCATTATTTTTCTTTGGGCCATCTGGTTTTGTTCTTATAATCTGTTAAGCTATCAAGCATAGTTTAAATGTCATGGTTCATCTCATGCACAAATAAAGGTTGCGAAATAAACAAGAGTCCAAGCTCCTTGTAAGAGAGAAATTTTCATTGGAGTACAAATTTGGTTACTAAAAAGTAAGTAGTTTGATGTAAAATCAAACCCTAATAAAGCTCCACAACAAGGATAAACCACACCTTGCCTGAACATAAGTATTTCCAAATAAATACAGAAAGTCAGACTTTAGTGGAAATTGCAAATATCGGGTCACGGGAACGCCTTCCCTTTTGTGCAGAGAAGTTGAGCTAGATTAATTTTAAAGTTGAACGAAAGGATGTATTTCATAATTTCCATAAAATGTAAGCAAAGTCCCAAATGCATGCCCCTAATTCAGTTTAGGTTTTAACTTAATAATTTATTTGAGTTTGATTTTCCAGAACACCACACCCTTTGCCACAAAGCCCCAGAGTCCCTTTTCATTTTAAAAGATAAGGTAAATTTGTGTCTGAGCCAAACTCCAACTCCACAGCAGCTTGGCTGCATTTTTTAACCCATTAGGAGTCTTTGCAGATCTGCCCAAACTAGATAAAGGCATGTTTTTGCCTGAGATTATTTCTGGGTGTTGCCATCAGAAGGCAGAAGGTTGAATCAGATGCTCCTTCAAGGGTTTCGCCACTTCTCTGATACACCTATCACAGTAAATGAGGGCTCTAGACAGCTTCCCAAAACGGTCAGGCATATTTCTCTCTCCCTCTCAAAACTGGGATTTTGAGGTACAGGTTTTCTTAAAGTGAGGTGCCAGCTGAAGGGTGGCTTAAGTACAAATCAAACCACAGTTGCCATTATAGGCTGTTTGGCTGATTTTTATTGATTCTTTTTTTTTGAGAGAGAGAGAGAAACATCGATGTGAGAAATATTGATCTGTTGCCTCCTGCAATCATCCCTACTAGGGAGTGAACCCGCAACTTGGGTATGTGCCCTGACCAGGATCGAACCCGTCACCTTTTGGTGTATGGATAATGCTCCAATCAACTGAGTCACACTTGCCAGGGCTTGACTGATTTTTAACTGACTTGATCAATATGCATCTTTCCAAAACCCAAAGTTACCTTATGTATGTCCCACCCAGAATGTGGCCACTTGGTGTGTGATGTACACCCTAACTGAGTCTTTTCACCACCCTAGGCTCGTGAGAGGGATAAAAGCTTTAGAAAAGGTTCCTTTGATAGAAAGGCTATTGGTTTTTGTTAGGGAGCCCACAATTTGGGAGGCATGCATGCATATTGGAGTAGGTAAAGATGCACTGCTCTGTGGCCAAGACATTGTGCGAAAAGTGAATCTCTCTCTCTCTCTCCCTCTCTCTCTCTCACACGCACACACAGAAAGAGAGAAGGAGAGACATACAGTAAAAAGAAAGAAAAGCCCACATCTGTTTCCTGCTATTGTCTTGACCTCTACTATTTTTTCTACTTTTTCTCATTCTTTAACCCTTGGACTGTAAATCCCTTAAGGAACTGGCTCTTGGAGTACTAGAGTATCTGGTACGTAGCAAGTACTCAGTAAATGTTTGATGAATGAAAGAATGAAGGACTAGCTCAAATCACCATCTGCCCCTGTGCCTCCTTGTCCAGTCCCTAAGGGCCTGAATCTGGTTACTGGCTAACCTCTTCTCCAACTCCTTCCCCAAACTCCCAGTTGAAGGCTTGGTGTAGCAGTAAAGTCCTGGTAGAGAGTTCAAGTCCCTTGTCAAAGGTCCCAGCAGGCTTACTTGCCCACCTACTGGGCTCACTGATGCCATGGGCTCTATGTCTGCTCAGTCCCGTGGTACCCACTGCTCTGTCGATTAGCTCTTAGCCATTCACTCCAAATGGAGCAAGCACCCCTTATACTAACCCCACCCACCCCTGGTCACAATTCTCTTTCTGTCAATCAACCAAACACAAGTGCTAATATATCTGGATTCCCCCATAGAGTCACAGGCAATGCCCATTTTGATAGTCTCAGGTGAATGAACTAAGTCAATCTCTATAGAGAAAAAAAGGTGCAGCTCTCTTCTGGTCTGGCTTTACATGGGAAGAAAGTAGCCCTAGATCCTACCAGACCAAGTCCAGGCAACTGAGAGACACAGTGTTGTCAGAATCGGAAGCCTCAGGTTCATGAGGTACTGAGGAATGATGGAGTGCTTAGAAGGGGCTTGCTGGAGTTACCAGGTTCACTGAAGCAAATGGACATGGCGCCCTGAAGTTTCCTGTAGACAGATTGCCTTAGCTCGGAGGAACCAAGACCATGTGTTGGATATTTGTTCCTCCTCAGAACACATCTACATGTCCTCTACCAGTTATGAGCGCAGAGGTAGAAATCCGAAAAAGCCAGAGGTTGCTGGGAAATCGGAGGAAAGATGGGTTAAGTCTCCTCTACTACAAGTTGACACTTGGTTCACTCTGGGCTCGGCTCTCTACTCTGCCAATCCAGGCCAACTTCAGATTTTGTTTCAACATCCCCCAGCCTGAGTGCTCACCAAAGTGCTTTGAAGTTGACCTCATCTACACATATACTATCCAATTTCAGCGGTAAACATCAATCTCCATTTCTCTTACCTGCACCTGTTATATAACAAAGGTTTGACTTTGGGTGTGATAGCTCCTTATCCTAGCAATATCAAAATACTTGGGGCAGTGTGTTGACTTGGTACCTTCCTCATACAATTAGTATTTGGTTAAAATATATACATAATAGGTTAGGATTGTGTTCATCATTTGCATATTATAATACATAAATATTAAAAAATAAATATATAATGTACAAATAATATTAAAAATAAATACAAAAGGCTGACCTACTATATTATCATATCTGATAATATACACATATGTGATTTATAATACTATTAAAATATATATTAACAACAAAAAGAGGGGGCTCCCTCACCGCTGGCAACCCATCTTCCCCTTAACAAAGGATAAAGGGTTCATTTCTGAAATTTTTCTCTAGGGCCAAGACTTTGAACTTACAACATTTAGCTGCAAAAATGTATGTATTTATGTATATGTAATATACATATATAAATATATTAAACACATTGAATTGTGTCCTCCAAAATTCATAAGCTGAAGTCCTAACTCCTAGAAACTCAGAATGTGACGTTATTTGGGATACAATCTTTAAAGAGATAATCAAGTTAAAATAAGGGCATTAGGGTGGGCTATAATCCAGTACAACTGGTGTCCTAACAAAAAAGGGAAATTTGGACACAGAGACACCCACAGAAAAAAGATGACGTGAAGACACAGGGAGAAGACAGCCATGTGACTAGCAATGCATTTATAAGCCAAAGAATTCCTAGGATTATCAGCAAACACCAGAAACTAGAAGAGACAAGAAGGATCCTCTCCTAGAGCCATCAGAGATAGCATGGCCTTGCTGATATCTTGATCTCAGACTTCTAGCCTCCAGAACTGTGAAAGAATAAATTTCTGCTGTTTTAAGCCACCCAGTTTGTGGTACTTTGTACAGCAGCCCTAGGAGACTAATAAATATATATTTCCCAACAAATTGAATAGACACACATGTTTCCATCCTGAGACAAGAGCTTGCAACTATTAATGTTCTGACTCCATGTCTTACTATAACATTAAATTCCATTTGGAATTAGAAAGATGATAAGACAACAAGGAATGGAGAGAAAAAGTTAGAAAGAAAGGAGCCTGTCAAAATGGGCACTGGTGCTGGTATTTGATGCCTACAAGGGAAATGGAATTAGGGAAGCAGATTTTAGTGTGATATCAGGGAGACTTTCTTAATTCTAAAAGTTGTCCAAAAATGAACAAAGAAGCCTGTGATGGAACTGAGTTTCCTTGGTTCTCTGCAGGTATTCAGGTAGAGAGGTTGGATGGCTACTTGTCAGGATGGCCAGAGAGGGAATTCCTGTCCTATGTGGGAAGCTAGATTAGACAGTCTTTAAGGTTCTAACACTGAATGCCTGTGTGTGTGTTCCCATGCATATGTTCATAATATATCATAGTTCACAATGTGCTCATAATATTAAGAATACAGGCATGGAAGAGCACACCCATGTCATGTACACATGCATAAGTTATTTATATAGGTCTTCCTAATATATATACAAGACTGTATAATACTAATAGGAACCCAACTCGCAGAGAGGAAATAAAATGGCAGCGTAGGTAACAGCTGCACCCACCGCCTCCTGCACGCACATCAAAATTACAACTAAAATACAGAACCACCATCACTCAGAGCCTCCTGAGATCTGGCTGAACAGAAGCCCCACAACCAGGGAACTGAAGAAGCACCGAGACCGGTATGAGGGGCCCAGACACGGGCGGATTGGGGCAGAATCATGGAGACGTGGCCGCTGGCCCACACACGGTGCCGCGATTGAAACCTGGGAGGGAATCTCGGTGGGGGAGGTTTTCTGGAGGAGCGAGGGGTCCCAGCCCCACAGCAGGCCCCCAGCCCAGGGCTCCAGAGCAGGGAGGAAACATCCCCACAACTCAGGGCTATGAAACCAGCGGGGACTGTCCCTGAGGGTCGCAGAGGCTGTGGGAGCCCCAGCAGCGCCTCTTTAAGGGCCCGCACACGGACTCAGTAAGACTCGCCCTCTCTCAGCCCCAGCGCCGGGCAGCAGCCTGAAAGGAACCTGGGACACTCGGGGAGGAACTAACCTGCCTGAAATCAGGGCGAGAGGTGGAGGGGTGGCTCTCTCCTAGACAGAAGAGCTGGCAGAGGCCATTGCTCCTTTGGCAAGTCCTCCCCACACACAGCCGGCAGGCAGGCGCCATATTTGAATCGCCAGCACCTGACTCGCACCTTTGGCCCCGCCCCGTGACTCCCGGAGGCCCCTCCCCTCCCCACCTGCAGGCTCATCCAGGCCATTTCCAGGGGCTTTTCTATGAAAGTGGCCTCTCCAGCCTTATGCTTAGGACTTTCCTAAAATCTCTCAAACAAGCAGCAGCTGCCCCATACGGCTTGATAAGTGGCCCCAGGCCTGGCACTAGCGGCAGCTGCATTGGCTCATAGCTGGGCCTCTCCTGGGCACCTCCAAGCCCAGCACAAGCAGCAGCCAACTACGGTTTGCTGTGTAGCTCAGGCTGAGTGGCCCTGGGGAAGGCACTGGCAGAGGCTGACTTTGCACCTCCCGGGAGGCCCCAGGGACAGTGCACCTGGTGGTCAGACTCGACCACACTGGATTACAACCCTACCACATCCACGAATGACACTCAAAGGGCTCACTTGGTGAACACCAAAGCTCCACTGAAGTAAATCCTGCTCCATAGGGGTGTCTCCAGCACAGCAGCTCTCTGGGTGTAGTTGCAGCGGGTCCTCACAGTTGATTGGTCTGGGGGTCAGTTCCTCCCAGTGACGCCAACAGCAACCAAGGCTCAACTACAACAGTACAGTGCACATAGCCCACACAGGGGAGCACCTAGAAGGCCCAGCCCAGGTAACTGGGGAGGCTGGGCCACTGGACCCTACAGGACACCTACTACACAAAGCTACTCTACAAATTCCAGGAGACATAGCAGCTCTACCTAACACATAGAAACAAATACCAGGAAGCTGTCAAAATGGGGAGGCAAAGAAACATGTCACAGAGGAAAGAACAGAAGAAATCTCTAGAACAGGAATTGAATGAAATAGATCCAAGCAAGCTAACAGATACAGAGTTCAGAATAATGGTTATAAGGATGCTCAAGGATACTAGTAAGAGTATGATGAAAATAATTGAGAAAATCAATGCTGCACGAACTGAAATGAAGAATAATTTACAGAGAATCAACAGTAAAGTAGAGGATGATGAGAATTAAATCAGCAATTTGGAACATGAAGAAACAAAAAACACCCAACCAGAAGAGCAAAAAGAAAAAAGAATCCAGAAATATGAAGATAGCATAAGGAGCCTCTGGGACAACTTCAAGAGGCCCAACATTCATATTATTGGGGTGCCAGGAGAGGAAAGAGAGCAAGAAATTGAAATCCTATTTGAAAAAATAATTACAGAAAACTTCCCCTACCTGGGGAAAGAAATAGACTTACAAGCCCAGGAAGCACAGAGGGTCCCAAACAAAAGGAAGCCAAAGAGGCTCACAGCAAGACACATCATAATTAAAATGCCAAAGGTTACAAAGAGAGAATCTTAAAAGCACCAAGAGAAAAGCAATTAGTTACCTCCAAGGGAGCACCCATACGCCTGTCAGCTGATTTCTCAACAGAAACTCTGCAGGCCAGAAGGGAGTGGCAAGAAATATTCAAAGTGATGAAAAACATGGAACTACAACCAAGATTGCTCTACCCAGCAAAGCTGTCATTTAGAACTGAAGGTGAGATAAAGAGCTTCACAGATAAGCAAAAGCTAAAGGAGTTCATCACCACCAAACCAGCACTACAGGAAATGTTGAAGGGTCTTCTTTATCAAGAAGCTAATGAACAAAAGAATCTGATGAAAAAAAAAAAAAAATCTGATGAACTAAATAGATCCAGAGACACTGATGCATGTAACAGACAATCATATTTCATAGGGAAGAGGGAAGGGGGGTGGAAGGTGGGAAGAGATTAACCAAAGAAGTTATATGCATATATGCATAGCCAATGGACACAGACAATGACGGGGTGAAGGCCTGGGGAGGGGATGGGAGCGAGGTGGAGGGGGTCAATTGGGGGAATAAAATGGAACAGCTGTAATACTTTCAACAATAAAGATTAAAAAAAAATAGGAACCCAACTCTCAGCTAGGTTTTTGTTGGGACTGGAGCTTAGTCACAATGGTGGCAATTACAAGGGGAAGGTGGCAGGGGAGAAGGGAGGGTGAGTCATGAAATAGAGAAAAATACTAGTTTCCTCACTATCTGAAAGTAGAGCATTCCTATGAAACCTTTGGTAAGCTGAAATAGCCAAATCAAAGAAATAATTACCTTAGGACACATCTTGCTAATGAATGCACAAAATAAATCAATATAGAGTACAGATGCTCACAGAGTTCAAAGCTATGGTGGCTTGATGCTGACACATTTAGTGTGGCTCTTGGGGAAGGAGCTTGAGTGGGCCACTTTCACTGCTTGGGTGCATGCAGCAATACAAAAGCTGAATGCTATTTTTTCTTTTTGCCTTTTCCCCCCCCTGTGAAAGCAAAAATCCTCTTCAGATTTATTAAGGTTAGGGAAAACTGGTACTAATGTAAGTCTTTCACAAAAGTGAAGTAGCAGAAAGTGAACTTTTGAAAAGCAGGTGGCTTACCTGTACTCAGAATGGGGCTTACTGCCTAGCTTGAAATGATAGGATATCTTTTTTTATATAGAGATCCCCCGAATAGGGTATACTTTCCCCTATTATCTCCCTTGAAGTTCTCCCATGGCCTCTAAATGACATGACCTTTCTAAGCAGCAGATCACTGGGAGACCCGCACTGGGGGGGTTCTCTTTACAAACTTCTTGCACTGGATTGAAAAGTCTGGGGCTGCCCAAGCCAGTTTGGATCAGTGGTTAGAGTGTCAGCCCACGGACTGAAGGGTCTTTGGTTTGATTCTGGTCAAGGGATGTACCTCAGTTGCAGGCTCAGTCTCTGTGCGGGAGGCAACCAATTGATGTGTTTCTCTCACATGGATGTTTCTCTTTGTCTCTCCTCCTCCATTCCACTCTCTATAAAATCAATGGGGGAAAAAAAAGGGCTGGGGCTCTGCTCCTTGGAACTACTGTCTAGGGAGGCCCTAGCACAGCTATAGGGAGTATGCTCAAAAGTGTATATATATTTTCTATTTAACCTAGAAAGGAATAGTAGTAATGACTTTTCCCCCTATGTTTATGTTTATGCTTCTTTGCAATGTTTTAAGCAATTGCAGAATCCAAGGATTTTTAAGTTTGTTTGAACATATATGGGTCACATATGGCAATAACTCTAAAAAATAAGGCATTTAAAAAAAATTGGATATCTTTACTTATATAGAGAGCCTTCCTAATAGGGTATACTTTCCCCTGTTATCTTCCTTGGTCCTTGCAGTTCTCCCATAAGATCCCCAAAGACAGGCATCACATGTTAAAACTGTGGAAATGAGAGCTCAGAGGGCAGAGAGACTTGGCCAAGATCAAGGTTGGATATCAGTTTGGGCCTCAGGCCTTCCCTCCAGCCTGCCTGTCTTCTCTCCCCTTTTACAACATATACAAAATTACAAGACATTATTATGAGTTAATCATTGTGTAAAGGAAGGGAATGTTCTGCAGTGGCTTGACCTATGGACTACTGCTCTAAGACACATGGCAGCTTCTGCTTCAGTGTCTGATGGCAGGGTTATTTAGGAGAGGAAGCAGAAGTGATTCTCAAACTCAGCCGAGGGAGGTAAACAAACCAAAGTATAGATGGCCTCTAGGAGCAACTTCCCACAGCTGGGAAAAAACTGAGAGAAGCTCTAAGATGGCAAATGGCAGTGAGGGGCAGGGACCAAGCTTTTAAGAAGAGCTCAAGATTTGAAAAAGGTAAAAGGAAGAATGAAGTATTCATAGGCCAGAGAGAGGGCAGAGCCAGTAACACACCAGTTGAGTGTGTAGTGTGTGCTTTCCCTGTCCTACCTCGCTTTTTAAAGTTTTTTTTACTCTTAAGTTATGGGAACAAAGACAAAAGCCAAGCCCACCCATTAGACAAGGCTATTCATCATAGGCAGTTGCCTGACTCTGGAAACTGAAATTCCCCTGAAGAAGGAAGAAAGGAAACAAACATTACTGAGGCACTATGCTAAAGAACATTATGTGCAATATCTCATTGAATCCTCACAGTAGCCCTGTGTAGTAGGTAGTGTTATTAATTGACCCATTTTACAGAAGAAGAAATTGAAGATCAGAAAGGCTAGGAAACTCACTAAAGACACAAAGCTAGTAAGTGGCAAGACAAGATTGGAAGCATCTGCCATGCTCATGGAGATTCCGTAGTTTTTTCTCTAAAACTAGTGTATGCCAACACTAAGAAAGTAAACACAATGAAAGTATTTAAAAAATAAGACATAAAAAAGAGACATGGGTTTTTTATGAGGATCAGAGTCTAGGGTGATGGGGAGGTAGGGAAATTAATAGCTTTTAAGGCAGGGGAAATTGAGAAAAAAAAGAGGCAATAAATGAGAGACAGAAATTCAGAGGCACATAGAGAAGATTATTCTAGATCACTGTTTATATTTTATCACTCCTTATATTTTAGACTTCTTGAGAGCAAGCAGTCATTCCTGATTTCAATGTAACACAGTTATTCTATGAGTTGCATGCATACCCAGAACATAATGAAACTCAGAACACACTGTATATTCAGACCTTCCCAATCTATTTTGACAAGGCAAATGTGTATGGCTTCTGTGCAAAGCCACCAAATATGGCAACCCCAAACTATGAAGAGTGGCCTGCAAGCTAACCCAATAAATCTTCCTGAATGGAAAAAGGGTCCCAAGCATTCTCAAACTCTTACATTTGTCACAAAAGTGATGACTCACATATTTCTAATTCCACCCCAAGATTGTGTCTCTTTCTGATTCCGTTATATCTTTAGAAAGAATGCTGGGATTCATTTATGGAGCTTGGATGGGGGCAGAGGTGGGAGCAGATAGCCAAATGGTAGAGTCAGTAGGTAACTTTTCATTAGTACCATGTTCTAAACAGCCAGAGCTAGGCAGCCCTAGCCCCCTGACAAAAGTTGGGTTCACTTTAAAAAAGAGGCTACTTAGTAAGTATAAAGAAAGCAGCAGGGCTAGACGCTTTTCATTCCTGGTCAAAGTGGTTAGCTCAAGATGCTGGGGAAAGGAATTGAGTTTTATTTCCCCTGCAAAATACCATCTGGTGTTCTCTCAGACTCTTTATGAAGAATCTTACATTGTTTGAGCCATGCTCTGGCACATAATAAGTGTTGAACAACTGTGGTGCCCACCTGTTAGAAATCAAAACTGGGGTATTAAAACCAGCAGTGCTGACCCATTAGAAGGGCCTGACCATTTTGCATGGAAGGCTAACCTCTCCTAAACCCAGGGATTAGAGTATTCACATTGGGGCAATAACTGAAGCAGGTGCTCATTCTATGAGTTGTTCAGAGTATTTTTTCCGACTGCATTGAGGTAGGAGCTGAAATAGAGTAAGTCTTCAAAGGGCATGACCCTAGACAGGGGATTGGGACATAAGGGAGACATTCCTTATTCTTTGCTTCCTTGGAAAATGGAAAGAGAAACTCTTGGCACAAAATGGCTGCTAGAGAACTAGGAGAGGGGAGATGATTAAAACAATAGGGATATGGTCATTCAGAACACAACTCTCACCAGTAACGTACATTTAAATTCTGAGTCTCTAAATAAGCAATAGTTTCAAAAGGGATACCTTATCATTAATTATAAAATAAACAGATTTTTCAGGGAGGAGGGCTTCTCTTGTGCCTTCCTTTTAGAGACTTGTTTGTGGGATACTGTACACCTGGGGAGTATTTTTTAAAAATCAAGTTTTAAGTAGCATTTATTATTTCTAAATACAAGGATTTATGGTTTTGCTCTGTCTTTTTCTTAAGATTCCATGAACCTATAAGGGTGACTAGAAATTTGGTGCTAGTAATATCCTTGGGACATCAGGGTTTGAATAACTGAATATTGGGATAAGTAGTTTTGGTGAGAAGGTTGTGGAGGAGACAATGACTTAGGTCACCTTATAGAACAGAAGTGGTAACATTTATATGGACACACTTCTATAGACAGAAAAGGGGTGAGTAGAAGGTCTGAGCAAAGACTTCAAAATAATGAGGTACTGTAGGGCGTAAGGCAGGATATCCTGCTAGCTGAGTGGCTTCGATGTGTCTGAGAGACCTGGAATAAAACTTTATTGTTTTTCTTTTAATGTTTTTATTGATTTGAGAGCGAGAGAGAGAGCGAGAGAGAGAGAAACATTCATGATGATAGAGTCATTGATTGACTGCCTCCTGCACTCCCCTCACTGGGAATGGAGCCCGCAACACTGGCATGTACCCTGACCGGGAATTGAACCATGACCTCCTGGTTCATAGGTCGACACTCAACCACTGAGCCATGCTCGCGGGGCGAAACTGTATTGTTTTTACCAGCATGTTATTTTCTAAGCATTGTTTTCCTCATTTGTAAAATGAGGATAATAATAATGATGATGATGATAATACTTCATAGGGTTCTTGTGATGATTAAATGAGACCATGAGTGTATAAATGTACAGTTCCTGACACATAAGTTCTTAATAAATGTTAGGTATTGTTAAAACTACTATTGCTGAATAATAGAAACTAAAGTAAACCTCATCGAAACAGAGTTCATAGCACCTTTGAGAAGTTCCTAATCTATTTTGTGCTTACATTTAAACCATATCTGAGGTGTTCATTGTTTTTTTTAAATGCCTGAGCATTGGAAATATACAGACCCAACCCTGAATTGGAGCCCTGTCACTTTCTAGCTATGTGACCTTGGGAAAGACACTTCCCTCTCCTGGCCTCAGTTTCCTCATATAAAACAGGGCCAGTTATAATAACTACCTCATAGGACTGAAGATCGAATGAGGTATGAGAAAGTGCACGTACAGGGCCTGGCACAGAGCAAGTACCTGATAAATAGGAACTATAGAATAAGTTTGGGCAGACAGCCTGGCTGCAGGGTTTCTTGCACTCCACCTCCCTCCACCCCCTTGTTAGTCCCAACTAGAGTCTCATCAATCTGCCACTCTTCTCAGGGGTTTGTGGAAATTCCTGGCGCAGATGTCTCCTACAGGGACAAATTTTGGATATCCATCCACCCCTGTTACCACTGAATTATGGGGAAAGAGAAGGAGAGAAGACCCATTGAGAGGGAGAGGAGAAAACAAACGTCTTCTGTATACTCCTGCCCTGGCTAGCCCAGGCTTATGCCTGAAATAGGTGTTCGGTAAATACTTGAGGAATGTATGTACAAATGAATGAAAAAAGAGAGTTGGCGGGCAGACATCTAGGAAGGGGAAAAAAAAAAAAGACATGAGAGTCATGGCAAACATTTCCTGACTATGCCTCAACTTCTCTCTATCTCAGAGGTCTCCCTTGGCCATGGATTATGGCCAACCCCAGTTCTCTCCTTCCCTTTGCACAGGGTACATGTGATACCCTTCAAGTATCTTCAAGATACCCAGACAAAGCTTGGGGGTAGACTGGGCTTCCCACTTTGGGTTCAGAGCACTTGAATCTCTCAGCTAGGGGCATAAAACATTCTCTTGCGGGTCTCAGAAGGCTCCTTAAGGTATATCCAGATAAAATCCTATCCATCATTGTGAGATTCCCTTCTTGTCCTGAGACCACACAGGGTGCCAGATGACGGATCCACTAGTTAACTTCCATTTTTCATTTCACACGTGTAAGCAATATGACTACTAGATTTTGCCATGAATGATGTGTAAAGGAGTGAAGACATCTGTACACACAGGTGGATCAACACAAACATTGAACAGGCATGCTAACCATGGAAGGGACTGAGGCTAAGGATTGTGTTTTTTTATGGGGAAAATTGGACAGATACATGCAAAAAAAAAAAAAAAAGAAACTAGACCACCTTCTTATACCACACACAAGAATAAACACAAAATGGATTAAAGACTTAAATGTTAGACTTGAAACCATAAAAATTCTAGAAGAAAACATAGGCAGTAAAACCTTGGATATTTATTGTAGCAATATTTTTTTCTGATATGTCTCCTCAGGCAAGGGAAAGAAAACAGAAAAATAAACAAATGGGACTACATCAAACTAAAATGTTTTTGCACAGTAAAGAAAACCATCAACAAAATGAAAAGACAATCCACTGAATGGGAGAACATATTTGCTGATACATCTAATAAGGGGTTAATATCCAAAATTTATAAAGATCTTATAAACTCAACAACAGAAAAACAAACAATCAAGTTAAAAATTGGGCAAAGGACTCGAATAAACACTTTTCCAAAGATGACATACAGATGGCCAATAGACATAAGATGCTCAAGGTCACTAATCATCAGAGAGATGCAAATTAAAACCACAATGAGATATCACCTCACACCTGTCAGAATGGCTACCATCAATGAATCAACAATCAACAAGTGTTGGTGAGGATGTGGAGAAAAGGGAACCCTCATGCACTGTTGGTGCAAATGCAGATTGGTGCAGCCATTGTGGAAAGTAGTATGGAGTTACTTCAAAAAATTAAAAACAAAACTGCCTTATGATCCAGCGATTCCACATCTGGGAATTTACCCAAAGAAACCCAAAACACTAATTCAAGAGAATAAATGCACCCTTATGTTCATTGCAGTATTATTTACAATGGGCAAGATTTGGAAGCAGCCCAAGTGTTCATCAGAAGATGAGTGGATAAAAAAGCTGTGGTACATTTACACAATGGAATGCTACTTGGCTGTAAAAAGGGAAAAATAATTACCCTTTGTGACAGCATGGATGGACTTGGAGAACATTATGCTAAGTGAAATAAGCCAGTCAGAGAAAGGCAAGTACCATATGATTTCACTCATATGTGGAATCTAAAGAACAAAATGAACTAACAAGCAAAATAGAGACAGACTCAGAGCGAACAGGTTGAGAGCTGTAGGGGGGGTTGTCGGGCTGGGTGGGGTGTATGGAGGGATTGAGCAAAACAGAAAAAAAAGAGAAAAAACTCATGGACATGGACAACAGTGTGGTGATTGCCAGAGGGAGGAAGGTATTGGGGGGATAAATGGTAATAAACAGAGACTTGGGGTAGTGAACACACAATACAGTGTACATATTATGTGTTGTGGAATTGTGCACCAGAAACCTGTATAATTTTGGTAACCAGTGTCATCCCAATAAATTCAATAAAAAGGAAAATATGTAAAAAATAAACAAAAACAAAAACAAACCTTATGTGTCGTGGTTTCTCAATGCCTTTCATAAGCTCAACTTCTGTTCTGACATTTGTTTTAAATAAGGTTTCCTTCCGTAAAAATACCACTTAAGAACACACACGCAGAATGTGCATTTGGCTATTCCAGGGTGTTAAATATTTTATTTGATGTGCTGATTTTCAAACTACATTGCTGGAAAATTAATATATACTTAATTGCCTGTGTGACAACCTCCCACCACAGAAGCAACAGTGAATCCTGAATCCTTGATTCTTTACCTCTTGCTCCCTGTGAGATCCCAACTTCAATTTTGTACTCAATCTCTTGTTATCCACAAATTTTGCAAATGACTCAAAAACCAGGCAAAACACCTCCAAAAGAAGAATAAAAACAGCAAGGAATTGGAAAGAGAGAGTGTAAAGATTCCACCTTATGTGATGTGATTAAGAATTTTAAATATATATATTTTAAAGAGAACTGTTAAGCCAGTCCTTTTTTTAATTTTACTTTTTATTGAATTTATTGGAGTGACATTGGTTAATAAAATTATATGGGTTTCAGGTGTACAACTCTATAACACATCATCTGTATATTGTATTGTGTGTTCACCACCCAAGTCAAGTCTCCTTCCATCACCATTTATCCCCCCTATACCCTCTTCTACCTCCCCCCACCCCCTTTCCCTCTGGTAATCACCACACTTTTCTGTTTCTATGAGGATTTTTCTTTGTTTAATCCCTTTACCTTTTTCACCCAGTCCCGCAAACCCATTCCCCTCTGATGGCTGTCAGTCTGTTCTCTATGAGTCTTTCTATTTTGTTTGTTAGTTTATTTTGTTCATTAGATTCCACATCTGAGTGAAATCATGTGGTACTTGTCTTTCTCTGACTGGCTTATAGCCAGTCCTTTCTAACGCGTGTAACTTCATGATTGGTTCCACATTCACTTCATCTCTTGCTCGATCTGGTTTGTGGGGCCTGACTCAGCAAGCTCTTGTTTTATCTCATTCCACACATGCTTAGAGGGATGGGTATCTATAAGTTGCCCTTTTATTGTTAAAATAAAAAGAAATTGGTGAAAACCAGAGCTGACTTCCAATGTGAGCAATTCCAGCTAGTGGGTCAGTGAATGAGCCCCAAGTAGTGTGCAGAGGGAACCCTGAGGTAGGGGTAATTTTGGCTGAATGACAGCTGGCTGGGCAGCTGGTGGAGAGCAGCTGCAGGAGGGGGACTACTCTTCTATGGAGGGTCGAATTTAAAGTTGGACTTCTGTACAGAACTGTTCAAGTTGACCTTACTCTGGTTGGATTATATACCTCAGTGTATGTTACCAGCTTATGCTTTGTCATCAAATGCACAAGGAGTGGGGGAGTAAACAAGGGGCGCAAAGAAGGACGCTTGCCCACTTCTGGAGTCACAGCATTATTGAGGAGGTTTCAAGACCCAAATGTGGCAATTCTTATTTTACATCCTTCTCCTAAATATGATATTTGGATAGAACTTAGTGTTGAGAATTTACCCTCAACAGGGCTTTCATTTAAAGTTTAAAATGTCCTTTCATAACTGTTGGAAAGGAAGTTTGTATACATAAAGAGTATCTGAGATTTGCCCATTTCTCTATTTTTTTTTTTTCTGACTGTAAATCCTGTGCTCTGTAAATAATTTTTGGGTCCAAGAAGACCAACAACATGCATTTTCATACCCTACTGCCTGCTCTGCTTCCGGAGCCCACAGCAACAGGAGGGGGAAAAGGCATCTATGAGGCAGGATATGACAAATGGATCCAAACATACATATTTAAGAAACAAACTCATCATCTTCTAAGTTTTAAAATTCACCATGAGCAAACACAAGTGTAGGCTTCATTGGGGAAAAAATGTACTGCATTCCACTTAAAGCAGGAGTTATATCACCAAATACCAAATTCCTGCAATTTGGTAATTGCAGAAAGGTGAGAGCAACATTTCACCCAGGTGCACTGGACAGCACACCTGTAAGTTTGGGAGCAAAGTCTCAGCTGTTAAACCTGGGGGACCATGAAGCAAGCCTTGAGCTGGGCTATGAAAGGGAAAGTGGCAAAGGAAGAAGAGAGACTCTTGCTCCTACGCTCCTTCTTTCCAGTGGAACCCAAGTTCATCATGCCACTTTCTCCCTCTCTTCTTTCCCTTTCTCCTCCTTTGTGTCCTCCTTGCTCCCTCTCCTCTCCCTCCTCATATCTAACATTTATTGAGCACTAACAGTATGCCCAGCACTGTACTTAGGGCTCCACCAGCCTTGCTTCATTTCATCTTCACAACCATTCTGAGGTAGGCACTTTTACCTTCCCCTGATTAGACAGGAGGAAACCGAATCCCAGGGAGTAAAATGACGGGCCAATGGGTCATGTCTTAGCAAGCTACCAGGACCTAGGCTGATTCTCTCCCCACAGAAGCCAGAAATTCTCTCATGGAGCCTCACCTTGTGGATCCTGTTAGGGTGCAGTTGCTCCAGGAGGGCTACCACTTAAATTTCTTAGTTCTCCTAAACAATCTCATGAGCAGAAGGCCCAGGTACAGTGTAGAAAATGGCAAAGGGTGAGAGGATATGTGCGGTTTATCTCCTTTTCCCTGTTAATATGGTGTCTTACATTGGTTGGTTTTAAAATATTGAACTAGACTTGTATACATGGAATAAACCACAGTCATGGTATATAATTCCTTTATGTTGCTAAATTCTATTTGCTAATATTTTGTTAAAGATTTTTGCATCTATATTCATGAGAGATAGTGGTCAGCAATTTTCTTTTACTGTCTTTGTCTGATTTTGGTATCAGGGTAATACAGTACTAGCTCCATAAAATGAATGCAGAAATGTTCCCACTATTTTTGTTTTCTGGAAAAGATTATGTAGAATTGGTGTTAACATTTTCTTTAACTGTTTGATAGAATTCTCCAGTGAAACCATCTTGAGATTTATTTTGGGGTGATTTTTAAATTATGGATTTAATTTTCTTAATAGTTACAGGGTTACTAATTATATTTATATTGAGTGAGTTGTGGTAGTTAAGTTTTTCAAGAAATTGTTCCATTTCATCTAAGTTGGTAAATTTATGTGTGTAGAGTTGTTCATAGTATTCATGTTTTTGCTATTGTGTTCTTTCTTCCTGATATTCCAGGACTTCTTTTATTTCCTTTCTGGTTAGAGAACTTTCTTTAGCTATTCTTTTAATGTAGGTGTGATAGTGACAGATTCTCTTAGTTTTTTTCATCTGAGAATGCCTTGATATTTTCCCTTCATTCCCAAAGGATATTTTTGCAGGATACAGGATTTTGGGTTGGCAGTTCTTTTCTTTTAGCACTTGAAAAATGTGGAAACATCTTATGCAAAACATTGTTTCCCTGTAAGTAATATTTTTTCTCCTCTGTTTACTTTCAAGATTTTTTTCCTTTGTCTTTAGTTTTTGGAAGTTTGATTATGATGTGTCTTATTGTGAATTTCTTTGGGTCTACCCTGTTTGGGGTTCTCTCAGCTTTTTGAATATGCAGGTTTATATCTTTCCCCAAATTTGGAATTTTTCAGCCATTATTTTTTCAAATACTTTACAGCCCTATTTTCTTTCTCCTTTCTTCCTGAGACTCCAATGAAATGAATGTTATATCATTTGTTATAGTACCACATGTCCCTGAGGCTCTTTTCATTTTTTTCCGTCTATTTTCTCTCTGTGTAATTTCTGTTGTTAAAGCTTCAAGTTCTTTAATCCTTCTATTTGTCCCCTCCATTCTCCCGCTGAACTCATCCACTGAGTTTTTCAGTTCTTAATTTTCCATTTGGTTCTTCTTTATGTCTTCTTATTTTTTGCTGAGACTTTATGTTTCTTTGCTGAGACTTTCTATTGTTTTTATTTATTTCGAGCATGTTTGTAATTGCTCATTGGAGCATTTTTATGATAGCTGAATCAAATCTTTGTCAGATAATTCTAACATCTCTGTTATCTTGGTTTGTGCATCAATTGATTGTCTTTTTTTTTTCTTCATTTAGTTTAAGATCTTCCTGGTTCCTGGTATGATGAATGATTTTCAGTTGAGTACTGTTCATTCTTTTCTTGATTTTTTTTCTTTAGAGAGAGAGTGGGGAAGGAAGAGGGAGAAAGACAGAGACACATTGATGCAAGAGCGAACATCAATTGGTTGCCTCCTGCACACCTCCCACAGGAGATGGAGCCTGCAACCCGGGCATGCACCCTGACCAGGAATCTAGCCAGCAAACCCCTCGGTGCATGGTATGATGCCCAACCAACTGAACCACACTGGCCAGGGCAATACTGTTCATTTTGGGTATCATGTAATGAGACTCTGGATTTTATTTAAACCTTCTGTTTTAGCTGTTTTTATTTTCTGACACTGCTCTGGCAGGGGAAAGGGGGGCACTGCCTTGTTACTATCAGGTTGGCGTAGAAGGTCAGGCTCCTCACATGGCCTTTGCTGGCATAGGTGGGGGTTGGGGGTCAAGTTTTGCCTGTGGTATTTGGCTATAGTAGAGCAGTACTTGTCTAAAAGTTTTCTATCTTGCTAGGCTGTCCCTTTCCCACTCCTTTTGCTGGAGAAAGTAGGCTTTAAAAAAAAATCTGCTCTTATTGGTGTTTTCTGAAGTACTGGTTTCTACAGCAGCCAGTCTGAAATATGTGAGACAAGATGAAAACCCAGAAAACTCCTCACCATTCATTTTCTGGTTCCTGAGGTTCTTAGCCAGTTTGTCCTCTTCTCTCCAACTTTCTTGGTCTTCTTATATTTGTTATACATATAATGTCCAGAGTTTTAAGCTGTACTTATTGAGAGGAGTAGGAAAAGTACATCTACTCCATCTTCTTGGAGGTAGAAATCTCCAGTTGACATATTGGATCCCATATCTTCTGTTAGTTAAATCTTATCAATTATCTCTTAATGTATGGTATTAAAAAGTCACCTTTTAATATGTTGTCTTCATGGAATGAGTGGATCATACCCACTTAGCCTGTGAGATGTTGAAGCAGAATCATAGATTAAGGAAACCACAGAGTTCTACAGCTGCTGAGCTGGTGACAGATTCCTTAAATCTGTTCTGCTCTTGAACAAACAAGTCTTCAATATATGCCCAGAACTCAATGGGCATATAAGAGGCTATGGAGAAAGCCATAGCCTCAACTCTTAGGGTACTTAATGTCTAATTGGGGAGACAAGACAAATGAATTCTCCATCTCAGGGCCTGACATATAGCGCACACTCAATACGTAGTTGTTGCATTAATGAATGCAACAGATGTTCACTACTCCTGAATGACAGGTACTAAAGTGAATTGTGTGGTGTAGACTAGAATTGCTGAATGAAGCCAGAAAAGAGGCAGAAGTGTGGGCTAAAGTAGTCAAGAAAAGATTTCTTTAGGAGGTAGAGATTGGGTTATCTTGTAGGTTGGGTAGGATCTGGGGGTATTTTTAAAACAATTTCTTTCCAGCTTTATTGAGATATAATTGACATAATATTGTATAAGGTAAAAGTACACAATGTTTTTATTTGATGCACATATATATTATATCTTCTTGATGAATTGACTCAAAGTGAAGGGATGGAAAATATATTGCATGCAAGTAGAAATCAAAAGAGAGCAGGGATAGCTGTATTTATATCATATAAAATAGACGAAGCTAAAATCAGTAAAAGAGACAAAGCAGGTCATTATATGGAGGTATTTTTTAAATTTAGGTATAATTGACATATAACATTAGTTTCAGATATACAACATAATGATTTGATATTTGTATATATTGCAAAATGATCACCAAGATAAGTCTAGTTAACATCTGCCACCATACATAATTATACATCATTTTTTCTTGTGATGAGAAATTTTAAGATACACTTTCTTAGCAACTTTCAAGTACAGTTGAACCTTGAACAACAGGGGTTTGAACTACACAGGTCCACTTATTTGTGGATTTTTAAAATATTTTGATTTATCCTTTTTTAATAATATTTTTTATTTTTTCAATTACAGTTTACATTCAATACTATTTTGTATTAGTTTCAGGTGTACAGCATAGTGGTTAGAAAAAGAACAATGTAAAGAAACAAATATAATGTAAACAGACTCATAGATACAGAGAATAGACTGATTGTTGCCAGAGGGGTGGGGAGGTTGGAGGACTGAGTGAAAAAGGTGAAAGGATTAAATACAGATTGGTAGTTACAAAATGGTCATGAGGATGTAAAGTACAGCATAGAGAATATGGTCAATAATATTGTAATAGCTATGTATGGTGCCAGGTGAGTACTGGAAATATCAGTGGGTGTGCAGATAATTTTCAGTAAATATGCTTTTGATCTGTGGTTGATTGAATCCACGGATGTGGAGGGCCAAATGTATACATTGTTCTATGCCATTTCATATAAGGGACTCGAGTATCCATGGATTTTGTTATCCACAGTGATACTGGAACCACTCCCCCATGGATACTGAGAAATGATTGTAGTTAAGTTTTGGGGGAGTAAAAAATTACATGCAGATTTTCAACTGTGTGGGAGGGTTCAGCACTGCAATCCCAAATTTGTTCAAGGGTCAATCGTACAAAATACCGTACTATTAACTGTAGTCACCACATTGTACTTTACATCCATATGACTTATTTAGTTTATAACTGGAAGTGTGTATGTTTTTGGAGGTATGTTTTGAAGGAAAAATTGACAGGACTTGTTAAGAAACTGTTGGGGTGGTGGTGGTGGTGATGGTGAAAGTGAGTTAAAAACCAAACAGACTTTGGTTGAGATTCTGGGTGATTTGGAGACAAGTAGGAGGCTATGCATTTGATTACGTTGAGTTGTTAGCAAAACATTGAAGCACAATTGCATGGTAAGTATTTGTACTATGTGGAACTGAGGAGCAGATTATGTTAGAAAAGAACATTTTTCATTTGAGAGTCTCGAGAAGATGTAGAACGTAGTCCCAAATTTGCAGCCAACAAACTATGTGATCTAAGGCAATTCACAGCCCCGCCCTGGGCTTTGATTTTCTCATGTGTAAAATGTGTGCACTGCTGGATTTTTAAATGAGGTAACATTTGATCAGCACTCCACAGAGTATCTGGTATTTGGAAGGAGTCTTATATTTGTTGGAATATTTTCCTTCCAGCTCTAAAGTTCTAGGATTCTGAGATTTCTTTGAAATGTGAACAATCTTTACTGTATCTGCCTTCTATGAGTAAGTTTTTTACTTAGTAGTTTTTCCCCCAGCAGAGCCCACCAATTTATGTCATGTGAAACTAAGGATGCAGGGGAGCAGAGGTTGTACATGTTGTGCTTCAATCTTTTCAGACATCCTATGTTTTTCTCTCTTTTGAGCATTTGCAGTTTTCATGCTTGAAACAGAGAAGCCTCCATTTTGGCTGACTGTAGCCCTCCACTCTGGGGAGTACAATGGGCAGGTAGCCATTAGTACACAGGAAGGGAGGGCTCTGTGGTATCTTAAAGTCATTGGATTTTATTTATTTCCAGTTTGCTCAAGATTTTTTCCACAGATCTGGACAGTTTAAAAAGGGGTGGGGATGGGAGAGAGAAGGATGAAATCTAACTAATCTTAGAGAAAAGAACGAACATATTTGCCTTTAAATATCAAACTGGGGCTAATAAAACCTAAAGCTGAAAAAACTCCTGGGCTTCATTTTGTCTTTCTGAAAACTAAACACTACTGTGACTTTCCACGTGTCATCTGAAGAGTTGGCTTTGGTTTGAGAAATGGTTCCACATGTTGTTACCAGGATTTTATAAATGTAAGCCCTCCATTTTTCATAAATAGTATTTCTTTATTTCAAGTTAAAAAGATATTTTTCAGATTGTAAACACAAGCTCATTGTAGAGAATTTGGAAATGAAAGAAATTAGAAAATGAAAATAACTCACAATCTTACAACCCAGAGACAACCATTGTTAATATTTCTATTTATTTTCTTTCCGTCATTCCCCCCCCAAGATAATACTGGATATTCATTTGTATATTCTCCTTAATGCCACATAATTTAGCTTGTGAGCACTTCCCCATGTCATTAAATACTTTTCTAAATGTGATTTTAAATAAACATATAACATTTCATAGTATAAATGTTACTGCATAGGATTTTATAGTGGAGAACATTTGTTTCCACTTTTTCTCTATATTAAATGATGCTACAATAAATTTCCTCGTTTTTAAATATCTTTTTGTACATATGTATTGTTTGTTAGGATAAGTCCTTAAAAAGAGAATCACTGGGTCAAAGGATAAGGACATAAGGACATTATTAAGGCTTTGGCACATTTTTCCAAATTGCCCTGTGGGAGAATTGCACCAATTTGCATTCCTAGTAGCTTTTGAGTATGCCTGACTCACTGCATTAACACAGAACACTCACCATCATGTATACATTACACTATTTTGGACCATTTCAATTCAAAAGGCCTTTACTGACCATCTGCTATGTGTAGGTACTGTGCTAGGCATTAGACTCACTCCTGTTATGCAAGTTAAGTGCTAGGTTCACAACATACATACAAAGGTGGTTAAAATGCAAGCAAAATATAACAACATATAAATATCGAGGGTCAGGTCTGATGGATATTCTTTGAAGAAAGACACTGCTAGCAAATTAAAAAAATAAATTAGATGTTGTAAAAACTTTAAAAAAAAGAAATGCATTAATATAAATCTTGCAGAAATATGGTTCAGTTGTAATTATTTATACTGTGTTTCTTAGTGTAAATTAGGGTAAGACTGGAAAGAAATATTATAAATCCACGTATTTTAAAAAAGCAAAAAACTCATTTAGGTGAACAGACAATTTCTGCTTGTGTCAGTTCCCTTTAGAAAGTTAACCTGTTGGCTATCAGAGAAGGGGGACACAAAACACACAGACAGCTAAACTCCTTCTGGCAGCTAAGGATAATTTGTTGGTGTCCTTTAAAATATGGCTTTTTGCTTACTTTGCACAGCTGGAACAGAAAAAGCATGACAGAAAAAAGCTGAAATTCTCATGAAGAAAGGTCTTTCCCCCAAATTATTACCTGAGTTAGCAATGGGCACAACAGAAAGTACATATATGTTTTCCCTGCAAGAGTCATGTCTGCTACCAGAGAAAGCCAAATGCTCTAGGAGCCATTTAAAATAGTGGTGGCCCTAAGTAGAACCACTGGATAGCATTTAAACAAACCCTCCCACCCCTACAAAAAAGTACACCCTCAAACCAAATTCATTTAAAACTGAGACTAAATGAATAAAAGTATCATGTTATAAAATCCAGTCAAAAGTGTTTACTATTCTGAAAAGGAAGATCTACTTAACATATAGAGGTTTAAGTATATGATTTCAAGTTAAAAGGTAACCAGTGTAATAACTAAACATAATGCTATCAGACTGGAAACAACCCAAATGTCCTTCAACTGGTGAATAGATTAACTGTGGTATATCCATGCAATGGAATACTACTCAACAATACAAAAGAATGAAGTACTGATACATGAATCTCAAAATAATTATATTGACTGAAAGAAGCAGTCTCCAAAGACCACATACTCCTTGGAGTTATTTCTACAATATTCTAGAAAAGGCAAAATTATAGGAACATAAATCAGGTCAGTGATATCAGGGGTTGGGGGTATAGAGGGTGGGGTTGATTACAAAGAGCAACATGAGGAAATTTTGGGGAGTGATAGAACTGTTCTACATATTTTTTTAAACTTTAAAGAAATTACTGTCATTTAAAACTCAGGAGATTTACTGGGCCACATTCCTGCATGGAAACTCTTGGAACTGTCCTACATCTTAGTTGTGGTGGTAGTTACATGACTTTATATATTTATCCATACTTATAGAACTGCACACTAAAGCCAGTAAAATTTACTGTATACTATTTTAAAATGTTAACTTAAAAATCCCATAAAGAGAATATTATCAAATTTCGGGATGTAGGGGAAAGAGAGGCGCTAAATCCTTAGTTTTTATAGCAAGGAGTCAATAGATAAGGTCCAAAATAGATAAATCAAGAAGTAGGAGGTGGGTGGAGATGGAAGAGTGCATAGAGGGGATAAATGATGATGGAAAAAATAAAATAAAATAAAATAAAAATAAAATAAATAGGATTAGAGGCATATTATTTGGGATACCGAAGTAATCATCAGACCAACTGAAAACAATCTGTTAAAAATGGTTGCCTCTGAGGAGTGAAACTGGGTGTGGAACAGAAAATTGTTTTTAATTACAAGCTCTTCTGTATTATTTGATATTTTTAAACCTTGCTCATGTACTACTTTGACTTAAAAATAAATGTAGTAGAAAATGCACTGGAATGGGAATAGAGAAATCTGATCTCTCACCCTGATTCTACACTAATTGAGCAACTCCCTTCTCTTATTTAGGTCTCAGTTTCTACATCTGTATGATAAAGGGGTTGGACTAGATGATCTTTAAGATACTTTTCAGAAGTGGAATCGTGTCATAAGGCAATTCCATTTTTAATTTTTTGAGGTAACATCATACTGTTTTCCACAGTGGCTACACCAGTTTTCATTCCTACCAACAGTGCACTAGGGTCCCCCTTTCTCCATATCCTCTCCAATACTTGTTCTTTGCTGATTTATTGATGATAGCCATTCTGACAGGTGTGAGGTGATATCTCATTGTGTTTTTATTTATTTTTTATTTAATGTTTTATTTAAAAAAATTATGTCTATTATTGAAAGTCTTACAGGTGTCCCCATTTTCCTCCCACTGACCCCCTTCCTCCTGCCCCTCCCCCGCAAGGCCTTCACCACACTATTGTCTGTGTCCATGGGTTATGCATATATGCACATAAGTTCTTTGGTAAATCTCTTCCCGCCCCCCGCCCCCTCCATCTTCCCTCTAAGAGTCATCAGTCTGTTCCATGCTTCCATGTCTCTGGATCTATTTTGTTCATCAGTTAATTTTGTTCATTAAATTTCGCATATGAGTGAGATCATGCGATACTTATATTCTTCTGACTGGCTTATTTCTCTTAGTGTAATACTCTCTAGGTCCCTCCATGCTGTCTCAAAGAGTAAAAGATCCTTCTTTTTTACAGTTGCACAGTATTCCATTGTGTAAATGTACTATATCTCAACCTACACCATACATAAGAATAAGCTCAAAATAGATAAAAGACTTAAATGTAAGTTGTGAAACCATAAAAATCCTAGAAGAAACCATAGGCAGCAAAATCTCAGACATCTCTCATAGCAATATGTTTGCCAATACATCTCCTAGGTGGTGTAGTTTCAATATTTTGCACTTATCTGTCCAATTTTCCCAACACTATTAATTAAATAGACTATCTTTACCCCACTGTATGTTTTTGTCTCCTTTGTCAAATATTAGCTGACTATAAAGACATGGGTTTATTCCCCTTCTGGGAATTTATCCAAAGAAACCCGAAACACTAATTTGAAAGAATCTATGCACCCTATGTTCATTGCAACATTATTTATAATAGCCAAGATTTGGAAGCAACCCAGTGTCCCTCAGTAGATGTGTGGATAAAATAGCAATGGTACGCTTACACAATGGAATACTACTCGGCCATAAAAAAGAAGAAAATTTTACCCTTTGCAACAGCATGGATGAACCTGGAAAACATTATGCTAAGTGAAATGAGCTAGTCAGAGAAAAAAAAGATTAGATTTCACTCATATGTGGAATCTAATGAACAAACCGAACTAACAAGCAAAATAGAGACAGACTCATAGGTAGAGAACAGGCTGGTAGCTCTCAGGGTGAGGGGAGTCAGGGAGCATGGAGGGATTGAGCAAAAAAGAAAAAAAAAGAGAAAACTCATGGACATGGACAATAGCATGGTGATGGTGGGGGGTGAGGGGTGGGTGGAGGTATAAGAAAGTGTAAGTGGGATTAATGGTGATGGAAAAAAATAAAATAAACAAGAAAATACATTAGAATTTTATAAACTTTAATACAATTATATTTTATTTTATAATATTATTATGGTCCATAGAATCCAAAACATGTAAAAATCTCAATTATAACAACACTGGTTTTACTAAAATGAGAAGAATTATAAAGTTTATAGAATAAATAAGTAAAAAAAAAATCATTTTCAGACCTAAAACAAAATAAATTTAGATTATTTGCATGTCTACAATAATTATTTGTTGAATCTAAAGCTAAGAAACAGACATTTTTATTTTTAAAGATGGAAGGGACTAAATCATCGAATTAAAGTCTCTTTTTAACCATTGAAGATACCAATTTGGAATGCCAGTTAATTAGCAACAGAACTAGGACTGGAGCTCAAGGCTCTGCATTGCTATTGCCATTGTCCAACACATTTTCTCCCAGGTCTAATGGAATCATTCCCCAGCACCAGGGCTGACAAAAATCCCCTCAGATGACATCAGGGGTGTAAGTCATATGCTGACATGGTTTTGTTGGCCTGGTAAATGAGTCAGATTTTTGGAAGTGGTCCCTGACATAAGCATGTCTGACACAATACCATAGGCATCCTGAAGTTCATCAAGGCTATGCAAAAGCCTAATTTTGAGGCTCCATTTCCTAACAACTGGTGGATAAGGTGCCTTTGACAGCTACTGCCAGCCTATTGACTTCCCCTTTTGTGTGACAGGAATCTCACCACTTAGAAATACCACCATTCTCATTCTGATATAAAACAATGGCTTTAACTATTTTTTTTTTCCTCATCAGTCTTTTATCTCTATAACCTCTGAGCTTATGCCACATTTCACTTAAATCCATTAAGTATGGAGAAGATATGTCCACCTGAAAACTGTTATCAGCCAACATCAAATAAAAAGGGATCTTCGTATGGTTTAACAATCCTCTTAAGAAGAGTTGAAACAGATGCCTGACTTTGACTACACCATCTTCCTAGGGAGGACCTTCCATGTTGACTAGCAAACAAGCTAAAAGCAAGAGTGTTTTGCCAAGTCTTCCCCTCCCCCTTTGCCTGGGCCTGCAGGCTCATTTACCCCTCATCGCACAAGGTCTGAGGTTTAGAGAATAAGGACACCATTATGCAGGGTTATCATTCTTCCTTAGTGGAAACAACACTGCCCTTTGTAAGCTCCCAGAGAACTTCAAAGGGTGTGGCTATCTTTCTGTGCTCCAAGGGGAGCCTCCTCCGGAAACACTGTTCACAGTGCCATTCTAGTACAAGAATCTTCTTCAGCTGATAGTGAGTTAAAGTAGGAATTTTAAGGTGCCCCCCACCCATTGGGGCTCTGTCTCCCTTAGAAGCAAGATTGTATGTTTTAAACCCCCTCAATAAACACTTGTTTGCCAACTTTTGTGCCCCTCCATCAGTGTTGCCACTCAAGCCTGGCCGTCTGCCCAGTTCTGAATCCTGCCTTACCTACTGCCTGGTGTTTACTTCACAACAGCTGGCCCAGGGATTTCAAGTACTTAGCCTCAGCTGCCAGTTTAGGGAAGGAAAGGCCCCTGGAGTTGAGCCTGTGACAAAGACAGTATTTGTTCCCACACCAGCACTCTCAATGTCAACAACAGTGACAGGCTCCAAAGGGGATCATGCCCAGTTACTGCCCACTTGGTGAGAATTCCACAAACCCTGGGATGTTCATACGTACAGCTTCTATATCTGCTTTTACTCTCCCAACAATGCTGTGAGGTGACTAAGAACCAGCAATAGGATTCCCATTTTACTGTGGAGAAAGGCAAACACCAAGAACTAGGGGATTTGCCCAAGGGAATGATCATATTGTCCAAAACAAGAATCAGGATACATGGGTCTGACAAACGTTGGTTTCTGTGCTTTGCCAATTTGTCTATGTGAAGTGTGCTATACTCTGGCTTGTTCATCACTGAGTGACAGTGGTGGTGCCACCCAAATTGATGGATGATGGAAAGGAGTTTGGCATGAGGGTAAAGGATGGCTCGATACCCCGTGGAGGCATGGTAAAGAGAAACAAGGTCATCTCTCCCTGGTGGGTGGGTGGCATTCTTCTCTTCCTTCCATCAACAAATGTTGACTATGCCAGGCACTGGGATGACTCAGATATGCCCTTGAACTCAAAGTGTTCACAGATGGATGAAGGTATCACTAGTCTCAGGAGTGACTGGGTGCTATAACAAACAGTCCCACTTCAGACTTGAGGAGGTTCATGCTCATACTTGGGTTGCCAATAGAAAATGGTGTTTGTGTGATTTTTCTAACTGTACTGATGGGTGTGCACTGAATGACTCACTTTGAGTCTCCTCCTAGAGAGTAAGATCCATTTTGTTACTAATCTGTTCAGACTACTTATTATGCTTAAAAATATAGCTTCAAATGATTATATTGGTTGTTGGATTTTTCTTTTCAATAATAAAAGTGGTGCCATCCTCTGATTTCTAAATGAGTTAAACACAGTACTGTTATAGGACCCAGCAACTCTACTCTTAGGTATAGACCCAAGAGAATTCAAAACAGGTGTTCAAACAAAAGCTTGTATGTGAATGTTCATAATAGCACCATTCAAAACAGCTAAAAGGTAGAAACAACCTAAATGTCCAGAAACTGATGAATGAATAAAAAAGTGGTATATCTATATTATTCAGTTATGAAAAAGAATAAAGTACTGATACATGCTACAATATGAACTAACCTTGAAAACATTATGCAAAGGGAAAAAAAGCTGGACACAAAAGGCAAATACTGTATGATCCAAGTTATATGAAATATCCAGGATATGTAAATCCACAGATAGAAAGTAGATTAGTGGTTCCATAGGGTTAGGGAAAGGAAGAATGGGGAATGACTACTTATTGGGTAGAGAATTGCCTTTAGGGGTAATGAAAATGTTCTGGCACTAGATATTGGTGATGGCTGCACAACAATGTGAATGCACTTTATGGCACTGAATTTTATAATTTAAAATTGTTTAAATGGTAAATTTTGTTATGTGTATTTTACCACAATAAAACAAAATGTGGGTGTCATTCTTTCTGTTGGCAATGTCATTGTTACCCCCCACCATGTCTGTTATAACATGCACGTGTGTGCACACACACAGACATACAAACCTTTTGCTTGGATAACTCTTACTTATCCATCATGACTCATCTTCCTCAGGGAAGCCATTTTACCATCTTTCTCCAGGTCATGACAGCCTGTTATATCCATTCATAGCTCCTTGCACTTCTCTTTCACTTCCAGTACATAACAATTGGAATTCGGTCGTTATTTATAAGATTATTTGTTCACTGCCTGACTATAAGTTATATGAAGGCAGGGATCATGTCTGCCTTGGTCACTGTCTAGAAGTGTTCCTGGCACATAGGCAGTCAATAATTATTTGTGTAGTCTTTTTAAAAGAATCAATAAAATATATTTTCTAATGCTATTCTGAGAGCCATCTGAGAAGCATAAATCATTCTTCTAACACTTTCAAAATGTACGTCATGAGTTGAAGTAAATGGCCAGAGGAAAGAGAAGGAGAACAAGCTCTGTGGTGACTCTTCTTATAAGGTCACTAATCCCATCAGAAGGGCCCACTCTCATGACCTCATCTAAATCTAATTTCCTCTCAAATGCCCAATCTCCAAATACCATCACATTGGAGATTAGGGCTTCAACATGTAGATTTGAAGAGGACACAATTCAGTGCACAGTAACCAGTGTGCATTAAGTAGACATTGTGCATCAATGGAAAAGATCATGTTTGTGGGCAGGATATTAATGTTGATGTTTTCACTATATCTTGCTCCCCCTCAAACCACCAATGATGCTTGTTCACCTTTGTCTCCTGCACTCCCTAAAATCTCTTCTCTGCCATGGTTTTCCTTGGGTTCTAGTATCATCTCAAAGCTTCCAGGAAACTAGAGGAGAACAATTTTTCTTAGTCCCTCATTTATACTAGTAACATTAGGTCTTCCCCAGGAACACCTGCAACATCAAGGGTCACCCTCACCACATTTTCCATGTCCTCTGCCCAGCCCAGACACTTGCTGTTTGTGTCATATCCACATAAACATGACATAGGCACTTTGCATTAGATGACACAGCAATCCATGCACATTTTACAGTTTCAAAGCTGGTTGGGGGTAACAAACTAGGGTGCCACCAGGTAGGAGATGGCAGGCTACAGTTTTTTAAAAAATATATCTTTATTGATTTCAGAAAGAGGAAGGGAGAGGGAGAGAGATAGAAACATCAATGATGAGAAAGTCATTGATCAGCTGCCTCCTGCACACCCCCAGTGAGGATTGATCCCACAACCTGGGTATGTGCCCTGACTGGGAATCAAATGGTAATCTCCTGCATCCTAGGTTGATGTTCAACTGCTGAGTCATGCCCAGTCAGGCAGGCTAGAGTATATGTATTCAGGGTTTCTCCTTCCTTAGCTTCTATCCAAGAAAGTTTTAAAAATATCGGGTCTTAGTTTTAGCCTGTGGCCCCCAAATACAACTGTACAGGGCCCCTCAGGATTCATAGGCTCAGGTATAAGGTAAGGATTTACCACGTAGATGGAGAGACAAAAGTCGCACAGATGAAACAATGAGTTTCAGTGGGAACCAGTGAACAGTTCTCAGACATGTATATAAGGAAATATATTTATATAGAAACATACATAAGGAAATACATGATCTCTACATAATCTTCTCTAAGCCCTGAAGCTATAGGGCTCTATTCATCCAGCAAAGGCAATTCAAACACAACAAAGTCATTTTTATACTCTCTTAAAGTCTGTGAAAACAAGATCCTCTTCTTCCGGCAAGCACAAATGTATGGTACCTTCACTCAGCTGAGCCTGTGCTGAATCCAACCTTTGTTGGTAGCCTTTGTTGACCCCTGTGGGGGTGGGGGTGGTCTGGCCATCCCATTTGCAGTCTGGGGTATATGGGAATAGAGCCAGGCTTTGGCCTCTCAAACATACATAGCTGGTAGAAATGGTGCTTCAGAGTCTCAGCTAAAGTGATTGATCACACTAACTGCCCCTCATGGGACGTCCTGAACAGTAGTGAAGAACCACTTCACAGCACTGGGTTTTCTCCTCCAAGGTAAATGCTCAAACCTGAGAAAGAAATGTTCAGGGCAACCCAGGGACCTGAATCTTGAGTCCCCTTTGCAGACCTCTCTTCTGTATCTTTCCTGCTGAAATGTCAACAAAATTGGTTCACCACTAGACCAAGTCCATGACCAATCTGTGCAGGCTGAGAGAGGTGTTTTTCTACCTGAAAAGCTTCACAAGACCTGTTACATCAAGTAGAACCCCTGAGCAGGGGCTGAGAAGGGGGTTCCCTGCAGGGCACTAACCAGCACAAAAACTTAGGGAGTTTCTAAGTCAAAGACCACTCCTTGCATCCTTTGGTAAAGAACCATTTTGCAACACAAAGAAGAATCACCTCTCAGTATGCTTTACAAGTTAGCCTGCCTGGTTGTCTTAAAGCAGGCAACATGCTTCTGTATGAAAGAGGCATTGCTCATGCTGGAGAAATATTGCTTTCCTCCTTACAAAGAGAAAAGTCTTTGTGTTACTCTAGGCAGAGGCTCTAGAGACCAGCAAGCTCTCTGTCATCATTCCCCTTTCTTTGTTTCCATGGCCTCATCCTAGCCCAGACTCTGACCATTTCAGTCTGGATTCTTACTTCCAGCTCCCAGCTGGACTCTCTGACTCCATTCCTTTTTCTTGCCCCTCTATTGCCACACTCAGCTGCTCTTCACTGCCTACCACATCAAGTCCAGAACCCTTCCCTTTTTGTTTGGGCAGTTGGGGCCTCCATAACTTCTTTAACCAAAATTCCCACTACTTTCCAAACAACCCCTCCCCAACCCTGTTAACCATGGTGTAAACTCCTCCATTCTATAGCATGCTCTTTCCAGCCTTTCTGCTTTCTTTATTCTGCTACACTTTCCTTCTTCCTTCTGCCTCTCTAAACTGCCCATGGCCCACCTCCTTTAGGAAGACTTTCCTGTGTCCTGCAACCAACTTCTGTCTTCCCTTCCCTTAAAGTCTTTCATCCCTTAACTGTACCAGACCACCCAGTGTATAATTATATTGTGTTGTGATTTTTTACTTTCATGGAATTCTTAACACCCCAACCTGACTATGTAAGCCTTTCCATGTGCCCAGCTCTCAATATTTTAAATCTGGAATAAACTCAATATTCAAAAACTAATACTCAATAAACATTTTTTGCTAACATTAATTTTTGCCCCCCCCCCCCGTTTTTGCAAAACACTGCATTTTTCACCAAGTTCTCAAAACCCCAGACCTGCTTATATCATTGATGTAATAAATGTCTTCTCCAATTCCTGTCCTGCTGATCTCATCTGGCTGTTTTGAGGCTCAGAAAAGAACAGGTGTAGACAAGCCCTTTGGGGATACTGTTATTGTTTCTGGGCCAAAGCACCAACTGAAGGTATGAATCTGATCTGATTGAACCAGTTGCTCTGGCCACCTGTAGACATACCCCAAATCCCTACATAGAACTATTGGGTTCAATAATCAAATATGGTCTCAGGGCTTTTCAACAGCTTTTAGCAGAGGACAAGTATTAAATAGGCCAAAGCCTATGTTTTGACAAAATGACCAAGGTGCGATTGATTTTGTTCCCATGCCCATGAGTGGGTCACTGAGCATGGCTCTAGGCAGCAAGGTGGCCCCAGACAGAGCTATCCATGTCTTCAGAAAAGAGCTTTGGATGTTCTTAAGGACTTGGTCACCTGGCACAGATACTGTTGGCATTGATATTTATTGAGCACTTACTATGTGTCAAGCACATTATAGCCCTTATCTCACTTACAATCTTCATAAAAGCTTGTTATTATCCTCATGTATCAGATGAGGAAACAGGGGCTCATGATCGCAGAGCCGTCTGCCTCCAAAGCTCAAGCCATGCAACAAACATGTCTACCTTATAGATCTACCTCTGGGATTGAGGACTGAGGATAAGGACTTGGGAATTTTATCAAATTTCTTGTTTCTTACATAAACCTTATTCCAGTCTAAAACAATCATCACTCAAATAAAATTGGTGCAACCACTAACCTGCAAATAGGGCATGGAGAAAATCAAAGCTTGGCAGCATGTCCCATGGGTACCCATCTTTCAGAGGCAGCAGGAGGGAAAAGAACTAGACCATGACAATTGAGACAAAGCCACCTTCCTAATAAATTGCAGTTGAAGTTGTATATCATGAGACTCAAGACACAATTACAATTCCACCTTCCTCTAAGCAAATAGTTCTTAACCTTTTGAGAATCTGAGGAAAGTTGAAGACTCTCTTCTTATGAAAATGTATAAATGCAAACACATAATTTTTCACATTGTTTCAGAAAAATTCATGAAGCTTTCTGTATCCCACCCAAGAACTACAGACCCCAGGTTGAAAACTACTGCTTTAAGCAACCCTAATTCTATGTTTTTGAAAGTGATAAATTAGGGAACAATGATTCCTTTAGATAACAAGCAAACCTAGGATGAAAAAACAGGATTTGCTTTATGAAAATTGTTTTCATGTAACTTTTACGGAGCATGCCTAACTGCCTGTGGGAGGTGCATTTGCAATTGACATGTCTGTATTCCCCTAGTGCCTCAGGCAGAAATGATGATGGCACAAATTCTATCATCAGAACTCACCACAACACAGAGGGAGAAACTACACATGTAGTGGTAGTAAGTTAGGTTTCGTTTTGTTTTGTTACTGGAAGGTGAGCAGCTGCTCAGCAGACAGGAGTGGCTCTATTGGATGGGGATTGGGCTATAGTCAAAGGTTCTAAGACTTATGTAAACCTGGAGAAGATTTATACCACAAGTCCACTCCTAAGCAGCCGACGTCTCCATGAGAGGCCAGGTACCTGATGGGGGCAGACCAAGTAAATATTGGCTTGCTCACCTGAGTCTACACAGTCAAGCTCCTTATACTGGCCCATGTTAATCCAAATAGCAACTGTTAGTTCTCTGTCAACCACAGGCCCCATTGTTCTTTTAAAAAATATTAGATAATTCCAGCCCAAGTCATTCCAAGGCCATTTCCCCTGGCCTTTTGTGTTTTGAACAGACAAGGTCTTACTGTAATCTTCAATACCATTGTTACTCATAGCCTGCTATTTCTTCTTCTGAACCCACTTCCAATGTTTGAGCCCTCATACAAAGGGTTGCAAGGCATAGATCTGATGCAATAATCTTATAGCATTTTCTCTTTTTAAAAACTTTTTTTATTTGAGCCCGGCCGGGCGTGGCTCAGCGGTTGAGCATCGACCTAGAATCCAGGAGATCCCAGTTCAATTCCCGGTCAGGGGACATGCCCGGGTTGGGGCTCAATCCCCGGTAGGGGGATGCAGGAGGCGGCTGATCAATGACTCTCTCATCACTGATGTTTCTCTCTCTCTCTCCCTCTGCCTTCCTCTTTCTGAAATCAGTAAAGACATTTTAAAAAACAACAACAAAAAAACCCACCTTTTTTTATTTGAAAATAAGAGTTTGTGTAGTATGTTTGAAGGAGCACTGGGTCTACAGCCCCAGTTCCTTCATGTATTGCCTCCTCACCTCTCTTAGCCTTACGTCCCTTTATCAGAGATAACAGTCCTTACCCTGCTTATCTCACAAGTATCTTGTAATATTCAAATAAGATAGTGAGTGTATAAATTATTTACTGTAAAGTGTTAGACAAGCAGAAGAATTCATAACCATTATTTCATTAGTTTCAAACCAACTCCATGAACTACACAAATCCTGATTGTTCTGTCATTCCCTTGCTTGCATTTTATTTCTCATTCAAAAAACATTTATTGAAGCCATATTATTACAAGGAACTATATGTAGCTTAAGTGAGTGTTTGCAGAATCAAAAACAGGCTTAGAAGAATAAAATAACACTTCCAAGCTCACACTGCTAGGTGGAAGGAAGTGGAAAACTTTTCCTCTCCCCTCTTCCTCCTCCCCCTAGACCAGATAGTTTTCCATTATTCCACATTGCCTGTCCCAGAACATTCCCCCCAGTGGCATAAAAAATTGTTACTCACTTATGAAAAATAAATCTTCGACCCTCTTTGAGACCTCAAAGGCAGTTGGTCCTGTTTTCTAATGTGAACACATAAGTAGGAATGGGGAGGGGATAGAGAGAAAGTGAGGCAGGCCTCTGGGATTTGACTCTTCTATGTCTGAACTGCTCAAATTGTATATGGCTTTCAGAAGATGGCTGAGTACATTCACTGTCCCTCTTTCCCCGCCCCCCTTTTCTAATTTGCAAGTTGTAAAAATGTGTCACCCCCAAATGTACCAGGTGTCTCCAACTTTCTAACTGAGCAAGGCAGATTCTTTCCTAGCCAAGAGCCTTGAAATATTTTTCCAAATTTTAGTTTCACTGAATTAATGCTTTAAGCTGGTGAGCAATCCAGCTGAAGGTCAGTGTTTGTTTCCTAATGTTGTCCAATGTCTGTGTGGTATTCAGACCTAAAAATGATGACTTTACTCCAGATTGCAAACTCCCTGGAGTGCACTCTGGAGATGGAAGCCAGCCCACATTGTTTTCTGATAAGTCAGCATAAATGATTCTCTCTTTCGAGTTCAAGGTGGGCTCAGAATTAAAGCTGTCTTGAGGTAAAGCAGATCAGAACCATTCACCCTGGGGGAAGGCCCCTGAGCAGGAGAATGTGAAAGGTCTTTCTGGTCAGGGGAGACATCCTCTCCCCTTGGCTTTGGGCTATACCAGTTGGCAGATGAAGCTCTGTGTAAATGCTGGCCAGACCAAAATGGTGCCGAGACAGCCACAGTGTTGTTTAGCAAAAAAGAAAGGAAACATCTGCAAATCCTGCCTTGGTGCTGAGCAGGGACAGCCTGCTACTTTTCCTCATGAGCTCACAGTGGGCCAGCTCCTGACTGATCAGAATGGTTCCCTGAAACAAATGCATTGGAAAGATATTTTCCACCTCCCCGCCCCCCACCGGAAATTCTTGTGTTTAGTCATCCTTACTACATGGGCTGAGTCAGCAAGCTCTGCTTTAACCACAGCTGCTTTCAAAGGGTAAGCTAAGAAGACCAGTCAGTTGAGTAAGGCAGCTTGGCTGAAACTCTTTTACAACCCGAGCTCCAAAATCAGATGGATAAATTGGAAGAATTGCAAGTTGGGTACTGAGTCCTTCTGGGTGGGCCTCAATTACTTTTTAGTATGTTGGTACTACAGAACATTTCAGAACTCGAAAGGACAACAGTTTGAGTTCCTCGAGAGACCAGTATGGTGCAGTGGCATGATCTGTTGGCCTAGGATTTAAATCCTGTCTGCAAATAATTAGCAACATTTTTCCCTCTCTCTGGGTCTTAGCATTCTCATCCTTAAAATCAAGGCCTAGATAAAATGACCTTAAGGGCTCTTCCTGCTCCGATGGTCTAGGAGACAATCTAGGACAGATGGCCAGCTATTCTTTCCCCAGTTTACCAAGGAAAGACACTACATAACCTGTTTTGGAAATGTGGCCCAACATTTTATCCATCTGTGGTAAAAATGTCTTCCCAGAGTCTAACCACAATCTCTTTTCTCTTGTTTGGGTCTCTGTAGATATAGAGAACCCCCAGGGAACATTGTTTTCTAAAGTTCCTTTGTAAACTCCAGGAGCTTTCAAATCTGAGTTCTGCTAAGCCCTCTGCAAGCAGGGGAGACAACTGGTTAGGTTTAAATGACCACATTTTCCCTGTCATCAGATAGCTTTTCGCCTTTTTGGTTGCTATCATTTATGTGTGACCCTAAGGAGACTAAGGTTGGGATAAACTAACTATTAATTGGAAAGTTATCTATGTAGAAAGGAGAAAGTTACATATTCAAGATCAAACACCTCACAAAAGTTGTCCTAGACCACAGAGAGTATTGGACACATGAGAGAGGATAGCCTGTGTAATGTGACACCCTCACTCTAGGATGCATACTTGGACTTGTGTGCCCAATTGTGAAAATGGTTAACATTTACTGAACATTTAATACGCATGTGCTGGACATGGTTCTAATCACTATACTTGTTTCATTTGATCTCATTTAATCCTCACAATAGTAAAATTATTATTCATATTTTACAGATTAGGAAACTGAAGCAATAGAGGTTAATGAACTTGCTCAAGGACAAACAGCTAGTAAGCAGGAGAGCTGCTATTCTAACCCAGGACTGCTGGTTTAGGATTCTTCTTTGAGTTATATTTCTGAGAGGGGCCAGCTTCCTGAGAGGACTGAGATGGTACTGATGACTCTGGCTCCTATATGGACTGCCCACACTCCACCTGCCTCACATTCCTTTTTCGCCTTGTCAGGTATAAGTGCCTGCCCTGGTTTCCATGGCATTCTGTGCCCCTTCTACAGAGAAAAAAAGCTTCCTCATACAGAGCTGCCAAGTGTTGACTTTATGACACTGGAAATAGGTCATGTTTTCCTCTTGAAAGGGTATCATAGGGAAAGAACATTATATAAAATGGGTTTCCCCAAATTAAAGAAAGTGTTGGAAACTGGTCACATTCCTCTCTGCTGATAAATTTATTAGATTTGTCAAATGTCTAAGTTTGGGGAGAATTTTAAGCTTGTCCAGTCAAAGTCCTTCATGTTATAGATGAGGACACTGAAGCTGAGAAAGAGAAATTGGATACACGTGGACTGAGGGTTAGAGGGTTTTAAAAAGTTGGTAAAGGAACAGAAATTACAGAGTTGGCCTAATTTATAATTCCCCTTTGAATCAACGCTAATGGAATCAGAAGGAGGAATTCACCCACACAAGAGCCACTTTTTCCTGTGGGCTGCTCAAGTTCCTTGTGTAACAGGGATTCCATAAGCATGGGCTTCACATGCAGTGAGATACCAAACCAACTACCACATTCAGATGACCAAGATCCATGGCTAAATGGTAATGTCCCTATAACCCTTTTTAAACATTAGACCTGCTTACAAAATGGACCCCACACTAATAATCACAAATGGCTTTGGGCAACATCACTCCTGTGGAAAAGAAGCTGATCAAAAACTTTGGACAGATGACTGTGATTCAAAGATACTTCTAAAAGTGTAATATAATAAGAGCTGAACGGAACCATCTTGCCTTCAGTTTTGAATGTGCAGACATTATTGAGATATTTTCAAGCCAAAAGGCTTGTAAAGTATTATTTTAAAATAAATTTTATGGTAGTATAAATTTTCACTGATCCCAACACAAGAGTCAATATGGAAAATCATAAAGAAGGACTTGAGGAGTTGTATGTGGTTAAAACTGCCCAAGAATTTACCCTAGGGAACAGTATCTTAATGGCTGTTTTCAAAGAAATAGTAGATTGCCTTCCACTCCCCAGTGTCAGACCGCAATGTTTTTTCCCAGTTTCTTCCTCCTAAACTAAAAAAAAAAAAAAAAAAAAAAAAAAAGTGCCAGAGTTTAAAAATAAAAGGTACATAATTGAAGATCTTGCTTGGTTTGCCTACTAATGAGGAGATACATAGAGTTAAACCTTATAAAGTGGTCATGTCTCCTAGGTGCAAAAATAGCTAGATTTGAACAGATTGGTAAAAGCCCTACATCATGTTTTTGGGTATAGTCTCTTACTGTCTACTAACTTTCCCATGTGGTAAAGCTGGCCATATACCATCTTATAAATAACCAAATGAACCCCCCTTCATTTTATAGGGTGGCTAAAGTCTGATTACCTTTCACCATCAGCCAACCTCTTAATTCATCCCAGGTTGCAGCTGGGCTCTGGGAAAATAGGGGAGGTTTGGTTTAGGAAGGTGGGAGAGGGATGGGGGCATGTATGTACATGTGAGTGGCACACACAATTACTGTTGAAGATTTTTTTTTGGGGTAGTCAATACTTTTAAACTAGAAAAAACCCCTGCTTTTGTAGTGTTAGGGGATGACATTTCATTGCAAAAAATAAATGATTTGGTCATTACCATTTCATGGTTGCTGGCAACCAACCTCCTCTGCTTTCTAACAATTTCCATTTTAGGCACTGACAGGCCCTTCAAAGTGATTCAGCCAAATATCCACCCAAAGTTGCGTATTTGGCAGTTTCATACTGAGAAATCTGGGGCCTCTGGGCAAAAATGTCAGAAAGGGCTCCCTCCTTCTTTGTCAATTGCGAAACAAACAGCTCACCATAAACAGTCACTAGGGGTTCCTTGGGCAGCCAAACTGAAGGAAAGGGAAGGAGCGGAAGTTGTTGGCAGGGGCTGCTTCCTTGGCTCCAGTTCTTGCTCTAACTCTCCATTGCTGCTTGCACTTTTCCTGAAGGCCAGCACTGTCTCAATCATTAACCCTAACCAAGGTGAGGCACAGCTCTTGGGCAATTAGGCTGATAGAAAGCAATGAGCAAAAATGGAATTCACTGGGACATGATTCTCTGAAGTTGTAGGGTCTAGGAATAGTTTGGAAGCTCACTTTCTTGAACTGACTGAACCTATAAGCAGGCTGTCACCATGGATCTTCGTTGGGCAACTTGTCCAGGCTGGTCTCTGGAACCCACTTGGGTCTCTGGGCCCTTAAGCAAGCACAAAGCATGGAGCACTTTGGTTTGGTCAGTGGGAACAAAAGGTAGAAAAACTCCCAGGTAGTCTCTTGCTTGACCAGCTACCTAAAGAGTCTGATTCCCCGAAGTCCTTTCACACACATTTCTCTCAGCTGTAAAGACTACCCCTCAACTCTGGTTCTTTCAGCAACTTCCCCCCTCTCTTCATTCAGAACTCACTCTAAATGTCAGGCTACCTGGACGAGGCTATCCTGACTCCTTAGCTCAGGATCCACCTGTATTTACTCTTTCACAGAACTTGTTTTTCTACTCAAAACACTCATTACTATTTGTAAGTATGTATTTATTTGCATGTTTGCTTATTACTCATTTCTCCTATGATATAGTAGACTCCATGAAGGCAAGGACCACTTTTGTTTTTTTTTCAACACTCTACTCCCAATGCCTAGCATAGTGCCTGGCACATAGTAGATTCTCAATGAGTATTTGTTGAGTGGTGTTCTGCTTACTAGTCTATTCTGGGTGCAGGGGGAAAGTAGGCTTTAAAAAGTAGGCTTACTGTATCCATGCATAGGAGACAGTAAAAAAAGCTTCTTGCAGTTTTAACTGTTGCAACTTGTCTATCTTGGAGAGAAAACTAGCCCTCAGCTATCTCCTTTCCATGTCCACTTCCTATTTCTAACCCAGTTCATGGTGCCCAGGACCTGGGCATCGGAACTAGGCAACTTTTTGGGCAGAGAGAGTTAATGCTGGGGATTTGCCAAACAGAACTGGATCTATCAGCAACATATTGAAATGTCACTTGGGGGGGTCATATCAGTATACTTAATGATTATAATAGAGTTTACCTTCTCTTCCTTTTGGGAGCTATTATTAAGAAGTTATTTAGATCCCTTGCCTTAAAACAATAGCCAACATTCTCAAAGTTGCTAATAAAGTCAAGTTGCTATTATGCCCTCCATTCAGTTTGTCAGCCTTCCTTCTGGGAGCCCCTCAAAAGGCTGTCTGCTCTCTTAAATGAGGGCCACAGCCATCCAGATGCTGAACAGTGCAGCTCAGTTCCTCTTACTTTAAAATTAACAAATGAATGAAGAGAGATGAGCTACCAGATCTCCAACATTTGAAAATGGTTTCCGGAGGGTTACCATGGAACTACTTTTCGTTTCTTCTGCTCCCTTTCTTCCTGTCATTAGCCATGGCAACATTGGGTGCTTATTTGGTTTAGAAAGGTATGGAAGGCCCTGTCTATGCTTTATGATTGCACTTTTGAATGGCAACTAACCCATTCATTTCTGCTATAATATATCCTTCCCTAACACTACCAAGAAAGGTTCTTCCCCATCCTAATTTTAAAATATTAATCTTAACTATGAAAATCTTCTCAAAAAAGTCTATCAAAATTTAAAATATGTTTCTTTCAGCCTGGAAGTTGCACTGTTTGGAATTGATTGATCAATTCCAAACAGTGCAACTTCCAGGCTGAAAGAAACATATATATATGCATAGATATCTACATACCAAGAGTGTTCACTGAATAGTGGTGCTCCCACAGACTGGAAACCTAAGCAGCCATAGAAGGGTAAGATGGATCTATATGTATTGTCAAGAAAAGATCTCCATGGTGTCCTAAATGAAAAAAGTGAAGCCCAGCACAGTAGGATCCCATATGTCTTTAGAATTTGTCAGTTCCTCCTTCCACCAATTTCACAAAAGTTTTGCTTTTTCGTTCCCTTTCATTGGTTCGGCCTCTTAACTGGCTCCCTGGTCCCAGGGTCTCTTTTCCCAGTTAATCTTTCTCACCAACTGGAATGAACATTCTACAACATCACTTTTGTCAGATATCTTTATTGTTAGGGGGAGATCCCCAAATAACCAAGCCATCGCAATTACATAGGCAGGATGATGGAGTGTTTCTGTGCTCTGGAATTAAGGGAGACCTGGATTTGAAGATGGTTTCCACCACTGAATAGACTTCAGGCAAATGACTTAACTTCTCTGAGCCTCTGTTTCTGCATCTAAAAAATGGTCACAGGATCATTGTGAGGATGAAATGAGAAAACCATGTAAAGAGCTCAGCATGGTACCTGGCACTAGTAAGAACTCAAGAAATGGTAGCTCTTATTGATTTACTATTATTAATATACCAAGGATTGGTTTATTTGAAGTTCTTTGAGAAATGTTTTCTGACTTCACAACGCCTTTTGGAAGAAGGTTTACACATTTCCTTCATGCTTACTGGGCATTTAGTACCCACTGTGCACAGCAAGGCTGCCTTTTATTTGTCTATTTTTCCTGATATGCATTGCAAAGGCTGACCCTCTCTTATACTCCAAAATCTGAAGGACATGTCTAAGTCCCTTGGATCCATGGCCTTGAGGAGTTTCTCTGTAGACTTTGATCATTTGGCATCCCTTCTATGACTTCATCTTTTCCAACTATTTTGCTCTGATCTTTCCTGCTTGGCCTTGTAGGGCAGCCTCTCAATGCCCTTGGCCCTTTCCTGGATTCATTAAGACTTTCTTTGTGGCTGCCTGTTTTGTGTTTCTCTTCTTTGGGATCAAGTGACTATTTTACTCCACTAATTCTTTAATACAAACAGGGCTGTTAGCTTGTGCTGTGGAATAAAAGTGCATGCCAGTTTTGTTTTCTCTTGTAAAATCCTAATTTTATGCCATTATTGTGAAAGAGCAATAATGTTTTTCTATTCTGTTTTGATTTCTGCCTCTTTCATTTACTGGGCTCTCAGAGTAGAGCCATGAAAGGCAAGGTTCATGTCTCAGCTCTGCCTGGTGACAAATTTACTGTGTGGCCTTGAATACATCTAAGAGACCCCCATGCCTCTCTCCTCATCAGCGAAATGAGACTGTTGGATAATAGTTTCCAGTGTGTCTTCCAGCTCTGATGTTAGGTTCTTCTATGGTGTTGATGGGGTCCTGAAGGCAGAGACTATGGCTGAAGTTCTCTCATCATTATGCCAACCCCAGTGCCTGGGCTGGGCTGGTTCAAGTTGAAATTAGCTATTTTGTGGAACAGTTTTGTATATTTCTAAGAGACTATCTTTTGAAAATTCTTCTAATGTGTATTAAATGTTAAAATAAAAAGTTTTTTTCTTTTCTTCTGGGCTTACCTCAGCACCAATCTCCAAGCCTCACTATGCTGAGAAGAACCATACATGCTGAGCTCTGGTCAGAGTTGATGGCAAAGAACTTTCCTTTCATCACCACCTCCATTTCCAATGATTGCCATCCTCACACGTTTACATCCCTGATGTCTTCCAGGCAAATGCTGAATGGTTGATTATTTGCACAGATGATTGTAGCATGCCCTCACAGACTTTGCCTCCAAAGTCTTTATTGAGAGTTTTTATATTAAACATACACTAAGTCTCAAGCTTGATTTTAACTGATCCCACATGAAGGCATGATTTTCAACTCATAACACATGAGGGACATCTGTTCTGCTTATTTGAATTCAGGCAGTACTATTATTATTATTATAGAAGCTAACTGTTGAGTATCAATATTTGTTTCTTTCAGTTCCATTGAACTTTCCGGAGTGCCACTCCCATTTGTGGATCTTTCAAACATACATCTTGGAGTCTATAAAACAGTAGAACAACTTCCATTTTCCTTTTCATTTTCCCCGGCTTTTGCTGCAGAAGTTTGGTGAGGCCCTGCCTATCTCTTGCACACGTGGTTAGAACATGAGGGTCCCTGTCCAATGCAGCCAGAGTCACTGTTTAAAAGTCCAGACATCAGGTGTACAACCTTCAAGGCTACCTCACAAAGGCCAGTCCAGACCTTTGTTTGAAACAACCAGATCTTCAGTCCCCAGTGGGTACTGATCCAGGAATTCACTTTCAAACTGGAACTGACTGAAATGACTTATGTAGTCTCTAGGTGGGTCATGAAGGAGGATGTCTTTGGACCACAGGTTCTCATCGATGCCAGGATACAGTGGTGTCTGACAATCAGATATTATTTGTTTCCAATAATCAGATACCAAAAGTTTTTGTATACAATTTATATAAAAATAAATTCAAGCAGATTCAAGGACTTCTCTATAAATAACTACTCTCACTAACATTCCCAGATGCCCTCATGAGTGGGAGAGACAGGGGTGGAGTTATATTCAGTGTTCTGAGAACTAAAGAAAACTCTGGGTGTGCCCAAGGGCATGTGAACATGGGGCACTCATGCCAAGCTCCTACCTCTGGCAACATATGGGTATTTTAACAAGGGCCTCATGATGAGATAATTCCCCTGCCTGTGGGGTCTGTCACAGTGGGGATTTAAGGGCGGGCAAGATGGGGCAGAAAGCACATACCAAGAAGGCAGTATGTTGGCTCTAAGTAAGAAGATTGGCTCAAGGTCGGGCTAAATACATGGTAAATAATGGAAGGACTTGAGTTAGAATCTTAACCACTGGTGCAACCTTGGCTAAGTTACTCAATTTCTCTGAGCCTCTGACTACTACTCACCTTTAAAGCGGGGACATTACCGCTTGGTTGGCATGCCTTAGAGGTTGAGCATTGACCTATGATCCAGGAGATTGTGGTTCAATTCCCAGTCAGGGCACATGCCCAGGTTGTGGGCTCGATGCTCAGTGTGTGTGTGTGGGGGGGGGGGGTGCAGGAGGCAGCTGATCAATGACTCTCTCAGCATTGATGTTTCTATCTCTCTCCCTTTCTCTCTCTGAAATCAATAAAGACATATTTTTAAAAATTAAAAAATAATAAAATGGGGACATTACTATTACCTACTTCAGAGAGTGGTGAGGATTAAACAAGATGGTGCAAATAAATCACCCAGCATATGTCTTAAATGAGCTACATAGCTACATATTCTTAAAAACATAGCTGCTGCTACCTGGTGTGTATCTAAGGCTGAATCATCTTCCCTATTACAGTGACTAGTACACAGTAGGTACTCAAAAAATGTTGGCTTGCTACAGAAGACCACATATTACACAAGTCCACTTATATGAAATATTCAGAATAAGTAAATTCATAGAGACAGAAGCCGATTAGTTGTTTCCAGGAACTGGGTGTTGGGGGGAATGGGGAATGACTGCTTAATGGGTATGGGGTATCCTTTGGGGGTGATAAAAATGTTCCAGAACTAGACAGAGATGACAATTACACAAAATTGTGAATGTACTAAATGCCACTAAATTGTGCACTTTAAAATGGTGAAAATGCTAAACTTTGAATTTATATTTTACAATAAAAAATTCACCAGCTTGGATTTAGCACTTTCTTCTCTTTTGTGTTTCTCTAATTCACAAACAGCTCTGAGACAGTGCCCATGGACTGATAATCAGGTATCTTCTACCTCAGAGCAGGCTAGAAGGTAAGGCTATGAGGTGCTCATGTTCTAGACAGACACCCTACAAAATGGCTGAACCCTTACCCTCATCTTATTCAAGCTGGTGGTATGTTGTTTCTGTTGGCCTTGTCTTTGACCTGAGCCCATGTAGGAGGTATAAGGACAGTAGGAAAGGTGCCAGAAGGAATGGGAGGATTAGGCTGAGGCCCAGCAGAAATAGTGGTGATTACCAGAGGGAAAGAGGGGTGGGAGGAGGTAGAAGAGGGTAATGGGGGGATAAATGGTGATGGAGGGAGACTTGGGGTGGTAAACACACAATACAATATACAGATAACGTATTATAGAATTGTACACCTGAAATCTATATAATTTTATTAACCAATGTCACCCCAATAAATTCAATAATAAAGAAATAGTGGTGTCCAACTCAAAGCCAACTGCTTCTCAGTCAGGCCACTCAAAGCTGATCTGCCTGGTGGAAGCCATTGACAGCTCTGTTCTTGGAAAACAGCTCTGTGCACACTACTGCAAAGAACCTAAGGAGGCTCAAGTGATTATTAAGCCCCCAATGTACCCTCCTTGAGCAATCACCCAACACTCCAAATGCCAAGATTCTTGAGCTGCAACCAGGAATGTCTCTGGAGTGAATTAATTTGGGGGGGATTGAGCAACAGGCTTCAATCTGGGGTCTAGAGGGAGACTGGAGCATTTGAGATTTGTTACCCAATAAAAATCTCTGCTAAGGCCCAAGACTGAAATAACTCAGCTGGGCTCTGGACTCAGCAGGGACCATTCATTAGCTAACACTTCTCATCTGTGATAGTTACAGACAGGTTTTTTCATGCCCCCTGAAATGGGCTTCAACGTTGCAGCTGGCAGACAGCTGTGGCCTCACAGTGTTTACATTACCCAGACTAATACAGTCTGTGCAGGAGACACAGAATGAATCTGATTTAGCTTTTGGAAAATGGGATTTTGAAAAGTTCCGTGGTTTTCTCTCACTCCTCCCTTCCTGAGCTGCAGAAAGACTGAGGTGGAATGAAACAGGCACAGCTAGAAAAAGGAGACTCTTGTTTCTTAGGCTGACACTTTTCTTTGTTTGGAACTTCTTTGTTTGACATTTCCAGGTGGTGAGAGCTGAGTTGAGACCATAGGATTAAGATGGCCAAAGATCAGTTCATCACTCTGGAGCCTAGTCTTACTGGTGAGGCACAAGCTCTCTGGGGGCTCAGCACAGCTGGCACAGAGACAGCTGGGTGAAGTCCTCTCAGCAATGGCCTAGTTTCTTTCACCTCTAGATGTGAAAAGAACAGAAGGGCTAGAGTCCTCATAGACAGCTGGGTCCATGACCAATTGCCACAAAATGGAAGCAGGGGCTGGCTAATCCTACTGGGGTCTATAGGCCTACCACACTGCCTTGTGGGGAACCCTCCCCAGTTCGACAGCCATTTTGTTATTTCCTTAGGTCAATGTTAGATAAAGTTCCCAAGTCCTCTCTATTCTTCCTTCAAAATGCATCTGACAAGTTCCGTTTTTTCCATCACCATTGCTACTGCTTGAAGTCAGGATCATATTTCCTCATATCTGTACTAGGGCAACATCTTTCTAACTGATCTCCTCTCCCTGCCTTTTCCAGATGGCCCTTCCGAAGATCTAACCTTATATACCATCACATCCTGTCCCATCTCATCCCATCAATAAACATTTCCTGAGTGATGACCATTGGTTAAGCCCTTTTTTAGGCACTAGAGATATACTCATCAACCAGACACAAGCTCTTCCCACAAGAAAATCAGTTCAAGGGGAAGAAGAACAAGGAAACAGAGAATTCTAGGAAAGTGGGACAAGTGCTATGATAGGGCCAAGGGGATTGTGGGATCCCAGAAGAGAGAACCTAACCCAGTGTTTAAGGGAGGGTGAAGAGAAGGCTCCCCTGATGTGGTTTTCATCTGGCCACTCACCTCTTCAAAACCCTGCATTGCCTCCACAATCTGTTTCCAAGTTTCTTTTTCAATCAAGTATCCCACAACTCCCTTTAAAGAAATCTCTATTCCAGAAAGATTAGTCCCCTGACTGTTATTAAGCATACATAAACTCTCTTACCTCCTCAGTTTTGCTCTTGCCCTTTGCCTTTGCCCTTGCCCATGATTCATCATATTTGGGGTGTATGTGGCTCCTGTTGGATAGGCATCATGTCTTCTTCCCCTCTCTTGCCTTCCTCCAGCTCATGCACAGTGCCTGACACATAGTGTCTGCTGAATGATGGCCTACTAAGTACATTTTCTTTTCACTATGATACAAATATCACTCCCACAAGCAGGACAAATGGTTTTGCTGCTATTAGACAGGGCTATCATAAAAATCTATGAATGCACATGGAGGTGTTTGGAAAACTGCTAAGTTTTAGTCACACAGTCCCCAGCTGTGTCCTGCCCTCCTGGAAAGAGGATATTGTCTGTAATCAAGTGGAGATTAGCAGTGTCAAGAGCTCTAGTAGGCATATAGTTGGATATATTTTTCATTCTGATTTAAATATTTAGCCTGATTTGTTTTTGGCTTTATTTATCTTTTGTTTTGTTTTGTTTTGGTCCTGGGCCTGTTGGTCAGGGCTAATTTGTACAGCTGCTTTTTCGTTTGGTTTCTTCCAAGAAAGCAAGAGGAAATAAGGTTGCCAACAAATTTTCAGTTACCAAGGTTTTCCTAAGATGAATATTATTTTTCTCTTCTAATACTGCCAAATAGAGTATAAAGAGAAGCATGTGATTATTCCACAAATTTAATTGTACCAGGGGTCAAATTCTGTACTCTGTCCACATCCTGATGTTGAGAGACCTATAATGCACATTTCCTGACCCACTATTTAGTCAACCATATTTCCACAGTTGTACCATATTTCCAAAATTGTAAATTCACCCTGACTTTGAGCTTTGATTCTCAGACTCAACTCCTCCTGGATTTCAGTAGAAAGGGCCAAAGGGGCTGTCTTGGGTAGAGCAGGGGAAAGAGAGGCAATGGAGAAGCCAGAACAGGAAAAGATCACTGGAGTGGAAGTTGAAAGCACTAGGTTCTGGTCTTTGCTCTGCCACTGACTAAATGTGTGATTTGAGCCAGTCACTTCCTTTTTCTGAGCATTTCCACAAGGAGGATTGGAGTGAATATGCTCTAAGGCCCTTTCCGGTCAAACATTATTGGACTCTGTGACTTTGTGTTGGATGTTTCTATAAAGGTTAATCAAGAAAATGCTGAAGGCTTGTGGGTATTAATGAAGCTTTCCCCTCTGGTCTGCCTTTAGGAGGCACTTGCTCAAGTTTGTGCTTGGCTGTGCTAAGGCCTGAGAAAAATAGCTTGGAAGAGAGTATCTGTGTCCTTACTAAAGGAACACAAGCTGAACTTGAATAGGTAGTACTGACTCCTGCTTAGGCCTGGAGGTTACTTTTTTAACAGCTTTATTGAGATGTTGTTCATATACCATACATTCATCCATTCAAAATACAGGGGTGGGCAAAAGTAGTTTTACAGTTGTTTGTATGGAAAATAATGCAATAATTAATAAATAATAATATAATAAACTCTGTGTTTCATGTACTCACAACTGTAAACCTACTATGCATATAGTTCAGTGGTTTTTAGTATATGCACAGAGTTATTAACCATTACCACAATCAATTTTAGAACATTTTTATCACTCCCCAAAATACCCTGTACCCTTTAGCTGTCACTCCCCCACCCCAAACTCCCTACCCCACCCAGTCTTAACAACCACTAACATTTCTATTTCAATGGATTTGCCTGTTATGGACATTTTATGGAAATGGAATCATATGATGTAGTCTTTTGTAACTGGCTTCTTTCACTTAGCATAATGTTTTAAAAGTACATCCATGTTGTAGCATGCATCAGTCTTTCATTCCTTTTTTATGGCTGAATAATATTCCATTGTATAGATATACAACATTTGTTTATCCATTCATCAGTTGATGGATATTTGAGTGGTTTCCACTTTTTGCCTATTATGAATAGTGCTGTTGAACATTCACATACACTTTTTTTTTTTTAATCCTCATCCAAGGATATTTGTTCCATTGCTTTTCAGAGAAAGTGGAAGGGAGAGAGAGACAGAGAGAGAGAGAGAGAGAGAGAGAGAGAGAGAGAGAAACATCAATGTGAAAGAAACACATTGATTAGTTGCCTCCCACATGTGCCCTGACCAGGGCTGGGGATCAAGCCTACAACCGAGGTATGTGCCCTTGGGCAGAATCGAGCCCAGGACTCTTCAGTCCGCAGGCCGATGCTCTAACCACTTGGCAAAATCTGCTAAGGCTCACATGCGCTTTTTTTGTGTGGACATTTGTTTTCAGTTCTCTTGGGTATATACTTAGGAGCAGAACTTCTGGGTCATATGGTTACTCTGTAGGACTTACAGACTGCTTTTGTAAAGTGGCTGCACCATTTTTATAGCCCCACCAGCACTGTACGAGGGTTCTAGTTTCTGGAGGCTACTTTTTAATCCAGACATATTGGTAGAAAATATTTTCCAGGGTTGAGGGCTTGGAGAAGTCATCTCCCTGGGATAGTTTGACCATGTAATATTAAGTTTTCAAGGGGCTAATTTTTATAAGCAAGTCACTTCCATTTTGTTACACTGTGGTTAGAGCCTGGGTGAAGCTGCCTTGGGGAAAGCCACCATTGGCCTTTGAAATCTACAGGAATTCAGTGGAAACACTTCCAGCATATATAATAAAGTAACTTCTGATAAGATGCCATAGGTGTCTAGTGGGCTCATATCAGTTTTAACCCTTTTAAATCTATTTTCTGTCAGCACTAGATCATTTCTAAGTTGGAGGGAGTGGATGGGATCTTGGCATTTCTGCCCACTCAGTCTCAGTCCAGTCCTTGTCCAGCCTGGGAATTCGGGTAAGAACAAAAGAAGTCAAAAAGAAACCTAGTGCTTTAAATAGGGTGAACATATATACTGCTTTGCAAGGATGGTCCCAGTTTACACTTACTCTCCCAGTGTTATTAGTAGCGTGGCATCTTCACCCTCAAAAGTATCTCAGTTTGGACAGTAAACTGTATGGTCACTTCAGCTTTAGGCTGCAAACATATAATGCCCTGCATCAAACTCAGAGCTATAAAGCCACAAAATTTCATATCTTGCTGAGCTTATCTCTCACTGGGATAAAGAAAGGATCTCTCAAACTTGCTGAAAGTTGGCTCCAAAATGACAGAGTGAGCCAGGATCATACACAATAGAAACAAAATGCTGATGAGATTCAAACTCTAGGAAAGTGCACTTTGGAGAAGGGGGGTGGGTGGGACGGAGTGTGGGGATGGAAGTTTATGCAGGGAAAGCTTCCATGGATGAGGTGAAGCTTAAAGAAAACCTTGAATGAAGAATAGGATTTGGCCGTTCCAAGTTCCCTGACAGACCAAGGTCCCTAATATCCTTCATCCTTGTTCTAATTAAAAGGCACTGTGCTCCCTTGTACTTGGGCAGACAATTCACATGACCTCCCAGTTCATTTGGCAGCACTTGGGAGAAATCTGGCCTTGCAATCAGACTAAATGATGTGTTACCCTACACTTAATCTCCACCATCCATCAAAATCCAGGGACCTTGGCCTCAGCTCCTCGACAAGAGGCCCACAGTACCTGGGTAGGATTTCATCCAGGGAATGAATGCAAAGCCCCTAATTCTCCATCCATCTCAGCCCTCTGTAAACATTTAAAGACTGTAGCCAACAGCAAAAGAACTGCCAACCCAAATGAAAGCAGTGAGTCAGCAAAATAAAGACAGATGGCAATGGATTAACTGTAGCATAAGCGGCAAGAAGCAGACCCTCCTTAGTTCTAACCAGATCGCCTCCCCTCAGTTTTAGGTGACTTAGTGCTCACACAGAGCCCCTAGTGAACTATGCTGGGGGTGGAAGAGATTATTTGTTGCACATAGGGTGTGTGTAGCCATAGCAATCTAGGAGAACACTGCTTCAATCTATTGTCTCTGGGTGGTCCAAACACAGGGAGGGACACAGAGAGGACAGGACAGATGGGAAAACATTGATCAGGCTTTCCCCCAAGCTATTACACCTCCCTTGTCACAGGGCTATTTCCTTAGATGGCCTTATTCTCAAATATTCTGCTCTGTTGCCCCTTAACCATACTTATGGGAACACATATTCTAGTTTGTGGTAACACCATCATTGTCACCATAACTTGCTCTTTTCTTGCCCATTGTTTACTCAAGCTTGAAGTTTGGAAATGGTAAAAGGTTGAAATTATGTCTAAAAACAATTTTTGTAATTGTATGTGAATTTCTTTTATCCATGTCTATGATGATGAATTCCCAGCACTGTGCTTCCTGGAACATAGGAGGTACTCAATAAATATTTGTCAAATAAAAGAAAGTGGATTAATGAAAGCTCTTATAGAAAATGTGGCCTGAACACCATAATCAAGATAGGGCCCCCAGTGAAGTAAGATCCTTTGTGTAAATGTCTTTATTCAATCAAGAAATCAGTCAATCAACAAGCATTTCCTAGCATTCCTCCAGGTACCCAACATATTGTGCTCACCTATCACCTTGGCTACAACAAGATTCACTCAAGACTTTTTTCAAGAGGCTATCTTCTTAAACTGACCTATATTTTCATGTTGGCTTCCCATATTCCTAAAATCTTTGATGCTTGGGGTTCCTTAGAAGAACTCCCAACAAATAATAACTGCTTTTTTATGATGAGCAGTCCTTAGAGAAGTGGAAAATTCTTAAGAATAATTCCAGACAATTCTTGGATATGGACAGGAATGGAAATAGAAATAAACACTTGGCTTATCTCAGCAGGAAAGGAATAATCATTAGAGCATGGTGGAGTTGGGGGTGGAGAATGAAATATTTCCCACTTTATACCCACCAAGAGAGTTCTAAATGTGGACACAGTGTCCCACATAGACACCAGACTATGAGCTCCTCAAGGGTGATAACTGTGTGACTGAGACACATTTGCTGTAAGCAAAGCAACTTCAGAAAGGTCTGAAGTAGGCTGCCTGGCGATATCAGCCCATTGCCCTTTCCCAGCATCCTGGGGCCCACATGGGCCATCTCTTTTCCTTTAGTTCTGTCTTAAGCAGGTGGCAAAAAGTGGATATACTTTTGGTACTGCTTCCTCTGACCTCACTTCAATTTCAGAAGTGTTTTTATACTTACAGTTTCATGATCACTTCTTCAAAGAGGAGCCCAGGAAGTGACACCATCTTTTCCAGGAATTAAATTCACAGTGAACAGGAAAACCCTCTGTCAATAGTTTGATTTTTGTCTCTAGAAATAGTCTTCTATCTGACTGTAGCTTAGGGTGAAGGTGGGGGCTGAGAAGTGGGCAGGAGCCTCCCCTAATACTCATGGTGTTCCATGATTTTGGTATGTTTCTCTTTCAGTTCGGCCTGTGTTCTGCTTTCCTTGGACCTGACTGCTAACCACAGAAGTTTCCAGAAGAGAACCTAGGGAAGCAATGCATAGATGCTGCCAATTTCATAAACTACTACTTTAGTTCATATTCTCAAAACTTTTCTTGGACAAAAGTAATTAAAAAACCCCACAAAAACCTACAGGGTCAATGGTGAATAAAAGGAGAGAATTGAGGGGAAATATGAAGATAGAGGGAAAGGTGTTTCAGATTAGATTGAAAACAACTTTTTCAAGAAAACAAGAGAAGTGGAAGTGTGGGATGAGGTTTCCCCCTTTCACTGCAGAGAAGGAAAGGGCCCCTGTGTAGGAAAGCTGCTTTTAAATAGAAAAGCAGTCTGTAGACCCTTTAACTCCAGTTAGTCTCAGCTCCTTTATAGCTAACTCTTGGCCTTGTCTCCTTTGGGATTGAACCTTCTAGATCCATGCTGGAGTGCAGGGTTGAAAGGAAAGTGGGAAGGACTCTACCCCAAAGGATGGCCATTGTAATTACACATTTGAAGGGTTTTGATTCTTTTAAAAATAAAATAAAAAAATTCAAGCAAGGGTAATTGTTTTTCCTTCTTTTTAAGACCTCAAACCTCAGGCAATAGACTGGTGGGAGCTCCTTTGTTAAATCTGCCTGCCAGCTTATGTGTTGCTACCTCCAATAAAATTTCTATTTTATTCCTACTGGGAATGCCAAGTACTATGTTAGGCACTTGGAAGTACAATTATGAACCAGACATGGTCCCTGCCCTCAAGGAATTTATAGTCTAATAGTGGGGAGAGACAAGCAGATGGCTAATTATAACATGGAATGATGAGTGCGGGAAGTTTCTGGGGGAGGACAGAGGATGAACATTTAAATCATGCTGGAGGGTCAGGGAAGGCTTCCTGAAAGACATGATGCATAAACTGAAGAATGAGTAAGAGTTAGCCAAATGAAAGGGAAGGAGGAAAGGATATTCCAGACAGATGGGCTTTGCAGGAATAAAGCTTTCAAATAGAGATTAAAGCAAGAATTTATAAAATATACAATCACAAAAAATAGAAAGTTGATCCATACAAGCAAAAGCTTGATCTTTGGAAACACCATTGAAATGGGTTAGCAAGTTAGCAAGTTGGTTAAAACACACACACAAAACACCCCCAGAAACAAACAAAAATATTCAGGAGGGAAAAGAGATAGAGAGAGGGAGAGGGAGAGGGAAAGAGAGAGAGAGAACAACATAGAATATATTAAATAGTATAGGAAAATATTAAATATCCTTAGCAATAACAATTGTATAAATCCTGGTATAGGTATAAAATTATAAATAACTGGTATTTTATATTAATATTTATACCAATGAATTTGGAACCTCAATGAAATGGACAGTTTCTTAAGGGAACATAAGTTACCAAAATTGGCTTGAGAAGGTGAAAATGTGACTACACCAATAAATTAGAGAAGAAATTGAAATAGAATTAGACGCATACACCTCAACCCTCTTTACACATACACAAAGGTTTTAAAGGTAGATTGTACAAAACCTTTAAGAAACAGATAATCTCCTTGTCAAATGAACTGCTTCAGAGCCTTGTGAAAGATGAAAAGCTTCCAAATGATTTTCCAAAACTATCATTACACCAATATCAAATTGTATGAGAATAAAAAAATAACACTATACAAAAGCCTTAAATAAATTATTAGCAAATCAGATCCTGTACTTTTGAAAATAATAATATGACCAAGTAGGGTTTAATCTCAGAAAAGCAAGATTGGTTCACCATTAGAAACTATGTCAGTGCAATTCATTACATTTGTATATTAAAGAAGAAACCCCATATGATCATTGTAATATATACAGCAAAAATATTTGACAAACTCAGCACCTATTTGTTCTTAGAAAATTCTAAGAAAACTAGGAATAAAAGAAAACTTAAATTTGATAAAGAGTATCTTCCAGAAATCGACAAAAAACTGCATACTTAAAGAGGTAGCAAGCATAGGTTAAAAACAATCTCTGAAGCTAGATAGAGGAGGTATGAATCTCTATTCAGCGATTTAGATGTGTGACCTGGGCCAAGGTACTTAGCTTTTCTGTGCTTCAGTTTCCTCATCTGTAAAATGAAAATAATAATATCTATCTCATAACATTGTACAAATATTAAATAATTTATAAAGTGTTAATAATAGTGCTTGGTACATAGACACATTTCATAAGTGTTTGTTAACAAGTTTTCAAATATTAGATGTTTTCTCTCAGTCAGGGACAAGACAGTAATGTCTAGTACTGTTGTCACTCTACTACTCAACGTTTTACTGAAGGTCCAAGTCAATGTAATAGAACAAGAAAAATAATTAATAAAGCCAAAATGAGGAGAGGAAACAAGATGGGAGCATAGGTAATAGCTGTACCTGCCGCCTCCCACAACCACATCAAAATTACAACTAAAATACAGAACAATCATCACTCAGAACCTCCTGAAATCTAGTTGAACAGAAGTCCTACAACCAGGGAACTGAAAAAGCATCAAGACCGGTAGGAGGGGCAGAGACCCGGGTGGATCAGGGCTGGATCAAGGAGGCCCGGCCGCGGGCCCACACCCACTGCTGCGGTTTAAACCTGGGAGGGATATCTCAGCAGAGGAGGTTCCCTGGAGGAATGAGGGGTCGCAGCCTCACATCAGGCCCCCCCAGCCCAGGGCTCCAGGGAGGGAAGAGAAATCCCCACAACTTTGGGCTGTGAAAGCCAGTGGGGACTGTCACTGAGGGACACAGAGGGTGCAGGAGCCCCAGGCAGCTCCTCTTAAAGGGCCCATGCACAGACTCACTACGAGGCACTCCCTCTGAGCCCCAGACCTGGGCAGCAGCTTGAAAGGAACCTGGGACACTTGAGGAGGAAGTAACCTGCCTGAAATTCAAGCAAGAGGTGGAGGGGCAGCTTTTTCCCAGGCAGAAGAGCTGCCAGAGGCCATTGCTCCTTTGGCGAGCCCTCCCCGCACAGAGCCATATTTGAATCTCCAGCACCTGACTCACACCTTTGGCCCTGCCCTGGTGATTCCTGGAGACCCTGCCCCTCCCTCCTTGCAAGCTCATCCAGGCCATTTCCAGTGGCTTTTCTATGAAAGTGGCCTCTCCAGCCTTATGTTTAGGACTTTCCTAAAATCTCTCAAGCAGCAGTGGGCCCCATACACCTTGATAAGCAGCCCCAGGCCTGGCACTAGCGGCAGCCTGCATTGGTTCATAGCTTGGCCTCTCCTGGACAATGCCAAGCCCAGCACAAGTAGCAGCCAACTACAGTTTGCTGTCTATCTCATACTGCGTGGCCTTGGGCAAGGCACTGGCAGAGGCTGACTTTCCACCTCCCGGGAGGCCCCAGAGACAGTGCACCTGGTGGTCAGACTCAAACACACTGGATTACAACCCTACCACATCCACCAGTGACACACTCAAGGGGCGCACTTGGTGAACACCAAAGCTCCAATGAAGTAAATCCTGCTCCATAGGGGGGTCTCCAGCACAGCAGCTCTTTGGCTGTAGTTGCAGCTGGTCCTTACAGCTGATTGGCCTGGGGGTCAATTCCTCCCAGTGATGCCAACAGCAACCAAAGCTAAACTACAACAGGACAGTGCGCACAGCCCACACAGGGGAGCACCTAGAAGGCCCAGCTCAGGTGACTGGGGAGGCTGAGCCACTGGGCCCTACAGGACACCTACTACACAAAGCCACTCTACAAATTCCAGGAGACAGAGCAGCTCTACCTAATACGTAGAACCAAACACCAGGAAGCAGCCAAAATCTGGAGGCAAAGAAACATGTCACAAAGGAAAGAACAGAAGAAATCTCTAGAAGAGGAACTCAGTGAAATAAATCCAAGCAAGCTAACATATAAAGAGTTAAGAATTTTATATAAGGATGCTCAAGGATATTACTAAGAGTGTGACGAAAATAACTGAGAAAATCGATGACATAATAAAGTACCAATTTGAAATGAAGGCTACAGGAACTGAAATGAAGAATAATTTACAAGGAATCAACGGCAGAGTAGAGGACGCTGAGAATCAAATCAGCAATTTGGAACATGAAGAAACAAAAAACACCCAACCAGAAGAGCAAAAAGAAAAAAGAATCCAGAAATATGAAGATAGCATAAGGAGCCTCTGGGACAACTTAAAGCTGCCCAGCACTCATATTATTAGGGTGACAGAAGGAGAATAAAGAGAGCAAGAAATTGAAAACCTATTTGAAAAAATAATTACAGAAAAAATCCCCTACCTGGGGAAAGAAATAGACTTACAAGCCCAGGAAGCACAGAGGGTCACAAACAAGAGGAACCCAAAGAGGCCCACAGCAAGACATCATAATTAAAATGCCAAAGGTTACAGACAAAGAGAGAATCTTAAAAGCAGCAAGAGAAAAGCAATTAGTTACCTCCAAGGGAGCACCCATACGACTGTCAGCTGATTTCTCAACAGAAACTCTGCAGGCCAGAAGGGAGTGGCAAGAAATATTCAAAGTGGTGAAAAACATGGAACTACAACCAAGATTGCTCTACCCAGCAAAGCTGTCATTTAGAACTGAAGGTGAGATAAAGAGCTTCACAGATAAGCAAAAGCTAAAGGAGTTCATCACCACCAAACCAGCACTACAGGAAATGTTGAAGGGTCTTTTTAAAAAAGAAGCTAATGAACAAAAGAATCTGACAAACTAAATAGATCCAGAGACATTGATGCAGGCAACAGACGATCATATTTCAGAGGAAAGAGGGAAGGGGGGTGGAAGGTGGGAAGAGACTAACCAAAGAAGTTATGTGCATATATGCATAATCCATGGACACAGTCAATAATGGGGTAAAGGCCTGGGGAGGGGGTGGGAGTGGGGTGGAGGGGGTCACTGGGGGGGGGATGGGACACCTGTAATACTTTCAACAATAAAGATAAATTAAAAAAAATAGAGTAAAAAAGAAATGAACAAAACTGCCGATATATGCAGATAATATAATAATCAAACCAGGAATTAAGTAGACTTCAGTTCAGAGAGGAAGTAAAAGAAAGTGGGATAAATGGGTAAAGAGGGTCAAAAGTTTTTAAAAAAAATTATACACTCTAGGACATTTGGGTATCACTAATTCTTCTAGACATTTCTAATTGGATGTCTCATCATCATTTCAAATTGAACATTGAATTCATTATTTTTCCTCCTTGCCTAGTTTTCCTCTTGACTTCCATTTTTCTGTCAATGACACCACCACTTTCCAAGTCACCTAGACTCAAAACTTTGGAATTCTTTTGGGCTTTTCAAACAGTGGCTTTACCTCAGTCCCTCTCCAAGTCACTGAGTGCACCACAGACCAATCTTACTCTAAGACCACTATGCTCAAGTCATTCTCTTGTTTGAAAGTCTTGATGGCTTCTCACTTCCTATCATATCCAATCTAAACTCCTTTGCTTAGTGGTCAAGGCCTTTTACCATCTAGCTGCACCCAACCTAACAAAGTTTATTTTTTTTTGCTACCCTCTGCTTTTGTAATACCAGTATCCTCAGCATCTTCACACATCTCCTTTCCCTTTTTTTTAAAAAATATATCTTTATTGATTTCAGAGAGAGAAAGGGAGAGAGAGAGAGACAGACAGACAGAAACATCAATGATGAGAGAGTCATTGATCAGCTGCAGCTCGCAACCTGGGCATGTGCCCTGACTGGGAATCTAACCCGATCTCCTGGATCCTAGGTCAATGCTCAACTGCTGAGCCATGCCCGGCTGGGCTCCTTTCCTTTTTAATTCAATGTCCTTGTTTAATTCTGTGCCTTGTACTGTCCTGTCTCTCTCCCTCAGTGTCTCCAAATCTTCTCCCATTCTTCAATGATTAGGTTAAATAGTGCCTTAATGATACCACTTATTGAACACTTAACTATGTGCCAGGTACTGTACTCATTTAATCTTATCAGCAACCTTATGTAATAAGTATTTATTAATTTTCAATCCATTTTATGGATTGGGTATGGTGATTTGCTCAATGTTCACATTGCTAGTAATGGTAGATCTGGAATTTGAACCCACCCCAGAGCACATGCTCCTAACCTCTCTGTTCTGATGCTCTAGGATACCTCCCCTGGCTGCATCAATCCTCACTGACCTTCTCTTCATTGTTTCGCCTGCTGTGCATTATTGTCTACTGTGTACAAGTTTAGCTCCCAGCAAAACTGTAGGTTCTTGGAGGTCAGGGCCCATATCACATACTTCTCTGTGTCCCCACAGAGCTGAGCCCACAATGGGCCCTTGATTAATTGGTAGACATTGATCAATTATAGCTAAATATGTAAGAATTTGGTCTTAGCATCCAGTCTTGGAGAAATAAGGCTTGAGTAGCTTGAGGATAACACAGCTCTCCCCATTCAAAAGCCTGGGTTTTAGCTCCAGAAAGGGAAGGGAGAAGTAGAATTACTAAATTTTTCAAGCTCAATCTCCTCTCATCCCATACTGTCACCCCTGATAATCAGGCTTTTCTCCACCTTGCTTAGATCAATGTTGCATGATGAATCTTTCCTTTACATAGGATGAGACCTGGCCAGATTTTGTTAGAATGTGAAAATGGAGCCAAATCTGTCAACTTACAATTGTGCAACATCTGACTCCTGGGCATTTTCCAGAAGTGAGCCAGGGGAATACTAATAGTTGTCCCACCTACCTCACAGGGTCATGGTGAGAATCAAGTGAGATAATGGATATGAGCATACTTTGGAAAGTAACAATGAAAAGCAGCTTGCTTCTTGAGCCTGGAGTGGAACATTTAGAGCTCTTTGGTGATATCAAGGTCTTGGCTAGGTGAAGGGTGGAGGCTCTTCTGAAATACTTGGACTCACCATTTCCCAAAGGTTGCAAGGCTTTCTTTCCAGCAATTCTTGGGAAAACTTTATCATGAGATTTCCTCAGCTTCATGGGCATTTATCCTTGACTTTTTTTTTTTCTTTTTCTAATTACACTTACTCAGCTAGTCCACAATACTCTGGGGTTTTCTGAAAGATTAAGCTAACTTTCCCTCCTTTCAGTGCATTGAAAAGACAGTATTTTGCTGGTGGCTTATATTAAATTTTTTTAAATTAAATTAAAATTTTTTGGTTGTTTAAAATATTACAGATGCCCCCTTTTCTCCCCAATGACCCATTCCACCCTAATTTTTTAAAATCCTCACCCAAGCATATTTTTTCCCATTGCTTTTCAGAGACAGTGGAAGGGGGAGAGAGAGAGGGGGAGAAAAAGTGAGGGAGAGAGAGAGAGAGATGAGAGAAACACACTGATTGGTTGCCTCCTACACATACCCCAATTGGGGCTGGGGATTGAGCCTGCAACTGAGGCACGTGGCCTTGGCTGGAATTGAACCCGGGACTCTTCAATCTGCAGGCTGATGTTCTAACCACTGAGCCAAAGCGGCTAGGGTGCTGGTGGCTTACATTTAAATTTCAAACCTTTTTCTAAGGTCAAGAGCAAGTGACATGAGGAAAACACCCTGTGAGATTGCTATCTTCTGTGGATGATCTATAAATGATGGTAGTCATTGGATGTTACTAAATAAATAAGGCATGCCTTTCTGCTTCCCCTGTAGACACCAAATCCCCTTGGAATTCAAGCATTGGAATTAGCCTCATTGGAATAAAGTTAGAGGTAAAAGAAGAGATTTTCATAAGAGAGAATATTTGGGTCCAAAAGATTCTGATTCTGAAAGTGAAGGGGAGCCAGGGGAGAGTGAGCTCAGCTTGGACAGAGAAGAGGAGAAACTGCCGACTGTGCAGGAACCTTGGCCAAAGGGCCTCAGATCAAGAATAGACTGGGCTTATAGAGGTAGCCAAAGGTATTCTGACCGGGGAGTTGAGTAAGATTTATCACCTAAGTTGGTCTAGACTGGACAGAGCTTGTCTTTGAGTCTGTTTTATGTGTTGGGCATACATTCATACTCTTTACAGTTGGAGCCTTCTATAGTGAGCCATCACTTTCAGTGAAATCGGGACAACGGGAAGTTATTCCTGGTGTCAGAACTGGGGACAGAATCTGAGAATCAAAGCTACAGAGAGTATTCCTATGCCTCTGATGGTAGCCATGCAGTCAGAAAATAGCAGCCCCCAGCTCCTGGGCCACTGGCCATCCTGTCTGTATTAAACAGTGTGTACCTTGCTAGCTTTCCAGGAAGCTCACCATTGCACACCATCTCATGGAGTCCTATGCCAGTAGATTTCATGCTCCATACCTATTGCTCCACTTTTGGTTCTAGAACACTTCCCTGATGAGCTGCTGCATTGAACTATAGCAACATTGTAAGGGTATGTGTGTGTGTGTGTAGGTTTTAGGGGGTTCTGGAATGGCCTCAGCCTCTCTGACTGCAGGCTTCAGAGGGTGCTAGTGCCTATGAATTTTGTTCAACTGTGACTGCTGGACAGAGAGAGATGAGAATAGGCCCCTGCTTGTTCTGTCCCATACTCCCCGTTATGATACGCAGTGAAGCAAATCATTTGGGCAACTGCCTGACCTTAATGGGAAAGAAAAGACTCCTCTTTTGCCTGAAAGGAACATCCAAGTATGTGCTTACTGTTTAGTTTTCCTGGAAAAATAATTTATCTGGCAGGCAAAAGATGGTGAATTTGCCTTAAGAAAAAGACTGTGTCATATCCATAACTCCTGCAGCCCCCTCTGTGCATTTCCATGGCTGAAAAGCTTACATTCATTGGAAGAGCAACCAACCATGTGCTAGGAAAAGTTTTTAGTTTTTATTTAAAGAAAACTATGCTGCATAAAGGAAAATTGAGATACATTATTGGGAAGCTCTTTGGGGATAATCCAGCAATCCACTGAAACCCAGAGATTTCTGAAGGAGAATATAAAACAGGTCTGATTGCTCAGTGTTACAATTTTAAGGAAACTCCGCCTTCTTGGAATTCTGCTCTTTAGGAATTCATCCTTTTGTGTTTGAAAGACCTTTTGAGTCTTCCAGAGTCATGTGTGGAAGAGTAAAGTATGCCTGAGAAGGATCTCACTTTAAACCAGATCAGGTGATAACAGCTCTCTTCAGTGAAGATGAATATCCTTGGGATGGGAGAGAAGGATCTCTGGGATCAGCAGGAATAAGAAGCCTGAGTGACAAGAGTAAACAAGGGAATGAAAGGAGAACTGAGTGGGCACCAAGACTAGGCTAATTTAGGATATCCTAGATGAAGAGAGACTTATAAACCACCTACAGCAGTGTCTTTCCAAAAATACCACACATTTTTAAAACATTGGAACCCTTTGTTCAAACCAGAACTCCATTATGCATAAAATGAACACAAGTGGGGTTACTCTGCTTAAAGTGGGGTTAAGAATCCTGGGGATCTCTGTCTACTAAGCCTCTCTTTCTGCTGCTGAGGCTAAGAGAAAAGTGAGGTAGCACTATACTCAGCTGGATAGTAAGAACCGATGTTCAACATAAATTTGGGAAGTTGATTTGTTAAATACAGTCATTATTAAAAGTTAAATTACATAAAGTTACAATTAAGTTATATTAAGGATAAAGCTAATGAAAATGTAATACTCATCACTTTCTCATGATTTTACTACACTTTACTATTATCTATGCTTGTGAATTACATCTGTTGTATCTGTGTGGTGGAGATACTCTACAATGATATTCTGCTGCTTATTTCTTTCTAACTCCTTGTTCAGTGTTGTCATGCTGGGAACTTGAAATTAGCCATAGTGGGAGTATTTACACCCTGGAGATCATCAAGTATTATAAATCAGCACTCTTCCCCCCAGCAACTGAGAGATCCAATTGGTAAACATTTCCAGGCATACCACGGACTACACTGTAAGTCCTCACTTCTCTGGAAGCTATACTTCCAGGAGCCTCGACCATGAGGAACATAGCTTAGGACTCAGAAGAGGAAGAGGAAACGCAGCCGAGTGACCATTACCATAACACACACGCACTTTACTCTTTGGAAGAGACAAGTCACTGCATGGCCCCAGCCCAGGCAAATATGTGTTAAATAGTGGGTCAGATGAGAAGCAACATGGTGACAACAGCATGAATTGACAGCTGACATTGGGAGGTCCTGGCATTACAATTTTGAGCCTTACATGTACTCCAAGGGCAAACAACCCATGTTATTCCTAAGAGCCTCAAAGAGCTCACTGTATCACAGCCCAGCACAGTTCAGGAAGTGGTAGTGTTGATCCTTATGACCTCCTCAAAATGGTCTAAATTTCAACAGAACAAGGTCCCCAAGAAGGCTCCAGGTCTGTGGAGTTCACCAGTGTCCACAGCACTTGGCACAGTGCTTTGTGCATAGAAGACCCTTAAATAATTATTTATGGAAAGAATGAAACCAATTTTCGTAAACAAAGTCCTTGCCTATTTCGCCATTATTTCCAGTAAAGGTAATTCAGGATGTTTTTGTTTCAGAAAGCAGTAGAGTATGGACACATTTGAAAAGCTGTTTATCCAAAACTGAGCTCCAAAAGTATTGATATCTGAAGAGGTAAGTGGCCATTATTGGATAATTCATTGGTGTAAGACCTCCAATGCCCCAATGGTGCCTGATAAACAAGAAATTATTTCATCCAGAAGGTGAGCAGATTGTTAGTAGCAAAGGTCCTACCCTTACTGTCCCTATGGCAAACATGTTTACCATTTCTCTTCTCTCTTCTGTGATGGCTCCCTTCACTTTCTAGTCCCTCATCCCACTCCCCTCTACCTCCCTTTCTTCCTCTGTCCTTCTCATGCCCTCAGCCTGTCAGTCATCACTTAAATGCCCACCATGCAAAGTCCTGACTGAGTCCCCATGGGCTGGATATTGCTCCCCCATACCCAAACAGTGTCTTTAGTAAACAAGTCCATTTGTCTACAGTCTTTACAAAGGAAACCCATCTAAAGCGAAATACTTCCCTTTTTGCATTTCTCAGTTTGTACTGATGTGTGTGTGTGTCCTAAATAACTGTGCTATCCAAAGCACCTTTTATGCCTTTTTATGTCTTCACAACCAAATTTGGCATATCTGGAGTTTACAGCATTGCAGAAGAGGAGCTTGAGCATATTTCCTGATTTTAATAAAGCCTTTTTGGGTTACAGTGACCCAGATGCAACTATCTAGCTATTTAGGCAGACTCCAAAAGAAGCCTAAGCAGGAATTTCTGGGTTAACTGAAGGCTTTCATCAGAAAAGATCCAACTTGGTAGGTCATGTGGCTCAAATTGTATGGGTAATTGTTATGATGGTGCTCTTTCATTCTCTGGTGGTAAGTTTAGTGATCCAACTGTTGTTCTTCAGGGACATTTTGGGGTCCTTCTAAAGGATTTTGAGGTTTGTGGCCAACCCTAGTGAGATTTGTTATTTCTCTCCCATGGTTCTGCAGGAGACTGCCCTCAGGTGAGTGGTGAGACTGGGTTCTATAGACTGACTTCATAGCTATCCCAGACAACCTCATTTTGCAGACAAATCTCTCACCATAAGAGTTGAATAAATAGGGAGAGACAATTTGTGAGTATGAGTTAAGAAAAGTAATCAAAGATTCTAGCAAGCCAGCTGACTTCTAGAAGCTCTGCTACTAAATAGGTGAACAGCATTGGCAACGTTACTTAACTTCTCTGTGCCTCGGTTTCCACATCTGTAAAATTAGGTTAATGATAGCACCTAACTCACAGTGTTGTGGTGAGGATTAAATAAACAATATATCTAATATGCTTACTGCAGCACTTAGTACATAGTATGTGGTTTAAAGGTGTGGGGTCAGTTAAAAGTTTTAAAAAATTCAAAATTGTGGTCTTCTTAATAGACATAGCAGAGTTGGAATAAAGTGTATTGCAAGATTCTTGAGGCCTGATCCCTCTGCTGTGAGACCTGTGACTGCCCCCTGTCATTGTGGTCTGTGTGTCTGTACCACTGAATAGTGGGGCATGTGGAAGTGTCTCTGATTTAGCAAGCCCAGAGAAAATGGTCATGGTAACAACAATGTTAGGGAATTGGGAACTGTGGTGACAGCTTCCGAATGTCACAATCATTAGGGTCAGTGTGTGCCTGTGGGGCCACATATGAGAATCCCAACCCAGGCCTTTCATGCACTTGCTGACTTGGCCTCTCCAGGTTCTACCAGTAACTCAGGGGCCATGTTGGCAGGCCCTGGTCTCCCCCTGGCACGCTTTTCTTACCCTACCTCCTGCCCACCCTCCAGCCTTATGCCAAAGACTCCACACAGATCTACCAACTTTTCTCTCTGTGTTTTTTTTTTCCTTGACACTCACCCAAGGACATGCTTAGAGAGAGGAAAGGGGCTGGAGGGAGGGAAGGAAAGAGGGAGAGGGAGAGAGAGAGAGAGAGAGAGAGAGAGAGAGAGAGAGAGAGAGAGAGAGATACATTGATGGGTTGCCTTCCTTATGTGCCCCAACCTTGTATAGAACCTACAACCCAGGTATGTGCCCTGACTGGGAATTGAACCGGCAACCTTTTGGTGCACAGGATGACACTCAACCAACTGAGCCACTCCAGCCAGGCTGTTTGTTTTTTGACATTAAGTGAAAAGCTAATCTTCTTAAAAGAGCAGAGATCCTGTCTCTACCTCCACACCACTTCGATTTAGAAAAGACAGGGGACTTCAGTGTTTCACAATGAAATGTGAACATTTCAGGCAATGTGACAAGCCAATGGAGTCCTCTGGCATTTTTAGTTCCTCATATGACATAGAGACCCTGCTTCCTACTCTACCTAGTGACAATTCTGAGGGTGATTTAGATGCAGAACTGGGTTTTCCAGGACTCCTGAAGGGACCTATCTGAGGTCAGTGCATGTCTTCATGGGTCTTTGGGCACTCAAGGCCTCACAGAACTCTGGATCTTGTCTCATAATTGTCCTTGAAACATTGTAATTGGGATTCCTAGGACTGCTTCTAGTAGGGGTTCAACTCCACAAATGCTAAAAGAGTATTTCTGGAGGAAAAGTATTTCTTCAAGTCCATATCAGGAATGATAATAGGATGGCTGCCTCCCAAGGTTTGCAAGCTGTGCAGGACTTAGCTACAAAAAAAAAAAAAAGAAAAAAAAGAATCCAGTCCCTTTTTGTTGTTAATTGTGCCAATGCTTTCATTTTTCAGGCAATTTCAGTTCAATCCCAGATCTGGTTTCTAGAACCACATTTTTCCAATCAAATCCTTCCCATTTACAGAGAGGGGCCTTATGTTTGAGTGTGGGGTTTGAATTTGCCCAGGTGCTGGCAGTTAGGGAGGGTTTTCATATTCAAAGCTGCACATGCTTTGGAAATGTGACCCTCATGATTGCAACAGGAGGCAATCATCTTTGGCGGGGAGGGGCAGGAGCAGAGGCTCACATGGGAGATTGCAGGCTCTGTCCTTGGACCTCAGCATTTCTCTGGCGTCTTGCCTTATCTCTGTGTATTCTCATGCCTTTAGCTAGCACCATTAGTGGAACTTCCATTCCTCAGAGCAATCCTGTCACTGGAGCCCCAGACCTGCTTCTCCAATTGCTTATGGCAGCATTGTCCAAGCTTGGGAAGTTGTTCGAAAAATACCCAAGTGATTCTTACGATCAGACAAGTTCAGGAAGCCCAGGCAATTTTCACCCAAATACCCCCCCACCCATCACCCCAAGCACAATGTGATTAAAGCCATACACTCATTCTAAAAGCAACTCATCCTAAAAACTGCTGAAAGAATAAGGAAGATCTACATGTGGTCATGTGGAACAATCTCCAAAAAGGCATGTGAAGTGATAAAAAAAGCAAGCTGCCAACATTACTGCGGAAGCTTGCTTACCTGGCCTCTGTGGAGCTAACTCTCAGGATTAAAGTATGCTCTCCATTTCCTCCATAAAACACACTGCCATTGGATGCACTGGTATGCTTCTGCCTAGTAAATCCAGGTGCTTCTGCTTTAACTGAGTTTCAATTAACTGACCAACTACTCCTCCAATTACACAGATAAGAGAGAGCCTATTGTAGTTAACAAAACAATTTATAGCTTAAACCCATCTATTTAAAAAAAATGATCTACAAATACATATGTAGGCTTGCAAATGCACGTCAAATTTCAGGAAATGTGAACAGCGGTTGCTTCCAGGGAGGAAGTACTGTGTCTGGGGTAGAAGGGTTCACTATATACCCTTTTGTACTGTTTTAACTTTTTACTATGTTCATGAATTACTTTTCCTAAATTTTTATCTTGAAAATTTTCAAACATACAAAGAGATTGAAAAGGTAGTACAATGAACACACCTATCTATACCCATCAAAATTCCACTATTAACATTTTGACATATTTGCCATTTATACACTATGTATCTATATTTATATCAATCAATCTACCTATCTACTTACCTGTCTATTCTTTGTTGAATCACTTGAATGTAAGTTATATGCATTGTGATATATACTACTCTAAATTCTTCAGATGACTCTACTAAGACACCACAAACCATTATCCCACCTAAGAAAATAAATAATCTAATATCATCTAATTTCCAATCCATATTCAAGTTGTCCCAATATCCACCAAATGTCTTTTACAGGTGTTTTGTTTTTTTTAATAAAAAAGAATCCAGAATCAAGATTTGTGCATTGCATTTACTATGTCTCTTTAATGTTGTTTAATCTAAAATGAAACATACTCTAGATTTTTGTGTGTGTAACATTGACTTTTTGAAGAGTTCAGGTCTGTTGTACTGTAGAATAACCCATATGCTGAATTTGTCAGTTTCTTTGTGGTATACATTATTTTTTCAATTAAAAGATGTGATAGCAGTAGTAATAAAGGAAATCTGGCCACAGCACCGTTCCAATTAGCTCATCTTCTCAGTATCTCTAGCAGTGGTTTTACTTAGTTTTCTGGTCCTTGGAGCTGATTCTTTAATCTATTCCCCCTGCATTCACCATATTCATCTAGTTCTCAAGCATTTAAATTTGCCCTTTGACATGCCTCATGTTTCTCTGCCTCACCAGTCCCACTATGTCCCTCCCCCAGGTCAGGCCTTCAATGCCTTACCCTAAATTGCTGCAGCTGCTTCCTAAATGACCCCTCTAGTATTGGAATCTTCCCATAAACATTTGTTGCCCCATGAATATAGAAGAAACACCGCTTTTGTGTAGTCACTCCTCTCTGAAAAACTGTCAATGGCTCCCTATTTCCTATTTTTCAGTAAAAGCCCATCTTTCTTCAGTCAGAGACAGCTTCGAACACAGCCTTCAGCATCAGAAACAGTTCTCTATTTAAATCCTATAGCTGCCAATTATTTGCTGAGTGGCCTTGGAGAAGTCACTTGGTTTATCTGGCCTTCCATTTTCTTATTTGTAAAATAGAAATAACAATTGTGCCTGCTTCTCAAGCTTATCCAGCACACACCTGCAGAGCTCCCACTTCTTCTAAGGGTCTCTCCAAAACCCACCCTTCCTTTGAGTCTCAGTTCAAGCCCTACTTCCTCCAGGAAGACTTCTGGTCCACAACTGCCCTCCCCCTCTGAATGTCCATAGCACTGTGGTCTGCAGGGAATAACTTAGCAGATGCTAGTTGCTATGGACTAAATGTTTGTGTTGTCCCCCTCAGAAAATTCAAATGTTGAAACCTAATCCCCAGTGTTTACATTTTCATCTTATCTGCTAGTTTGGATGACTAGGGCCCCACGAGGGCAGGAACAGATCTGTTTCTCCTAGAGCTTCCAGAGCTAGAGCCACACTGAGTACTCAGCAGCTGAGAGCTTATCATTTGACTGAATGTGAAAACGTGCTTTGTGGATCTTTAGTCTTCCTTTTAACTCTGAGAAAATATGACTCTGAGAATCTCTGCCTTGGGTGAGATAGGAAGGACCAAGGGCTGTGACTATTGTACAAATAATCATAGCAATTGCTCTTATTTATAGAGTGCCTATTATGTGCCCAGCACTTTGAATATATATTTTATTTGATTCCAACTTTACAGATGAAAAATAGAGGTTCAGAGACGGTAAGTGTCTTGTCCAGGGTCACCCAGCTATTAACTGCTGAAACTGGAATTTGAACTCAAGTCTGTCTAAATACAGAGCCAATGTTCTTTCCCTATTGCCTTGGTAGTAACAGTGAGCACTGTTAATTGAAGGAAGAGCAACTTATTAGAGTTGCTGTGAATAAGACCAGAACTTTATAAACCAGAATGTCCACTCTGATGGTAGTGTTGTATTACCAGTGATGGAGCAGCTCCCCAGAATTTGTCGTCCCTCATAAACAAGGCCTAGAGACAGGCTTCTCTGTGGCCATGGAAGAGAATGAAGCAGAGCAGCCCACACTGGAGAAGAAGTTAGGGTCTCCATCTCTGTTTCAAAGGGCCCTAAGCTGACCATGAAGGTTAATGGCAACTCCCAGAGGGTTAAAAGCATTGATAAGAAATTAAGTAGGAAAGCAAAGAAAGAGAGAATGATAAGATGGCAACTAAATGGGGAAAACAATAGGAGATTAATTTAGGAATTCTATGTTCAGGGGAATCCTGCATGAAACCCTAAATACAACACCTGTAATTGGGGAGTGGTGTGTTTGTATGTGTATATGATATTGATTTTATATGTCTGTTTGTGTATATGTGTACATTATATGGATTTTATATGCATATATGTGTGTATTTGTTTAATCTTTGGATTTAAATAAAGAACAGACCAAATTCAGAGTCAAACTGCCTTCTTCTCAGCAGCCACTTCATCACCCTGGCGTCACATTTCCCAGCTGGAGGGCAGTAATTGCATGGCCAGATCTGGACCCATCTGGGAAACACTAGGGTCTTCCTGAATCATCATACTCTATGCTGGCAGCCAAAGGCATAAGGTGACCTAAGTGAAGCCTTCACACAGGCCATATGCACAGAATCATAAAACCCCCAAGGGAATGTGGCAACAGAGGCAGAGTTGCTGTGCCTGCCAAATTTCCAAGGGGAAGAAGGAACTTGCTGCATCTGTATTTGCACCCAGCATTGGAAAAATGTATCTCAGTCACTGGAACTGAAGGGGGGTGGCCTTTACCTTTATAGGAGAGTCTCTGTTTATACAAATACTGTTGATGGCCTAATATATGTGTGTGTCTTTATGTAAATAGAATTATATATTCACTTTGCCAGATTGCATCTGTTACCTGCTTAACATTTTGCTCTGGTGCCTTAAACCAACAGTTTGAAAGGATAATCTGTTGCCTCTACATTGTTTCCAGTTTAGTATTTTGTTTTGAGTGTAAAAGAAACACACATCTGGTGCTTACCCTTGAGATAGTCACTGACTGACTGAATTATACCTGCTTACATTTGTTCATTTGTTAGAAACCATATCACTTTGACAGAGCTCATTCATAGGAACAAGGGGATGGGGTGGGGGAAGGCACACCATGGTGATATTGGTAATTCTTAGACAAACTAAGTAGTGAGCTGGCTGCTTGTAGTGCTTGCTGTTGCCAACATAGTCTTTCATTTCTTAATTCAGTAAACGTATGTCCAGTGTATCACGACCTGTGCTAGGCACAGGGGATACAAAGCAAATAAAACATGTCCTCCTTCTTGTCCCAGTTTCTCTCAAGGATCTCATGTCCAAATGAGAGGTAAGCCTCTTTAGAAAGGGCATTCAGGGATTTCTGGTCATTTTGCAGTCAGCTCCTCCTCCACTCCAAATGCATTGTTTTAAAATATTTTAAATATGTAGTAGAGATCAAAAGCAAAACCCAACAAATTCTAGTGTCAGAAATGAATAGATAGCTCAAAGCAACAGAAGTGAGCAGGAATTGCAAATGTACACTCTACAGAGGAATCAAAGGAAGACATGCATCCTGGGTGCAGGGTTTTTAAAAAATAGGATGGAGATAGGAATGGGATCTGAGCACCTATAGAAAGCCAACAGCTGGAAGGACTGGCTCGTAAATGGGGAGAGGGGCACAAAAATACACAGTTCAGAAGTGTACTGGTCACTTCGAGCTGAGAGTGGGAAGAGTCACATAAGCCAAGGTATGTAGGCAGGCCTCCCAGGTAAAACAATTCCTGCCAAATCACAGTAATAACAACACTAACCAAGTACTTAATTATGTGCTGGACCCTGTACTAAATGCTCTGTTTATATTAACTTATTATTTAGAACTGCCTTCTTTTACAGATATTGAAACTAAAGAACAGAGAGATTAAGTAACATGTCCAAGGTCACATGGCTTCTAAGTAGCAGAGCCAGAATTCAAACCCAGGTAGTATAGAACATGAATCTGTGTTTGTAACTACAACTTTAAAAATGAACTTATGACCAAATGTTCCTAAGTCCATGAGGAAATAAACCACCATGAGACTGGTACAACAAATGGGAGAATTCACATCTTAAGAACTGAATCTAATAGACAAATCTGAAAAGGACTTTAAAATAACTATGCTTAGATTGTTCAAAAAGAGGTTTTTGGTTTTTTAAAAATATATCTTTATTGATTTCAAAGAGAGGAAAGGAGAGGGAGAGAGAGAGATAGAAACATCAATGATGAGAGAGTCATTGATCGAGCCTGCAATCCGGGCATGTGCCCTGACCGGGAATTGAACCCCGATCGTGTGGATTTTAGGTCGACGCTCAACCGCTGAGCCACGCCCAGCTGGGCGAGGCTTTTGTTTTTAAAAAAAGAATTATAAGGCAAGAATAGAACAATGTGAAAATATGGTTGGAACAAAAAAAATATGATCACTGATTGGAATGGTAAAAAGAACACTCAATAGATAGATTAAAGAGCAAATCAGACACAGTTGATGCTAGGATTCATGAACTAGAACATAGGTCTGAGGAAATAATCCAGAATGCAAAACAGGAACAAAGAGAAGGGAAATATGAAAGAGACATTAAACTACATAGAGGATAAAATGAGAAGTTCTTTTTTTTTTTTTTTAAATATATCTTTATTGATTTCAGAGAGAGGAAAGGAGAGGGAGAGAGATAGAAACATCAATGATGAGAGAGTCATTGATCGAGCCCACAACCAGGCATGTGCCCTGACCGGGAATCGAACCCCGATCACCTGGATCCTAGGTCGACGCTCAACCGCTGAGCCACGCCCGGCCGGGAAAAATGAGAAGTTCTAACCAAGTGTCCAGTAAGACAGAACAGAGTGAATGGGGAAGAGGCAGTATTTGAAAATAATAAAGGAAATTTTCCAGAGTTATTGAAAACCAGGGACCCTTTAAGTTCCTGTCTTAGTATCAAGCTCAGGCACCTGCAGGTATGTCATCAGTACTCATTGGAGGAGACCAGCATCTTAGGTCTGCCACTGCTACTGTAATAGCTCAAAAGTGCTAAGTTCTTAATACAGTATAGACCAATGTTTCTCAACTTTTTAAAAATTATCACCTTCCCTCCTCCCAGGAACCTCTTAGACACGTTTTCCTAATCATCCTCCCCCCATGAAATTTTAATACCAAAGATATACTGTATACTTATTTATGTACCTTATGTATTGTATTCTATACAAACATGATATAAGCTGCTCCCATCACCTGGGAGGAAGGCTATTTTACTTTGTTCTCCCTCCTCCCTTGCCTGGCTTATTACTAATTTTTCAGGTATAATGTTAAATCCACATCCACAACCTCCCAGAATAGGTCAGACACCTATGTTATATGATCTCCTTTAAAGTTTTTATCAGAAGTGTAAGTAAATAATGATCTGTGTAATTATTGATTGAAGCAGGGTCCATGTCTCTTTTGCATTCTGCTGTGATTCCGGAGCCCAGCACAATGGCTGCCACATGGTAGATCTCAAATAGCTCAATAAATGAATTAATACAATGAGTAGATGAGAGGAAAATCACAGCCTTGGGAGGAACCTTGGAAAAGTATTTTAACTGTTCCCCAGTTTATGAGCAGAACTGTTGTGTAACTACTTTTGAAAGAGCAAAGTATGTCCTTTCCTTAAAACCACACTACAGTAGTTCCTTTTTCCTTTAAATAGTTCTCATTATTTGGAAGCAAAAGGTGGTCAGGAAGCTGTTGAGAACAGAGACAGACCGCTTTTTGAAAATATATAAAAATAACATCTAAAATCATTTCCTATTTTAGAAGAGCCAAGGAAATTGCCAGCTTCAAAGAAACCCTGTAGTAAATCCTTTTGTTACAGGGAATAATGGACCAAATTGAGTGAAGATTCTCTTTTATCCAAAACCAAAACAAACAGGTTGAAATTTGGTATGGTCACAGTAGTTACTCATATCAGCTTATGACAATTATTCAATTTTCAGAAATTTTGAGAGCTGGTTGTTAAATATAACCATTATTAAGATTAAATTATAGAAACTCACAATTAAATAAATTAAATTAAAAACAAAGCTAATAAGTACTCAAAACTCATCACTTCCTAATTATTTTACTACTCTTTACTATTATCCATGCTTTTGAGATTAGTTATGTCCTTTGCATCTGTAGTGGAACTACTATATAATGTTCTGCAACTACTCATCTCTTTGCAACTCCATGTTCAGTGATGTTAAGTTAGTAGTTTGAAATTAACCATGATGCGAGTATTTACATCACGGAAATTAGAAAATTATACAAATCAGTGCTTAACCTATTATTTCCTTGATTAATATTCCATTGTATGTATATACTACATTTTATTTATTTTTCATCCATCAATGAACATTTTGGTTGTTTCCACATCTTGTTTATTATGACTAATGCTGCAATGAATATCGGAATGCAAATGTCTCTTTCAGGTCCTGATTTAATTTTTTTGGATAAATACCCAGAAGTGGGGTTGCTGGATCACATGGTAGTTCTATTTTTAATTTTTTGAGGAACTGCCATACTGTTTTCCATAAAGACTGAACCATTTTACATTCCAACAATGTACAAGGTTTGCAACTTCTCCACATCCTTGCCAACACTCGTTATCTTTTTTTTTTATAATAGAAATATTAAAGCTATTTTATTTACAGACACCAAGCAAATAGAATGGAAAGCTATTGCCTAAAACTCAAACCTTTAATGGCTTTTAATCAAGGGTGGTTTTTGTTTGTTTGTTTGTTTGTTTTTTAAATTTTATTTTTGTTTAAAATATTACAATTGTTCCTTTTTTCTCCCCAATGACCCGTTCCACCCCGTCCCATCCCCCTCCCCACTCCCTCTCCCTGCCATTGTCCATGTCTTTGGGTTGTGCATATGTGCATATAAATTCTTTGGTTACTCTCTCCCCCTCCACCCACCCGCCCTCCTCCATCCCTCTGACATTCTTCAGTCGGATCCATGCTTCCATGTCATTGAATCATTTCTGTTCATCAGTTTATGAAGTTCTTGATTTTCTTTAACCTCCCCCTACAACCCTTTCCTTTTGGTAGTCACCATACTGTTGTCTGTGTCTTTTGATTTTTGATAATAGGCATCCTAACAGCTGTGAGGTGATATCTTATTGTGGTTTTGAATTTCATTTCCCTGATGATTAGCAGTCTTGTGTATCTTTTCATGGACCTGTTGGACATTTTTATGTCGTCTTTGGAGAAATGTCTATTTTGGTCCTTTGCCCATTTTTAAATTGGACTATTTATTTATTTATTTATTTATTTATGCTATTGAGTTGTAGGAGTTTCATATATATATCTATAGATATATATATATCTATATATATATATATATATATATATAATTTATCTTTATTGTTGAAAGTATTACAGATGCCCCCCTTTTTTCTCCCATTGACCCCCTCCTCCCCACTCCCGCCCCCTCAGATATTAACTTCTATCAGATAAATGGTTTGCAAATATTTTCTCTTATTCCATTGGTTGTTTTTCTTCACTCTGTTGTTTTCTTTGCTCTATAGAAGCTTTTAAGTTTAATGTAGTCCCACTTGTCTACTTTTGCTTTTGTTGCCTGTGTCTTTGGTGTCCTAACCAAGAGATTATTGCACTGGTCATATCTGAAGGAAGCAAAAGTCTGCAGGGATTCTTTGAGGATTTGAATAGATTCATGGTCTCCTTTCATCAATTGGGTCTGAACAAAGCTACTAACCTGAAAACAAACTTACCTCTGAGCTGTCTTAAAGCATTTAAGTTATGGCTACAAGCTGATTGTAGGGAGGGAGGAGGCTGTCTAGTCCTTAAGGCCTTGAGCTGCCTGGGAAAATCCTCAGGAAAAGATAACATTTCACTTTGGTGACAAATTTGTTGATTTTACAGATAACATCCACATTTTGCCCTCGAGAAGGAGCACTCAACAAGGACATTGGTTTTTATGTTTTTCTCTAAACAGTCATTAGTACAAATTAATAAATCTTTTTGTTAAGGGAACATTGTGCTATAATTCATCTTTGTTCAGCTATCAGAGAAAAAAGGAATACATTTCCTTGGGTTCAGGATTTGAAGAACAAGAATGTTTGAAGTTATATGGACCTGGCACATGCCCCTAAGTCATGCTAAGGACACAGTGCACTGGCTATGAGCATAAGCAGAACACTCATGAATACATTCTTGCTTTCTCTGGCAGTGGAATTTAGAAACCTCTAAAACAGAGGTTCTTAAACTTGAGAATGCATCAGAATCACCTGGAGGGCTTATGGAAAAATAGATGACTGAGTTCAACCCTCAGAGTTTCAGGATCACCAGGTCTATGCTTGGGACCATAAATTTGCATTTATAACCAGTTCCCAGGTGATGGTCATGCTGACACTGCTGGTCTGAGGACTACACTTTGAGAACCAGTTGTCTAAGAAGAAAGCCCCTGTGTTCCAATAGCCTGGTTTTTATTATAATCTGCCTTGAGATTTTCCCTACAGAGTTACTTTGACAGTTTGTGGTCATCTAAGCAAACTGGAAAATGCCTTTCTCCCACAATTCACACAAAAATAGGCAAAAAGCTTGGCTGCTCTGAACCCGGACCATTTCAACCTTGGGGAAAGTCAAGTCCATTCCCATCAGAATGAGCTCTTTGGAACCTGAGTTAGCGTTTCAACTCCTGTTAAGGCAAAAGACCTAATGAACCTGGGCCCCTGATTTGTGCTGCTCCATAAAAGGATCCAGAGGACCAGAGGATCCCAGCTGTAGTGTGCTGATGTGCATGTTAAGACATTGAAATTTTGACAGTATTTAGCTTCAGGTTCTGTCTGAGGGAAGAGGTAAAAGAGGGGTGAAAAAGCAAGCCTGGAAACAATCCTCACAGCACTACTCCCAAGAAGGTGAAAGTAATGGTGGTACTTCCTTTCTCTAGGAGCCAAAGTGACACCAAGAAGAGGTGGGGTGATAAGAGAATTGGAAAGTGCAATGCAATATCTAAAATGTCTCCAGTGGTGCCCTAGCTAGTTTGGATCAGTGGTTAGTGTCTGCCCACGGACTGAAAGGCCCTGGGTTTGATTCAGGCCAAAGGCATGTACCTAGGTTGCAGGCTCAATCCCCAGCCTCGGTTGGGGCACGTGCAGGAGGCAACCAATAGATGTGTCTCTCTCACATTGATGTTTCTAATTCTCTCTTCCTTCCATTCTTTCTGAAAAGCAATGGAAAAAATATCCTCGGGTGAGGATTAAAATAAATAAATTAAATAAATAAATAAATAAATAAATAAATAAATAAATAAATAAATAAATAAATAAAATGTCTCCAGTGGTCATGTTTGGGGTAGGGTATAGCCATGGGTAATTTTTTTCTTTCTACTTCTCTACATTTTCTAAGTTAAAAGAAACATGTACATATATTAATTAATTTTAAAATTCCTATTTTTAAAAAATTGAAGCATAACATATGTAGTTAACTACATAACTTCCACTAACCTTAAGTATAAGCTTCATGATTGTGTGTGTATGTGTATCCATGTAACCAGAATCTGGATCAAGATAGAGAACATTTTCATCTCCCCAAAAGGCTCCTTCATGCTCCTAGTCAATATCCATCAAGGGTAGCCACCGAGTCACTGACCTCTATCATCACTGATTAGTTTTGTTTGTTCTTGAACATCAGAGAAATGGAATCATATAGTATCTATTTTTGTGTCTAGTCTCTTTGTTCAATGTAGTGCTGGTAAGATTTATCCAAGTTGTTGTCTGTAACAACTGTTCCTTCCATTTTATTGCCAATTAGAATTCCAGTGTATGGATACACCACATTTTATTTATCCATTTTGTTGATGACCATTGAGGTTATTTACAGGTTTGGGCTATTATGGATGTAGTAGTGGAAAAGTTAGAATGTAACAATGGAAATGATAGACTCCCTAGTAGTAAAAGCTCCCTTTTATTGACTGTCTATCTGTGCCAGATATTTTTCATAGTTCTAATCCTTCTAAGAACCCTGGGTGAGACAATGCCATTATTCTCTTTTCACAGGGGAGGAAATTGAGGCTCAGAGAGACAGGTTGGGTTCTCTGGGAAGCAGATGCTGTGACAGCTAAGAGTGCAAATGGTTTAATGAGAATTAATAGCTGTAAAAGAAAAGGGGAGGAAACAGAATTGGGCAACGGATCTGTCAGACCATGGTGCAGACCTGTCAAAGTCTACCAGCTCAAAGGGAAGCTCCAAACCAAAGACTGCCTTCTAGAGTAGTCTTCTGTGTGGTGGAAATAGGCCTTGGATCGCTTCCTCAATCAGTCATTGGCTGGGGGCCACTTCAAGAACAGCATGACCTTGGCTCCAAAGCTGAGGCAAACCCTAAAGGAGTTAACAGCTGGAGACTGTCAACTAACCACACTCCTCACAACTGGGCAGTGGGTTATTTCTCAACAGGGATTCTGAACAGTGCATCTCCATATCCATCAGAGCAAGTAAATGCAGAATCAAGACTCAAACCCAGGTTATCTGGATCCAAAGTCTGTTCTTTTTTTCACTCTGGCACACTGCCTCCCCCAAATCAAGGAACACTTCTAGTCAAGAGGTAAAGAATATCTTCACAGCATGAGCCAGAGTCATCAGGTATGGGGTAGGGCCAAAACTAGGAGGAGATCAGGTTACCTTTCTGTCCTTGGCAGTCTGCTTCAACTGTCAGGTGCTCACTGTTCATTGGAGTCCCATCTGCAAAAGTGGGAAGGACATGTACAGAGTAAATCCATTGTCACTTGCTGGGGTGTTTCCTAAAGTGTGAGGCTACATGTGAGGCAAACAAAGTGCATGCAAGAGCATTTTCCTTTGAGAAAGCATACACATAAAAACAAACAAAACAAAAAACATGAAATCAATCTCCTCTGCTTTCTCACGTCTGAGGTCTAACTACAGCTTAAACTCAGAATGTGCAGTCTTGAGAGGGTTAACATTGGATAAAGTGCCCAGCTAAGGGGAAAAGGGCTTCAGTCAGAAGGGAAGACTTTTTTAAAGTCAGGGCAGCATGCTTACAAAGAGAAATTGGGTCTACATTGAAGTTTACTTTCCAGAAAAAGGAAGGTTGATTCTGGAAACATGTGTAACTTTCCAACATGATTTGCTTCTGGGTTGTCATTAGACCCAATTTCAGTGACTACTGTTTCCCTGGGCTATGCCCTTACTCTGCAGATTAGAGGGATAAGAGGCCTCTGGGTGTGCTAGCCTGAGTCACTGGGACTATTGTGGGCCCTCTATATCTGACCATTCTTTTCGTCAGTCAAAAATGCTGTGGACCAGAAAAAAACCCTCACATTTGGTCAATTTACTTTTAACAAGGGTACTAAGATGATTCAATGGGGAAAGAGTAGTCTTTTAAATAAATGGCACTATGACAAGTGGATATCCACATCCAAAAGAATGAAGTTGGACTCTTACCTTAAACCATATAAAAATTAAATCAAAATAGCTAAAATGTCTAAATAGAAGAGCTCAAGCTATAAAACTATTAGAAACAAACATCCGTGTAAATCTTTCTGACCTTGGATTAGGCAATGGTTTCTTAGTTATGACACCAAAAGTACAAGTAACCAAAGAAAAATAGATAAATGGGACTACATCAAAATTAAGAGCTTTTGTGCTTCAAAGCACACAATCAAGAAAGTGAAGAGACCACCCACAGAATGGGAGAAAATTTTTGTGAATTATAATCTGATAAGAGACTTGTGTCTAAAATATACATAGAACACATAACTCCATCATAAAATCACAAATAACTCAAAAGTGATCAAAGTATCTGAATAGACAGGCCTCCAAAGAAGATATACAAATGGCCAATAAGTATATGAAAATATGCTCAGCATAACTAGTCATTAGGTAATTGCAAATAAAAACCACAATGAGATAACACTTCACACCCACCAAGATGGTTGTAATAAAAGATAAATGGAAAATAACAACTGTTAGTGAGGATGTGGAGAAATTGTAACCCTCAGACATTGCTGATGGGATTATAACATTGTGCAGCCACGCTGAAAAAAAACCAAGTTGGCACTTCTATAAAATTTAAACATAAAGGTAGTTTCCCTATAACCCAGCAGTTCCACTCTTAGGTATATACCCCCCAAAATTTAAAACACATGTCCACACAAAATCTTGTACATGATATTCATAACAGCATTATTTACAATAGCTAAAAAGTGGAAACAACTCAAAAGTCCATCTCAACGCATAAATAGATAAACAAAATATGGTGTACCCATACAATGAAATATTATTTAGCTATAAAAAGGAATGAAGTACTGACTCATGCTACAGCATGATGAACCTTGAACACATTATGCTAAGTGAAATAAGTCAGCTACAAAAGACCACATGTTGTATGATTGCATTTATATGAGATGTCCATAATATTTAAATTCATAGAGACAAAAAGTAGATTAGAGGTTTCTAGGAGCTAGAAGGGAAGAGAGAACCGAAGCAACTGCTAATAACTACAGGGTTTCTTTTTGGAGCCATGACAATGTTTTTTAATAGGTATGACTGTTTTGCAACTATGTGAATATACTATGGTAGGTGAATTATATCTCCATAAAGCTGTTATAAAAAGTGCTCTGAAACTCTAATAACCTGGCACTCACATCCTTGAATTCCTCTGAGCAACCCTGGATGGGTGGTCAGTTTTATTCAATTTTAAATTCCTGGGCCTGTATAAACAGCCAGAAGTTAGATATTAAGGTTGGAGCTACTTTTATCTTTTGCTCCCAAGTAACATTTTTCTAAATGATGTTAGCACAGTGCAGCCTTTCTTCGGAAGCAGCTATTGTCAGAAGGCCAATTCAGGCATATGTCCCTTGGATATTTTTTACCCTGAATGTAGTATTTACTTCAGAGGCTATGCTTGGGATGGCTACCTTCTTAAAGATCCACAACTGGTTAGTCAATGACAAATTGAAATGGTACCCATGTGTTACCATGTCTACAGCAACATAGATAAAGCTGTAGTAGAGAATACATACACCAAAATGGGTAAAACAAAATGAGTGACAATACTTAGTGTTGGTAAGAATGTATATAAAATGAAACTCTCATACTTTGCCAGTTGAATTTTAAATTAGTAAAACCACTTTTGTAACAGTTCATTACCTAATAAAGCTAAACAGGTGCATGCCCTATGACCCAGCAATTCCACTCCTGGGTGTACACTCAATATAAATAAATAAATGTGTTCACCAAAAGACAAGCACAAGAATGGACATAATAGCCTCAAACTAAAAGTAACTCAAATGTCCATCAACTGGATAAAAGATAAATTTTGATATATCCATACAATGGAACACTACTCAGCAATTAAAAAAACTACTGGTACACATGACAATGCAGATATATCTCATTGTAGTGTTGAACAAGAGAAGTCAGACACAAAGCATACTACATGATTCTTTGATTCCATTTATATCAAGTACAAAAAGAGACAGAACTAATAATCTATGGTGATGAAGGTCAGGATAGTGGACTGGAAGGGAGCATGTGGAAGCCAGCAATTTCTAGATCTTGATATACAAGTGGTGTATACAGACGTATAAACAGGAAAACATGTATGCAACAATTTACAGACCTGTACCATGAGATTTGAGCACTGTAACTGAATGTAAATTGTACCTCAATTGAAAAAGAATATCTAAATTAAGGTGGGAAAATATGTTCTTATAGAAAGTAAGAACTGGAAGGGGCTATGGAGGTCATGTCCAACCCCTTCTGTTACAGATTAGGAAACCAAAAGAATAAAAGATTTGCCGCCAAATAAATAAGAATTAAAATTTTAAAAATTTGCCCATGGCCACAAGCTAATTGGTGTAAGAACCAAGACAGATAATAATAGTTTGCCATCTTTAAACATTTATTATGTGCCAGGAACTGTTTTCAGTTAAGTGATTTAGTGCTCACATTAACCCTATGAGGTGAGTGGGTGTTGTTATTATATTCATTTTATAAATGAGAAACCTAAGGCCACATAGCTACCAAATGATGGAGCCAAGATGCCAGTCCAGTGCCTACACCCATAGCCACTCTGCTCATTGTTGAATGTCTAAATTTATAATCCGGTGCATTGCATACTGGGTATCATGTTCTATTTTTCACTTTCACAGGGATGTCTGTTTATTTTCCTCAAAAGGGCCTCTGAGAGTCCTGGAAAGGACTGGTGGTAGGTCTAAACCCAGTCATAATGGCCATTTCACACTTTTCTATAATAATTCCACATAGGTGAATCCTTCACACAAAGGCTTTGAGCTGGAAAACAGAAAGTCCTAGGATTTGGAAAGATTTCCCTCTGGCTGCTCCAAATCATCCTGGGTTTGGGGCAGGATGGGCTAAGTATGAATGCTCCAAATCAAGCCTTCTCCCACCACACCCTACCCAGTCTCCCAGTGAGCAAGTCCATTGTTGTCTTTAACCAAAATCAAATGAGCAGTCATTGTTACACTGGTGGCAATGAAGCAGGCAGGCCCATTGGAAATGGGTCTGCCTTTGAGAAATAGCCTCCCAGACACTGCCTCCCAAGGTGGGGCCTAGGGCCTGGTTCTGGCCTTTGTGCTCTGGACTGGGAGGAGAAAGTTCACCCACAGAGGGGTCTGCTAAATCTTGACATCTGTCCAGTGGCAGGCAGAAGAGGTGTGTCATGAAGGGCTTCTTCTTCTTCTTCTGGCCCTTCCCACGTTTCCAGGATCTTTCCCATGGGCTTAGTGGTCACATGTGGTTCAATTAAGTTAACCCAACTTCTCCAGACTGTCTACCCTAAGAATTCAGGTATGATTTGATTCACCTGCCCTCAAAGAATTCATTTTCTAGTGAGGCAGATTGCAGAGCCATACAGCTTGGGTTCCAATCCCGGCCTCACCATTTCCTACCTGTGTGACACTGGGAAAGTTCCTTAACCTCTTGGTTTCCCAGTTTCCTTTTCAATAAAGTCATGATACCAATAGCTTTGTAGAGTTGTGATGATTCAATGTTAATACATGGGAAGGATTTAGGACAACCTGAGCTATTGTTATTATACAGTGTGAGAAGTACTGTGATGGAAGAAAGCACAGCATTTTTGTGGGAGCACTGAAGAGAAGGCCAAACTCAGACAGAGGGAATCAGGGAAGGCTTTCCAAAGAGGTGACACAAGAAGTGAGTCTTGAAAGATGAGTAAGAGTTAGGATGGAGAAGCAGTGGGGAGAGAACATTGTGGACAGAGAAAAGAGTGTGAGCAGCAGCAGAGGCTGGAAACTGCTTGGAACAACAGGGCCCTAGGGTTGCAGTCTAGTGTTACTGGAGCTGGGGGTGCAGAGCAATGGCATATGAGGCTGAAAAAGTTGGTTGGGTGGGCTCCAATGGTGGAGGGCCTTAGAAACCTGTCTACTCTCCCTGACGTCTCCTTTCCCTCCCTCTGAACCAGGCCAGCCTTCTCTTGGCCACGGGGCTTGCCCTGGATTTAGATAGAACTTTGGCTGGGGTTCACAGGAGGCTGTAACAATCTCCAGGAAATGCCGAGGTGATGAGGATGGCCCTGCATACGGCTAATGTAACTGTCACTCCAGTCTCTCCCCCCGCTCCCCTTCCCCCCAAGCACATTTTTGTCTCTGTCTCTGGAAAACATGTGTGCAAGCAAAGTTTGGCTGTGTGGCAGATGAAACTTTTTTTGACAACAGAAAGGCATCAACAGTCCAGCTACATGAAAGCCCCCAACCCAGCCTCATATGTTCACCTAAAAAACAAATCTGAAAAGCCTAACTCCCCTGGGTGGTCCTATTCCACATTGGGGACTGTCCTTGATGAATCTGTTTCCCACTGACCTTACAGCAGTGATCCAGCAGGCAAAGGGACCCTACTGCCTCATGCTTGAGGAATGCCTCCTAAGCTCCCTCCCACCTTCAGCCTCCTGGCTTCCAGAACTCAACAGCTTGCCTCTTGTGGGCCAATGTTTGCAGAAAATGTTTGCAGACTTCATAGCATGCCACTTCCAGGAATAATTAGCAGTCAGGCAGCCAGTCTTTCACTCAGGTCTGGTGAACGAAAACCTCAAGAATGTGGGTGGGAGGGGTAGAGGAGGTTAGAGGTGTTTGCCTAAGTGAAGCTTGCCAGCCTGCCTAGCTGGCTGAATTTGCTAGCCCCTGAATCCCAATGTCTGAGCACACACCTATCCATCCAAGCACACCACTCAAGGAACCTGCTCCGCCTGGCCTCCACAGAACAGAGGGTCATTGGCTAGTCTTTCTGTTGTCCCATAGAACACCAAGTTAGAGTGTAACCTCCAGTTCCAACACACAAACAAGGCAAGGAGTTGTCTGAGCTCATACCAAGAGCTAGTGGCCATGGGCACCATTCCCAATAATGTCCCATTGCCTTGAAGATTTCACATCTGAAAATCCCCCTCTCCCATTGTCACCTAACAAAGACATTGCTGGATTTCGAGTTCATAGACCCATCTGGGCATCAACCACATGGTAAGCAGTTGGGGATGTTCTGAGAAGACTGTGATCTATGCTATGCTTTGTAGTTTCCGGCACTATTTTGCAGAATCAAAGCAGAATATGATTGCTTTGCTTCCTTGTTAAAAAAAAAAAAAATTAACCCCATGGGAAGAAACTCCTGTGACACATTGACTTTTGTCAGGCATCCAACTTTTGGCTAAGACCCAGTTTCTCCTTGTGAAACTCCAGTGTTAGTTTTATATACAGGGCACTGAGTAAATTTTGCAAAGAACTTTATTTTTTTTTAAAGGCAAATCAGACTTTATTTATTTATTTTAATATATCTTTATTGATTTCAGAGAGAGAGGAAGGGAGAGGGAGAGAGAGAGTTGAAACATCATTGATGAGAGAGTTGTCATTGATCGGCTGCCTCCTGCACATCCCCAACTGGGGATCGAGTCCACAACCTGGGCATGTGCCCTGACCGGGAATTGAACCATGATCTCCTGGACCCTAGGTCAATGCTCAACCACTGAGCCACACTCTGCCTGGTGCAAAGAACTTTCTATTCTGCTGAATAGAAAACTAGCTGAAAAAACTGGAATAACAGGGTATTTTTGCAAAATAAAACTTAACAGAAATAAATGTAATGTCCTGTAATTTGGTCCAAAACTTAATTGCACAAATATAGGATAGGGGAAGACTGGCTTAAGGGTATAATATGTAAAAAAAAGAAAAAGTGGGGGGTGCTTAGGAGTTTCTGGTGACATCAACCCACTGTAAGTCAATGTGTAATGTGGCCAGTAAATCAAAACAAAAATGTGGTTTTAGGTTGCATTCATAAAAGTCTAGTCTTCAGAATAAAGGAACCCTGTCTAGCCACAGAGATCAAGCCAAACCCTCCTGAGTCATTGGGTTCCATTTTGGGCACCACAGACTGGTGGGTAAAGGGATAGAGAGTGATAAACTGGGTGGGGGAGTTCAGTTCTTTTATTATCTATCCCCCCACTTGACTATAAACTCTATGAGGGCAGGGATCACATTTGTTTCATCCACTGTTGTATCCCCAGTACTTAGTGCAGTGCCTCTCACATAGTTTGTGCTCAGTAAATGGAACTGAGACTGAATAAATGAAAAGAAAAACTTTTTCAGTCACTCACTCAAGAGTTCCAAACCCCCTCTGGAGGTGAGATTCCCACCACTGGAGGAGTGCAAAGAGAGGCTGGTTAGCCATTTGGTGTAGGGACTGTAGAGAGAGTTTCAAGAATCATTATATGACCTTGAAGTGCCCCTCCCCATAAGTTCCAAGGGCTTAAAATAACATCCACTGTGGGAAACTCAGAGGCTGACATGTTCTTTCTGGGTGGTCCCAATACCCTAGCTGGCTGTGTATTCAGAGGCATCTGAAATAATGAGTTCTCTCATGTACTTCCTTGCTCAATCTCTCTTGCTCTCTCTTGCCTTTTATTTTGATGCTAAATGTGTCTCTGGAGTGTCCTCCTGTTGCTGTACTAAAATCAGGCAATACTCGGTTATCTCCTCAAGGACTGAGAATAGTGATGCTGCCAATCTAACCAGCTGTTTGGAGACACATCCTCACTCAGGAAAATATCTTTAATAAATATTAGCCTCAGTAAAAACTCATGATTCTGGTGAAACAACAAGGAACTCTTTCAGAAATCATGATTGCTACCCCAAAAGGGGGTTTCATTTGAAGAAACCCCAATTCACAATCTACTAGTGAACAATGAGGGGCTGGCTACTTACTACACAGAAATGTCTGCATTAACAATGGCATATAATAGGTGACTGGCTTGGTGGGTGAGGAGAGGGGCCAGGCTCTGGATTTAAGGGACTGGATCCGGTGATTTTTTCCCTCTTTATTGAATGCACTGCTAGGCACATCCACAAATCTTGTCACTTCAGCCATACTATTAGAGGTAAACTTGAGAGTTAGTGGGGGCTGTGAGGAGGTTCAAATTCCTTATGTAAGTCATTAGAAGATGGATTCCCCCCCGCCCCCCGTATCTGTTTAAGCTGAAATGGCCCTTCTGGGGAATCTAGTCAGTGCTGACAGGGAGAAAGGTGAGAGAGAGAGAAACATCCCAGGCTTGTGAACTTACTGGAATTATACTGGGCAAGCCTCTGCAAGCTTATTGAGAGAAAGAAAGAAAGAAAGATAAAAAAAACCAGAAAGGGGGAAAGAGAAGAGATAAGGAAGGAAGCTAGGAAGGAAGGGAGGGAGGGAGGGAGGGAAGAAGGGAGGGAGGGGGAAAAGAAAAAGCTGAGTGGATTTATGACAGGATGTGAGAAAGGAAATGGCCCTTTTCCATGGCCATTTCTGTCCAGGCTAGAAACTCTATCATGTGAAAGCCTCATCACAGTCTTAAAAATTAAATTCTACAAACAGAAAGATTTAGTGGACCAAATAATCCGAAATGAGAAATGGCATATGATGCAGTGCCCATCCTGGTATCCAAGATCTCTGGCCTAATGAGGCTGTTCCAGATTGCCATCTTGGTAGTAGAGAGATGGTGAGTGTCAAACACTGGAGAGATTTGTGTATGGTTAGGTTGACACTGCCTTTTTAGCTCCATTTGCAGAGAGAGGAACAGGGTTCACCTTATTCTCTGATACAACTTAATCCCAGAATGAGAGCTCAAAGAACTTCATGTGACCTAGGCACTGCTGGCCAATCCACAAATGTTCCTTTTACTCTTCCGTTAATGATAAAAAATGTCGTAATCTAGCACAGGGCTGGGCAACATTGTTCACACAATCTCTATTCTGGAGATGAAAGGGAAACTATTTAACAGATGGATATTTCTAAAGGCTACCATCCTTTTTTTTTTTTTTTTGAAGCTACACATCTGTTGGATGCGATTACAATAATTCCCTGGAGGGATAAAATATGACACTTGCCTTGGACACCAAAATCTTGCCCCAACGGCCCACTTGGGAACCATTTAGGATATGTCCTTTCTGTGATATTTCACAAGTTTAATGGATATGGGAAGACACCAAAGTTGTCCAAATGGACCTGATATCATAAATCTTCCCCAGAAATTCTAGCTTCAGGATGACATGTGGAAAAATATTCTAAGCACTGAATCCTAAAACTCATTTTGTCAGCTTCACACCTCAAAGTCTCTTGAGAAGCTTGAAAAGGACTCATGGAGGCACCCTCAATCTTTGCAAAGCCAGGAGAGCCTCCATCTCAAAGACCATTCAGGAGAGAAATCGTTGGGGCTGGAGTAGAGGGCGGGGAAGTTTCTGTGTCTTCAGGAGACCCAAACAAGGAAAGCTCACACATACAGTAAAAGAAAGCCAAACCAAGAAAGGACCTCAGAGAAAATAAACTTCATTCCTGGAGCTTTCTTTCCATAGCCTCAATCACATGCATTGTGACCCCCAAGTTTCTGTGGTGCACTGAAATGCGTAATTTAGAGTTGTAAAAAACAAATATTAACAGCCTCTCAAACAGGTTGACTGGATTCTCCACTTTTCTATGGCTTACAGAGTGGCCTTTATATGGCTATATTGGTTTCACTTACATGTGACCCAAGAGAGACCACACAAAATGCTTTGGCATTTCCAGGTTGTTGAAGAAATTATTTTGGCGCATTCAAGGAAAACTTGAAAATGGGTTCCCTCACTGGTTTCTTATTCCTTCCTCTACCTGTCTCTATAGCTGGCAATACAGATTCAACCCAATCTTTCAGCAGAATGGGGAAAAGAAAACTTGGGGAAAACTCTGTGCCCATAAAAAGATCCACAGGATAGGAGTTTGGGGATGTTTTGGTAAGGAAAAAATAATCAAGGAAACACATGTTTACTATCCTCAATTCCTGGTGGAGGGTCTTTGGGTAAATCATGAAACTACCTGGATCTCAGTTGCCAGATCCATAGTATGTAGAGAACAATAACATTGATTCATCCGAGGGACGAACTGGGGAGCTGAACTGGTCCTCACTTCAGATCATATCCAACTCTGTGATCTAGGATTGTGGGCTTTGTACCAAGCCCATAGACAACCATTGTTGCTGAACTCTGCTAATGGCTGAGCTGGTTTATAATCCAGAAGAAAAAGTAAGCTATCATGTCTCAGCAGAGCCCACTGCTGCCACCTGGCCCCTTCTTCCTTTCCTATGTTGGAATTTGAGAAAAGGCAAGCCCAAGACGAAAACTGGTGAGGTTTGCTTGTCCCCATAGACCTCTCCAAACATTTCCTCTAACTGTGGTCTGGATAGAAATAAAACTGGCTTCTCTCCCACCCCCTGCTGCCCCTGTCTTCAGAGGATTAAGGCAGAGTTGGAATTCACAGTGTGGACAACCAGGACAGAAAAATCTGAGCTCACAAGACTCCTTTAGAGGCAGAGATGGACAGCCTGAATTCCCAGATGGACAAGATCACCACATCATTGCTCAACCCCCTGTTGTTCTGAGTGAGGCAGCCTAGCCTCTTTCTGTCTACCCCAAAGGTAGAATGTGTGCTAGCAGAGGCAGGAGCAAAAGGGGAGGCAGGAACAAAGGAGTCTTTCTTTAGCAGAGTGACCTTCCATAAGTCACTTAACCCTTCCATGCCCCTTGCTGCCATCTGACTCAAGTCATAATTTATTGGTTACAAACATTTCAGTTGCTCAATGAAAAGTAATGGAAAAAGGGTGAACTTGTATAGTAATTCTACTAAGGAAACTTTGTCCATTCAAAGTCAGGTTACAGAGTGGCCTTTATTTTAATTAAAAAGCATCTGGAAATTGAAAAGCCTGTTTGGCCCAGGGCCTCCTTGGAGAGTAATTGATGCATGTCATCTGGCGGGGCCATCCCATGGCTCCCTCAGTGGGGCTGCAGGGGTGGGGGAGTGGAGGCTGCCTAGGCCTGGCGCATTTTTTTGTGACTGGAGTGAATAAACTGTATCACACTTACTGCTCCCTCTGCAGATGGTATGGGGCTACTCTTGCATACCATCCTCGACTACTCCACACCCCAAAAATCCAGCCTTCCATGCCTTTGGGAAAAGTTTCGTTCTGAGGGAAAGGGGTCTCTGACTTTAAGCTTGTACTTATTCCCAGAGTGATGGCTAGAGAATGCAATGCCAGGGTGTGTTCCTGCATTCCCTGACAACTAGCAACTGATAGCAAAAACATTCTAGATAACCTCTTGTAACTGGGATTTTATGTGGGCAATATGCTCCAGGCCCTGCTCCTCACAGTACACAGAATGACTGGCCAGAATGGAATGCTCATTAGCTGAGGAGACACAAAACCTATCTCATTTCTGATTGGCTTTAAAGAGCTCTGTTCTCTTGTCTGGGCCTCACTGTCCTCATTGGAGGATATTTATCTGTGGGTATCAAGCAGAGCTGATCACAGAATCTACTGTGCAGTAGCAGTATAGAATTGTGGTTGAGTATGGACTGCTTGGGTTTGAATTTTGACTCTACTACTTCCTACTTCGGTGACCTTGGGCAAATTATTAAACTTTCCTATGCCTCAGCTTCCTCATCAGCAAAATGGGAATATTAAAATTATTATTGTTAGCATTAAATGAGTTAATATTTGCCAAGTACATAGAAGCACTAATGGGTATATAAGTGTTTGCTACATGAGTAAACTTGTTCAAAATGCAGGTTTCTGGGCCCTGTCTTGGGAGATTTTGGTTTAGTGGGTCTGTAAGGGGCCTTGGCAATATGGATTTTTAGAAAGCCCTCCAGGTGATTCTGAAGCCCAGCCACTAGGTGGTCCTTAAGCTCTGGGTCAGCTGTGAATCATGAGAAAGGTGCATTCTTTCAACAAATATTAACTGAGGGACTATTGTGTGCTGTGCACTATGTTAGGTGCTGGGGATACAGCACTGAACAAGTCAGGCATGAGCTCTGCCTCAAGAAGCAAAGCTGACCTTATAGAAGAGAGAGACAAATATTTAATGAGTAACCATATAAATACATAATAAGTTAAATAAATATCTGATATAATATAATTTCAGAGAGTACTAAAGGTCCTGCTTTCATGATAGCAATCTGGGAAGCATCTTGGAGAAAGTGATAGGAGCTGAGACCAGCTATATTACTATCTAGGGGAACAGCTTGTGCAAAGGCCCTGAGGTGGGAACAAGATGAAAGTATTCCAGGAAGAGAAAGAAGACCAGAGTCGCTGGAATGTGGCAAGTGAAGGTGAGAATAGTAGAAAATAGGGTTGGAGGGGTACATGGGGGACATATAATGGGGACCATTATAGAGTGTTTTGATTTTATTTTAAGTGCACTGGAAAACCATTGAGGGTTTTAAGCTAGGGGGTGATATGTTCTGACATATTTTTAAAAGGTTGATTTGGCTGCTGCGTTGGAAATAGACTAGGAAGGCAAAAGTTGAAGCAGAGAGACCAGTTAGGAGGCTGTTATCTTGGTTCAGGTAAGAGATGATGGTGACTTGGACAAGGATGGTAGTGGTCAGACTCTGGATATATTTTGAATATGAGTATGAAGCCAACAGGATTTTCCAGTGGGTTAGATGTGGGGGATAAGGAAACGGAGAAATCCAGAATGACTCCCAGGTTTTTGGCCTGAGTAACTGGATGGTGATACCATCCTTCCCTTTCCACTGGCTGGAATCACCGCCTGTATCATATGTACTTGCCCTACTGCTGCACTTCATCCTCCACATAGCAGCCAGGCTGATCTTCTCAAAATGTGAATCAGGCTATATCACCCCCTTGATCTCCAGCCTCAAACTAATGGTTTCCCATAAAACTAAATTCCTTTCCATGGTCCACAATTCTCTGTGTGCTCTGGTTCCTGGTAACTCCTCCAAACTTATTTCCTGCCACTCTTCTGGTCACACCCTATGAAACACTCACCCTAGCTTCCTTGCTCTTTTTCAAACATGGCAAGAAAGAGTCTTTTAAAGGCCTTTGCACTCGCTGTTTCCTCTGCCTCTAGCACCTTCCGCAGACCTTCCTATCCCTTGCTTCTGTGCTTCATTTCTCTACTTGAATGTCACCTCCTTTGAGAGGCTTTGCCTTACCACTCTCTCAAGAGTAGCAGCCCTTGTCATCTCCTATTTTCTTGTCTTCTTACTCTGCTGATTTTTCTTCTTAGCACTATTATATTATATTATTATATTATATTATATATTACATTACACTATTATATTATATTATACAGTATTGAGCAAAAGTAGGTTTACAGTTGTGAGGACATGAAACAGTTTATTCTTGTATTATTATTTATTAATTATTGTATTATTTTCCATATGAACAACTGTAAACCTACTTTTGCCCCATATTATATTTATTATATTATATTATATTATATTATATTATATTATATTATATTATATTATATTATATTATATTATATTATATTATATTATATTATATTATTATTATATCATTATGTTAATTGTATCCTGGCATTTCATATTATATCCTGGCATTATATATTATATTTTCACATTATATATTAAATAGTTATCCATTTATTATCTATCTTCCTATAGTATAGTATATGTTCTTTTCAAGCACCCATGGAACATTTTCTAAGATAGACCACATGTTAGGACAGAAAACATGTTTCAATAAACTTAAAAAGATTGAAATCATATCAAGCATCTTTTCTGACCATAATGTTGTGAACTTGAAATCAATCACAAGAAGAAAGCTGGAAAACACAAAAAGACATGGAGGCTAATAAAATGTTACTAAACAATGAATTGGTTAACAATGAGATGACGAAAGAAATAAAAAACTTCCTGGGAACAGATGAAAATGAACACACAACAATCCAAAATCTGTGGGACACAGGGAAAGTAGTTCTAAGAGGGAAATTCATAGCATTACAGGCCTATCTCAAGACACAAGAAAGAGCTCAAATAAACAATATAACTTTACAGTTAAGGAACTTGGAAAAGAACAACAAATGAAGCCCAGAGAGAGTAGAAGGATGGAAATAATAAAGATCTGTGCAGAAATAAACAAAATAGAGTCTAAAAAAAAAACAATATAAAAGATCAATGAAACCAATAGCTGGTTCTTTGAAAAAATAAGCAGGATTGACAAACCTTTAACTCATCAAGAAACAAAGAGAGAGGACCCAAATAAATAAAATCAGAAATGATAGAAGAGAAGTAACAACTGACACCAAAGAAATACAAAGTATTGTAAGAAAATACTATGAACAATTATAAGCCAACACATTGGACAACCTGGGCAAAATGGACAAATTCCTAGAAACATACAATCTTCCAAAACTAAATCAGGAAGAATCAGGGAATCTGAATAGACGCATTACAACTAGTGAAATTAAGTAATAATAAAAAAGCTCCCAACAACAAAAGCCCTGAACTGGATGGCTTTACAGGTGAATTTTACCAAACATTCAAAGAAGAACTAACACCTAACCTTCTCAAACTATTCAAAAAAATTCAAGAGGAGGGAAGAATCCGAAGCTCATTTTATGAGGCCAGCATTCTCTTAATTTCGAAACCAGATAAAGACACTACAAAGAATGAAAATTATAGGGCAATATCTCCGATGAACATAGATGCTAAATTATTCAACAAGATATTAGCAAACCAAATCCAGCAGTACATTAAAAAATTATACACCATGATCAAGTAGGATTTATTCTGGTGATGCGAAGTTGGTACAATATCTTCAAAATAATAAATGTGATACATCACATAAACAAAATGAAGGATAAAAACCATATGATCATATCAATAGATGCAGAAAAAGCATTTGATAAAACCCAGCACCCATTTCTGATAAAATCTCTCAGCAAAGTGGGAATAGAGGGAACATACTTCAATGTAATAAAGGTGATATATAACAAACCCACAGCCAACATCATACTCAATGGGCAAAAGCTAAAAGCATTTCCCTTAAGATCGGGAACAAGACAAGGATGTATATTTTCACCACTCTTTTCAACATAGTACTGGAAGGCCTAGCCACAGCAATTAGACAAGATGAAGAAATAAAAGACACCCAAATTGGAAAGGAAGAAGTAAAACTGTCATTATTTGCAAATGACATGATACTGTATACAGAAACCCTAAAGATTCCACCAAAAAACTACTAGAACTGATAAATGAATTCAGTAAAGTAGCAGGATACAAAATAAATATCCAAAAATCAGTTGCATTTTTATTTTTATTTTATTTATTTATTTTTAAAAATATATCTTTATTGATTTCAGAGAGAGGAAAGGCGAGGGAGAGAGAGAGATAGAAACATCAATGATGAGAGAGTCATTGATCGGCTGCAGCCCGCAACCCGGGCATGTGCTCTGACCGGGAATCGAACCCCGATCGCCTGGATCCTAGGTCGACGCTCAACCACTGAGCCACGCCCAGCTGGGCATCAGTTGCATTTTTATATAACATTAATGAACTATCAGAAAGGGAAACTAAAAAAAGTCAATCCTATTCACAATTGTTTCAAAAAGAATAAAATACCTAGGAATAAATTTATCCAAGGATGTAAAAGACCTATATGCGGAAAGTTATAAGACACTGAAGAAAGAAATTGAAGAAGATACAAATAAGTGGAAGCACATACAGTCTTAATGGATAGGAAGAATTAACATAATTAAAATATCCATGCTACCCAAAGCAATCTACAGATTCAACACGATTCCTATCAAGATAACCAATGGGGTATTCACAGAACTAGAACAAATATTCCTAAAATGTATATGGACCCACAAACGATGCTGAATAGGAACAGTGATCTTAAGAAATGACAACAAAGTTGGAAGAATCACACTACCTGATATCAAACTATATTACAAGGCCATAGTAATCAAAACAGCATGGCACTGGCATAAAAAAAGACATATAGATTAATGGAACAGAATAGAGAACCCAGGAATGAACCCATGTCCTTATAATCAATTAATATTTGACAAAGGAGGCAAAAACATACAAGAGGCTAAAGACAGTCTATTCAATAAACAGTGTTGGGACAATGGGACAGATATGTGCAAAAAAAGAGAAATTAAACCACCTTCTTACACCACACAAAAGACTAAACTCAAAATGGATTAAAGACTTCAATGTTAGACTTGAACCCATAAAAATCATAGAAGAAAACATAGTAAAATCTCAGACATTTCTCATAGCAATGTTTTTCTGATATATCTCCTTGGGCAAGGAAAACAAAACAAAAATAAACAAGTAGGATTATATCAAACTATAAAGTTTTTGCACAGCAAAGGAAACCATCAACAAAATGAAAGGACAGCCCACTGAGAGGAAGAACATATTCACCAATGATACATCTGATAAGGGGTTAATGTACAAAATTTATAAAAAGTGTATAAAACTCAACACACAAAAAAACAAGCAATCCAGTTAAAAAATGGGTAAAGGACCTGAAAAGACAGTTTTCCAAAGAGGATGTACAGATGGCCAATAGACATATGAAAAGATGCTCAATGTCACTAATCATCAGAAAAATGCAAATTAAAATCACATTGAGATATCATCTCACACCTGTCAGAATGGCTACCATCAACAAACAAACAATCAACAAGTGTTGGTGAGGATGTGGAGAAAAGGGAACCTTAGTGCACTGTTGGTGCAAATGCAGATTGGTGCAGCCATTATGGAAAGTAGTATGGAGTTACCTCAAAAAATTAAAAGCAAAACTGCCTTATGACCCAGCAATTCCACTTCTGGGAATTTGTCCGAAGAATCCTGAAACACTAATTTGAAAGAATATATGCACCCCTATGTTCATTTCAGCATTATTTACAATGGGCAAGATTTGGAAGTAGCCCAAGTGTTCATCAGTAGATGAGTGGATAAAACAGCTGTGGTACATTTACACAATTGAATACTACTTCGCTGTAAAAAGGAAGACATTTTTACCTTTTGCAACAGCATGGATGGACCTGGAGAGCATTATGCTAAGTGAAATAAGCCAGTCAGAGAAAGACTAGTACCATATGATTTCACTCACATGTGGAATTTAATGAACAAACTGAACTAACTAGCAAAATAGAGACAGACTCATAGATAGAGAGCAGGCTGACACCTCTGGTGGGGGTTGTTGGGGTGGAGTGGAAGCATTGAACAAAAAAGAAAAAAGAGAAAGAACTCATGGACATGGAAAACAGTGTGGTGGGGAGGGGTGTGGGTGGAGATGAAAGAGGGTATAGGGAGGATAAATGATGATGGAAAAAAATAAAGAGAAAAAAGTAAAGTTTTAAAAAAATAAAATAACCAAACTATAGTCCCTGAGCTGTCACAATATTGTGTGTGATGAGAATCAAATGAGTGGTAAACAATTTGGTTGTTAAGAGGACAGATGCCACTGAGGAAATGAGGCTGCCTTAAAGGATAAAGGAGAAGTGGAGATGCTGTTCCAAACGGGGTGGCTAGATTTAGCTAGTGCAGACGTGGAGCGGTAATATACACATAGCCTCACCTCGCGCACACACACATGCACACGGACACATTCATTAACTCAACAATTATTTATAATCACCTACTCTGTGCCAAGTCCTGGAGATATATCTATTTAAGAGTCTCTCTGCAAAGGATCACAAATTTAAAAGATAGTGAATACAATGAAATGGCAAGGATAAAGATGGGGATGAAGAAGGTAAAGATGAAAAATATGAAAATAAATATAAGCCCCATGAAGGCAGTGATCTTTTTTTTATTCACTGATGACTCCAGAGTGCCAAGCCCAGTACCCAGGACATAAAAGGAACTCAGAAAAATATTCGTTTAAAAAAATGAATGTATCATCATCAGCAGCAACATCATCATGGTTGAAACTAGATGGCACACTAAGCAGCTAATCCCAGTTTTTTATTCAGTTCCTTCTCCTCTTTGGGTATTATAGTTTTTACAACAAGGTGCTTTTTCTTGGCTTTTAATTTTAATGATGCTACATAAATAATGTGTCTTTATCAATTCATTCCATCAGGAACCACATATGTAAATTTGCTCTATTGTCGGTGATGTTAGGTTTGTAATTTCAAAGGGGAAAAGACACATTGACAATGGAAAAATTGGGCAGACACCACCATAAACAAATAATTAAACTAACATTGCCTTGTGCCCTAAAGTTCCAGCATATATTGTTAATATTGCCTGAATCCATTATTAAGATGGTTGCAAAATGGTAATCTGCTAATTCTTATGATTTTGTTCTATATTTATTTGTTCACATTCTTCTGGGCAAGGTGATTTTTAAGGCCTTTTCTGGCTCAGATGTTCTGTGCTTCTAAAATTAAATCTGATTTCATGTATCTCGTAACGGGCACTTTGGAGAGTAGGGCCATTGATAAATGAAGTTCTTCATTGCACAGCTGTATAGGGCATGGAGCCCAGGCTGCTGGTCCAGTCAGGGAGGCAAGCAAACTCAGATGGTTTCTGAGGGGCTTAAGGGTAAAGGAAGAACCCTTTGGCCAATGGCTCCTCCTGTCTTGATCATGGTTATTAAGCCTGGCCTTGCCATAGGTGACTCAAGTGCCTCTTTATCTGCATTTGACTATAAAATGTAAGCTAATCAGATGACCTAGGAGAAGTGTCACATAAATCCCTTTAAAGTCAAACTCAGACAGCGAATGGGAATAAAGCAAAGAGGCATATAGACTCTTCAATTGTGAAACCAAGATGTCATTTTTATCCTTGTCCAATTCACAAGTGGTAGAGATAAGTCCAGGAAATATGTACAAGATTGTCTTGTGGGTGATTTATTTTTTTCAATTTCAATGTTTTCTTCTCCATCTCCAGAATTTTTCATGAAGTTCTAGTATACTAAGAAAAATTAAGGGTTATATAACTTCAGAGTTTTTCACTTTTTCTGCAACTGAAGCTGCAAATTTGATTTTTGTTGTGTGGATTCAGCAGTGAAATGAGATTTGGCTTAGTCTATTGAACCCTGGAATCATCCCAGGACTTTTATGGCCATTTCTCCCACTATCTGCAGAGATCCTAAAGGTGTCAACTAGAGCATCCTTTCTCCATCATTGCAGGCCTACCTACCCTCCATCATAAACATCAAAAATGGACAGGTGAATTTCACAAGTTGATTCAGATGGGCTTACTTGAAGGACAGTAGAATCTAGGTTATTTTTCTAGAAGAAATTCTCGTCAGTTTTCACCACATGATGGTACAAAAATCTGTGTCACAAATCTTTTCCACTGTGGATTGCCAGAAGTTTACAAACAGTGCCCTCGTATCATTTATCTTTTTCTGCTTCCCGACACAGGCTAATTCAACCCAGAATGAAAAGAGATGATAGGGCTGGCTTTTGGTAAAATCTGGGATAGGTAAAGTTCTTTCAGAGTCCTGTCCATAACAGTGAGCCAAAAAAAATGGACTGTCTATGCAACTTAAAAATACTGCAAAACCACTCACCCTGGCTATTTGTGGCAAGAGGCTTGGAAAGATGCTTAATATGCCATGAAAGTCCTCTGGAGCTGCCACAAGTCAACACTGGCTTTGTGCCCAACCCCTCTTCATGCCCATGTTAGTCTGTGTGGGTACCATGTGTAAGGCTTGAAAATTGAGTTGGTCACCTGCAGTCACAGCCTCGATCTAAAGGAAAAAGCTAAGTTGGTATGCCACCATTACAGGTAAGGTGACAGAAACCTCTTGTACACTACCTAGTTGGATTGATTTGGGTTGGAACGCTCAGAAAGAGAGAGGATGGTCTTCTTGTCACGCTGATGGGAAGCTGACTACATCAAGTGATGATCAGTGTTGGACTAGAATTGGGCAGATGGATGGAATTAGAGAGGACTGAGGATGGGACTTTTATATGACATGCAAGAAAATGGTGAGCTTACCAAGGCTTACCAATAGTATAAATTGAGTTCCAAGGGAAAGGAGCCCACTGGTGCTATGAGTTTTCTCCCATCACCCTCAAGAGAAGGATTCCTATTGTATATTTCAGCCTGACCCCCAACTGCATAAAGGCAAATGAATGTCCCGTCAAAACTTCTAATGGGAACTCAGGATCTGGCATAATTCAGGAACTAAGAGTTAGGGATTGAATCTCATCATCTCTTCAATAGCTAGAATGTTATTAAGTGCTCTTCCATAAAAAATAAAAACCCACTGCAGTTGTTCTCTGCTTTGATCTAGCACCTTTTCATTTATACTTCTGCTACCAACAAATTAAAAATCTCAGTATTTTCACACTTACAGTCCAGGGAGACAAGTCATGTGTCCTAGCTACTTCCCATTGCCATACTGAGTATGGCTTTCTAGCTAGTCCACTTCATACAAAGTCATCCAAAAGCTGATAGATTCAGTGCCCTCAGGTCTGATGTCCATCCATGACTAAAGAAGTAACCACTCAAATTTCAAAGAATAGTCTAGGGCTATTTTCTTCATCCAGGAACTGTGGGCCATGTAGTTTCCCTTAGAAGGAAATGGTGGAGATGCCAGAATCCATAATTTACATATCTAGTCTAAGATTTCTGTCAGCGTAACGGCTGGAGAGGATAGATAATTACAGCCCTACTGGACAACCATTATATCGGAATGTGTAGATGGCCACCTCTTTCAGCTTTGCCTAAAGCTGGTCCTAGGCATATCCCTTGAATCACAAAGAGTATGGGCCTTCTTTAACTTGAACTATGTAAGAAGACAGCCTTACCCAAACTTCTTTTTTGATGGCAGAAGGTGATGGTGGAGAATAAATGGCTTTTCCCATCTTGGAAGGCTGCCTAGCCTGTCCAGAGGGCCTCAGCAGAACAGCTGTCAGCCTCTAGGGAAGAATAGTTTTGGCTCTGCTGAGTGAGTGGCCATATGTCATGTGCCCTTCCAGAGGAACATGCTCCAACTTGTGTCCCCTGCTATATTTGAGCTGTTGAAAGTAGACCCAGCAGGAACTAAGCATCTGCAGCATTAGGTGGCAACACCAGATCATTACTTTTACTGAGTTAAGGCTTAGAGTGAAACAGGAGCTGAGCCTAGCAGCAGAGACATAGGAATCTCTTCTCAAATTCCTCACTCCAGTGCCACTGTCGTTTTGCTTAGGTTAGCTCCAAAAATAGTGCCCATCCAGGGCCACAGGTTTGTGGGTTTGGGGAGGAGAAGCATGCAAATACATGGAATGCAGAAGGTTAAACAAAATGACATTTTTTCTTTTTTTTTGGTCAGGACTAGGGAAATATTGGTTATTTCATGTGAATGGAAAAACTGTGTTGGGAGTCTAGTGCCTGGTAGAAGAACAGGTAAGGTCTTCTGAGAAGAGCTCAAGCTTGAACTTAAAATCAATTTTTCCAAAAACAGAGGGCTAACCAGAAGGTTTCAAGTAGGGGGCTCTGTACACATCTTTGACAAGGAAAATCCAACATTTTGTACACTTGGACCTGTGGGTAAGAGGGGGAGGTAGGCAACAGTGGCCCTTTGGCTCTGTAAAAGCTGTATTCCCTTATCAGGACACGTAACCAATATTTTCCCTGCCCAGTATCTAAGGAGTCATTTTGAGACAGACATCTGTTCAGCAATCTGAGAGCCCCAGACAGAAGACGGAGACATTCATTTTCCTTTACTCATAGTGCAGAGGCCAGGGGGGACTGATTTTGTGGCAGTCTTCCATCCTGGCCTGGATTACAGTTGATCTGGGAAGAACAATCCAGGATGACACTGAGGCACTATCCAAATGGCCTTGGCTTACCAAGTGAGCCCCAAAAGCCAGCTAGGAGAATACTTTGGAACCTGAAATGGATGTAAGCCAAGAGGCTGTAACTGGAGATCTGCCACTGATGAGGTTACAATGTGGTGGAGTGGAAGAGTACTCATCCAGGAATCAGGACATCTGGGTTTTAGCCCACAACTAACTCACTGAATGACCTTGAGAAAATCTATCTCCTTCTCTGAGCCTCTCTGTTCCTTGTTTGTACAATTGGGGGTGAGACTATGTGACTTAGGAGTCTTCCTACAGCTCTGACATTCTATGGTTTGAAGATAGGGAAGTTGGTGGCCAAGAGTATGTCTTTCAGGGTACAATGCCAAACCTAGTGTATACCAAGGAGGGCAGAATCACTGGTTTGACTCTTGTGTGGGCTGCTTAGTTTTATTTATTTATTTATTTATTTATTTATTTATTTATTTATTTATTTATTTATTTATCTTTATTGTTGAGAGTATTACAGGTGTCCCATTTCCCAGCCCCCCAATTGACCCCCTTGCTTAGTTTTATTGAGCAGTAAATAAACAGAGAAAAATGCCTTTTCCTGGCGAGAAATCCCACATGATCTCAGCCAGCCATCTTGTTCAGCACAGGGAGAACTAGGTGAGACAGTATGAAATACTTGGTATAAGCCCTGTTTACTGCTCGACAACCACCTTGAAACCCAACCTTTCTCAGGGTGGGTCAGCAGGGATCAGCTTCCTCAAGGTAGCATGTCACTTGCATTATTGTTATAATTTTTTAAAGATCTTCCTTCAACCTTCTATAAATCATAAGCAGAATACAATGGGTCTTAGTTTGAGCTCTACATTGATCAACTATACTGAGAGCTTTGTGCTGAGGGCCAGCACTGACCCGCAATGAATTTGGGAATGAGCCTAGGCTTCTTTTGGTGGCCCTCTTCCAGAATTGCAATTGCAGTTTGTCCTTTGCTTCTTTTCTTCATCCAACATGACCTAGAATCATGGTTCTTAGCCTTCATATTGGAAAACAATGAGATGAACTATTCCCAATAAGAAATTGGGTGATTATTCAAGAAGTGATGATAGCCTACCCTTTCAGAAGACTTGCAATTTAACGGTCAATAGTCACCTAATGTAACTGGCTCTTTGTGGACAATCTTCCTCTTGATATCACTGAGGAGATTATTTGAGAAATATGGGAAGGCAGGCAAAGTCTTCATTCATAAGGATAAGGGCTTTGGACTTATCTGCTTGGAAACACAAACCCTAGCAGAGATTGCAAAAGTAGAGCTGGACAACATGCCACACTCTGTGGAAAGCAGCTGCATGTGTGCTTTGTATGTCATAGTGCATCCCTTACAGTCCAAAACCTTCTTCAGTATGTGTCCAACGAACTGCTGAAGGAAGCCTTTTGTGTTCCGCCAGGTGGAGAGGGCTGTAATCATTGCGAATGATCGAGGAAGGCCCTCAGGAAAAGGCATTGTTGAATGCTCAGGGAAACCAGCTGCTTGGAAAGCTCTGGACAGATGCAGTGAAGGCTCCTGCCTGTTAACCACATTGCCTTGGCCTGTGACTATGGAGCCCATGGACCAGTTAAATGATGAAGAAGGACTTCCAGAGAAGCTGGGTATAAAGAACCAGCAATTTCACAAGGAGTGGGAGCAGCCACCTAGATTTGCACAGCCTGGCTCCTTTGAGTATGAGTATGCCAATTGCTGAAAGGTACTCAGTGAGACAGAGAAGCAGCAGCAGGACCAAGTGGACCATAACATCAAGGAAGCTCATGAGAAACAAGATGGAGATGGAGACTGCTCGCCATGAGCATCAAGTCATGCTAATAAGGCAGGATTTGATGAGGCATCAAGAAAAACTTCAGAGGATTGAAAAGCTGTACAACCAAGTGTAAAAGTGAAAGCACCTGGAACTCAGGCCAGGGGAGTAGCACAGGCGCCACGAGGAAGAGACAGCAGGAAGAAATGATGTGGGGACAGCAGGAAGGATTCAAGGGATCCTTCCCTGATGCCAAAGAGCAGGAAATACAGATGGGCCAAATGGTACGGGAGGTGCTATGGGCACTATGATGCCAGATGGAACCTTGGGATTGACCCCACCAACTACCTAACGCTTTGTCCATGCTGCTACAATGGAAGGAATAGGGACAATTGGTGGAACCCCTCTTGCATTCACCCGTACAGCTCCTGGAGCTGAATTTGCTCCAAACAGAAGTTGCCAATACTAATAAAATTGCAGTATCTAGTTTCCCAAAACCCTTAAGAGGACTCTTTTTGGACTAGCCAGAATTCTACCCTGGAAAAGTGTTAGGGATTCCTCTTAATAGTTAGGTCCTCCCTGCCTGTACTACTCTAGGGAGTATGCTGGAGGCAGAGGGTAAAGGAGGGACGATATTTAACAAATCAGTTCTGTGTGGTATATCATTTAATCATATCTGTGTGGTGCAGTCCTGAAGCCTCATGTGATTACTGAGGGCCTGGGAGGGGGGAAACAATGGCAAAGTGGATCCAGTTAGGGTCCCTATTAATCTTGATCATCCCATTCTTTGTTTATCCTGTTCTATTTGCGTTCTCATTCTTAAATTTCCCAACCCTGGAGACACTGCCGTCTATACCACAAAAACCATAACATTCCCCAAGGACTTTAGTCCCATCATTCCATTCACTCCCTAGCTGGAATTCAGGGAAATGTGCACAGAGATCACAGATAACATACATATGGTTCTGTGATATCCCATATATTATTCCTTCATGTCCTATGGAAGACATTTTTTTCTTAGAGATTTTCGTTTTAGTATATCTTTTAAAAAATCTTGTATTAACTTGCGTCCATCTTTTTCTTGGGTGAGGACAACCCAGGAATGGCACTTTTGTGTCTGATATTGCTGTTCACAACTTTTCTTGATAGGTCTAGTACAATCTTGGGAACGGTGTTGCTGTATGCTGAAAGTCAGACAGTAGCTCTTAGCTTTGCTTATCTTAGGTAGTTATGTTGTGCATTTTTAAAATTGGTGTACCATATTTGATTTGTCCCTGATACCTTTGGAGTTTTTCTGAGAAATGGAGCAACAAGGCAGCATCAAATTATTAAAATACATTTTAAGCCTTTAAAAAAAAAACCCAAAAAACAACTAGTTGTCAGGAAAGAAACAGAAGACAGGAAGAGAGGTGAAAGGGCTAAAAAGAAACTCCATAAGTTTCCCTGATGACCAGCCCTGATTTTTTCCTGGTTTTCTAAACCAGGAAACTGTTTTAGAAGAAAAGGCTCCCACAGACCTTCTCTCTGTAAATGTGTCCAGAGCAAACCATTTCCTCTCTTGCTTTCTCTAAGAGTATAGCACACCAGAACATCTGCTAAACCTGCTGTGTTGTGTTTTTTTTTTCCCCCAACTCGGACATTTTCCAGGAGTTTGACTCACAGAAATCAGAGATGAGATTTTTTGCAGGATAGCAAGTCCAAGAATTTTGTCAGTCATGCTTAAGGGGGTATAGCCTTTCATATACTGAGCAAGTATGTAACAGAAAACACAGCAAATATTGTCAATCTTCCCATTCCCTCTTTGTCAAATGAGGTGGTGTTACGTGATACCCTGATATGAATCATCCAGGCAGCTGCCATACTGCATTAATTGCAGAGGAGCTGGATTCCATACAAGGTGTTCCCAAAGGTTCATTTCTAAACACTCATCCAGCAGTTCTTTGAAAGGTTGCATTGGGCGACAAGGACACTAAATCCTTCTATGCGTTAGAGCTCCAAGAAAGGACAACTGGAAATTACACCACGGTTTTTCTCTCTTTTCTTTCCAGAAGAGAAAATTTGTAATTACTCACTTGGGCCATTCCCACCCTTTCCTTGATGTTTTCTGGCTTTGAAAGCACTTAAGTGCTTGCTCCCTTGTGTTCAAAGTCTTACACCACAATTTCTTTATGAAAACAATATGTCTTTAAATCAATGCTAAATAAAAATGAACATGTCACTGGAAGACCATCCTTGTGTAAAGTATCCAGAATTAAAATGAGTTTAATGACCTTTAACCTCTAACCCAAGCTCCAATCCCATATTTCAAGCTACTTGGAGATCATCTCTATTTGAATGTTCTACCATTACCTCAAACACCCTATCTTCAAAACCAAATGTTTCACCTTTGCTCCAAACCTTCTCCTCTTCCCACTTTTTAAATTTCAGTTGAGGGTACTACCACAACCCTATCATCTAGGCTTAGAAGCCTTGGGATCATCCAGGATTCCTCTCTTTCCTTCATCTGCCCTTTCATAAGTGACTAAGTCCTGGTTGTTTTGCCTTTTAAATTTTATTTATTTATTTAGTTATTATTTATTTTTTATTTATATTGTTGACAGTATTACAGATGTCCCCCATTTCTCCCCTTTGCTCCCTCCACCCAGCCCCTGCTTCACCCCAGGCCTTCACCACATTATTGTCTGTGCCCTTGGGCTATGCATATATACATATAAGTTCCTTGGTTAATTTCTTCCCACCCTTCCACTCCTCTCCCCTCTGAGATCTGTCAGATTGTTCCATGTATCCATGCCTCTGGACATATTTTGTTCATCAATTGATTTTGTTTATTAGATTCCACATATAAGTGAGATCATGTGATATTTGTTTTTCTCTGACTGGCTTATTTCACTTAGCATAATACTCTCCATGTCCCTCCATGCTGTCTCAAAGGGTAAGAGATCCTTATTTTTTACAGCTGCATAGTATTCCACGGTGTAAATGTCCCACAGCTTTTTTATCCACTCATCTACTGTTGGGCACTTGGGCTGTTTCCAGATCTTCGCTATTGTAAATAATGCTGTTATGAACATAGGGGTGCAAATATTCTTTCTGATTGGTGTTTTGGGATTTTTAGGATATTACTAGAAGTGGGGTCACTGGGGTCACCACAGAGAGGGGCATAACCAGCTGTTCCACAGGTGGGGAAGGGGTGCCTCCCCTGTGCTCAAGGTGAGCAGGACTGATCCTCTTTCCCAGCCTACACTGTCCAGCCCCCATTCTCCTCTCCATCACAAGTTCTTTCAGAGAATAAAGGGTCCCTCAGATTCACTGCTGAGTGTACCAGTCAGACCCCTCTACTGGCCCTGAGCTCTACCACAGGGACCCTCCCACATACACAGATTGGAGTGAACTTCCCAGGTGGGATGATGGTGGGGCACTCCCGCTGCTCCCTCAGGTGAGTCACAGATTCAGCCTCCCACCGCTGTACTCCTGCCATGGCCTCTACATCCATTGCCACCCTGGTCACCTCTTGGTTGTTCTGCCTTTGACTTGCCTTTGAATCAGTCTTTGATTTGCTTCAGCCTCATTATTTCCACTGCCACATCTCAATTCTGGCTCTTGTCACATCATGGCTGGATTCCTCAAAGAGCCCATTCACTAGTTTGATTTCATTCTATCCATCCTGTTGGCCCCATGCCAGATTAATCATCCTACAAACCTGCTTTCAGCATATCATGCTTCTGCTCAAAATTCTGCAATGGTTGACTATTGCTTAATGTATCAAGCCTAAATTAACCTATCATTTAAGAGCTTTGTATTATTTCAGAACATAAAACCACTGCTCCAGCCAGGGTTCTGGCATCACTGTGTCAGTATAAACCACAAACCACACTCATTCTTGCTTTCAGGCCTTTATGTTCATGCCCCCTTCCATCTCCTCTGATTTACAATCATTCCATCTTTTAAAGCTTATGTTATATACCATTTCCTCCTTCAAGCTCTCCTTAATTTCTCTGGCATACACAGAGTACTTCCTGTGTCTGTTGTTTACACTCTAATATTTTAGCAACTAATCAGATGGTATAAATGAAAAAAATACCAGCAGAATTAGGAAACTTGGGTACAACTCCTGGCCTTGCCTGTGACTCAATGGGTAACAGTAGGCAAGTTTCTCCCCTTCTCTGGGCCTTGGTGTCCTCCTAAGTAAAATGAGTTAAACTACAACGTTTCTTAAACACCAGTCATTTGCACAGCATCTTCATTTTTCTTGCATCTGCAATCTGTTTCTACTTTTACTTAAATTTTTCTATCTTGCTTTTTTTATTTAAATGAATTCTATTGTGGTAAAATATACATAAGATAAATTTTACCATTTTAAACATTTTAAAGTGTACAGGTCAATGACATTAAGTACAAACACAATGTCTGGCTATCATCACCACCACCATCAGCATTCATCTGCAGAACACTTCCCATCTTGTAAAACTGAAAGTCCATACACATTAAACAATAATTCCCTCTTCCCCACTTGTCAAATTCCTCGTAACAACCATTCTACTTTCTGCCTCTCTGAATTTGACTACTCTAGGTATCTCATATAAGTGGAATCATATAGTATTTAACCTTTTGTGACTGGCTTATTTCACTTAACATAATGTCTTCAAGGTTCTTCCATGTTATAGCATGTGTTTTATTTAAATATATTTTAATAAAAAGGAATTATCATATCAGTGAAATAATAGGTTTATGAAGTGGCTATCTTTTTTCTAATATACATTAAAATATATATTTAAAAATAAAGTTTGTGTGTCTCAGTCCCATCACTAGTGTGGCCTCCACTGTTTGGGAAACACATTACTTGATCATCTTCACAGGCTTGTCAAACCCTAAAAATATATGAATCACTGGAGCAGTGGTTTTCAATCATGGCTGATTATCAGAATTCTTCAAGTAGCTTCGAGAAAGACCTGGGCCCTATCCCAGACCTGCTGAATCAGATTATGGAGATGGCATTTGTGATGATCAACCAAATTTAGAGCCACTGCTCCATGACTGACTTAAGGGTAGGGCTCCAGGTGTGTGCCTCTTTTATATTTCCAATAGCACAGTGCTGGCCGCAGAGGTCAAACTAAAAAATATTATATTGACTGATGAATTGAGAATTTCCAGAAATAAAAGGGAGAAAAGATTTTAAATAAATTTCTTCCTTTTCAGTAGTGTCCCCTGCTCCACCACATAAGTTTCTCTGTAAAATAGGAGTAATGACACTCTACTTTATGGGGTTGCTGTGACTCAAATCAGATAACATGTGGGAAAGCAATGACAGTTAATATGAAAATTCATTCTACACTTTCGAAAAGCCCAGAATCTTGCCATGATCTGTGGAAGATAGACAAGTTTAAAACATGATTTCTGCTCTCATAGAGCTCGGGATATGGTTAAGGAAACCAAACTAACCCAGATGGAACAAGTGAGGAGCAATGACTTCTGAGTGGGGCAGAAATTCAAGCCAGGTGCACTCTGGGCAGGCTTCATGGGTAAGACTTGAGCTGAGCCTTGAATTAAAAAAAGGACTTGGAGACAGAGACAGTAGAGACCAGAATATTCCAACAGAAGGGAATGGCATCAGATGTAGCTGATGCGGTTACTCATGTGGTATACTTGAGTTGGCCAAGTAAGACTTGTCTCACCACACAAATGGAAATATGACTGTTTAGAATTCTGTTCCTTAGGATGGCTTCTCTGAAAATGCAATCACACCTGAGTGAGTTTGCATATGACCTCACTTATACTTTAGTGTGAATTAATTAAATCAGAATGCTTTTTCTCCAACATCTGGATAAGACAGGAAGGCTGAGGGATGGGGCTCTCAATGGCAGAGGCTCAAGAAGGGGTCACTTTGGAGCCCCAGAAACAGTTTCAGCTTAGAATCCAGAAAGCAGCGTGGGGTCTAGGGGAGTGTGGTAGGTATCAAGCCTCTGAATAGTCGAAGTTATTTTGAACATGAAGAAGTGGAAAAGGTCTAACCAGAATTCGTCTCACATAGTTTTTCTGTTGATACACTTGGGGGCTTTTGCAAACCAAAATATCATGCAGAATTGGAACAGACTGACGAATCTCAGAGGGAAAGTGGGGGTGGGTGGGTGGGGAGAGATTAACCAAATAATTTATATGCTTATATGCATAACCCATTGACACAGACAGTAGTGTGGGGAAGGCCTGGGGGGAGGGGTATAGGGGGGAGGGGGTCAATAGGAAATAAAAGGGACATCTGTAATACTTTCAACAATAAAGATAAATTTTTAAAAAAAGAAACCTGGGTCTCCAAAAAAAGATAACATGCATATTTATATTAGAAAAGCATAAGGCTTTCACATTAGATGAATGAAGACTTGTCACAGAGAGGTTATTTTATGAGTATTTGGGAAGATGGACTGTGACAAATATGGAGATTTGATTTTGGAAGGAGGAGTGTAAGAGGGTCTCTCCTTTCATTTTATATCTACACTCTTCCTCCCAGTCCCTTTACAGTTTGACTCCTGGGGTTGACCTCAGGCTAGAAAAAGTTTCCTTTGCAAAAACTATATTTTTTTCTCCCAAAGTCTGCTGCTCTCAGCAGAGCTTGTTTCTTGAATAGCTATGATTAAAGATAGAGGCTGTTTCTCTTCCTCCTCTGGGCTCTATGGAAGCTGATCTCCCCCACAGGACTGTACTTGGGGCAGCTCTTCCTAGCCAGCCCTCCATTCCCTGCAGCCATTACATCAGTTAGCCTAGCCAGCCAGCCAACCTTTGTTTGGCTTGGCAGTTCCCTGGCTAAGTTAGGCAGATATTTAGAAAAATGTTCAAAAAACTTGACTGAGAATTCAGGAATGGAAGCCTGTCCACCTTTCTTTTATTTTACTGCTTTCCATAAAGAGCCAGCACTCGTCCTGCCTATGAGACACATTGGTTTTCTTGCTCTTATTAGGCATATCTATGGACATCAATCACTGAGTTAATTCACTAAGTAGTCCTTCAGAACCCACACTGTGCTAAGCTTTGTGTGGTGGACAGGACGTGAAAGGCAGGGCCATATCTTCAGAGAAAAGATAATCCTTTCTCTCTCACACCCCACACCACACAGAGAAAATATTTAGTTCCCAAGATGAGGTGATAAAAGGTTAAGGTCAAAATTATTGTGGGGGAAGAGCAATCAGCATCAACACAATTTGGAAAAGGAAGAGTGAGATACAGGAGGGGAAAGTGGTCCAGTAAGGATTCCAGTAGGAAGTGTCTATGAGCTGCATTTGGAAAGTATATTTAGATAATTTTATCATCTTATCACTCTTGAGTGAAAAATCTCAAACAATTCCTCCAGCATCATAGTCTGGCCTTCAAGGCCTTCAATCATAGGGCCCCACCTCCCCACCTTTCCCTTGCAACAGCAACTTCTCATGTTCTGCTACCCAGGCTTCCTCACCCATCCCCCTTTACTTCTGGAATTTTGAGCATCCCCACTTGTCTACACCTATGGTTTCTCTGTGCTTCACCTTAACTCCTCCCTTCCCCTATAATTCTCCAGTGTTACCTATTCCTCACCAAGTTCAAAAATCACTTCATCCTGATCCCTCATACAACCAGTTATGTCTCCCTCCCCTGAACTTATTATTATTTTTTAATCTTCATCCTAGGATATGTTTTTATTGATTTGAGAGTGCAGGGGAGGAACATCGATATGAGAGAGAAACATCGATCGGCTGCTTCCTGCATCCGCCCTGACAGGGGACTGAACCTGCAACCTAGGTATGTGCCCTGACTGGCAATCGAACCCACAACCTTTTAGTGTATGGGATGATCCTCCAATAAACTGAGCCACCCAGCCAGGGTTGAAGTTATTTTTAACACATAAGGCATGTCTCTCTCATTTGATGCACCACATATAAACCACTTGCTGTAATAGTTAACAATGGGATGCTATGGGAAACAGCAAAAGCAGTTCTAAGAAGAGAGTTCATAGAAATAAATGTCTACATTAAGAAAAAAATGCTCAAATGACCTAACTTTACACCTCAAGGAACTAGAAAAAGAAGAGCAAACCAAGTGCAAAGTTAAAAATAAAGAAGAAAGTAACAAAGATCAGACCTGAAATAGAAACTAAAAAGATAATAGAAAAGATTTATGAAACTAAGAGCTGATTTTTTGAAAAGATGAACAAAATAGACAAACTTTTAGCTAGACTTACTAAGAAAAAAGAAAGATGATTCAAATAAATAAAATTATAAATGAAAGAGGAGACATTACAAATGATACCATAGAAATACAAAGGATCATAAGAGACTACTATGAACAACCATATGCCATCACATTGGACACTTAGAAGAAATGGATAAGCTCCGAGAATCATACAACTTACCAAGACTGAATCATGAAGAAATAGAAAATGTAAACAGATTAATTACTAGTAAGATGACTAAATCAATAATCAAAAACCTCCCAACAAAGAAAAATCCAAAACCAGATGGTATCACTGATGAATTCTAGTAAACATTTAAAGAAGGATTAATATGAATTCTTCTCAAACTTCTCCAAAAAATAAGAGAGGAGATAAAACATTTAAACTCATTTTATAAGGCCAGAATTATCCTGTTACCAAAACCAGACAAAGACACTAAAGACAAGAAAATTACAGGCCAATATCCCCGATAAACAGTGATTGAAAAATCCTCAAAAAAATTAGCAAACTGAATTTAACAATGCTTTGAAGTATCATATGCCGTGATCAAATAGAGTTTATTCCAAGGATGCCAGGATGTTTCAACATCCGCAAATCAATGTGATATATACCACATTAACAAAATGAAGAATAAAAATTATATGATCATCTAAATAGATGAAAAAAAAACAACTTACCAAGACTGAATCATGAAGAAATAGAAAATGTAAACAGATTAGTTACTAGTAAGACGATTAAACTCAATGTTCAGTCATGATAAAAACTCTCAAATAACTGGGTATAGAGGGAATATACCTTGACATAATAAAGGCCACACATGACAATCCCACAACTAACATAATACTCAATGGTGAAAAGCTAAAAGTTTTCCTTCTAAGATCAGGAGGAACACAAGGATGCCTACTCTCTCCACTTCTATTCAACATAGTTGCTCTGCACATTCTAGCCAGAGCATTTAGGCAAGTAGAATATCAGAAAGAGAAATATCTTTAAAATTCCATTTACAATTGCATCCAAAAGAATAAAACACATAGAAATAAATTTAACTGAGGAAGTGAAAAATCTGTACACTGAAAACTATATGATATTAATGAAAGAAACTGAAGAAGACACAAGTTAAATGGAAAGATAGTCTATGCTCGTGGATTATAAGTGTTAATATTCTTCAAGTGTCCATGCTACCCAAAGCAATCTACAGGTTCAATGCAATCCTTATTAAAATTCTAATGGTGTCCGGCCAGGCATGGCTCAGTGGTTGAGCATTAGGAGTTTGATCCCCGGTCAGGGCACATGCCCAGGTTGTGGGCTGGGCAGCCAATCAATGACTCTCTCATCATTGATGTCTATCTCTCTCTCTCCCCCCCTTCTTTCCTCTCTCTGAAATCAATAAAGATATATTTTTAAAAAATTCTAATGGCATTTTCTTTCACAGAAATGGAAAAAGTAAATCTAAAATTCATATGGAACCACCAAATAGCACCCCCCAAAGAGCTTCAGAAAAAAGAATAAAATGTAATGCATCACACTTCCTGATTTCAAACTACATTACAAAGCTATATTAATTAAAACAGTATAGTATATGCATAAAATCAGATATATACATCAATGGAACAGAATACAGAGCCCAGAGATAAATCCATGCATATATGGTCAACTAATTTATGACAAAAGAGCCAAGAATACACAATGAGGAAAGGATAGTCTCTTCAATAAATGATATTAAGGAAACTGGACAGCCACACACAAAAGAATGAAACTCAATCACAATATTACACCAAACACAAAAATCAACTCAAAATGGATTAAAGACTTGAACATAAGACCTGAAACCCTAAAACTCCTAAAAGACAACAGAGAAAAAAAGCTCCTTAACATTGGTTTTGGCAATGAATTTTTGGATTTGACACCAAAAGCAAAGGTAACAAAAGCAAAAATAAACAAGTGGGACTGCATCAAACTAAAAAAGTTCTGTACAGCAAAGAAAACCATCAAAAACCATGAAAGGGCAACCTACGGAATGGAAAAAATTATTTGCAAGACATATATGGTGAAGGGTTACTATGCAAAGTATATAAAGATCTCATACAGCCCAAGAAAGGGGAGGGGGGAGAAACAATCTGGTTAAAAATAAGCAGAGGAACTGACTAGACATTTTTCCAAAAAAGACATACAAATGGCCCAACAGGTGCAGGAAAAGGTGCTAAATATCATTAATCGTCAGGGAAATGCAAATAAAAATCACAGTGAGATATCATCTCACCCCTGTCAGAATGGCTGACATAAAAAATATGAGATAATGGGCCCTTGGGCTGTTTCCAGATCTTAGCTATTATAAATTGTGCTGTTATGAACACAGGGATGTATATATTCTTTCTGATTGGTGTTTCAGGATTCTTAGGATATATTCCCAAAAGTGGGAACACTGGGACCAAAGGCATTTGCATTTCTAATTTTTTGAGGAAACTCCATACTTTTTTCAACAGTGGCTGCACCAGTCTGCATTCCTACCAGCAGTGTACTAAGGTTCCCTTTTTTCCACATCCTTGCCAGCACATGTCGTTTGTTGATTTGTTGATGGTAGCCATTCTGACAGGTGTGAGGTGATACTTCATTATCATTTTACAATAACTAAGATCTGGAAACAGCCCAAGTGCCCATCAGTAGATGAGTGGATAAAAAAGTTGTGATACATTTACACCATGGAATACTATGCAGTTGTAAAAAAAGAAGTATCTCTTACCCTTTGAGACAGCATGGAGGGACCTGGAGAGTATTATGCTAAGAGAAATAAGCTAGTCAGAAAATGACAAGTATCACATGATCTCGATCATATGTGGAATATAATGAACAAAATAAACTGATGAACAAAATAGATCGAGGGATATAGAAGCATAGAACAGACTGAAGAATCTCAGAGGGAAGGCGGAGGTGGATGGGTGCGTGGGTGGGAAGAGATTAACCAAAGAACTTTTATGCATATATGCGTAACCCATGGACACAGACAATAGTGTGGTGAAGGCCTGGGGTAGAAGGGGTCAATGGGCAGGGGAAAAGGGACATCTGTAATACTTTCAACAATATAGATACATTTTTTAAAAGATAAGAGATAAGTTTTGGCAAAGATGTGGAGAAAAGGGAACCCTTGTGCACTGTTGGTAGAAGTGTAAATTGGTGTAACCACTATGGGAAACAGTATGGAAGCTCCTCGAAAAATTATAAATAGAACTATCATATGATCCAGCAGTTCCACTTCTGGGTATATATCCAATGGAAATGAAAACAGGATATCAAAGATATATCTGCATTCTCATGTTTACTGCAGCATTATTCATAATAGCTAAGATATAGAAATAACCTAAGTGTCTTCAATGGATGAATGGATAAAGAAAATGTGATATATAATGGAATATTATTCAACTATGAGTAAGAAGGAAATCTTCCCATTTGTGACAAAATGGATAGAACTTAAGGGCGTTATGCTAAGTGAAATAAGGCAGATAGAGAAAGATAAATACTGTATGGTATCACTTACATGTGGAATCTTTTTAAAAATTCCAACTCTTTTTGATACATCACATAAACAAAATGAAGGACAAAAATCATATGATCATATCAATAGATACAGAAAAATCATTCAACAAAATTCAGCACCCATTTTTGATAAAAACTCTCAGCAAAGTGGGAATAGAGGGAACATACCTCAACAAAATAAAAGCCATATACAACAAAACCTACAGCCAACATCATACTCAGTGGACAAAAACTAAAACCATTTCCCTTAAAAACAGGAACAAGACAGGGTTGTCCACTTTCACCACTCTTATTCAACACAGTACTGGAAGTCCTTGCCACAGCCATCAATAGGAAGAAAACATAAAAGGTATCCAAATTGGAAAGGAGGAAGTAAAACTGTCATTATTTGCAAATGACATGATGTTGTACATAGAAAACCCTACAGAATCCACCAAAGTACTACTAGATTTGATAAATGAATTTGGCAAGGTAGCTGGATACAAAATTAACATCCAACAGTTGATGGCATTTTTATATACCAACAATCAACTCTCAGAAAGACACTAAAAAAATACCATTTTCCATTGCAACTAAAAATATAAGATACCTTGGAATAAACTTAACTAAGGATGTAAAAGACCTGTACTCAGAAAACTACAGGACACTGAAAAAAGAAATAGAGGAAGATATAAACAAGTGGAAGAATATACCATGCTCATGGATTGGAAGAATTAATATCATTAAAATATCTGTACTACCCAAAGCAATTTATAAATTCAATGCAATTCCTATTAAAATACCAACAGCATATTTCACAGACCTAGAAAAAACATTTCGAAAATTTATATGGAACAAAAAGACTCCAAATAACTGCAGCCATCTTGAGAAAGAAGAACAGAGTTGGAGGCATCACTTTCCTGGATATCAAACTATACTACAAAGCCATTATAATCAAAACACCCTAGTACTGGTACAACAACAGACTTATAGATCAATGGAACAGAACAAAGACCCCAGAAATAGACCCATGCCGTTATGGTCAGTTAATATTTGACAAAGGAGGCAAGGGCATACAATGGCATAAAGACAGTGTCTTCAATAAATGGTGTTGGGAAAATTGGACAGCTACATGCAAAAAATGAAACTAGACCACCAACTTACTCCATACACAAGAATAAATTCAAAATGGATAAAAGACTTAAGTGTAAGTTGCGAAACCATAAAAATCCTGGAAGAAAACATAGGCAGTAAAGTCACAGACATCTCACATAGTGGAATTTTCACTGATACATCTCCTTGGGCAAGAGAAACTAAAGAAAAATTAAATAAATGGGACTACATCAAACTAAAAATCTTCTGCACAGCAAAAGAAAACAGCCTCAAAATACAAAGGAACCCCACAGTATAGGAGAACATATTTGCCAAGGATGCATCTGATAAGCGGCTAATTTCCAAAGTTTACAAAGAGCTCATACAACTCAACAAGAGGAAGACAATTCAATTAAAAAATGGTTCAGCGGTTGAGCATTGACCTAGGATCCAGGAGATCGCGGCTTGATTCCTTGTCAGGGCACATGCTTGGGTTGTGGGCTCAATCCCCAGTAGGGGGCATGCAGAAGGCAGCCAATCAATGACTCTCTCTCATTATTGATGTTTCTATCTCTCTGACCTTCTCCCTTCTTCTCTCTGAAATCAATAGATATATATATATAAAAAAAAAAAGGACAAAGGACCTGAAGAGACACTTCTCCAAAGAGGACATACAGATGTCCAAGAGATATATGAATAAATGCTCAACATCATTAATCATCAGAGAGATGCAAATTAAAACCACAGTGAGGTATCACTTCACACGTGTCAGAATGGCAAACATGTACAAATCAACAAATGACACGTGTATGCAGAGAAGGATGTGGAGAAAGGGAATCCCTAGTACACTGCCGGTGGGAATGCAGACTGGTGCAGCCACTATGGAAAACAGTACGGAGTTTCCTCAAAAAATTAAAAATGGAACTGCCATTTGACCCAGTGATCCCACTTCTAGGAATATATCGTAAGAATTCTGAAACACTAATCAGAAAGAGTATATGCATCCCTATGTTCATAGCAGCACAACTTACAATAGCTAAGATCTGGAAACAGCCCAAGTGCCCATCAGTAGATGAGTGGATAAAAAAGCTGTGGGACATTTACACCATGGAATACTATGCAGCTGTAAAAAAGAAGGATCTTGTACCCTTTGGGACAGTATGGATGGACCTGGAGAAAATTACGCTAAGCAAAATAAGCCAGGCAGAGAAATACAAATATCCAATGATCATACTTATATGTGGAATCTAAAGAACATGATAAACTGATGAACAAAATAGATTCAGTGACACAGAAGCATGGAACAGACTGGCAAATCTCAGAGGGAAGGTGGGGGTGGGGTGGGGAGAGAGAGAGTAACCAAAGAATTTATATGCATATATGCATGACCCATGGACACAGACAATAGTGTGCTGAAGGCCTGGGGAGGGGAGTGGGAGCAGGGTGGAAGAGGTCAATGGGGAAAAAAGGTGTCATCTGTAATATTTTGAGCAATAAAAAAACCCCTTAAAAACGAAGAATGGAAAAGTGGTTGCCAGGGGTTGGGAGGTGGAGGAAATAGGGAAAAGATGGTAAAAGGGTATTAACTTTTAGCTATAAGATGAATAAGGTCTGAGGAGCTGATGTAAAACATGGTAACTATAGTAGATAATACTGTATTAGACAATTGCAATTTGCTAAGAGAGTAGAACTTAAATGTTCTAACAACAAAAAAATAAGTATCTGAAGTGATGGATGTGTTAATTAACTAGATGATGGGAGTACTTTCATAATATATACATATATCAAATCACCATGATGTATACTTTAAATATCTTACAATGTTACCTGTCAATTATGCCTCAAAAAAGCTGAAAAAATAAAATAAAAGCAATTATATATAAAAATAGTTATCCATTATCGAGGCTTTCATGTTACTAGGCACTTGGCAAAGCATTTGGTAAGCATCATTAATTGCATTTGATCAGCAGAACAATCCTATCAGAAAGATGCAATTATTATCCTCATTTTATAGATGAGGGAATGGATATTTAGTGGGCTTTACTTGGCCAAAGTTATACAGTTAGTAAGTGATGAAGTGCATCTTCTCATTGCCTCTCCTATTTTGGTAAGTGGGTATGGAAAGGTACATCATAATCAAACCATTCTTATATGAATTAATCTATATATAGAAAGAAAGCTTGAGAGAGAGAAGGAGGGAGAGAGAAGAGGGAGGGACAGAGAGAAGGATGGGGAGAGAATGAGGAAGAGAAAGCAATTGAAACTGTGTTGGCAATTTTATCCACCATTTAACTTCACCTTTGCCCTGGAGTTAACTCGAATTAGAAGATGTGAATCTGCTGTTCCCACAGATGGCATTGGTTCCTGTGGGTCTCTCACTGTGTGATTCTCATGTTTACATGTTTACAATTGTGAGTATGCAAAACACAGTTTATTCTTGTATTATTATTTATTAATTCTTGTATTATTTATTATGAATAGTAATCTACTTTTGCCCACCCCTGTTTGTGCTTTATAAATTCAACATGGTCCCTACATGCAAGCCAATTGGTTTGGTTCTTGACTAAAGAATGATCTGGTATAATTGGTTGGAGGAAAACATACAAGCAAACCTGTGTTGCACTTACTGAAAAATGATATGTTTGTCTCCAATATAGCACCATTCAAAGGAATTTTTGAGGGGTATTTTGTTTATAACTTTTTTTTCCTCACCAGGAACCTAGCCCCCTCATAAGACACGACTTGCCCATACTTGTTCTGTTTCCCCAACTTGTGTGAAAATGTCATGTGAATAGAGCTTTTATCATAAACTTCTTTGTATTTGGTGCTTAGCCAAGTGACTTGAAAACAAAAGGAATGAAAAAAGTCAATGTCAAAGATTATTCACTAAACATGTTAATTTTTGCAGCAAGTTTAAGGTTCTTGGGACACCCCCCAAGCTTACAGAAAATGGAAAGGAAGATTTATGGCATCATATATGTCCCATGAGTTGTTGGCATCCTCTGTGCTATTTCTAGAGAAGGAATCTGTCTGTTCCCATCTCTAGCTGGATCAACTGAGCACCTGGCAGTTTTCTATTGATGCCTGTTCAGCTGTCACCTTCAAACTCCTGGTTCTGTTTGCTCAATGTGTCTCCTAGAGCAGGCCTGACTATTTTCAGTCTCAGCTACAGCTGTCAGAGTTTCAGGCGTACCTCTCGAATTTCTAGAATTAGTTGGAAATATTTGAAGCCTGAAAAAGTAACTATAATGTTCTGAGTATGAAAGAAATACTTAGGCAAGTATCAACTGGCAGCACATAAGGATAACTAAGAAGAATTGAGTCTCTGGTGATAAAATGAGATGAGAACAACATAGCCGAGCCATTTTAGGTTACTTGCATTTTAGTAGCATGGGGTGAGTTACCAAACTAATTATGTTATTTTTATTTGTGTGCCATTAAGAAATTGACCAAATGTGAGACTATTTGCTATAAATGTGAAATGACAAATTGAGTGGACACATTTGCTTTGCTCTAATAGAGAATAATTGTAATTTCTCAATTAAAAAAGTCATTCTGGTTATACACATGTCCTAGGAAAAGTCAAGTTGTACCTCGTGACCTAATTCTTTTTCATTTTTGACAATAAATTCTTCTTTCCAATCTGATAGGGTACAATATTGACTTGGAGCAAAAATTACACTATGGCTCTGTACCATATTATTAAGATATGATTAGTTTTCTTGGAGTCAGGCCCAGGAAAAGTAGAGAGTAAATTTTATAGGATGGCTAGGCATCAAGGCAAGACAAAGGTGATAGAGACTTCTTCTGCTTCTGAGGTAAAATTAAAATTGGTGGTATAATATAGGCCAGATCAATAATTTATTCTCTTACATTTAGGTTATTTTGGATTCCTTTATTTGGTGTGTTGAGAGAGATATCAAATTCCTCTTCACTTTTGCTTTTTTTGTTGCTAATCCAGAGGATATTTTTTCCATTGATTTTTAGAGGTAGTGGAAGGGAGGGAGAGAAAGAGGGAAAGAGAGAGAGAGAGAGAGAGAGAGAGAGAGAGAGAGAGGCATTGATTGGTTGCACCCTGAACGCACCCTTACTGGGGCGAGGGATCGAACCTGCAACCCAGGTGTGTGCCATTGACTGGGAATCAAACCCGCAACTATTCGGTGCATGGGCTGATGCTCTAACCACTGAGCATACTGGTCAGGGTTACTTTTGCTTTTAAATAATTTCACCTTGTAACAATTTTACTTTTGTAATGTGAAGTGGAGGAAAAAACCTTAAAAATAACCAACAAGCCCTCTGCCGTTGAGATTCTCCAGAAAAAGGCTATTAGTGGAACTAAAGGCTCTAGAGATGAAGGAGAAAGTGATTATGGTGCCAGTGAGACAAAAGCCATAGGGTCAATCCTGAAAAGGATCAATTATCTTCACTTTCTGAACTTATAGACTGCTTCCCAGATGATTCTGCTACAGGTAGTCCAGGATCACACTTTGAGAAACACTACCTTAGAGACTAAACAATGTCATGCCCGTGGCCTGAAGAAAATGAAAACTTTAAGTCATTGTCTTTAGATTCTTCTTAAATTTTACTTTTCATGAGAATATATGCCTTTGTGATAATTCTAAACCTGCTTCCTTCTAGGTAATAAACTATTGATAAAAAGATCACTGACTTAGATCGTGTTGGAGAATTTGGAAACTTAAATTTTCAGCCCTAGGACTGATTTGCCATCTAATCTTGACAATCAGCTAGTTATTTTCCCCTTTTGTAAATTGAAAGTCCATCTAAAATCTGGTAAATTTTAGACGAACAGGACTAAAAATACTTGTATCACAAGGCAGGTTTGTTCCTCTGACTAGGATTGCCAGATTTAACAACAACAACAAAAAGGCACACAATTAAATTTGAATTTCATGTAAACAAGAACAATATTTTTGGCATAAGTATGTCCCATGCAATATCTGGGATATACTTATACTAAAAAATTCATTGGTTATCTGAAATTCAGTTTTAACTGATCATCCTGTATTTTATCTGGCACTACCACCCTTTTCTTGGAGCCTGTACTTTCCAACACTTGGCCAACAGAAGACAGCATTTTATAACTCAAGCCCAGGAAGAAAACTGAGCACTCAGCATAATACAGGATAGGGGAAATGCTAGCAGGAGATTAACTTTCCACACTGGAAAAATCTAGCTTTCTTCTGGTGATGGGGAGGATAGAGAGTATTTGAGCAAACACACATATTAAATCCCAAAGTATATCCAATCAGTTATTCAAAGAATATAATACAACTTGTTTTTCTTACAGCCTCAGAAAAAAATAGAGAATCAAGGATTTCTTCAAACACAAGGCTTCTGTCATATTTCACTGCCACCACCAAAGGGAATGAGGCATTTCTATACCAGACAGCACAATCTTGGAACCACAGCTTGACTCTTTTATTAACTCCTATATCTATTCACAATTTTGAGTCAAGAATTTAGATTTCAAAACTCACTGTGCTCTCTGGGTTCCACAGGCTCCTCTCCCCCCAGGACAGGTCTTGCAAGGGGCTCTCAGCTTGTGTTATGCAGCTCTGCTTTGAAAAACCCAGTTTAATTCCTTTCTTTCCTCCAAGGCACAAGTCTTTCTTTACTGAAGCTCTTGTTGATCTTCACCTCCTAGTTCACTTTTCCTGCCTCCAGCTCTTCAAGAGCCAGCATATCTCTTTGTTATCATTCTGATCTTCTTACCCAAATATGGATTTACAATGACAAAGCAACTGCTTTGCTCTGAATTCAGCCAAATAGGGTACTTGGAGGTCATAGGTAACTGATGAGGGTAGGGTTGTTTCAAAAATTAAAAGAATTTTCTTCCTGATAAAAAGAATGTACGTTCATTGCAAAAAATTTCAAACAAGATTTAAAAAAAGGAAAATAAAGTAGCCTTAATCTTAAAACATGGAGATAACACTCTAAACATTTTGATGAGTAGTTTTCAAAATTCATTGATTTATTCATTTATTTCTTCAAAAATGTGTATTAGTGCCTGCTGGGTGCTAAACATTTTTATACTCAAGGGGATACATCAATAAACAAAGTAAAAACACAAAATTCCTATCCTCATGGCGCTATTTACATATACATACAAACACATACACAAATATAATTTTACATTAATAAGCTCATACTATATATGCTATTTTGTAATCTGTCCTTTTATACAATAATTTGTTGTGGACCTCTTTATATGTCAATAAATATTAATTTTTGCATCATTTCAACGGCTGCCTAATATATTCTATAGTATATATGCACTACGATTTATTTAATCATGTCCCTATGGACATTTATTTCCAATTTCTGCTAGTATAAAAAATACTGTGATGAGTACATGTATATCTTTAAATGCTTGTCCAATCATCTTAATAGGATAAATTCCTGGTTTTACTCCTACTTTGCTTGCTGTTTCTTCTCAGTCTCTTTTGCTGTTTTCTCTTCTCTATTGAGCCCTCTTTTCTAGTTTCACTACACCCTAGACTATCTCATACAATCCCATTGCTTTAAGCAGTACCTATATGCTCATAACTTCCAAGTTTATATCTATAACTTTAACATCTCCTTTTGAGCTCTAGATTCATATTCAACTGTCTTCTTGGAATTCCACTTGTATGTCTGTCACAGAATCTGAAATATAATGTGACTAAGAGAACCCTTAATTTTGTCCCAAAAACATACTCTTATTATAGTCTTCCATACTTCATAAAATGACATCACCATTCACATAGTTACTCAGCCCCAAAGAGGGTGTGAATATGATTTCTTCTCTTTTCTTTACCCTATGCCCCCATATAATGTATCTTTCTAATCTATCTTTAAAATACAGTTCAAATCTGTCTTGTTATCTCTATATTTATTGTTATATTCACTTTCTACCATTACAAACCAAGCCACTATAGCCTCTCACTTCTCAATCATTCTCTATTTCATTGTCCTGTCTTATTGCCTTCATAGTACTTATTATTATCTGAAATTAATTTTCTTATTTATTTCTACATTTACTTGTTTATCTTCCTTCATTCCATGAAAGGAAGCGCCTTGTCTATTTTGTTAATTACTATACCCCCATATCCTAAATCAGTGCTTGGCCTATAGTAGATGCTCAATACATTAGAAATTCTCTTATCTAACCTCCTCTTTATATACTCTCCTAAATCAACTCTTTCAATTCCTCCTGTAAAATATATTGACTGATATCCATGACATGCTGAGTGCTTGAAGGTAGTAGGCCAATCTCTAGCACATCCACGTGCTTTTCCTCACACCAGTTAAGTTATATATTTACCAAGAGCCAGTTGTGTTTGTTCCCAGTCTTGTGCTATGGAATTTAAACAAATATTCTGTAAAATGATGATATACAGATGTGAAAATGAAGAATTCTTTCTATGAAAGTTGAATGCTTTAGAAAGACTCAATAAAGAATCCCCTTCCAAAAAAAATGCTAAATTGTGCATAGATAAGACAACCATTAAAGATTGGGGAAAATAATAATTATTAGAAGGACTTTTTTGTAAAAGTCTTTAAAATCATGATCCACTTTGAAAAAATGGAAACTGTACATTGAAAACAATGTATTATGAGTGTAGTTTGTATTAAGATAATAGAAACTCAAACTGAAGAAGCCAAAATCTTAAGATAAATAAAATAAATAAAAACCCAGACACACCATAGTGAAAACAAATAGAAAACTTTAAAAATAACCATAGAGAATAGACAGACTACATACAAAAACTGATGTAAAAATAGACTAAAATAGATAATATACTTCACACTAGCAAGAATAGAGCTCAGAAGACAGTGGAACAATATTTACAAAGTGCTGAGGGAAAATAACCATTAACTTAAAATTTTATATAGTTGAATTGTCATTCATGAGTGAGGGCAATTCAAATAAAACCTTTTCAAAGACCAAGAGTTCATTGGTCATATATACTCCCTCAAAGAAATATTTAAAGATGTATATCAAGAAAAAGAAAATTAAACCTAGAATAAAGAAATGAGATTCAAGAAATAATGGAGCAAAAATCTTGATAAACATATAGGCAAGTTAACATAAGCATCGATGTAAAAACAGAGTTTCTTTTTGGTATAATGAAAAATCATATCAAATTCACCTGATGAAATACATCTGTTTTGAATTTGTGATTTACATATCAATAAAGCTGTTTTTTAAATAAAAAACAATTAAACCACCATAATAATAATATAATGACCAATTTGGGGGATATTGAAAAATAAGGTGGGACCAAAATATTGCCCAAGATAGGAAATAGAAGATTGAAGATAAAAAACATAGGAAGTAGAAGAATGAAGACAGGAATTAGAACATTGCAGATATAGCTTACTAAGGTTATTTGTTATTCAAGGGATAGAGAGATATATTAATTTTAAGTTTGGTCCAGTCAATGTGTGCATGTAAAAAAAATAAAGGTAACCACTAAAGTAACAGAAATGCAATTTCTAAAATTTTAGAGAGAGACAGGAGAGATAAGAAATTAAATCAATCCAATAAAGTCAGGAAAGAAAAAAAGAAATGAGAAAACATAGTAATAGAAAATACAAAATAAGGTAAAAGAATAAATCTAACATAACAGAAACACTATAAATATAAACCGATTGTCTGTTTAATCATATTTTTAAGAATGGATAGCTCAATAGAAGAATGAAAAAGCCAGAGAAAAAAGCAATAAAGTTGAAGATAGAAAAATATAAATTACAACCAAAAGAAAATAAAGTGAAAAAATATAAGCAGAGCAAACGATACAGTATTTGTGTCATCTGAATACCAGAAGAGAGGAAAAAGAAGACAGAGATTAAAAACTAATCGAAACAATGGCTGAAAATTTCTCAAATTTGGCAAAAGGCATAAACTTACAGATTCAAGAAGCTTAGTGAATCCCAAACAGGATAAACCCAAAAAATTCCAGACTGAGATACATAGTCAAACTTCTGAAAACTAAAAACAAAGAAAAAAGTCATGAAAGTAGCCAGAGAGAAATGATACAACTCTAATGACAGTGGATTTCTCATCAGAACCTATGGAGGTCACAAGGAATTGGCACAATGTTTTTCAAGTGCTGAAAGAAAAGAATTGCCAATACAGAATTCTACATCCAGCAAAAGCATCCTTCAGGAATAAAAGGGGAAATCAAGACATTCCCAGATGAAGGAAAATTAAAATAATTTGTTACTAGTAGACCAATCCTTAAATAATGCTAAAGGATGTTCTCTAAACAGGAAAAAAACGATAAAAGAAGAAATCATAGAACATCAGGAAGGAAAAGGGAACAAAGAAAGAAAAATTAGATAAATACAACAGTCTTTCCTTCTTTTGAATTTTCTAAATTATACTTGATTATTGAAACAAAAAGAAAAACATTGTCTGATGTGTTCTTCAGTGTATATAGAGAAAATATTTAAGACAATTATATTATAAACTGAGGGGTGGTAAAGGGGCATAGGGGGAGGTAAAGTTTTTACACTTTGCTCTAATGGGTAAAATGATGGTACGAGCATACTGTGATAAGTTATGTATATAGCTGCACAAACAGATATATTAAAAAACCTGTAGGTAAATAAAAATGAAATTTGAAAAATATGTTCAAGTAACCAACAGGAAGACAAGAATATGAAGATATAAATTAAAAAAAAAACACACAGAAAACACAAAAAATGGAGATGACCAAAATGTCCCTCAATGGGCAAATGGTTCAGCAAACTGTGTCCATCCATACCATGGACTACTATGAAATAAAAAGGAGAAAACAATTGATAGACACAACTTTGATGGATGTGCAGGAAAATACGCTGAATAAAAAATATCTCAAAAGGTCACATACTGTATTATTCCATTTATATAACATTCTTGAAATGACAAAATTGTGAAGACGAAGAACAGATTTATGTTTTCTAGAAGTTAGAGAAGGGGTGGGCATAACTATAAAAGGGCAGTGAGGGCTATCTTTGTGGTGATAAAATAGTTCTGTATCTTGATTACAGTGATGTTACATAAATCTACTCATGATAAAACAGCTTAGAACTATACACGAACATTGTACCAATGTCAGATTCCTGGTTCTTGATATTGTACTCCAGTTATATAAGATGTAATGACATATAAAGTTTCATTTATGCAAGATGAATAAGTTTAAGAGATCTGTGGCACAACATTGTGCCTATAGTCAACAATTCAGCATTGTACACTGAAAATTTTGTTAAAAGGGTATATTTGATGTTTCTTACTATAAAACAACAACCAAAGAAAGGGCAGAAGGGAACTTTCAGCAGTGATTGATATGCTCATTATCTGATTATGGTGATAGTTTCTCAGGTATATGTATATCTTCAAACTCATCAAACTGTATAAATTAAATATGCCCAGTTTTTTAATGTGTATATCAATTGTACCTCAATAAAGCTGTTTAAAAACCAAGATGTAACCACTCTGAGAAAATGGGTAAACAGTACAGGGGATGTCTCTGTACTAGATTTTCATCTCATTGTGAATCTATAATTATATTGAAAGATAAAGTTTAGAAAAATGTAACCTCAAAAAGGAGAACTGCATCATGATCATGTAAGAAGACTTGACATGAAGATGACAATTCTCTTCAAATTGATCTATAAATTTAATTGGAGTTCAATCAAAAGTAACAATTTTTAAAAAATATGTTTTTATTGATTTCAGAGAGAGGAAGGGAGAGGGAGAGAGAGATAGAAATATCAATGATGAGAGAGAGTCATTGATCAACTGCTTCCTGCATGTCCCCTACTGGGGATCGAGTCCTCAACTCAGGCATGTGCCCTAACTGGGAATGGAACAGTGACCTCCTGGTTCATAAGTCTACGCTCAACCACTGAACCATGCCGGCCGGGCAACAGAATTTTTTTTATCAATCTTTACAAGCTGATCCTAAAATTTACACAGAAAAGTAAGGCACCAAGAATAGACAAAACAGTTTTGAAGAAGAGCAATGGGGAAGGGTGTAGATTATCAAGATTTATTATAATGTTATAACAATTAAACCAGTGTGGTATTAGCAAGTGTATAAACAAACAGATCAGCCCGGCCGGGCATAGCTCAGTGGTTGAGCGTGGACCTAGGATCCAGGTGATAGGGGTTCGATTCCCGGTCAGGGCACATGCCCAGGTTGCGGGCTCAATCAATGTCTCTCTCATCATTGATGTTTCTATCTCTCTCTTTCCCTCTCCTTTGCTCTCTCTGAAATCAATAAAGATATATTTTAAAATAAAAAAACAAACAAACAAACAAACAAATCAGTGAAATATAAAAAGATCCCCCAAAGAATTCACATAAATATATGAGAACTAGGTATATGACAGAGGTTGATTATAAATCATGGATGGTAAATGACAGAGACTATTCAATAAATGGTGTTAAAGTTATCCATGTGAGAAAAGATATAATTAGATAACTTTTAAAAATCCTACCTAAGAATCAATTCAAAATCAATATGTAAATGTTAATAGCAAAATTTTATGACACTTTGGTGTAAATATACAATATTTTCATGATCTCAGAGTAGGAAAGAATTCATTAATCACATATACAGAAAAACCTCACAAACTTTAATAGAAAAGATTGATAGCCCTAGTCAGTTTGGCTCAGTGGTTGGAGCACTGGCCCACAGACCGAAGGGTCCCAGGTTCGATTCCAGCCAAGGGCACGTACCTCGGTTGCAAGCTTGATTCCTGGCCCTGATCCAGGCATGTGCGGGAGGCAACCAATCGATATGTCTCTCTCACATTGATGCTTCTCTCTCTCCCCCTCTCTCTCTCTTCTCTCTCCCTTCCATTCTCTCTGAAAAGCAATGGAAAAAAAATCCTTGGGTGAGGATATTAAAATATATACACACATATATATGATTGATAATTGTAACTGCATTAAACATTAAAATGTCTACAGAAAAAAATAAGACTATAAAGTTAAAGACAAACTATATAGTAACCAAGACATTTGAAACACATAAAATTGAAAAAGAAACAGCATCCAAAACACATATAACAAATCAATTTTAAAAATGCAAACAACGAGAAAGAAAAATGGGCAAAGGATATTAACAGGCAATGGATAGAAGAAACTGGAATGATTTATAAATATATGAAAAGATGCTCAACCTTACTAGTGTTCAGAGAAATACAAAAAAAAGATATATTATTTTTACTTGTAAGACTGGCAAAAAACTCAAAAGTTGTCAGTGGGAACACATAGACCACTGGTGGTACTGTTATTTGATAAAGCCATTTTGGAAAGCAATCTGCCAAGATCCAGAAAAACTAGAAGTGTGCATACCCTTTAACCCAGTAATCCTACCCTACTTTCTAAACGGTACATACCCTAGTGAAGTTCCCACCCAGTGTACTAAGATGCATGGACATCAGTGTTCATTGCAAGTTGTTTGTTTTCAATACTAAAAAATTGGAAACAACCTAAATACCCATCAATTGGGGAATGAATAAATCAAATGTGCCCTGGTTGTACTATAGGTTACTGTTCAGCAGTTTAAATGAACTAAATCAATATGCATCCACACGGACTGATCTCAAGAACATAATATTGAGTAAAAGAAAGTATATACATAACCATATAATGTATTTTTCATGGCTTGGAAGAAAACATACCAAATTAAGGTAAACGGGTTGACTGGAAGTGGGAGATAAAGGGAACTTCAACTTTTTCTGTAGTTTATTTATTTATTTATTTATTTATTTATTTATTTATTTATTATCTTTATTGTTGAAAGTATTATAGATTAGATTTTTATTCTTTTTATTTAAGAAAATGGGAGACAAAGTAAATATTGTATTTCTACTCTGTGTGGCAAGAACAAAAGTAATTGCTATATTCTTCTCTGTACTTTCCTTTATTGTTAAAGTTGTCCATATAAATGAGAGTTGTGTGGTGTCAGATGGCTCTGATAAATATTCAGTTTGGGGGAATCACCATATTAAGATTACTAGTAACTTTATATGTTAACCTTCCCAGGGACATTTTCATTTCTAAAGAAGGCTGCAGTGTTTACTACAAAGATTGAGGCACTGCAGTATTTGCTGTCATTTATGAATTGTGGGTTATGAAGTTTTGAAGACGAAAGTTCAAATGGTGTTATTTTCTTCCTATGTGCTAGTCTTCCAATTTGGGTAAGTTGCCACCACTTTGACAGAATGATGGGCTTCCCTTAGGTTGGATAGCTCAGAGAGGAAACAGAGCTCATTTCCCCCACTCAATTATGTTTTCATTCTCTATAAATAAAACTGCATTCAAAACAACTCTACATAAAATTTAGAGTAAAATTTATAGAAACATGGACACCTATGTGTAAATAAACCTCTTTAATTTTTATCAAGCATTTATTCTATCTTGCTCATCCATCTTGAGTAGATTTAACACAATTTAAATATTTCTTGGCTTGTCTGCAGAGTATCAAGGCTTGTTCATGGCTTTGAGACTCCTAGTCCCTTCACCCCAATCAACTCTACCAGTTGTTTAAACTGCTCAAATCTTTCTCCAGCCACAGTTTTTTAAGTGAAAGCCTTTTTATTGCTTTGGGCATGTTCCTTCTCCAAGCCAGTGCTCAGAATTTTAACTATCTAACTATTCAATTTCTCTCTGTTTCTTTACATGAGGAGAAACTGGATTTCTGTTCCACACAGCTTGGCAAAGGCTAGCAGGGAGTGAGAGACTACAGCCAGATGTACATCTGCATGTCAGCAGCAAGAAGGTCTGGGATGGTGCTTTTTCAATCAGAAGGGAGTCATTTTCCCCCCTCAAAGGAGAGGACCTCCTCCCTCCCATCAGCTATTTGGCTGCTAGATGCTAACTGATTAATTACTGAGGTCACATCTAGACACAATTGGTCTTCCTAACAACAATTCTAGCAAAACTTCCAGTTCATTCCTGAATGTGTTTCTTATTATTTTTAAAAAGTCTCCTCTCCAAAAGCATACATTTGAAGAAAAGAAAAATAGTTAAAATAACAATGCATAGTTTTTTTAAAAATGTGATTCCACCACAATTTCTAATATTAGAAAATCAAACACTAGTGAGAGTATTTTCAGGGACAGGAAACATTTTGAGTACCTTTTAAATCAAAACACTAAGCCAATCACTTATTTTATTTGCAAGTGAGGTATTAATCCTACTATCTTCTGGTTATTCCAGAAATCCATTTTATATTAGAAAGGTAAGGCAACATAAGGCATCCTTTCTCTGCACCCCCAACAGCCTCCCACACACCCAGTAAGATAGCATATCAAGTTCATTATTAGTAACTTCCTTCCCTAGTTTGCCTCATTACTGAGAATTCCCATCTGTTTTCCAAGACAGATATATGAGGTCCCCAGTACAATCTTTCCATGAAACCTAACCGGGAAACTGCCTCTTGGGTTACATTCTCATTTCTATAGAGCTCAGCATGCAATGCAGTCAGTGCTAGAAGTAATTGATTGTGAGAAGTATAATTAGGGGTTCTCCAAGTTAGGCTAAGTTCACAACCATGAGCTGACAGTCACTACATTACTTAAAATCCCATCTCTGTATTGGTGGAAATGCTGGAACCTGATAAATGAGCAGTATGTAGTAGCTCTATGATATCAATGGCAATTAGCTCTGCAAAATTTGGGAGAAATCCAGCTGAAAATGTGTTTACTCAAGCTCTGAAAAGCTGCACCTATCCATCCTGCCTCCCCACATTCATCTCTCTCTATTCCCCCACATAACACCACCTTGTGGGCCACTCCAATAATTCTAAACTGTGATACAACTGACAGATGATATTCACATGAGGGTACTCAGAGACACATGAGTCCTGGCATGTTGGCTATAAATTGGACCCTTTTCTCTAACTCTCATTGGAACATACTGAAATGCAAGCAAGTGAGAGTGACACTGTTATTGTAAGGACAACCTTGAATCCATTCCAACTTATACCTAAGTAAATCATTCAGCAATTTGGTACATTCACTATTATCAGTAACAAATTATTTATGCCACACTTTACAGCAACCTTGACACATCAACTGTGATTGACAATGGCTATCCTTATCATATTAGTGAACTGTCATGCTCTCATGTCTCACTACATGCTTTCCCCTCTGTTCCAAAATGTCCTAAACCCCACATAATAAGTCTACAAAACAAGTTTGTTGACTGACTGAAGGAACGAATGAATGAAGTGCTTGCAACCTCAGATAAGCCTCTACTGCATTTATAACATTCACATGTTGGGCCACAGCCTTGCATCGAGGAAAAATAATATTCTCTTATGAATAGGAAAGTTAACTATGATTATGGGCAATTTTCTTAACCAGAAAGTATTGAGTCGTAAGATGCTTTGCAGCTGTATGTTTTCATTAAGGGCTGCTTAAATAAACATAAAACATGTTTTACAGGATAGGGTAAAAAGACAGATGCAAATCTCAGTCAGAAAATAGGTATATTCATTATTTTTTGCATTTGCCTTAAAATGTGACCCTAAAACAGCAAATACCCCTGGTTGTCATGTTTGACCAGCAACAGGGACCAGAAAGAGTGACTTAATTTGAGCAGGAGTTTGCTGGGACATAATATGGCTACTGTGCCTGGAGTCTTTCTTGGTCATAAAAGCAGTAAGGAAGTATGACATAACGGTGTGATGGTAAATCACAGCCCAAGCTATTTTGGTTGGCAGAATTTGAAAGACAAATAAACATTACTTCAGGAGCAGAGAAGACTTGCCTAATTACCTCCATGCCTGGGCTGGGATCCCTGCAGCTTGTGTCGTTCCTGGACTCAGGTGTGTCCACATGGACAGGGGCCTTGTGTGCAGGAGCCGGGATGGTCTAGTGAGGTAGGTCCGCTAGGGATGTGAGGACTGGAAGCCCCGCCCCCACAACCGCCAATCGGGGAAATCGGGCAGCACAACTGAAGGAGAAGGGCAGCCTTGAGGGACTCTGTGGAGCCTGGAGGGAGTGGGACTGGGGGTAAAGGAGAGGCTGGTTCCAGCTACTCTGCCTTAGAAATGGCGGGGAGTTAAGCATCTGACTGCATTTGTGAATCTGCAATGTTTACCTCAGGCCAGCTCCAATTACCTTCTTCCTTTCTAAGGTCTCCCTCCCAGGCTGCAGTTACAGCCAGATAGACTTCAGGCCTCACCCTAGGTGACCATAACCCAGGGATGGGATGGAGCCTCCTTTCCTTGCTGGCTGCAGTTTTAGAGCTCAGAAACCTCCATTCTTCTGATTCTTTTGTTTTACACTGATAGCCCCAGGCAGTCCTCCTCTTCTGCTCTCCCTCTCCCTCTCTCCTCCCTCCCTATCCCCTTTATGGAAATCAGCTGCTCTCTCATAGTAGGGGAGAATATAGTAGAATCCCAGCAAGGTTTTCATTGGGCACTTATCTTCTTACCACGTCTTTTTATTTTTCTCATTCCTCACACGTATACCCTTAATCGCATCAATTCTAGAACACGAATTTTTAAAAAATAGTAGTAACATTCATATAAAATAAAATTTACTATTTAAGTGTCAGTACATTCACATTATTGTGTAGCCATCCACTCCAGAACTCTTTTTATCTTCCTAATCTGAAACTCTGTACACATTAAACACCTCTGGCAACCACCATACTACTTTCTATCTCTATGAATTTGACTACGCTAGATCCCTTATGTAAGTAGAATCATACAGTATTTGTCTTTTTGTGACTGACTCACTTCATTTAGCAGAATGTCCTCAAGGTTCACTCATGGAGGTGAGAAAAGACCCAGTACGGCAGGGAAATTACAAACATAAAATAAAATTCCACTGCCTCAGTTTTGCCAGGAGCTGGCCCAGTCCACAGCTCTTTATGACACCACCCCAAAGGCTGGCCAGAATGGCCGTGCACATGCCGGTGCCCTGGGCAGCAGCAGGCCCAGCTGGGTAAACAGAAGTGCAGGAGCAAAACAAGCCAATAAATCATGGCACAGCTCTAGCCTTCCCCAATGCCCTCCTCCTCCTTCCTTTCCAGCTCACTCGGGTCTCCATATCTAGCAAATGGGCCCAGGTGTCCTTTGATCTATCTCCTTTGCCCTTTACAAGGGAGAAATGTATCTATAGGAAGGGTGAGCTCAGCCCCACCTGTGACCTGCCCACAGGGTTCCTTTCAGAGAGCTGTGAACTTCACATGTCCAGCTGCTAATGGCAAAAAAGGCAAGCAGACATGGGATGCTTGAGAAATGTAAGGTTGACCTATGGTTAGGGGGCCCTAGATGGTTGATCTCCACAGAGTTGTAGAGATGAATGGGGCATGTTCTCCAGCTCAAGCATTGGAGCATGGGCCACAGCCTATACTAAGAAGACAGAGCCCTATTAGAACCATGGTTAAGCTCAAACTTTCCCCTTTCCCCTTTGCCTAATGGCTTGAGTTTTTTATATATTCCCTGTACTCAAGTTTGGAGCTCTCACATTTTTTAGATCCCTGCTCCTGCTAGCAAATGGATGTATAATTCACTGTTATGTCATGATCTCCAGAAGGCTTCTTCTTTCAGGAGGGCCACACAGTGTTATGTTCCTCTGGGTGAAGATTTTCTGACTGCTATATCCCCAGTGCCTAGAACAGTGCTAACACATAATTGGTGCTGATTAAATACTTGTTGAATGAATGAATTAATTGGCATAGTGTAATGATTAAGGGGTCAGTTTCTGAAGTAAGACCAGAATTCCATCCCAGGTTTTGCCAGTCTGACCTTGGGAAAGGTAAGTTACCAACTCTTGGTCTCAGTTTCCTTGTCTATAATATAAGAAGAATAGTATCATAACAAGACTTGGGTTAATTGAGGAGAGATAATGTAGGTACTGCACTTAGCCAGTGCCTGACCCTTAAGTTCTCAGTAAAATGTTAGCTGTTATTATTATAATTCTGTATACCAATTCCAAACAACTGGTCCAAACTGCCAAGGGTGCTGAATTGAGGGTTCTGTGGTCTTATCCTGATTCAATGAAAAAGAGTGTCCTAAGGCCTGCTATGGGTGAAGATGACAGAAGTGGGAACTTACTTGCAGGGGATTTGCCTTCTCTGGTTTGGCCATAATGGCCAAACCCGAACCATCTAGAGTAGTCTTCAGGGATCAAAAGTATATAGCATACATGTGACAAGTATCTTTTGTCAACCACACAAGTGTGGGGAGGAAGAACTTACGCCTTCAGTGGGGACAGTCCCCCAGAGTGAGAGCAAGAGTTGAGGACAGACCTGCCAATAATTCTGAAACCATTCCAGTAATCCATTATTTGTCTAAGGGTTGAAAATAGCATTCTGATTCTTCATCAAAGAACTCCGCAGTCTGAGTCTGCCATCAACAGAGAAGCATACCCCAATGGGAAGTCACTCCTTTATTCTTGAGTGAAGTCTTTAGCTCTTTAAGAAGAATTACTGCCTTATCATGTGCTTGAGTTTGTCAAATGTCACACACTATATTTCAAACATGTGAATTGACATCATGTGAGCAATATTGTACTTATTTCCAACCCTATTTAAACTTCAAAGGACATGTCAGCCACATTGGCCCCACCTAAATATGTGGCACTTTTGATCAACTAGTACCTGAAGGCCAAGAAGACTGAGAGGCCCATGTGTAATTAGAAATGGAGCCAAGAAAGGGAATTTTTGACTACAGGTAAATGAACCCAAGTCTTGGAAAGTTTGAGTTCAGCTGGAAACACAAAGCACATGAAGTCAGAGCAAGTCTTAAATTCTCTATCTGAAAACACTCCAATGACATCACTGTGAGTCTGGGAGTGTCCTTGGGGTCTGGAAGCTTCCCAGGAGAAAAAAAATTCCCCAATCACAAAGTCTCTCCAGAGACTTTAAGCTATCAACAAAGCTGTATAGTGGACTTAGGATATGAGGGGCACTGTGAGGGTAGAAGTGTAACCTTTCACTCCCTACTCCATGAAACTGCTTCACCAAATAATGAACTTGCCTGTGTGTATTACTTGAAAACCCTGCTCTCCAGAAATATCTCCTTCTTGGCCTCCAGTGAGTCACCTTTTTTTTTTTTTTTTTTTTTAAATAGCTTTGGGGCTTGACATTCCTCATGGTCAAGGAATTTGGACAGGGTAATTTAGGGAGGCCTTAGCAAACAAGAACATGTGGCTCAAGCAAGTGGATGCCATCTGGCCAGTTAACAAGGCTTGTAGGCAAGGGATACCCAATAGGGAACCAATTTTGAGAGTAGTCTCAGGGCCTAAGGCTCTAGTTGGGGAGCAGAGACCTCAGAAATATTACCCTGGGACCCAGCTGCTTGAGAACACTCTGCACTGAACACAGCAGCAAAAAGGGGAGATTAGAGGTCAAAGAAGACAAATGTTTACATTTCTCCTGGAGCCATGCCGGGTATCCCTCCTCCCAAAGTTCTCCTCCATTAAACAGAAGGGAGAAAAAGCTAAAAGGTTGCTCTCCTTTTCTCTGCCCACTTCCCTCTCTTGCCAAATGAAAGGGATATAAAATGACCTTTGAATAATTGTTTGATAGAAATGCTAGGCCCTCTCTTTACAGACTTCTTAGTGATAAAAATTTCTCTAGGGAAGATTTCAGTCAGGTTAATTTCACCTCATACCTGAAAAAAAACTATGGACAAATGTCTATTAGGAATATGGGTGCAAAAACCCTCAACAAAATTCAGAACAGGTAAATCCATAGAGACAGGAAGTAGATTAGTGATTGCTAAGGGCAAGGAGGAAAGAAGATGAGGAGTGACTGCTTAATGTGTATGTGATGAAGAAGTTCTGGAATTACATAGTGCTGATGAACAATACTGTGAATGTACTAAATGCCACTGAGTTGGACATTTTGAAATGGTTGAAATGGTGAATTTTATGTTATATGTATTTCACCACAATAATAAAAAAATCCTCAACAAAATGCTAGTGAACAACATATAAAAGGTTTATATAAAATAGCCAAGTGAGATTTCTCCAAGGAATTGAAGGTTTTTTTCAATATATGAAAATCAATCAATGTAATGCACTTATTAATAGAACAAAGGACAAAAACACATGTTCATCTCAATAGGTGCAGGACAAGCATTTGATAAAATCCAATATCCTGTCATGATAAAAACACTCAACAAGCTTCAAATAGAAAGCAACTTCCTCAATCTGACAAAGGACATCTATGAAAAACCCACCGGTAACATCAAATTTAATAGTATAAGACTGAAATCTTTCTCCCTAAGATCAGGGACAAGACAAGGATGTCCATTTTTACCCCTTCTATTCAACGTTGTACTAGAGGTTCTAACCAAGCCAATTAGGCAAGGGAAAGAAATAAAAGGCATTCATATTGGAAAGGAAGAAGTAAAAATATCCCCAATAATAGACAATATGATTTTATAGTAAAAATTCTAAAGAATCTAAAAAAACCTATTAGAGTTAATAATTGTGTTCAGGATTGCAGATTGCAAGATACAAGATCAACATACAAACATTAATTATATTACTATATATTAACACGGACAACCTGAAAATCAAATGAAGAAAACAATTCCAATTATAATAAAATGAGTAGGAATAAATTTAACAAAAGAAGTGCAAGACTTCCACATTGAAAACTCTAAAACTTCATTGAAAAAAATCAAAGAAAACTTAAATAAAGGAAAAACATTCCTTGTTCATGAATTAGAAGACACAATATTGTTAAAATGGCAATATTCTCCAAGTAGATCATCAGATTCAATGCAGTCTTTAACAAAATCTCAAATGGCTTTTCTTGCAGGAATTGACATGCTGATCCTAAAATTCATATGGAAATGGCCAGGAACCCAGAGCTAAACCTATAAAAACTAAAACTAAAACTCTTAGAAGAAAATGTAGTTTTAAATTCCGTGACCTTGAATTAGGTAATGATTCTTAAATAGGGCACCAAAAGCACAGGCAACAAAAAAAAAAAAAAAAGAGAAAAATAAATTGGACTACATGAAAATTAAAATTTTTTGTACTGAAAATTATACTGTTCAGAAAGTGAAAAGACAACGTACAGAATGGGAGAAAATATTTTCAAGTCATATATCTGATAAGGGACTTATATAAAAAATATATATAGCCCAGCTAGGAATGGCTCAGAGGTTGAGCATCGACCTAGGATCCAGGAGATCACAGTTCGATTCCTGGTCAGGGCACATGCTCGGGTTGCTGGCTTGATCCCCAGTAGGAGGCATGTAAGAGGCAGCTGATCAATGACTATCTCATCATTGATGTTTCTATCTCTCTCTCCCTCTCCTTTCCTCTCTCTCAAAAAATCAATAAAGGTATATTTAAAAAAAAATATATATATATATATACATATATATATATAACTCTTACAACTTAATAATAAAAAGATAAATAACCCATTTAAAAGTGGGCAAAAGATCAGAATAGACATGTTTCTAAAGAGGATATGCAATGGCCAATAAGTACATAAAAAGATGCTCAGCATCAGTCACCATTAAGGAAATGCAAAGCAAAATCAGAAAGACATACCAGTTCACACCCACTAGGATGGCTATAATAAAAAAGGCATATAATAACGAGTGTTGACAAGGATGTGGAGAAATTGGAATGCTCATACACTGTGGTGCAACCACTTTGGAAAACAGTTTAACACTTATTTAAAAGGTTAAACACAGAGTTATAATATGACCCATTAATTTCATTCATAGGTATATATAACCAAGAGAAATGAAAACATATGTCTGCCCCAAAACATGAATACAAATGTTCATAACAACATTATTCACAATAGCCAAAATGTAGAAACACTTTAAGTGTCTATCAACTGATGAATGGGTAAAGAAAATGAAGAAAATGTGGTATATCCATACAATGGAATATTATTTAACCATAAAAAATGAACCTTGAAAACATTAAGCAAAGTGAAATAAGCTAGACAAAAAAAGGCCACATATTATATAATTCCATTTATATGAAATGCCCAGAATAGGGAAATCCATAGAGACAGGAAAAAGATTAGTGGTTGCCAAGGGCTGGGGGGAAAGGGAAATGGGAAGTGACTGTTAATGTGTAAGAAATTTCTTTCTGGTGTGATGAAAATATTCTGGAATTGGATAAGTGGTGATGATTGTACCACTTTTTGAATATACTAAAACCACTGAATTTTATACTTTAAAAGGTGCATTTTATGGTATGTGAATTATATTGCAATAAAAATGGAAAATGTTGTTTTTGTTGGAGAATCACTCAGGTTTTTGGTATGTAACTCAGAAAGAACTCATAGAATTATGTGACTGTTATAATAATAAAACTTTTCAATTCTCATCTTATTTATATGAACAAGATTTCTCAGTGCTTATGTGTATAAAGATTGAAAATTAGAAATAGAATTGATGCTGAATACTGTCTCTTTCTAGCAATAAGTAATATTTATCTATGGATACCTGAAAAAAAATTTCATCCATTTTATTAAGACATGAATTAAAATAAAAATGTAGTTTTTGTAAATAATAATTATTTTCAAAAAACTTTTCACATACTTGTTTTGATCATTTGTGTACATAATTGTAATAAATTCTAATAACTTGTTTTGGACACAGAAAGTAAAAATTAATTTCAATTTATAAGTGTATTTTTGCTACAGAGAAGTCTGATAGGGGAAGCATTATAAGACTTCCATGTTTAGCCCAGCCTGGTGTGGCTCAGCGGTTGAGCATCAACATAGGATTCAGGAGATCGTGGTTTGATTCCTGGTCAGGACACATGCCCAGGCTGCGGGCTCGATCCCCAGTCGAGGGCCTACAGGAGGCAGCCAATCAATGACTCTGTCATCATTGAAGTTTCTATCTCTCTCTTTCCCTCTCCCTTCCTCTCTCTGAAATCAATAAAGATATATTTTAATTAATAAATAAATAAAAAGACTTTCATGTTTAAAAATGTATTACCACTTGGCCGGGCGTGGCTCAGCGGTTGAGCGTAGACCCAGGATCCAGACAATTGGGGTTCGATTCCCGGTCAGGGCACATGCCCGGGTCGCGGGCTCAATCCCCAGTCAGGGACGTGCAGGAGGCAGCCGATCAACGACTCTCTCATCATTGATGTTTCTATCTCTTTCTTCCTCTCCCTTCCTCTCTCTGAAATCAATAAAGATATATATATTTTTAAAAAGTATTACAACCCTAGCTGGTGTGGCTCAGTTGGTTGGGCATTGTCCCATGCACTGAAGGGTTGCTGGTTTGATTCCCAGTCAGGGCACATGCCCAGGTTTCAGGCTTAATCCCTGGTGGGGAGGGTGCAAAAGGTCACCAATAGATGTCATGCTCTCACATTGATGTTTCTCTCTTCTCCCTTCCTCTCTCTCTAAAAATCAATAAAATATTGTTTTAAAAATGTATTACATTAAGATAAAATTCTCTGGGGAAAGTGAACTTGATAAACAGATTCAAGGAGTAAAATGTTAAATGTTTAAAAAGACCTTGTTTATATGTTTTTAAATAAGATGATGGTGGGTAAAAATCACTTTAGTATTTAGATTCCATTTAACACACTTAGAAGAGTGAAGTAACAGTTTTGTAAATGCTGATATTTACAATAGATTGGAAATAACATCTTTGCAACTATTTACACTTATGACTTTAAAACTATGATAAAAATGTGCAAAGGGATACTTAGTTATTAAAAGGTCAGGAAACACTGAGAAGAGCACAATATCATTTATGTGGTATTCTTGTAAAAAAAAAAAGTATATAAGCTCAATCTAATCATGGACAAAACAGACAGCCCTATTGAGGGGCCTTCTACAAAATAGCCAGTATCTTAAAAGGCATCAAGGCCATGAAAACAGAAAGACTGAAGAACTGTTACAGATTGGAGGAGACTAAGGAAACATGACAACTCAATTCCATGAGAGATCCTGAATTGGATCCTGGAACAGAAATAAAACATCAGTGGAAAGATACAGGAAATATGAATAAGCTCTGTTTAGTATAATGGACTGAAGGTCTGTGTCTCCCAAAATTCATATGTTGAAATACTAATCTTCAATGTAATGTGATTAAGAGGTGAGGCCTTTAATAGGTAACTAGGTCATAAGGGTGGAGCCAGAGAACTCTCTTTCCCTCTTTCCACCATGTGAGGATCCAACAAGAAACAGAATTCTACAACCCAGAAGATGGCTCTCACCAGAACTCAACCATACTGGAACCCATTTCTCAGACTTCCAGCCACCAAAACTGTGAGAAATAAATGTCTGTTGTTTATAAGCCATGCAGTCTATGGTACTTCATTATAACAACCTAAACTAAGACATATAGTTAGTATTATTGTATCGATGTTAATTTTTTGGTTTTGGTCACTGTACTATGTTTAAGTAGCTAACATTAGGGAAAAATAGATGAAAGCTGTATGCGCCCTCTGTACTATTTTTTTCAACTTTCATGTAAATCTAAAATACCTTCAAAATAAAATGTTTTTAAAATCCCAGGGGATTCTCAGGCAAAAAAAAGTTAGAAGATTATTGAGTTGTGTGAGTCACAGTGTCCATAAGATAAAAGCAAACCAGAGCAGCTTTTCCTGGTTCTGAGACCTGAGAGAAACCCCTCCCTGGAGGCCCTCACCACACACTGATATGATAAGGTCCCCAGCATCTTCCTGCAGGAAACAGCAACAAGTGGGGCTCATTTTTTCTTTCTGTGGGATGCATTGTGCACTGCAAGAATGCTTACATCTTCCTCAAATGCATGTGCTTGATTTATTTTCTTTTTAAACAGTGTTTTTCCTGATTACAAAAGCAATATAAACTTCTTATAGAAATTTTAGAAAACAACAATAACTACAAAGAAGAAAATAAAAATGCCTGCAATTGCACACTGCAATGAGTATGTTGGGCAATTTCCTCCTAGTCTTTTCCCACGCATATATACATGATTTGTGGGGGGTTTCTTTTAATAAAAATACAAGTCATCCTGATGTAATTGTAAACAACTTTTCTTTACAATTACAAGTCCATCTCCCTACGTTATGACATTTTTCTCCAACATCATTTTAAATCAAGAGATAAAAATTCCTTTGTTTGGATGGACCAAAAACTGATATTACTGACCCCCCCCCTTCATCCCATTACTGGAACATGTGCTTCAAATAGCTCCTGACAGAGTCCTCAGTCAGGAAGTCCACCTCAAACCCTCTTGGACTCCTCCAAGCATTTCAAATTGGCTTCTACAGAGGACTGCTGACCTCTGTGCCACATGGCTGATTGTTACATTGCTGGTGTGTTCTCTATTGACTTTAGATTTTTGGAGCCTGTAGGCAAGAGGCAGGCAATTAATCTGTCCAGCACTTAGCATGCTGTTAGCCTTCATTGTTAGAGGCCAATGTGATTTGTAGACCAAACACTGGCCCTGGAGTCAGAAAACCTGGGTTTTAGTCCCTCCTCTGCCCTTTGCTTAGTTGTGTGACCTTGGGCAAGCCAATTTATCTCTCTAAAGGAAGCCACACTGTGCCACAGGAGGCGGTGTGACCCAGCAGAAGAGACACAGGCCCTAGATTTAGCCAGACCTTAGTCAAAGTTCAATGTTGCCACTTGGGTGCTGTGCAATTTGGGGCAAACTTATCTTCTCTCAGCTTCCATGTTCTCATTTTTAGTTGGGGGATAATAATAAGCCCATCTAACAGGCTTGTGAAATTCTCCGAAAGTGACTAGAATAGTACTCAATAAATATTTGCTGAATCTGACTTTTTTAAAGTTAAGCAGAATTACCAAATGTCAGAGTTCTCCAAAAGCATCTGTTCCAACTCCTTCACTCCACAGACCACATACTGAGGACAAGACCTAGGAAGGGGGTTGTCTAAGATCACACCCTGAGTTCCATCTCTTCTATGAAGTCAGCAGATCTGGATCCTCATTAGGGTGCTACCACTATCTCCAGGTGAATTCCCCTTAAACACCTCTTTGCTTGTAATAGACATTTAATAGATATTTTTTTACATATGAAGGAAGGGAAGGGAAGGGAAGGTAGAAAAAGAGTTGTGACATTAAACTAAGGCCCACAGGTCAGATATAAATGTTTGGCCATCCAGAAAGAATTTGGATGACAATATAATAGCTCATATACTATGGATCAGGTATTATTCTAAGCACTTTTCACAAATTAATGTACTTAATCCTCACAACAACTTTATAATGCCCATTTTACAGCTGAGGAAACAGGCTCACAAAGGTTTCAAACTTGCCTAAGGTTATACAATGGGAGAGCTAGAATTCCAACTAGGTAGTCTGTCAAAGTGATTCTCCAATTTGAACATGCATTGGAATCATCTGGAGAGCCTGTTAAAACACAGATGACTGGGTCCCACCACCAGATTTTCCGATTCAGTAGATCTTGGATGGGGTCCAAGAATTTGCATTCTTAGTAAGCTCCCAGGTGCTGCTGCTGCTGCTGGTAGAGGGCCACACTTTGAACATCAATTGTGTATAGAGTCTGCACTCTTAACCACCTTATTACACTATCCAGGTCAGTATCCTGCAAAATCCTTCATTGACTCCCACATGGCCTTCAAGATGAAGCACAGATGCCTCTTTAAAACATGCAGGACATTTCATGACCAGTCCTTATTTAACATTCTAATCTCATCTCCTTCTGGTACCTTCCATACATCATCCTTCAAAGTGATTTTTCCATTCTAGAATGAACCAAAGCTCTCTCTCTTGCTTCTCTCTGCAATTGCTGTTCTTTCTCTTTAAGATGCCTACACCTTCACATGCTCCTCCTGCAAACATTTGATAAACTTCTTGTGCTTTAATATTAGAGGTTCAGCTCAAGCATTACCTCCTTCCAAAGGCCTTAGAGAATCCTACTTCCTACCCCACCCCAAACTGGACTGAGGGGCTTTCTTGGGGTTCCCAATTCTCTGGACTTCCTGCTCTCATATTATTATAATTTTCTTTACATTGGTTTCCCCTATAACTATGAGTAAACTGTTTATTCATTTCATTACTCCCAGTGCCTGACATCTAGTGAACATTGGTTGAATGAATGCATAAGGTAATGGTTGAGGAACATCTCACAAACCAAAATAACAATATTAAAAATTGCTTGTTGAAAATATGGAATCAGAAAAAGCAAACTACTTCTTGCTCTAAGCCTACCCCAATGGTACAGAGTTTATTGACCATTCTTTGTTTTATTGCTTGTCTCCCTTCCCCATCCTTATCCAGTGCTAAAGATACTCTGCCCTTGCTCCTCAGGTTACCTTTCCAGTCCTTCTGCCTCAGTCTCTGATTACCTCCAGATTGCCATTTTCTGTGGGGATAGAAACTCACATAGGCACCCCTGTCTGTGGGAATACTGTAAGACTTAGTCAACTCTAGTTTTCAGGGGAGTGCTACTTTTCCCTCAAAAGTAAGAAATATTGGACTGAAAGGGCTCAGCACATCTATCCAGGATGACATGAATTTAAACTCACTCTCTGGATTGTAGTTTATTCTTTTTAGGGGAGTCTTTTCAGGCTGCTTAGAAGAGTGGAATGGGATCTTTTTTCATGCTATATAAATCTCCCTTTTTTCCTCTTTCTAACATGAAGGCAGATAATAAATGCCAGTTGGCCTTACTTATGATTTACAAATTCCATGAATAGAGGTTGCTCAGCTGAGATCTAAGAAGCATAAGTTTAATATTTATAATTTGCTTCTTCCAATGACTGGCTGCAAGTTTCATCAAAAAAGTTTCGGGGCGGCCAAAGCAAACAGTAAGGGGAGTTATACTTTGTAAACTATAACTAGGAGATAGGGCCAACCAGCTCTGGGGGAAATTCAAATAGAGAGAGTCGCTTAACAAACAAACAACAAAAACTACAAGTAGCAACAACAACAAACCCTGGGGAGGAGGAAGAACCTGATTTCCAGAATTACCACATTATAATATTCAAAATATCCAGTTTTCAATAGAAATTATGAGACCTGCAAAGAAAAACCCATACCCAGGGAAAAAAACAAAACAACCAATGGAAGTTGTCCCTGAAGAAGCCCAGGTGTTGGGCTTTTTTAGACAAAGATTTAAATCAGCTATTTCAAATATATTCAAAGAAAGCTAAAGGAAAACATGTCTAAAGAACTAAAGAAAAGTATGGGAATGAGATTTCAATAAGTAGAGAATATCAACGCAGAGAAACTATTTTTAGAAGAACCAAATAGAAATTCTGGAGTTGAAAAGTACAATAAGTGATATGAATATTTCACTAGAGAGGTTCAATAGCAGATTTGAACAAGCAGAAGAAAAATATCAGCAAACTTTGCCAAAGTCAAGCCAGTCAAGAGGCAGAGGCAAGAACTGAACATATGCCTCCCTAATTGCAGAGCCTGTGAGTTTAGTCCACTTGATATGGTGTGTAAAGAAGAGCCTTGGGCCTCTCCATCTAGCTGCCAGATGTGGGGCTCTTTGGAGGAAGCTCAAAACATCCTGCCAAAGAAGGTTCTTGAGAATAGCTCCTCCTTCATAGATTTATATTGTATTCCTCACATTGTCCCCAACTCAGGACTAGACACACAGCATACATTTAATAATTCCAGTTGAATTGAGTTCCTACAGAGTGAGATTCATAGTTCAGGGACCTAGGGAAAAAGTAGCTTTAGTGAGGAAAAGGCAAGACTAGATATCATTCTTTAAGTGCTTCCCATTGTGCCAGGCACCATGCTATGGTTTTATATATATTCAAGTTATCTAGTTTCACTCACATAAGAACCCTATGAATTAGGTTCTATAACTATCTTGTTTTGTTTATAGAATGAGAAAATTGAGGCACCAAGCATTTAAGTAACTTACGCCAAGGTCTCACAGCTGGTAAGTGGGCAGAGCCAGAACGTGACCTCAGACAGTCTGGCTCCAAAGCCCACTGTCCTTTCCACTTTACTGTGTCAGGAGTGTCTGAGTTTTTCCAGCTCTATATCCTAGTTCTTAAATGAGGAGCTGACATTCAGAGAAAGTAGTACGATTTCAGAAGTTCCTGAAAAGTGACTTCCCTCAATATTCCTTTATTAACCGCCCCCCCCCCAGTTGCTGGCCTATGCTTGAAACTTCAGAGATTTATTCTTTTGGCTTAAGATTCCTATCCCCTGAAACCAAGGCCTAGGAAAGAGCATATAAGCTATTATAATATTCTTTCCAGAGAGGTGCTTTTATTGTACAAGTAAATAGCCAATATATGATGCCATCATATCCAAAGAAAGAAGAAAACATGAGAGCATAAGGGCTTGAGGGATCCATGGAAGAGAAAGGAACAAGGTAGAGGCCTGCAACAGAAAGATGTCACCATTTTGGAGAGGACCAGCCTTCATCAAATGACAGTCATTGCTCTGGAAACATCCTCATAGACAGCACTGAGTTTCTGAGCAGGAAACTCTTTTGTGTGAGAGCCTTTGGAGCAAGATTCTTCAGGGGAAGTGGTGCTGAAAACCCCGGAGTTGTCTGTTTATCTCGGAATTCCTTGACTTAGGTCTGAAATATTACTCAGCACAAATTCCTCTGATTGTCCATACTGTTACTGTGAAACAATTCCTATCTGTAAAGCAAGAGGAAGGGGGCTGAGGAGCAGGAAGGGGGAAGGGTGGAGTAGTCTGTGCTTTTCCAGCCAGCTGAAGGGACTAACATAGGGGAAGTGCTTTTGCTTTGGCTTGGCCAGATCTGCCCTTGATGGCTGTATGACCTTGAGCAAGTCATTCTGGCTGGTGCTCTCATCTCCACTAGACTTCATTTGTCTTCTATATGCTGATGGCTTTAGTATATTTTTATACTAAACCTCCCTGCTGAAATAGAGCTATTGTCCTCAGTGGGCTGAGGTACCCTCTAGAGAAAACTTACAAAAGGAAATATTGTCTAACTTTACACATCTGTCTATGATACAATGAAAGTTCCCTGACTTCATGCTCTATGGACACTGTGTTTTCAGTCAAGTGCCAGCATTTCAGAGCTATCCAACCTGGTTAGTGTGCCTGAGCCTCAGTTTCCTAGTCTATAAAATGGAGATATAATTGTACCTGCCTGTCACATTTCAAACACTATGCCTGGCACATATTAAGCATATGTGCTATTAAAAGTGATTAAATGAGCAATGGTTGGTTTGATCCCCAAATTTTTGTTTTCATGTCAATAGAAGATTGGGTCCCTTCTCTATTTTTGAGATATTTCTATCAAGTGAAAGCCAATTCAAGCTTTAGAAACCTGGGTAAAGGCTTCAGTCTTCTCATCTAGACTATAAGCTACCATAGGAGACTGTCCCTAAACTTGCAAAGGCATGTGTGGTATTTCATAAACGCTCTCTACCACACTGCCAGGGTAGAGTGGACAGATTGGCATCATCTGACCAGAGACCCTGTGTGGTATATTTGGTGGGATTTCTGGGGCATTGGGTAGCATAACACCCCCCCACACACACACACACACGTTTTCCTAATCACTCCTTCCTGAAATGCCCACAGTGTCTTCTAGGAAGACACAGTCCAGAAATATCTGCCCTTTCAGTTCTCATCCCAGCACTGTGGCCTCCATCCATGGAGGTTTTTGGCCTCCTGGATACTCCCGTTAATATGCAAATGTGCCTGCTATGCCCCAAGCTCTTACCAACTAACTCCCAATTCACAGTTAATTGTTTAGCCAGGCCTGAAAGAGTGAGGCACAGAATGATGATGTGAACTAGAGGACTGACTCTACTGGCAGCCGGAATGCAAGTGATGCCAAAGGAGGTGGGGGTCTCGGGTCTTGGGGTTAAAGCTTCTGACTCAACCTCACTGCACACAGCCCTTGTGTCCCTCCCTCTAGTCTTCCTAAAACTCCAGATAGAAATTAAATCCAGTGCCTGAGGATCCCAAGATTGGACCATCAAATCATATCAATTTGGGCTAATGGGTGCAGAGGAGGCTAGTCTACATTACAGGCCATTTTTCAAAGGGATACAGTTTTATGACTGCCCAGCCGGCACAGTAGCATGGAACTAATAGCTAACCAAGGGCTGCCAAGTCCCAGGCCTGCCAGATCTCCTTAAATGACAAGATAAGAACCATTTATAATTGGCACATTTGATCTGTAAGTGTGACCTACTAAACTCCTAGCCAACAGTTAGTTCCCAGGGTTGTGATGAGCATGTACCCACAATGCTTACTCCATTTTAACAGAATCTCAAAGAAAACTGAAGCTTTATGAATCCCAGCCCCAAGCAGAAGCCCTCAAATGCCACGAAAGGGCCATCCAAAGCAGTGACCAAAGTTTGACTGTTGCCAGATCATCAATAAGCAGGACTGTGGGGAAGGAGAAACCCTGACTTTTTTAGAATGAAACACCAGCACCCTGAGACAGGAATGGCCCTAGGCTCCCCTATGTGCTAAGAATATGCACAGTCTTCTCAAGTATCAACTGAACATGCTTTTTTGTGTCTGTGTGTGGGCATTGAGTGGGGAGTGGTATGTAATGAGAAACCAGAGATGCAACTTTTTGGTTGGGTCAAACCAAATTGTTTAGTAATGACCCAGTAATTCCACTTCTAGGAATTTATTAGAAGAAACCCAAAACACTAATTTGAAAGAATATATGCATCCTGTGTTCATTGCAGCATTATTTACAATAGACAAGATTTGGAAGCAACCCAACTACCCATCAGTAGGTGAGTGGATAAAAAAGGTATGGTACTTTTACACAATGGAATACTACTTGGCCATAAAAAGGGGGGAAGTTTATTCTTTGTCCCAGCATGGATGGACTTGGAGAACATTACGCTAAGTGAAATAAGTCAGTCAGAAAAAAACAAGTATCGTATGATTTCACTTATATGTGGAATCTAATGAACAAACTAAACTAACAAGCAAAATAGAGACAGACTCATAGATAAAGAGCAGGCTGACAACTGTCAGGGTGGGAGGTTGGGTGGTAGAATGGAGGGATTGAGCAAAAAGAAAAAAAAGAAAAAACTCATGGACATGGGCAACAGTGTGGTGAGTGTTGGGAGGGTGTGGAAGGAAGTGGAGGAGGGTAAAGGTGGGATAAATGGTGATGGATGAAGAGTTGACTTGGGGTAGTGAACACACAATACAGTGTACAGATGATGTATTGTGGAATTATGTACCTGAAACTTGTATAATTTTATTAATCACGTCACCCCAATAAATTCAACAAAAGGGGGGAAAAAGACATCTCAAGCAAGCTGGGAAGAGAGATAGTGAGAGGCCCCACACTGCTCCCTGATACTGTTGGGAATATACAACCACTTCTGTTTCCTCCCAATAAAAGTGAATGGACAACAAGGATCTGTGTGCATTCTCCTGCCATGACACACATACTCACATACACACTCCATACACAAGTCCTTTGTTGAACCATAGGGCAGGAAATGGGAAATTCAAAAAGAAGAGCCTGAGAAGCAGTTTTACTTCATTTTCAGGGGTCTTCTCACCATCCTGCAAAGGAGCCAGCCCCGAGTGATACAGACCAGAACCCGTCTCATGGAGTCTTATTTCCCATCCTAGATATAAAACAGAGACCTTCCAGGCCTCAGGGCGGAAGAAGCTTCATCTGATGGAGAAAATTGCAGTAGGCTCTGAAAGTAAAGCAGGGTTGGCCTTGTGGATTTGTGTTTTGGTGACGTGAACACATAAAAGGTGCATATGTGCAAAAAAAGTCACAGAAAAAGCTCCAAAAACCCACTTGAGCTGGGTCTGAAGGGGCAGCCAACAGAGAAAGGCTCAAGTCTCTCCTTTTAGACTTATCGGTTGCATTTTCTTTGTCCCCTGGACTGAAGTTTGGAGTTTGTAAGGATGTACACACAGGCAGTATGCGCCCTGGGCCAGGCCATAATGGGGGGACTCGAGGTACCTGGGGCTGTTTCCTCAGAGATCTGGCCATGTGAGAGAACAAGGAGGCTTTGGATCATCAAAGGCAAGAGGATTCCAGGTGGAGCAAAATGTTAAAGACAAACATGAGCATGGTGGGGCGGCAGGGGTGCCAGGGACCAGAATGAGGCCTGGCTTGAACACAGGGCCCAGGTCAGAAGTGTTGAGAGGCAAGGAAGTGAAAAAACCAACAACAACAACAAAAAAAACACAACAAAAAACACTGAACAAAACAGATTGTACTTGTCAGATACTAGGGGTTATTGGCATGAGAGTGTTCATGGCCCTTCCCTCAGGAAAAAATGTTTGCAGAACGATGTGAGTTTAAGTGAGCTTTCCAGCACAATGTCTGCCTAGTAGCCTCACCTTTGGAGAATAAATCTCTTGCCTTCAAAGATCTGTATGGGTCCCAGGAAACCTGGTTGACGTTCTTTCTTGGGTGAAATACATTAAGCCAAGACAGCTGTGCCTGACATTTTATGAGTAAAGCAAGGAGGGCTGTGCCTGGCTCTGCCTCGTCTGGGAGGGGGAAGCATTCCTGTGGGAGCCCCCACTCCCAGCCCATGCTTCCACTATGCTCCCTCAGGCCCAGAATTGGGAGCCGTCTCAAATGTGTTGGGTTGAAAGTTGAGAATAAATCCTGAATGTGTGTTGTTTTTTTCCCAAACTCCATCCCGGGCGGCCTTCCCACGCTTAACCTATTGTCCCCAGCCCATTGGCAATGATCTAAGCCTGACCCCAAGGGTAAAGCCTGGTCGGTTTCTGGAAAAGCGTTAGCATTAGGGAAGCATGGGAGTCAGGGGTCTCCCCAGATCCCAGCAAGTTCAATGCTCTCTTTCCCTTGCTCATAGGGCCTGCAGGCCTTAAAATGCAGGCTCAGTCCCCTACTCCACACCTGCGGAGGGACAGGAGGCTTGATCTGCCCCCAATGGTTGGCATACAGGGGCCTCATTCACAATTCACTGGGTTTCGAGGGGCACTGATTATCACAGGCCCCTCTGCCGCGGGGCCTCCTTCTAACCAGTTGCTGCTGCTCACAGTCACACCACTCTAATCTTGCAGATAGGCTCAAACTTCCCTTCCTCAGCACATTTTTTAGGAAGGGTGTTTTCTCTCTCTCTCTCCCTCGCTCACTCTCGCTCTCTCTCTTTTTATCATCATCAAAATATATTCACAAAACACCCACATCTCTGTCCACACTATAAATCAGGGTGGGGAGCCTCTGGCCCACAGCCCATATCTGGTCCTCAGCTTGATTCATCTGGCATGTGGGGGATACTGTACTGGCTGCCACAGCTGCAACTCAGAGAATAATGCCTCCCTCCCTCCCCGCCTCCCACCCCCTGGACTGCTGGGGCCAGCCCATTCCAAAGGGAGCCTCGCAGATAGCCTGACTCAGATGGGGGGGGGGGAGGCAAGTGGCTCCTGTGAACTCCTTCAGTTGCTTTTAAACAGGAAATGGGACTACAGAGCCAAGGAGGTGATTTTCATAACGAGAAGTGTCAATATTTAACGGCCACTTTGCTCATTTCTGTGACTGACCTAACAAAGCACATCACCTGCATTTTATCATTTAACCTTCCCAACCCCTTTAGTTAAAAACTCTTGTTTTCATCTGGAGTGTAGGAAGCAGGGGCTCAGGGACTTGCCTAGTCCCAGAGCTAGGAAGCTTCAGCCCAGCTGGGAATCGAACCTGACTGGCCTACATCAGCACCTCTAACCATTCTGCCCTACTGGCTGCTGTATCAGTGCATTGCGCTTGCTCTCCTGATTCTAGAGTCGTATCTTTTCCTTGTCTCCACATTACGTGCAATAGCAATGTGGTAGTTCTGGGGTGATTACAAATTTGACTCCAGTTAGTTAAGTGTAGCAACCTCTGCTTTAAAGATTTATAAAACAAACAAGACTGAATGGTAGAGATTGTGTTCAATAGGCTACTTAGAATTTTTAAAGGCAGTGAAACTCTTTTCAAGTCCAGAGTCCAAAGAAATAAAAAAATGCTTAAGATTCCCCTTTCCTATTTGCCTAGGTAGGTCATGACTCATCGGGGTGGGGAGAGAGAAAGAGAGAGATATCGAGGCTCAGCAAGCCCTCTGGTCTTACTCTCCAAGAGACCTCTCCAAACCCTCCCACGGTATCTCAATGCCCCAATGCACCATTGGCACAACTCTTCATCTCCTAAAAGAATCCATTAGGATGGCATCTCTGGGAAGGTAAGCTGGAGCCCAGAATTTATACCCCAATAAAATATAGAATGTCTCTGAGCACCAAAAAAGATGTGGTGAATCTAGAAATACCCAGCAGTTGAATGGTTAAAAACTAAAAGGGAAGGGGGGTATGTTCAGAGCCCCCAGTGTCAGACCACCTGTCTACCTTAAAAAAAAAAAAAAAGAAATATAAGCTTTTGCCTGATGTGAAATCTGAAAATACCAATGGACCCACAAATATCCTTTGCCGACACTCCAAGGCAGTAGACAACTGCTTGGGTTTAAGAAAAATCAGGGGAATTCTAGACTGATCCAGGAAAGAGGAGGCAGCTGCTTGGTGACAGACTCCCAGAGCCCCCTGACTCCTGCTTCTTAAGGCCCAAGAGTCAAGAGGTATAAAATGAAAGGTTTGGATGGGCCCCTAACCCCACCAACAGGGTGGTCCTAGAATCCGACAGCTGGTAGAAACGGCCCTGGCAGTGTGATACTCCAAATGAGTACATCTCATTCTCCCAAGATCCTTGGAAATGGAAGCTTTGCTATGCTCATTACTGAGAAGGCCCTGGTGCCCTCCAACCCATTTGTATCTCTTCATGCTCTCTATAAACATTTGTTGGCTGGCAGGCACAGCTGCAGGCTCCTAAGAGCTATGGCCTCAGATCTTTGGGAGACCCCACCAAAAGAGGTCGTGAGGAGTATCAACCTGAAGGGCATCATGTCTGGTTCCTAAAATCAAGTGCATCCTTCAGGCCTGACCACAGAAAACTCATGCCTCTGCTTTCAGAACCTGCTTGCATCTTTCCCAGTGTGGCATTCCAGAAGCCAATAACTTGAAGGAGTTTCATTCTACCCAGAGTGAAGTATACAAAAACTGCAAGAATCTAAGGAAGTAAATCAAAGTCACAGTGCATCTAGCAGCCTGGTGACCTATTTCCTGAATTGAATGTTGGAATCGCCTTCCCACAGAACAGCCAATTGTGATGTGCTAGTATTTTCATGCAGTGCAGCCCTCTGGCATGGAGGCGCTGCCCCATTCCTTCCCAAGGAAATTCCACTGCAGGCAATGTTATGATTAGTGGACTAATAACACTTGTCGTTGGAACACTCCAAACAAAGCTGCAGTGTGGACTGGCCTCCAAGTCGCTTAATCACCTATTTCATCATCTTGACACTGGAGCCTTGGCAATGGGGATGGGCTTGTGGATACCAATAATTAACCAAAGGGACAGCTGCTTGTTTGCACGGGGATCTCCCTTTCTTCCATTCATAATCCTAAACCAATCTGGGGTGTTAACTGGTGTGGTTAGCATGTCCAATACTGGATGGCAACTAGAAAAAGAGATGCTGCAGGCTAATTCTGAAGCAAATCACCTGCCTGTTCACTCCTGACATTCATGCACACACATTTTCCTTGTGATTAACTTGCTGGGGTTCTGGGCAGGGGCCAGGATGTGGGTGCATGCTAGCGTGCATGCCTCCTGATTGGGAGCACTGTTGATCCCCAACACTACAATGGTGAGCTCCTTTACCACTCCCCCTGACATTGCATGGGGCTGTCGGGGGAGGAAATATGGAAGCTCTAATCACACCATGGCCTCTGAAGAAGCCAGTTAGGTCTGGAGGAAATGATGGGGGATGAAGAACAGTCTACTCTACTCCTTCATTCTGGTTCCCTTTCACTGGGCTTTGAACCAAATCAGAGCTAATTAGCTGAAGGCAGAGGCTTACAGTCTTTGAATGAACTTATTTAGAAATGAGTATGTATAAAAAGATAACATAGACAAGTAGGAGACAGTGAGGCTGATACAATCATAGAGCAAAGAAAAGAATCTCCCAGGACTTAGTGATTTCTCAGAATAGTTGGCTATCCTCAGGCCAGTGGACTCGACCTCCTTTCTAACCCTGAGAGCCACTGGGGCTTCTTGGCCACATCTTTGAATGAAGAGACAAACTTATAAAGACAGAACTAAGTTGGGGGTGGGGGAGTGGGTAGTGAGAGCAAGACAGACAGGGTGAGAAAAAAGAAAGCAAAAAAGGAGGTCAATTATTTTTGGAAGGTAGACTACTAACAGCAACATCTGCAGATCCTTAGCAGAAGCAACAGAGCTCCAGGGTGCCTAGAAGCGGCTTCAGGGAGAAGTGCTTTCCCAGTGAACAGTATTTGATTATTTGAAACACATCAGCAGTTCTCTAGATAACAAGACACAAGGCAGACAATCCTTGGCAATTTTCTTCCCACAGATGCTGTGCTCATTCTCCTAATGTAACTACACTATTCATGTGATGCCCAGGGTGAGATGGCTGCCCCCAAGCAAACTGGGCAAATCTCAGGTGTCCAGGCCCCCTGGACCCAGGTACCAAGAAGATATAGCTTCTGTTCTCTCTTCCACTCTCCCTGAAAAGTGCAAACTGTCTGGTTGATCAGACAGCTCTTGCAGCAAAGGCTCAAACATTCTATGGGAAAGTCCCACCCCAATCCCTTTCCCACTGCCCTTTCCAAAATTCATTTGGCTTTGTTTGGGGCTCTAAAAGTTATGAAAGTTAGCTTCCAGGGGAGCTAGAGATGAGGCATTCCCAATGTGGGATTCAGAACTCTGTTAGTTTCCACCAAAGTGCCCGAGTATAGTTTGGGGGTGGTTTTTCCCTCATATTTAGACAATGACGCAAAATCTGTTGATTTGTTTAGACACAATTCTCCCTAAGCAGGACAGATGGTATTCAACAGAATGAAATAATTAGGATATTTAAAAGAAATAATTATGTGGGAAAATATGGTTGGAGTCAAACATGCCTGGTGATCTATATGAAGAATTCATGTTTAAAATGTGCATAAAAATTGTCATTATAGATTCTGTTGCCTTGTTACCCTGAGGTAAAACAATTCCTATTGACAAGAGATGCTTCATAGCATGCTGTTAAAGACAAACATAATTTTTTAAACCTCATGGGAACAGTGACATGAAACATTCAGTTTATTTTCATCTCTTCCTGGGGAAACTGAAGTTCCTGGTGAAACAACTTTATGAGGCAATGGCTTAATTACACTAAATGGTGTTTAAAAAAATAACACAGCAGGGTGGGAGTCAGGGTGGGGGGAGCTATCTTGTTAAATTGCTTTTTGTTTGACTTTGAGCTGCCTTTGGCTTTCCATAGCTCAGGGTCCAAAAGATGGGACTCTTTCCTGAAACATACACTTCTTTCTATGAAAGGTTTACGTGTAAAGCTCTTTACTAGGCACACATCACTCCTCTGCCCACACAAGTGAGGATGAAAGAGCCTGCATGAGATTTTTAATCCTTAGCCAGCTGACTCCTGGAACAAACAGGACACGTAAATGCAGGGAGGAAGTCAGTTCGCTTCAGCTAACACCATTGGTCACATGGTTTGCTTCTTGCCTCATCCATGGCCAGTGCCACCAAGCTCTCTTTCACTTGTCTGATCTGGCAAAGGTAGTGCTGTGTCATTTTGGCCCAGCACCTTGATGGGGTACTAAGCGAGAATGACACTGTGTAATAACATCTGCCAATTCAAAAAGTCCAGGGCAGAGGGAAAGAGTGGACTTTGAAATAAGTTGATTTGTGATTAGTATTTGAGTTTTATTTAAGTGAAGCATCTGGTCTTGATGTCAAAAATTAATTCTAACTTTAAAATTCTATAATTCTTTGACATTATCTACCAAAGCTGAACATATACACAACCTAGATAGAAGTCAGTAATTCTACTCCTAGGTATACTCAACAGAAATGCATGTACATGTGCTCCAGGACACATGTACAGAAACATTCATACCAGAATTATTCATAATAACCAACACTGATAAAAACTCAAAGGTCTATCAAGAGTAGAATCAGGCGCGTCCCAACCCGCTGAACGATCGCGCCGCGCCTCGCGCCAAGACCTCACCAAAATGCCGTCTCAAATGGAACACGCCATGGAAACCATGATGTCCACATTTCATAAGTGTGCTGGGGATAAAGGCTACTTAACAAAGGAGGACCTGAGAGTGCTCGTGGAAAAGGAGTTCCCTGGATTTTTGGAAAATCAAAAAGACCCTCTGGCTGTAGACAAAATAATGAAGGACCTGGACCAGTGCCGAGATGGCTGGGTGGGCTTCCAGAGCTTCTTTTCGCTGATTGAGGGGCTCACTATCGCGTGCAATGACCATTTTGTAGTGCACATGAAGCAGAACGGAAGGAAGTAGGCGGCACCGAGCAGTTGCTTCCGCCCTGAAAGAGCTCTCCCAGAGGGGGCTTAAGGAGCACGTGCCCCCCACAGCTTCCCCCTGTATGACGATTTCATGAGCAGATCGGGACCCTTAAAAAAATGTACAAATAAAATCTCACCCCCACTCAACAAGGGAAAGAAAAGCCAATGGGAGCCAGATAAGCTTTTGATTTTTATATTGCTTGTGTCCTCTTGCCCTCAATAAATAAATTTCTTTTTTAGTTCCTAAAAAAAAAAGAGTAGAATCAATGAATTGTGACAAAGTCATTCAATGAAATACTATACAGCAATGAGAATGAAAGGTCTACATCTATAAGCAAACAAATAGATAAATCTCACAAGTGTGATGTTTAGCAAAAGAAGCCAGACACAGAAGAGAACATCCTGCATCATTCCATTTATATGTAAAAAAAGTTCAAATGCACGCAAAGCTCATCTATGCTGTTAGAGGTCAGGACAGTGGTTAGCTTTGACAAGTCAGTGGCTGGGAGAAGAGATGAGAGGAGTCCTTATAAGAGACTAAATAGAAGAAGACACAGAAGGGGGAGAAGGAGAAAGGCCCTGTGAAGAAGGGGGCAAAGATTTAGAGTGATGTGGCCACAAATCAAGGAAGGCCAGGAGCCACCAGAGCTAGAAGAGACAAAGAAGTATTCTGCCCTAGAGCACCCAGAGGGAGCACGGCCTGGCTAATGTCTTGATTTCAGACTTCTGGCCTCAAGAACTGTGAGAGAATAAATTTATGTTATTGTAAACCACTACATTTGTTGTAATGTGTTATAGAAGCCCTAGGAAACTAGTACAGGGAAGGTGTTGTTTCTTGATCTGGGTACTGATTACATGGATATGTTCATTTTGTAAAAATTCACCCGGTTATATACTGATAATTTGTGCACTTTTTACATGCATATTACATTTCATTAAAATTTTATTTTTTAAAAATCTATGCTTCTATAATCTAGTTTCCAATGACCCACCATTCTGAGTAAACAGAGGCTGGCTTTATGAGGTTTTATTGCTTATGTTTAAGCTATGCTTTATTACAACAAGAAGGAAGGCCTTTCATGAAATAAAAAAAAATTTGCCCCTAACAAAAGTGTAATCATAATCCTTCCCTCCACTGTAGTATGCTGAGGGGAACTTTGGAAGAAGTCAGAAGGAGCAGACATTTATTTTTCATATTTTCCTTTTTGTTGAAGTAGGTAGCAGGTGAGTTAAAGGGTAGCAAATCTGCAAGACAGGAACTGTCTGGAAGTTTGGGGTAATGGAAGAATGACAAACACTTTGCTTTTGCTCAAACTGCATCAGTTATTAACCTTTTGTGATCAACAGCAACAAAAAGAATCCAACCTAAACCTCACCTTATCTGGCAATTTTGCAGTGAGTGGGAGAAGTACTGCAAATAGTTCTTGTGTTATTAAGAATGAGATTCAAAGATAGTTTCCTATGTCTTAGAAAAAAGAACACACTTGGCAGCCTGCAAGCAATAAACCAGTGGTTCCAGATTTTTTCCAAAAGAATGAGATGCCTCCAAAATGAACATGTTTTCCATTTTCTATTCTCTCCAATCCTGGGCAGATGATTTTAAATGTGCACTCTCCTCACACTGGCTTAGAAGAAGCCAGCATTTGCCAGAACTGTGGACTCAAGACGAAAGCCAAGTGCAGATGGAAGTGGCTTTGGGGAGCAGGCCCAAATTCCCTCAGTAGGAATTACTGAGGAACAAAGCAGGCAGGGTGGGGATTTCATATAGTCACAGGTGCAGAGAGGTACAGGGCAGGAGATGGAGTCCCCTGAGAGGGGCTTTTTTCCACTCTCATATAAATCAGTTCTCATGCATGTCTGCTTAAAGGGGGCCACTGCTGCCTAAGTTCAGTCATTGAACTTGTGAGTTCAAGGAGGCCTCTTTCCTGAAAGTGGGTTGACAGGTCTACTGTTTCCTCCATGATGGAGCAGAATCTCTCCAATTAGCCTTGCCCAGGCACCAAAAACATGCAACTGTGACCTCATTATCTGAGGTACCAAGTACAAAGTAAAGAAGACAACAGTGGTATTCTTTACACTGTGAGAGGGGGTTTGAAGTCCACAATAGGAATAAGCAAAGTTTTGGCAATGGTTTGGGTGCTGACTTCCTTAAGGGGTCAAATTAAATTAAAATTTATGACTCCTCTAGTTCCCTCCGGCACTGGAATCTTCAAACATGTGCGCTGTGCAGCAGTTCACATGCCATGGTCAGGGTTGAACCTCACAGTCAGCCAGCCTGAGGGTCGATGCCACACATGAATAGACCAATAGCAATCAAGACTCAATTACAACAGAAGGGCCCACATAACCTACACCAGAGACATTCCTGGAGCACCTAGTTCAGGTGATCAAGGAGACTGCACCATTAGGCCCCAACAAAGACTGGGAGTCATAGCAGAACTATCTAATACATAGAAGCAAACACAAAGAGACAGCCAAGATGGGGAGACAAAGAAACAAGTTGCAAATGAAAGAACAGGAGAACTCCCCAGAAAAAGAGCTAAATGAAATGGAGGCAAGCAATTTATCAGATATAGAGTTCAAGACAATGGTTATAAGGATGCTCAACAGCATGAAAGGATGTAGAAACCATAAAAAAGGGCCAGTCAGAAATAAAGAATACAATATCTGAAATGAATAATAATACACTAGGAGGAATAAACAAGAGGTTAGATAAAACAGGATTGAGTCAGCAATCTGAAACACAAGTAGAAAAAAAACACCCAATCAGAGCAGAAAAAAAAAAAAAAAGAATTAAAAAAAAAGAGAATAGTTTAAGGGACCTTTTGGACAACATGAAGCATAACAACACCTGCATCATAGGAGTACTGGAAGGAAAAGAGAGAGAGCAAGGTATGGAGAACCTGTTTGAAGTAATAATGACCAAAAACTTTCCTAACCTGGTGAAGGAAAATGACACACAAGTCCAGGAAGCACAAAGAGTCTCAAAAAAGATGAACTCAAAAAGCCTACACCAATATAGATCATAATTAAAATGCAAAAAGTTAAAGACAAAGAGAGAATCTTAAAAGCTGCAAGAGACAGGCAGTTTGTTACCTACAAGGAAGCTCCCATCAGACTGTCATCTGATGTCTCAACAGAAACATTTCAGGCCAGAAGGGATTGGTATGAAATATTAAAAATGAAAAGCAAGGACTTACAACCAAGACTACTTTACCCAGCAAGGCTATCATTTAAAATTGAAAGAGAAATAAAGAGCTTCTCAGACAAGAAAAAGCAAAAGGAGTTGATACCACCCAACTAGTATTACAAGAAATGTTAAAGGTCCAGATTGAGGAAGAAGATGAAGAAGGGGGGGGAGGAGGGCGAACATAATGAAAAGAATGAAGTGATGCCCTAGTCGGTTTCGCTTAGTGGTTAGAGCATCGACCTGTGGACTGAAGGATCCCAGGTTTGATTCCAACCAAGGGCATGTACCTCAGTTGCAGGCTCCATCTGGGCCCCAGGTGAAGTGTGTGCAGGAGGCAACCAATCAATGTGTCTCTCTCACATCAATGTTTCTCTCTCTCTCTCTTTCTGTCTCTCCCTTCCACTCTCTGAAAAGCAATGGAAAAAAGTATCCTCAGGTGAGGATTAAAAAAAAATGAATGAAGTGGCAATAAATACATACTTATCTATAATCACTTAAATGTAAGTGGCTTAAATGCTCCAAAGGGTAGCTGAATGGATAAGAAAACAAGACACAAATATATGCTGTCTATAAGAGACCCACCTCAGAAAGAAAGATACACACAACCTAAAAGTAAAAGGATGGAAAAAGATATTTCAAAAAGAAGCTGGGGTAGCCCTGGTTGGTGTGGCTCAACAGGTTGGCCTTCATCTCATGCAGGGGAAACAAGAAAAAATAAACAAATGGGACTACATCAAACTAAATTTTTTTTCACAGCAAAGGAAACTATCAACAAAATGAAAAGACACGCCACTGAATGGGAAAACATATTCACCAATGATGCATCTGATAAGGGGTTAATGTACAAAATTTATAAAAAGTGTATAAAACTCAACAAAAAACACACATACTCCGATTAAAAAATGGGCAAATGACCCAAATAGACACTTCTCCAAAGAGGACATGTAGATGGCCAAGAGACATATGAAGAGATGCTCAGCATCACTAATCATCACAGAAGTGCAAATTAAAACCACAATGAGATATCACCTCACGCCTGTCACAATGTTATCATCAATAAATCAACAAACAACAATTGTTGGTGAGGATGTGGAGAAAGGGGAACCCTTGTGAACTGTTGGTGAGAATGTAGACTGGTGCAGCCATTGTGAAAAGCAGTGCCTCAAAAAATTAAAAATGAAACTGCTTTTGACCCAGTGATCCCACTTCTAGGAATATATCCTAAGAAACCTGAAACATCAATCAGAAAGAATTTATGCACCCCTATATTCACAGCAGCACAATTAACAACAGCTAAGATCTGGAAACAGCCCAAGTGCCCATCAGTAGATGAGTGGATAAAAAAACTGTGGTACATTTACACCATGGAATACTATGCAGCTGTAAAAAAAGAAGTATCTCTTACCCTTTGAGACAGCATGGAGGGACCTGAAGAGTATTATGCTAAGAGAAATAAGTCAGGCAGAGAAAGGCAAGTATCAGATGATCTCACTCATGTGTGGAATCTAATGAACAAAATAAACTGATGAACAAAATATATCCAGAGACATAGAAGCATGGAACAGACTGAGGGATCTCAGAGGGAAAGTGGGGGTGGTTGGGTGGGTAGAAAAAGATTAACCAATGAATTTATATGTATATATGCATAACCCATGGTAACAGACAATAGTGTTGTGAAGGCCTGGGATGGGGGGAACGGGTGCTGGATAGAAGGGGTCAGTGGAGGAAAAAAGGGGACATCTGTAATACTTTCAACAATAACAATAAATTTAAAAATTAAAATTAAAATGGAACTACCTTATGACCCAGTGAGTCCACTTCTGGGATTTTATTCAAAGAAACTTGAAACACTAATTCGAAAGAATATATGCACCCCTATGTTTGCTGCTGCGTTATTTACAATAGCCAACATTTGAAAGCAGTCCAAGTGTCCATCAGTAGATGAGTGGATTAAAAAACTGTAGTACATTTACACAATGGAATACTATGCAACTATAAAAAGGAAAGAAATCTTACCCTTTGAGACAGCATGGATGGACCTGGAGAGCATTATGCTAAGCGAAATAAGCCAGTTAGAGAAAGACAAGTACCATATGATTTCACTCATATGTGGAATCTAATGAACAAAATGTACCAACAAGCAAAATAGAGACAGACTCATAGACAGAGGGCAGGGTGACAGCTGTCTGGCAGATTTGGGTGCTGGGGGTGTGGAGGGATTATGCAAAAATGAAAAAAAGAGAGAAAAAAACTTCATGGACACTGACAACAGTGTGGTGATTGCTGGGGGAGGGTGGGGAAAGGGGAGAGGGAGGAGGGTTAGGGGGGATAAATGGTGATGGAAAAAGACTTGACTTGGGGTGGTGAACACGATGCAGTGTACAGATGATGCATTATAGAAATGTGCACCTAAAACCTGTATAATTTTGTTAACCAGTCACCCCAATAAATTCAGTAAAAAGGATAAAAAAGTGTGTGCTGTGGTCTGTGTGGATGCTCTATCTTTCCTCTTTTAGAGTGTAAGCTACAAGGACAACAAGGGATGGGCCCTCCATTTCTGTTGTCACCTTTGAGCTGTTGTCGTCCAAATGCAGCTGTGAATGTTAAAAAGAAAAGTGAAGACAGAAATGAAACGGCACATGTTCCAAATTAGGCCACTATGGGATGGCCAAAACAGTGACTTCTTCAGCACAAATAAAGAATTTCACTCAAGGATTTGTCTGAGAAAGATAAATGTGAAATTAGGGGTCAAAGAGAAGAAAATTCCCACCTAGGAAATATGAAAAGTAAGGCAATGTTTGTGAGACCAGATAATAACTGATTTGGAAAGAAGTCAAAACATTAGGTAATGTGAAATTCTGAGTCTTGACTGTAACATATATTGCATGTTTTTTCCTTAATTCAGTTTTGTCTGTACAGCATTCCAGCCAAATGTTCTAACTGAAAGCCCTTGAGGAAAGACTGGACATGAGACAATAGTTCATAATTCAATTCCATCAGCATTCACTGAATGCTTACTATGTGCTCAACATTGTTTCATGCTGTGGGGAATGTGCAGGAAGCAGAAAACACAGTCAATGCTTGCAAGAAGTTCACCATTTTGTTGGGAGAGAGAAGACTTCCAAACATAGAACAATTAAAAACAATTAAATTAGAAAATAAAGACATAGTAAAGAATAAAAAGAAACATACTTTAGTGCAAAGTTCAGGCAAAAATTGGCAATTTGATACCATAAAAATGCTGAAGACAGTAAGGACAGTCCTACAGAATGCAAATAAGGTAGACACATGGGCTGTAGGACCAAGAGCAGCCAATGTCATGCTCTGGAACTGACATTAATAACTGACTTTAACAAGGAAAATTAACTGTTCTATTAAGTCTAGGGTACTGTCTCAAAATCACAGGAAACCAAGAATGACTTCTAAAAATCTTAACCACATTGTGGTAATCACTTTGTAAGGTATATAAATGTTGAATCACTATATTGTACACCTGAAACTATGATAATATTGTATGTCAACTATAATTAAAAATAAAAATTTTAAAATAAATTTTAAAATTTTAAAATAAAATAAAAACTCAATAAATAAAATGAATTTAAAAGGCTGATACAAAATCATTTATCATGATGTGGTTGTCACGAAAGTTTTTGGTATCTGAGTGTGAATACTGAATAAGACCTGAATCATAAGAAATTGTTAGTAAGTGTGTAGCACTGTTCACGGAAGTGGACCTAAGTTTTTTGGGCCATCAAAAAGGTGTACTTTGGATCAGAATACAGGAGACAACCCGGGTGTTACCCTTCTGCCTGTCCCCCTTGGTTATAATGTCCTAAAAAATAGTGGTTCCTTTAGATTCAAACTGGATGATTCCACCACTTATTACCCATGTAGCCTTGGGGGCTGACTTAACTTTCCCACGTCTGAGTTCCCTTAAACGGGAATACTACTACTAATAATAATACCCACCCCCACTGGATATGATGAGGATTAAATTAGGTAATATGTGTGAAGTACTTAGCACAGGGCCTACAGTAAGTACATCATGAGCTCAGTAAAAGTTTGCTATTGTTTTTGTTAATCATGATAACCTCCTGATTACCACTAAAGGCTAAATTGATAGTTAAGAGTCTGGGCTTTGTACTTGGGTAGATTAGAGGCTAAATTCTGTGCTCTGCTATTTACTAGCTATGTAACTTTGGGCAAATTAGGCTGTTTGTTATCATTATTATTTGCTGTTGTAGCTATTGTTACTACCAACTTGGTTTCCTAGGTATCTTGATACTGGGATAGGAAGTCAGAGAACACAAGTAATCCAGGCACTGGAAAGGCATACCTTCCACTGTCAATGAATAAGCTGGTCTCCTGAATTATAGTCTCCTCTGAGTCTAGTTAGGGTCTATCAGTCCCCCAGAGTCCTTGCAGGATGATGGGAGTTCCTGTTTCAGTAACCACCCAGCCTCTCTTGTTACCACCTATCTCCCAAAATAAGAAAAGTTTTTGGCTCACAAAACTGTAAGTTCAGAAGCAGGAGGCTTCAGGGCTGACATACTACAGGAGCGCCAGCTCCTTTATCTTCGTTTCAGTGAGATGTCTACAGCAGTTTCATACCTAGCATCCATATATGACAACATATTAGAGGGAGACCTATTTCTTAACAATGAGGAAACATTCTCAGAAGCCCACAGCAGACCTTCCTTCATCTCTCATTACTATGTACTGGATCACATGCCCACTTCTGAACTAATCCTTTTTTTTTTTTTAAATCTTCACCCGAGGATATTTTTTGCGTTGCTCTTCAGAGAGAGTAGTGGGAGGGAGAGAGAGAGAGAGAGAGAGAGACATCGATGTAAGAGAGACACATCAATTGGTTGCCTCCTGCACGTGCCCCAACCGCAACCAGGGATTGAGCCTGCAACTGAGGTATGTGCCCTTGGCTGGAATCGAACCTGGGATCTTTCAATCTGCAGGTCGACGCTCTAACCACTGAGCAAAACTGGCTAGGGCTGAACTAATCCTTGTAACCAGGTATATCTGAAATATTCACCGGCATGGTATCACTAAGACGAGGTTTGACTAATTAGGCTCCACCCACTGAAACTGGAAGCAATCCCCAAAACTACACTTGTGCTAAACAATGTGAGAGGTAGAATAGATGGTAGGGTATCAATCCACAATGGCCACTACCTTAAGCGTAGGATATCAGTACTCCTTAATGCTGGAGATCATAAAAAATAACTCTAGCCTGCAGGCGTGCCTCAGTGGTTGAGCATCGACCTAGGATCCAGGAGATCGGGGTTTGATTCCCGGTCAGGGCACATGCCCGGATTGCGGGCTAGGCAGCCGATCAATGACTCTCTCATCATTGATGTTTCTATCTCTCTCTCTCCCCCTCCTTTCCTCTCTCTGAAATCAATAAAGTTTTGTTAAAAAATAATAATAACTCTACCACAAATAATTGGCCACTCCCTAAAAGCAAGTTGAAGTTAAGGTGTACCCCAGTGACCTCTTTGGAACTATAGTCATATCCGGAGTAACAGGAATGTCACTGCCTGGAAAAACAGGGCCCTTTTCTAAAATGGGCTTTCCCTTCTGGCTAGACTCCTTGGTCCATAACTACAGTTGATAGGATCTTTGGGAGAGGTTTCCTTGGCCTTTTGTTTGAATGTTGTGCCCCCTTTATGATTCTATACATGAAGAGGAAACCAGCCCTTTCCAGCTATGTCAGGACCTTGATTAATGCCTCTGTAGCAAACATGACCCAACCACAGTGAGTCTAGTTCCTTCCTTTCCCAGAAGGAAGCTAACATGGCTCTCCCTTTGTTTGCAGGTGTTGGGCTAAAAAACACTAGCTGCAGTTTCGGAGGGAGGTAAGGAGGTCCTAAAATCCATTCCCTTCCTCATCCCTCTACTGTTTGTGTTTAATATGAAATGAATCAGCCTGAGAAACTAAAATTTCATCCAAGCCCAGGCTGAGGACTGACAGGCAAAGCTGGACTACTTGCAGAGCTCAGTGTGGCACCCTGTCCTAGAAGGTGTACAACCACAGGCCTGTGCCTTGGGGTTCAGTTCCCACCATTGACTCCCTCCTTGACTTGCTTTTAATTTTTCAAAACTCCCACCCCTCTTGCGGACAGTTTCTGTTTCTTGCCTGACTTCTCCATGGTTTCCCTAGGCCGATTGCCTGGTTCTCCCTCAGCTGGCGAGGCTGGCTGGCTGCCTAATTGTCCCAAGAGACAGGAAGGCACCCTTTACATCTCTCCAGTTTTGGTCCATTTTTACTGCATCTCTGGAGTTAACATCAATGACTTTGGAAATATCTTGGTAAATGCAGATGTAGAAGCTAGATAGGATTGTGGTCACCTTGGCCCTCATTTTTCTTGCTGCTCACAGAGTAGGAAAATTCAGTGCTGTTTTTGGACTTGACCCAATACCGTTTCTGTTCAGAAAGCCAATAACTCACTCTCAAAGTGACTTGTTTGGCTCTGCTGGCTATATCACGTATCATATATTATAGATGATATATCACAGTCATTGGCAAAGCTTAACTAATGCCCAAACTCCACTCCTAGATCCCAGCATCTACTGCCAGAGGTAACCATACATTAACATTAGTAAGACGTGGTGGGCTGTTAAACCAATCTGCATTATTTGAAGTGAAAGTGTAGAAGCAAACAGGCTTCCAAGTTTCTTGGAGTAGTATCAGTATAATTTCTCTTGGACTGTAAATAACTTTGAAAGATCATACAGGTATTTTCTACATTACTTGGAATTTGTTTTTCAAATCAAGTGAATATTGTGTACAGAACATTGTGTTCAATGTTCAAGGGACTACAAGGGTTTTAGTAAGGAATCCATGCCATATGCTTTGGAAAAATTATAAACAATCCAAGGTACTATATGCTAAGTCAAAAGGAATGGTATAGAGAGGCTACAAATGCAACAGAAGCACAGAGGACTTTATCCTTAGTTGAAGTATAACAGCTTAAACTCATTTCTAAGCATTGCCCTTGGCCTTTCATTCAGGACAGTAAGATACTCTGGGAGAGGTGGGGTGGAACACCATTTAGAGTCAAATGAAACCTCTCATTAACCCATTGCCAACCTGCAGCAAGAGCACCCTGTTCAATTGCTTGCTTCCTGTGACTGGAGTTGGCCTATCCAGGAGGCCAAAAGAGTGTATGTCCAGTGGTTTCTATGGCACCTTGCATTCTGATAGTGAAGGAAAGATAGATATGGAAGGACCTCCCTGAAAAACACCCTACAGGTTGCCTGGTCACTCCACTTAATGACTTTATTTTTCCCCCAATATTTTTATTGATTTTTTTAAATTTTTTTTTTTAGAGAGAGAAAGGAAGGGAAAGGGGGAGAGAGGGGCACATCGATGTGAAACACGACACATCAATTAGCTACCTCCCCCATGCCCCCTACCAGGGATCAAACCCCCAATCTGGGCATGTGCCTTGACCAGGAATCGAACGGGCAACCTTTTGGTACATGGGACGACGCCCTTTTGGTACATGGGACGACGCCCAAGCAACTGAGCCACACCAGCCAAGGGTACACTTAATTATTTTAAAAGACATTATTTTGGTTAGTGGCCTGTAATGAGTGAAGATTGCACTCTGCCAGGGAAGAGAAATTAAATGTCTGTGGGAGTGGGGAAATAGTAGGGACCTCTTTGCGAAATTTTCTGCTGGTCAGTGAGTTTATTAATTTTGTTTTAATAGATTTTTTTGTTTGTTTGAGAGAGAAAGAAAGAGAGAGAGAAAAAGAGAGAGAGATAGACATCAATCGGTTGCCTCCCACATGTGCCTGAACTGGGGATCAAATCTACAACCTGGGTATGTCCCCTGACTGGGAATCGAACCCACCACTTTGTGGTATACAGGACAACACTCCAACCAACTGAGCCACACAGGCCAGGACTGAGTTTATTCATTTTTAAGAGACAGTATAGGGTCAGGAAGGGAACCCTGGCCTGGAAGTCAAGAAATGAGCTGTGGGGTGGGCCCATTAGCAGATATAGGGAGAACATCAGCCACTTGAAATCCACAAGGAGCATTTATAAAAATGATAATGACACAGGTGTTACATTTTCTACCTCTTTACACTTTTCAAAGCATTTTCACATTTACTGCCACAAAAATCATAGAATCTTAAGAGTGGGAAAGAACTTTAGGTATTATCCAGTATAGCCTCCCACTCCAGGCAAGACTCTCACCTACAACATGCCTCTCATTTAATTTTCAAAGAAGTCCTCTGTGGAAGCCAGCTTTTAGCAGGTCACACCATCTCCATCTTAGAGAAAAACCAACTAAAGACTTAGAGAGTTTCAGGCCAAGATGATGCAGATAATTAGTGATAAAAGTGGTCTTAGACACTCTAGTCCCAGATTCTTTCTTTTTTCTTTTTCTTTTTTAATCCTCACTAGAGGATATTTTTTCTAGTGCTCTTCAGAGAGTGGAAGGGATGGGGGGAGGGAGAGAGAGAAACATCAGTGTGAGAGAGACACATCCATTGGTTGCCTCCCACACACGCCCTACCAGGGCCGGGGATTGAGCCTGCAACCGAGCTATGAGCCCTTAGCCGGAATCGAATCTGGGACCGTTTAGTCTATGGGCCAATGCTCTAACCACTGAGCCAAACCAATCAGGGAAGTCCTGGATAATTTAGGTTCTAGTCACCCTTGTGGTCCTTACTATGTAATTTAGCACCTAATTATCCTTGAAGTGCTTTAGAAGCTTCAGATCTGTTACCCCAACTAGAGTACAAGATCTTTGAGGGCCAGATTCACATCTCATAGTGCATACTACCTTTGCATCTCTGTCCTCTCCTTAGCTTACCACCAATGGTAGGGGTTCTTGGAAGATATCGAACAAATGCTTTTATAACCAAATTTAAATTCTAAAATTTCTGAGTAGCTTTTTATACTTTACAGACATTCTAGATTCTACTTTCCCCAATTTTATTCTCATCTTTGGAAATTTCATTTGGTTGTAGCTACTGGGTTGAAATACTTTGGTATCAGGGCTTAAATGGGGGGAGTATCTTGATTTCTTATAGCAGATTGCCTTCCTTGATAGATAAAACTGGCAAGGCTATTACCTAGGTCTGATATTGGCAAGTTGAGGTCCCAACATGTATTTTATTTTTCAGTAAAGCCCTCGCTGAAACTCTAGAATGGAGAAGTCATGTTGTCCCTTTCATGTTGGCCATTGGAACATATTAAATGAAATCTATTGTGATCATTTTATATCTTAATGTTAGAGGAAGAGTTCTAATGAGGGTTATTTGTCATGGGCTTTTGACATAAACCGGCCTCTTCCAAAAGTATTAGACTGCAATGAAAAAAAGAATCAAAGACTTACATGGAAATACCCACAGGATTCACTGGTTAACCAAAGTGTGCACTTAGAGTTTTCTGAAGCTAAAATTTTGAACTTGGCAAGATATTTCTATTTTAAAAATCAAGATTTCAAACTGCTGTCTATACCTGGACTTAAAAAAACACACCAAAAACTTCTCTTTAGTTCATAATTCGTTTGTGTTGTTGACATGTAGAAAAACCCTAGCTCATCAGTTTCCATTCCTATCTGTTCATTCCCTTAATTTTTTTTCCTTTCCCACAAACAGGATCTATATTGTATTAAGCATCTTCTGCTACTGTCTTCCAAGGACATCTGGAAAGGGTGTTAGTTAAATAGCAATGGATTTGTACAATGTTACGATTTTTACAACTATAACAAAGCCACCCACCACCACTACCACCACTCCTACACCAGAGGTGGGTGAGCTGCCCCAAAACTCTTTCATGAGAACAAACAATGGAATCCAGCAGGTCATCCTAACCAAACAGCACCCAGGCAGAAGGGCCCAACTTGTCTGGTAAAATTCTTTCAAATGCATTTTATACTATCAAGGTTTAAATTCATCAGAAAAAAGACAATGAAATGTACCCGGAAATGTTTAAGGCAGAGTAACAGAGCTGCTGAGATACACTTAAACATAACTTTCTAAGCTTAAACTGCATAATAATCTTTTCCAGATCCTTTTAGTTCATTTTTTACTCCAAAAAGAACCTTATATGGATTTGTTCACATTTGGCCCAGTACAACTTTGGCCCATATCAAGCCCCTTAGACTTGGCCCAACACAAATTCATGCTGTCAACTGCAGCTTGGCTCCCACCATTGCCCAATTGTTCCCTATATATCTTATACTGTGAATATTCCAACCTTTCTCCCCAGGCCCCCAAGTCCTTTTCCTTCCAACTCCCAATTCTTAGTAGATGAGCTTGCTTACAAACCTCTTACAAAGGTTGCTGAAAATTGAATCTAGGGATCTAAACTCCCCTAGCTATTGGAAATGTTAAACTATTTCTCACATCAGATGATATTTTTTATGAATATTCTCGAAGTTATCTTCTCCTTCTCTGCTCTAGAATTCATCCCTTCCCAGTTTTCTACTCCTACATTTATCATCTCCCTCTAGGCCTGCACCATTCTATATGGTAGCTACTAGCCACATGAAGCTATTCACATGTAAATTAATTAAAATAAAATAAAAAGTTCAGTTCTGAAATTGCACTAACCACATTTCAAGTACTCAAAAGCCACATGTGGCTAGTGGCTACTGTATGGCACAGCACAGATATAGAAAATTTCCATCATCACAGAAAGTTCTACTGGATTGCAATTTTCAATAGGGTCTTCCAATTTCTTACCTATCCCATGGGTTCTTTAGCCTCATCATCCTCAACAATAGCAGCAACTACCCTGCAAGTGACCCTTCTACCTTTGTAACTAGCTACAAGTCTCAAAATGCTGCCAAACTTTTAGAATGAGAATTTGCTTTCACCCCTACATTCCTTCTTTAATCCTCTGCAATCTGACTTTTGTACCTTCTTTACAAAAATAAAGCCACCAAAGACTTTTGGGGCATCCTCCACCATTTTTTTCCAGTTATCCTCCTAAAATTTCTCCTCTCTAACCCGTTTCTTCCACCTCCTGTCCCTGGCACATAATCATTGCTGAAGAAGTGTTGGTTCACTGAGACAATGAACTTTCCTCCTTGATCACTTAGTCCTCCAGGACCCGTCCTATGACCTCCTCCTCTCTCAAAAGCCCAGTCTTCTGCTATTCTTTTGCCAGCCCTTCTCTGAGGAGCTCATCTTCCCTCCTTCACCTTTAACTATTTGCTCTATGAAAATGGGTCTTGATCTCCTGGTTCAAGATGTTAACTTCTCAGAAACAGACTCATAGATAGAGAGAATAGACTGATCGTTGCCAGAGGGAAGGGGGTGGGGGAACTGGGTGAAAAAGGTGAAGGGATTAAGAAGTACAGATTGGTAGTTACAAAACAGTCCTGGGACATAAAGTACAGCATAGGAAATACAGTCAATAATACTTTAATAACTATGTATGGTGCCAGGTGCGTACTGGAAATATCAGGGGGATCACTTTGTAAAGTATATGATGGTCTAACCACACTATGCTGTGCACCTGAACCATGCCAGTTAATTCCCATTGGAACAGTCAGGGACTTAAAGGGACAGGAACAAAGACTGCAAAATGAAAGATATGGGAAGGCTCTGGCCAAAGGAACTTGTTCTATGTAATAATTCTGGTATAGTCTCTCTTATGACTAGTTTCAAAGTTGCAGAAGAGAAGAGAATAGAAGTTCTTTTTCCTAATCTCTTCCTTCCTTCCTTCCTTCCTTCCTTCCTTCCTTCCTTCCTTCCTTCCTTCCTTCCTTCCTTCCTTCCTTCCTTTCTCTCTCTCTCTCTCTCTCTCTCTCTCTCTCTCTCTCTCTCTCTCTCTTTCTTTCTTTTTGGAGGGAGGAGTGGGTCAGTAACCTCCATAGTGCCTCTTCATAGCAAACTGCACAACAGTTGTAGATTGAAATGGAAAACTAACCACTTGCACTAAGGCCATAGTAATGCAATAATCCCACAGAAAATTACACCCTGGTGTTGTGTGAAGGAAGTTGACAGGACAACACCTCCTTCCCTTCTCAAAATGAAGGGAGAAAATACACGCTAACCTTTAACAGCACAGGATGTCTATAACCAACGTGAAGGAAAGTCCGAACTTTTTTCTGCCTTTGGATTTTTTTCTTTTAGCAGAAATATTGCCCTCCTGATTAGAAAGCTAAAAAAGTGAGTAGGTAGAAATATACAACTCATTCATCTAAAGGAAAATTTAAGTAATGCAGACAACACAGTGTATGATGCTTGATTCTATTACACTTAAAAACTACCAGGTCCTCACAGGCACGTAAAAAAGATACTAGGACTCTCCACTGCCCAAGGATTAAAGCTCAAACTATTACTATAACATTTGAGACCCTTTCCAAGTCAGCCTAAACTACCTTTCCAGTCTGGTTGCCAAGCACACCTCCCAGGTACACCGTGCTTAGCTTAACCAGATACTCACTGTTCTCTAAACATGTCATGTACTTTCAAACTTCTGTGCATTTCTTCCTAGAAATCCCTCTCCCTTGAATGACCTTTTCCAACAGGCAAAGTCCTGTTCATCGTGTAAAAACCCACTAGAAAGTGAATTCCTCTGCAAAGCCTATCCCTGTTCCACCAGGCAAAATATATGATTATGCCCTTTGCTTGTATTTTTACACTTAACTAGTGACATTGCATTGTTGTTAGTTTAATCCAGGAAAAAAAAAAAAAAACAACTACCAGGTCCTGACCAATGTTTTCCCCTCCAGTTTTATTGAGATATAGTTGAAAAATAAATTTGTAATATATTTAAAGTGTACAACATGATAATTTGATAATGTATGCATAAGTGAAATGATTACCACATTCAGGTTAATGAACACATCCATTACTTCACATAGTTACCTTCTTTTACACAACACTATTATTAACTATAGTTACTGTGCTGTACATTGATCCTCAGAATTTATTAATCTTCTAACTAGAAGTTTGAACACTTTGACCAACATTTCCCCATTTCCTCTACCTACCAGTCCCCTGGCCATCACCAGTTACTCTCTTTCTATGAGTCTGACTTTTCTTTTTTCAGATTCCACATATAAATGATACAATACAATATTTGTCTTTCTGTTTCCTGACCAAAGTTCTCGAAATACAAATTCAACACCCAAAACCCGTAAGTGACACTAAGAACACTGGGGAAAGCAGGAGAAATTTATACTGGACAGATGTGGGCAGTCCCAAAACTCAATAGTCTTTGAGAGCTACAAGGTCAAGGCAGTTTTTCACAATAATTTGTAAGAAGTTTGTTTATAAAAGAAAAATAATCTTGAGAGAGGGCATTCAGTTATACATAAAGTAATCAAAGTAGCAAATATATCCTCCAAAGTGGGCATTTACTAGGCAATTTGTGTTAAAATAATATAAAAGGCAAATTGTTTCAGCCAATACATCTGCCATTCTTGTACTGGAAGAAAATTTGTAGATGAAACGAAAGAGAGAAAGAAAGAAAGAAAGAAAGAAAGAAAGAAAGAAAGAGAGAGAGAGAGAGAGAGAGAGAGAGAGAGAGAGAGAGAGAGAGAGAGAGAAAGAAAGAGGGGGGGAGAAGAAAAGAAGGAAGGAAGGAAGGAAGGAAGGAAGGAAGGAAGGAAGAAAGGAAGGAAGGAAGGAAGGAAGGAAGGAAGGAAGGAAGGAAGGAAGGAAGGAAGGAAGGAAGGAAGGAAGGAAGGCTCCTTTCCCACAGCCTTCTGCCAAACAGATTTTGTTGCTAGGTAAACATAAGCTACCAACAATTTATGTACCAATATATACAGCAAATTATAGCTGAGAGGAAGCTTGCTAGTTTATGAAACAGATGGTAGATTTATGTCGTGGCCCAAGAAAAACAAGGTTTTTGCCATGATGAGCCGCTGTGAGCCTCTCTGACAATTTCCTAGCCTAATAAACACTGACTTTTTATGTTGTAAAGTTAAACAAGAGTGGAATCGGGTAGAAAAGAAAAGAAGAGTTGAAAGGAATGACAAAAAATGATGCTCCTTAAGAGTTGGAGTTATTGGTTTTAAACTTTGTTTTTATTTATTTTATTTTTTAATATATCTTTATTGATTTCAGAGAGAGGAAAGAAGATGGAGAGAGAGATATAGAAACATCAATGATGAGAGAGTCATTGATCGGCTGCAGCCTGCAACCCGGGCATGTGCCCCAACCGGGAATCGAACCCTAATTGCCTGGATCCTAGGTCGAAGCTCAACCACTGAACCATGCCCGGCTGAGCCTAAACTTTGTTTTTAAATATGTGACAACAGCAGAACGTTAACCAACACAGCTAGTAATATATCCCTCAGATTTGCCATCTGGGCTGAAGTCAGATTTAATAAGCCCGGCTATATCAACTCCACCTCTCTAGCATGATAAAATTTAAGAAAGGCTGGGAACAAGAGGGTATATGGTTCTGTGAACCTCTGTAACTAGAAACTATATCCATGCTTGTTAAAATTTTGTAAAAAGAAATTTCAGCAACTTAAGGCCTTTGCAGCTCATATTTCTCATCCAAACTAAGCTGGTGTTTGTTTAATAAGCAACTGGTTCACAACTGGACTTCAACTGCCCCATCACATCCTGGAACAAACTGTTGAACCACACTCAGATCCACACTGACATCTGCAGGTAATTGAAAGAGGACTTCTATGAATTGATTTCTAGACACGGGACTCTCAAACCAGTCATCGCAGTACTGTGCGAACATATGACACTTAAATACCCTGAATGACAATTTATTTCTTTTAAAAAATACTATCAAAGTTTAAGTGCTTCCGTAGATTAAAACATTGCACGTAGCATATGAGCTCAATTATGTAGGAAAAACCCCACAAAACATATAACTATTGCTGCCTTGTATAATTATGGTGGTTTTATTTTCACTTTAAACTTTTCCTTGTGTTTTCCATAAGTCTTTATATATCCTCCAGTGAGCACATAGTGCTTTTACAATAAGTAATTTAAAGAGTGCTACCTAAATTTTAACCTCAAACTCTGAGTTGTCCCAATTCGATTTGTATTAACATTCATCAAAGCCTTTTAAAAACACCCTGCAAAATGTTGTTTTACTGTAGGAAACCACTGCTATGCAGCATGTTTATTTATATAGATTATCAAAACTTCTAAATATACACAAAAACCAGGATAAAACAGATTTCTAGCAGACTCAAGCTGCTCTCATCTAAGACGTGTAATTTTTCTCTAGTGCCTTTCACTTGAAAGAAATTCTGAAGTAATATTTATTGGATCGATCTATAATTAGAGTATTAGAGAAAATAGGATCTACAACCTAGAGGATCCTTTTACAGTGACTGTCTGGGGGGAAAGCTTGTTTTTCTGGGCTTGCAAAATCAAGTGACTCATTCAAGTTCTGAGGTAAAAAATGAATCTGAAGAAAGCTTTATTCTACATGTTGAAAATTAAGTGTAATAGGAAAAAAAATACGTCAGGATTTCTAGTGGTAGAATAACAGAGTACAACTGCTTAAGGGCCCCTTAGGAAATTCGATCAACCAGTACTCAGAAACACGCAGTCCCCCAACTTACAAGTGTGTTACATTTCAAATGCTTATTGATATATTTATTTTTGGTGCCCGGAAATGCATTTTCTTAAAGAAACAGTTATGGTAGCAGGGTCCCAAGTTAATCCCCAAAAGTAAAGCTGAAATCTAAAAACCTATAGGCTTGCAATGAAACCGGAGAATGAAGTTTTAGCAATAAAATCAAACAAATGCTGGACTAATTTTAACAGTAAATTATTTTTCAGTTTTAGTGTTTTGGTGCATGAGAAACTATAGAAAGATAAGAAAGTGGGGCATTTTCAAGCACTTTAGTTACAACTAATTTCTCTTTAAATCTTGCAGCTTTTATTTAAAAAAAAAAAAAAAAAAAGCTGGGATATCAGGGACACACTGAAAAGCATGACTCTGGAACATCCCAGATGGAGCTCACTGCTCCTCTGGGGGAAGTTCCTTGTGAGGCTCATGTAGCAGGACTTGCAGCTTTTCTTATTTTTGTTTTATGTTTATGGGTCATGTTTAAGGTTTTACTTTCCTTAATAAATGGACATGAGAAGGAAATTAGGGAGAAAAATTAGGAGAGAGATTTTGCTATGGAAACTGGGTAAGAACTGAAACAGAAGGGGGAAGAGGGAACTAAAGAAAACTTGGATGTAGACTATACTTATTGTTTCTATTTCATTCATTCATTCAACTTTTAAATGGCAGGCCCCATTGTTGAGTAAAAGAACCCAGTAGTTCATTCATTTGTTTATTCTTTCAACCATTCACCCTCCTCCCCAAGTGATTCAAACAGTCAACTTGACTGCATAGTTCTAAAAAATATACTTGCCCCTCTCTTACTATGAGTGAAGTTGAGTATCTTTTCAGACATATATTTTCTTCTGTGTATTCATGGTTTTGCCAATTTTCCTTTTTGGAGTTTTAGCCTTTTTCCCCTATGGAATTTAAGAGTTCTTTATATATTGGGGATATTAACTCTTTTGTAGGACATATAAGTATTTAAGTATTTTCTCCCGGTTTTGCCATCTTTCCTTTGAATTTGCTTATGTGTTTTTTGTCATGCAAAGGTTTTGCTGTTGTTGTTGTTTTTCATCCTTACATGAGGATATGTTTTCTATCGATTCTAAAGAGAGGAAAGAATTGGGACGGAGGGAGAGAGAGAGAGAGGTGAGAGAGAAACATTGATTGGTTGCTTCATGGTCACTGGGGATCGACCCCAAAACCTGGGTATGTGCCCCGACAGGGAATCAAATCCAAGAACTTTTGGTGCATGGGACAATGCTCTAACCACTGAGCATAGGGGCCAGGGCTTCCATGTATAGGTTTTTACTTTCATTTTCATCATGTAATGTAACATTAAATAAGTTTAAAAGAATTTGAAGTGATATGCAAAAAGAAGGGGAACAGCTTTCTTTACAGAGGAATGCTAGCTAATAAATGTGGAAGGAATGACACAATTAGGAAAACATCATTTTGCAGCTGTCATCTTAAAAACTGATTCAGGTAGGCATCACTAATGGATGCTAAAACTATTGGGTAACAGTTTTTGGGGAACAGAACATCTACATGACCACATCTACTTTTTATATACTAATTTAAAGTGGGAAAGGTACCTTTACAGAGGAGAAACTGGAGAACACTACCTTGACCGAGTGATCAAACTTGGCATCACAAAGGAACAACTGACATCATGTATCTCCTGACGTGATGTAATGGGAATCAGCTATGTGGTATTCTTGCTAAAAATGTCTACCTAATCTCTAATGTATAGCCAAATCTAATCATGAGGAAACAATCTGACAAATACAAATGATTGGGGATTATATAAGACAACTGGCCCAGACTCTTCAAAAATGAATATTTCATGAGTGACTTTAAAAAGTGGGGGATTGTCCTGTATTAAAGAAAACTAAAGAGCCCTGGTCAAGGTTGCTCAATGGTTAGAGTGTCGGCCTGTGCACCAAAGGGTCACAGGTTCAATTTCCAGTCAAGGGTAGGTACCTGGGTTGCAGGTTTGATCCCTGCCCGGGTCGGAGCCCTGCGGGAGGCAATCAATTGCCCCCTCACATCAATCTTTCTCTCACTTTCCCTTTCTCCCTCTCCTTCCCCCCTCCCTTTCACTCTCTCTAAAAATTAATGGAAAAAAATCCTCCAGTGAGGATTAATTTTAAAAAAAGGAAAGAAAACTAAAGAAACATGACAACTAAATGAATTTGCATGATCTCTGATCCTGAACTTTGAATCCTCGATTGAGAAAAGCTCTAGAGAAGATTTTTGAGACAATTTGGGAAATTAGAATATGGACTGTGAATTAAATAATATTATTTTATCAATGTTAAATTTCATGAGTTTGCTAATAAAATTGAGATTATGTAGACAAACACCCTTGATTTTAGGCAATACAGGCTGAAAAGGTGTCTGAAAAAATGTCTTGATATCTGCAACTTAATTTCAAATGGTTCATAAAAATATGTCTATATAAATATATATATATATATATGTAGAGAGAGGGAAGGGACAGAGAAAGAGAAAGGGAGGCAGTGACAGAGAGAACAAATGTGGCAAAATGTTAACTTTAATTCTGGTGAAGGGTATATGAGAGTTCTTAGAACTATTTTAATATTTTAAAATAGTATTTTTATAAAGTTTAAAATAATATTTTAAACTTTTCTATGGGTTTGAGATTTCTCTAAATAAAAAGTTGAAAAAATTTTAAATTAAATTTGGAAATATCTGTCAAAATTACAAGTACACATACCCTTTGAACTAGTAGTTCCACTTTTAGAACTTATCTGACATATGATCAATGTTATTCATTGCAGCATTGTTAGATGATAGCAAAAGATCGGGAGCAACGGAAATTTTCTTCAACAGGGGACTAGCAAAATATGGTTAAAAAACTGAAGAAGCTCTTTGAGGACTAACATGAAATCACCTCCAAGATACAGTGTTAGGAAAAAAAGTTAAGGTACAGAAAAATTCCTATAGCACTGTGCTTGATGGAATAAATGACCCTACTTCTTCCCTTCCCTAGTCTCACACTCCCTGCAATGTGACCTTGCAGTTACTCACATCCCTTGAATCTGGGCTAGCCTCATGACTTGCTTTGGTCAATAGAATATAACAGAAGTTGTGGTATGCCAGGTCCAAGCCTAGGCTCCCAGAGGCCTTGTGTGCTTCTGTTCTTGTGAAACCCTGACATCGCAATGAGAAAAAGCTGGAGGATGAGAGGCACTGTGGTATCGAGCCAAATGATCCCAGTTGAGGCCATCTTAGACCAACCAATCCCCAGTTGACTTACACTGATCAGCCGAGATCAGCTGAGCCCAGCCCTAACAGTAAAACCGTATGGCTTACCCAGACTCATCAGTCAAAAAAAGAATGATTACTCTTTAAAGTCACTAAGGTTTTGTGGGATGGAGGGGGAGACTACCCAGTTATAGCTCATGCAAATATGATACAGTATGTGTAAAATTTTGGGAAAAAATAATATATAGATGCATTTGCTTTCATATGCAAACTTTCTCTTTTAGGATACACAAAAAACTGAAAACACAATTGTTTTTGAGGAGAGAAGCTGGGGGATGAAGACAAGAGGGAGACATTTCACTATCTGCATTTTTGTACCTTTTGAATTTTGAAACATGTGAATGCATTTTCAATAAATGATTGAATGAATGAAATGTTTCTTTTACTCAACCTTCCCAGAACTCTTGAATCATCTCTAGTGAGTAATGGGAACTCTCATGCCTTATTGGTGAGATTATAAATTGGTACAATCTTGGTGGGGTGGAGGTATGACTTTCAGCATTGCTTATAAAACATGTAAATACATAGGCTATCTCTGGAAGAGCTCACCTGAAACTGATAACCCGGGTTGCTTCTGAGGAAGGACCTTATGGAACTGGTGGTCAACGGTAGAAGAAAGACTGACTTTTCTTATATGCCCTTTTTACCGTTTGGATTTTTTACACTGAACTTGTATTAACCTTTTCAAAAGGAAACTCATGAATAAAATGAACATACCCCTTGACACAGCAATTTATCACTTCTAAGACTCTCTTCTGCAGAAATACTTACAGAAGCAAAGATAAATGTATGTTACTACTTATATATACTAATAAATTATAAAGAACCTAAATGACCATCAATTAAAGTTAAGGATTAGTAAAATAAATTATGAAATGTTCATACATGGGAATACTATACAGTTGCTAAAAATAAATCCATAAGCCATCACTCAGGTTGACATAGAACATTCCAGAACTCCCCAAGTACTCCTTAATGCCCACTTCCAGCTGTTTACCCCCTGTGAATGATCACAAACTGAATAAACTCATGTAATATCACCCAGGTCACATACAACATTCCAGAACATTCCAAAAACATCCAGTTTGTGATAATTCAGTAGGCTGTACACTTTTTTGTATGTATGTTACACTTCAATAAAAAGTTTTAAAATATGCATGTATACGCATTATAAATAAGGCTGTACAGGGAGGACTTAATTTTTAAAATTTTTTTAAAGGATGTTTTATTTGATTTTTAATATATCTTTATTGATTTCAGAAAGAGAGAGGGAGAGAGAGAGAGATAGAAACATCAATGATGAGAGTCATTGATCAGCTGCCTCCTGCACGCCCCCAACTGGGGATAAAGCCTGCAACCCAGGCATGTGCCCTAACCGGGAATCAAACCCTGATCTCCTAGATCCTAGGTTGATGCTCAATCGCTGACCCACGCCCAGCCTGATGACTTTATTTTTTAAAAAAAGAAAGACTCATGGAGGCAGACAACAGTATGGAGATTGCCAGAGGGAAAGGGGGTTGGGGGCAGGTAGAAGGTAAAGGGGGGATAAATGGTGATAGAAGGAGACTTGACTTGGGGTAGTGAACACACAGTACAATATACAGATGATGTATTATAGAATTGTACACCTGAAACCTATATAATTTTATTAACCAATGTCACCCCAATAAATTTAATAAAAAGTAAAAATTCAATAAAAAATAAATGAACTCACTTTTTCTTTGTTATACTTATTTTTTAAATGTGTATTTAAAATATTATTTGTTAAATTTGTTTTAACAGAAAAATTCATATCACTATCATAAATGAAAAATTGGTATCACATGCCATAAACAGAAGGTACATATTAGGTATATATTAAAAATATTAGCTAGAGGTGGAAAGACTTCTCATGCAAGTTTTCCTCAGGAATGTGTGGAAGAAAAGAAGCTTGGTGCTCCTCCTAGAGGGCAGAATGTGTGTGGCTTTCTTCCAGCTCCTATAAGTTAACAGTCTCTGGTGATATTCTTTCAGCTCCCTCTATTGGTTAGAGTGTGGAGTTATTCAACAAAACTTTATTGAGCGACTACTATGTTTCAGATACAGCGCTCACTGCTGAGGATACAGAGGAGAAAATGGGAACAATTTTGTATGCAATAAACAAGGGTTGGAAAAGAAGGAAAGGAGGAAGCTAGAAAATTTGGGCATAGATTCCTTTTGTCCAAAGTAGGCAGGTCTCAGTGACCCAAGCTAGAAGTCTCTGCAATCTGACTTTTACCCCTTTCACTTCACCAAAAGTACGCATATGAAAGGCTCTAGGGGACCTCCTAATTATCAGATCTAATAGGGAGTTTTCAGTCCTCATCTTAAGTGACCCTGGCGATGACTCTGTCCTTAGCTTCACTGACATAGAGAGCTGCTTTCTCGGGTTTTCTCCTTTCTTGCCACCCCATCTCTCAATCTCCTTTTCAATGTTGATGCTCGTCAGGATTTTGTCCTTAACCCACTTCTCCAATCTCCCTGCTTATGCCTACACACATAGCCATAAAGATTTCTACCTACATAAGTAAGCTAAAACTCTCAAATCCTAAAAGACCACATGCAGCCTGTCTCTCTCCAGCCTCATGTTTAAAATTTATCGAGGTAAGGTTGGTTAATCCAGCCTCATTTCTCATAATTGTCAAATTACTTTATTTCTGTGATAGTGACTTGGTCTCCTCTTGCCTGTATCCTATTTCCCTCTACCTGACTCCCACATCCACCCAAGTTTGCTCTTCAAGACTCAGCTTCAGTGCTCTCTTCTGGGAAGCATTCCAGAAGCACAGCACAGCCTATGTTGGGTGCTCTCCCTTTGTGCTCACCCAGTGCATTTGAATCGGTGCATCTGGTGGTCTGTGTACTTCTGTTTATTCCACTAGGCTGGTCTTGAAGGCATGAACTTAATCTGCACTTAGAGTTCCCAGCACAGGGCTCAATAAATATTTGCTAAATTGATAAATAGTATAAGAAATCCCTTGTAAATTTCAGCATAGGGAATACGGTCAATAATATTGTAATAACTATGTATGATGCCAGGTGGATACTGGAAATACTGGGGGAGCGCCTTGTGAAGTTTATGATTACCTAAGCACTATGCTGTACACCTGAAACTAATATGAAATAATATTAAATGTCAACTGTAATAAAAAAAATCATCCAAAAGGAAAAAAAAAAATCCCTGAATGGTGAACAGTTGAACACAAAGTCAGGGATGTTTAACACTTGAATATTTAGATCCTCTCCCCTTCCCCTTCAGAGGCAGCAGGGCTGGCTGTTCTGGAGGGGCATGAGGGTCAAGGCCAAAAAGATGGCTGCGCTGACAAGGCAGCCAGGGTGGCATGGCCGGAAACAGGAGAAATGAGCAATTGTTTTGAGGATAAAGAGAACCAGGTTTGTCACTATCTGAGAATGCAATTATAAATATGGATAGGGTAGACAATAGAATGAACCCTATGCTGAATAGGAGGTATGGAGTTTGAACTCATGATTTTTTAATAGACAAACAGATATAAATATGTGTGGATCTATACATCTGTGCTGAGGCCTATAAACCATGATGCCCCAGTGGCAATGATTATACCAGCAGCTAGCTTATACCTTGACTTTGAAATACCGTTCTTCATTAAAAGGAATCAGGGCTCTTCAGAGAAAAGGCTGATCCTGGGGCTGGGGCAACGAAAGTATGAATCTGGGACACCTTTATGACAGAAAGTAAAGCACTGCTCAAAAAACTATAGGGATTTGTCAACAGGACACAGGAGCTGGCTTGGAGGGGCAACTCACTGTCCAAGTCTGAGAGGTGAATACCAAAATAATCATGGTAATGGGTTAAAGCCCACTGACTAAAATAGGAGTCCATGAGTCCACAATGATGTAAATAAATGTTAGAGAAGGGAATTTTTCTCTTTACAGTAGAATGCCAATTAATAAATGTAATAGAAATGATAGAATTAGAGTCGCCATTAGGTAGCCATCATAATACCATCAGGGAAGAAAGATCAGTGGATACTAATAATAGCAAGTGGAAGTTTGATGAGGAAACAAGATATTTACATACTCTCAAAGTATCTCTGCACAAATATTTTATTAATTTCAAAGGGAAAGCACTAGTGTTCAGTGGAATAACATGGTAGACACCAACTTAACCAAAGGATCAAGGTTACCATCACCAGTAATAGGACAGTGACATCGCTTATGTGGTCTATCTGCCCAAAATAAAAAAAACCCTGAATTTAATAACAAGGAAACAAGTCAAACCTAAATTAAGGGACATTTTTCACAATATCTGGCCAGCACTTTTCAGAAATATGAAGGTCACAAAAAACAAGGAAAGACTGGGGGACTTCCAAATTGAGGGAAACCACAGACACATGATTAAATGTAACAAATAATACTGGCTTGAATCCTGCGTCAGATAAAATACTTTTTTTCCTTTTATTAAAAGAGCATTATTGGGACCATAGGCAAAATTTAAAAGGGGTCTGTAGATTAAATGGTATCAAAGTTGATGTCCTAATTTTGATAGTTGTAATGTGGTTATGTAAATATCTTTAGAAAATTGTCACTGACACATTTAACAATAACTGGGTATATCATGTCTGTAACTTAGATGGTCAGAAAAATGTGTGTACATACACACACACACACATATATATATATACACATACAAAAATATATACATATGAGAGAGACGGGGAGAAAGAGAGAGAGAAAGAGAGTGAGAGGAAATGATAAAGCAAATGTAGTTAAATGTCAGCAATTAGGAAACCTGGATGAAGGATATACGGGAGTTCTTTAGGCTATTTATACAACTTTCCTGTAAGTGTGAAATAGTTCACATATTTTTAAAATACTCATACAAAAAGGCTTTTCTTTTTTGCCTGTCTACACCTCCATCTAGTTCTAAAAACAATTTAGTCTTATAAATATGTAAAAAACAAACAAGATAAAATAAATTGAAAACAAGAAAAACATGGAGTCTTGGCAAGAACCTTCTAAACTGTCAAATTCTACAAAATGCTCTTGAAAATTTGACATTATGGGGAGAGGCTTCTCTTTGTTTTGGGAAACAGCCCAAACTTCAATACAGCTATTAGTTCCTTTGTGTTCCTGCTACCTTTTTATTCAAAACTGGACTGCAATTAGACACAGAGAATGCAATACTGGGCTATGGAGGCAGAAAATCATTATTAATAAGAATAAAAGAAATACACTTTAAAAATTTCACAGAATTTTATGCATGTGTACACACTTTATTAAATTTGCATTCTAAGATATACACAAGGTCAGCATTTCACAAAATTTCCTGTTATTACAAAAGCAGTTATGAAATACAGTGATTATATAAGCCAGTCAAGCAAAAAGAGCATCATCTATAGGATTTTCTTACCATATCATCTCTTGTACTTATTTTCAAATAGAAGCCTGAAATATGATATAATATAGAATAGGAAGAGATAATTTTAATTTATAACAATGATCACTTTTCAAATAGTAAACTTTATATAAAAATAAAGGGGTACTGTCAATCAAGCTAATCTGAAGATTAGCATCTCCATCTTTTATTTATCTCAAAACAATCCCTGCACAAACTTAGCTTTCTAGTCCATTTAAACAATAAAGTGAACCATCTTGCTTCCTAGTTCTCATACCATTGGAACATTTTATTTTCCTGACCTAATTCTACCCCACCACTAAATTTGAAAAATAAATATCATCACATTCCAAAGGTTATTTCTTAAGAGTTCTAAATTAGAGCCAAAAAATGGCCCTAAAAGTGTCCCTTTAAGGCAAAAAGACAGTAGAGTGAATGTGGGTAAGTATCCTGTAAGATAAAACCATCTCTCAGTATGATATAGGCAGAAACATCTTAACATCGTTCTTTCAGAAGCAGAATAAATACACTGAATACCACAGAAGTAATGTTTCTTTAAAATGGCATACTAGGGTCCAGCCAGTGTGGCTCAGTGGTTGAGCGTCGACCCATGCACCAAGAGGTCGCTGGTTCGATTCCTGGTCAGGGCACATGCCTGGGTTGCAGGCTCGATCCCCAGTAGGGGGCGTGCAGGAGGCAGTCAATCAATGTTCTCTCTCATTGACGTTTCTATCTCTCTCTCCCTCTCTCTAAAAAATTAACAAAAACATATTAAAATGGCATACTAGAGAACAATCTTCATAATATACACCTTTATGTTAGGTTTGAAGGATTAGGGCCTTTGCACAGGTGAAAGCAATATGAGAAGTAACGCAATTAATGGCCATTATGGTGGTTATTACAATTTAAAATAAGCAACACACCTGATGCTGTAACAGAATTACTGCCAGCTAAGTGATGCGCTCTCACAATTCAAAGAGAATAGGTTTCCCTTAAAGCCATATAGTATTACTAGTCTGTGAGGACCCGCAAAGTGCAACATCTTCCTTCATGATTCAAGGAGCTTTGCCTTCAAAACACACAAGTACAGTAGTTTTCGTTTCTTGCATACATTCAAAAATGGAATACTATGATACTAGCAAGAAAATTTGCATATTAAATACAGACTATCCACCCGCAATATCTGAACATTAAAAGAAATCTATCATGACAGACATTTTTACACAGTTTTACATAATAAATAACACAAAAATAGACTACACTCAGGTTTTTTAAATAGCTCCATTCAGGATTTTCCTTTTAAAAATTAACTTCTGGTTCCTCAGACTTAGTATCGTGTACAATGTTCACAGTTCAAACAGCTTCTTAAAAGCAGAATTCACAATAACATTGATTTTGGCGGGGGGGGGGGGGTCCTAAAAGCTTCCTCACAGATATTAAACTGTCCTTGCTATAAGGCAGCATGAATAAGACCTGGATTCTAATTCTGGTGGCAACACAATGACCAAAACAATTGGCATTACCACTCAGCACACGACGAAACAAGAGTCCAATGTCAAAAAAGTAATCAGAACAAAGCAGCAATTGAGACACTATGTGACAATCACATAAAGCCCCCTTTTCTACCCTACCTTATGATATACATCTTTACAGCACAGCACTGTACCCCAAGGCACCTCAGGCCTCATAATACCACCCAAGCTGTCAAGCTTCACATATGCCTTTCTAGACAGCGGTTTGTGTGTAAATAACATTATTCATTCATCTGAAGATGCTCCACACATCTGGTCAAGGCAGGAATTTCTTCTCCTTGATAACACCACCTAGAAACATTAACAATATTTTATATATTCCTTAGGGTAACAGATTTGGAGAGAAAAATATCAACTGTGGTAGCTAACTTATATGAACTTGTGGTGACTACTCCAGGCATCCTGTAAGTCCATTCACATTCTCAGCATTAAAATCAATCCTCACGCCATACACTCCAGCAGCAAAGAAGCGATATGGGTAGTAATGAAAGCAACTATGTGATTTTTCCACTCTGTGAGATATGGCAAGTAAGCAGCTCGAACAGGAAAAGGAAACAAAATAATGTATGTTAAGATGATGCAGAAAAATTAAAAATTAATATAATCAAGAGCAATTCATCTACTGTGAAATAGATTTGAAATTATGTAGTCAACAAAGGACAACAAAATCTCTCAAGCAAGAGAATTTCTGATCAACTCTAGCTGTCATATCACTGCCGGGAAAAGGAACCATTATCAAAAATACACATCAGTGCTTTTCTTAAACGCAGACTGTCAAATGGGTGCTCCTTGAGGCACTGAGAATATATATGTATATATTCTAAGCAATGAAAAGTGAGTATTTGAGATTTTGCCACTAGATCCAAAATGTGATCAGCAACAAGAGACACAAGTAAGGTCACCATGCTCGTAAATTGAACTTTAGAGAAGAGAGATGCCACGAGAGAGTGGTGTCGAAATGGTTTAAATACGTAGTACTTTAATCCTCATTACGGATCAAAGTTCTCTGCGTTCCTCTCACTGAATGATTTATGTAGGTAACAGCCGTTAAAACACTGAATCAGAAATGGGTAAATCACTTGGGTGAGAGATCATCCGCCAAGATGAACGGAGGGCATGAATTGGAGCATGCTACTGGAGACTCTGCGGTTGTGCTGCCTTTAGCCAGTGAGTCTGAGGATAAGCCACTGCTGCTACTGCCGCTACTACTGCCATCCAAAATGTCTGAACTGAAGACAAAGCAAAAAGAATTATAAGCAGATGTATCTCTCAGGGTAAAAGTAAGCATAACACGCAACAACACAGTTTCCAGAACTCATGAATCGCTACAGCATTTGTAAGTAATAAGACGTATGAAAGCGACAGCAGTGAGCTACAGCGCTGTCCGTATCCGGACGCCCGCGAGAGCGCAGTCACAGCCAGCGACAGTAAGACACTCAAGGTTCTCTGTCACTTGGGCGCTCTCCAGGAGGCACCAGGATGTCAATAAGCATTCCTCTCGACAGGTCATGCTTTTCGTCGGGTTGTCCCGTTACCTTCAGCTAAAGATATTTCTATCCTTATATTTACCTTCTTACCTTCCCATCAGCCCCGCAGTAGAAGGAAATGGTCCCTCGGTGAGGGACCTGCCCCGAGCTGTGTGAAGTTCCCGATCAAGCACAGTGCTGCATGGTCCCTCGACTCCAGAACCAAGTCTTTCAACTGTGCTACATTTTGCCACTCACAAAAGGCCTTTCATTCGAACACATTTTTGTCTAATTTCCTCCACTATTTGCCTTTGATATTCTTCTCATTTTATGAATTTCTTACACTGTTTCCTCTTGCTTTCAAAACCCAAAGGTCTCCCTGCCATCTCTAAAAGATTTTTTTCTTTGATCCCGTCTATTACTATCCAGTTAAGCTTCTAAAAGGAATGCCCTACACCCACAGACCCAGTACCCTCACAGCCCATTCGCCTCTTGAATCCTGATGACTGGCTTCTGCTCCTACCCTTCCACTAAAACTCCTGACCTGGGCATCGAGACCCTCTACAGCCCAGGGCAGGAATACCTTACCCATCCAGCCCAAGCCCTCATGGCTCCCAACAATCAGTCCGGCCTGCCTCATAAATCTGCCTTCACACCTCAGCATTCACAATCAAGAGCCTTCACTATTTGGCATCAGGCTGCCTTTCTGGCTTTGATTCCCATCAATCCAACATATAAGCTCTATGCTCTAAGTTTGGCCCAAATTCACTCATTCATTTATTCTAATACTGCTGAGTTTCTGCCAAGTGCAGGAGGTATGCTAGATATTAGAAAAACAATGGTGTATAAGACAGATATGATCCCTACCCTCGTCAAATTCACAGGACAGTGCAGAATGCAGACACTGAAATAATTATGCTAACAAACATATAATTATAATCTGTGATCAAAGCAATAAAGGAAAGATACAAGGGGCTCTGAGAGTATGTAACATGGGTAACCTAATCTAATTTGGAGGAACAAGGCTCCCTAAAAGTTGTATTTGAGCTGTCATCTGAAAGATGAGTAGACATGAACTAGGTAAGGTTTGGGAGGAAGCAACGGTAGTTCCAGAAGCCAAAAGCAGGTTAGTGTGGCTGTAGCTAAGACAGTAAGAAGAACACGATGAGATAAAGCTGGAGAGCTAGTCAGGCACTTTTAGGATTTACACGGACATACTTCATATTTTTGAAAAAGAAACAAGGCATAGAATTGGAGAAAGAAATATGAATCTGAAAATATGGGTTCTAGTTTAAGTCTGGTCACTAACTAGCTCCTTCGCAAAGGCCCATCCAGATATAATGTGCTCTAAGCTGAATATTATGAGTCTTTAATATTATCATTTTTATAAATTTCTAAGTTAATATATTTCCAGTGTTAAGCAACCTGTGGTACATCTGTAAGTTTCTGGGCCCTATACCACCCTCAATGAAATATAACTTCCCACCGCCCCCTGTTTCTCTACTCTTCTATTTTTCTTCAAAATGTCATTTCTATTGCCACTGGATTTTTTTTTAGGTGGAGACAGAGTACAAATAAGCTTCGGAAAAGTAAAAATAAAAATGGAAACAGTATATTCCACAGTACGCCTACTCTATGCTCTATGCTGTCAAATGAATCATTAATAATACCACTTTTAAGAAAGAAGTTTGGATAATTTAGCTGGCTCTGATATTTTTTCAACCAAAAGGCAAAATAGGTCTAAAATATGAGTTATTCAAACTACTGAAAGAAAGTTGCACAGATAATCTAACACATTGGAAAATCAAAACACCTTTATATTTGCTTTGGAACATATGTGATTTTTTTTCCTCCTGCAGCATTTGGCCTAGACCAATATTAAAATGAATTCATTTTCCTAAAGTACATATTGGCTGGGCAGCCGAAGGACATGCTCTGTGCTACTCGGCAGGAAGAAACAGGCTTGGATTAAAATTTGGCCACCAAGCAGATAATCTGAATATAAATAAAGACTTTCTTATTCCAACCACCAGACTTATGGTGAGCCCTGAGTTAAAAGATTCCATTTGTAACAAGACTTGCTTGCTTAGGTGAATCTTGTATTCATTCAAAAACACAGAACATGTGGGTGGTGGGGCACAATACAATATACAGATGATGTATTATAGAATTGTACACTTGAAACCTATAATTTTATTAACCAATGTCACCCCAGTGAATTCAATTTAAAAAACACAGAGCATGCAGAGAAATCTGTCATCTAGCACTGTTGGTTACCTTAAGAGAAATAAACTAATGGGAAAGTTACCGAGAAAAAAAATAAATCTGAACACTTCAGTTCATATCTTTTCAAGAATTTCTTCTCTATTATTAAATATAAACATATGTAAAATTTTGTCCCTTAACAGAAAAACAGCATACTTAAATTTAGCCACCAGTGCGATTCAGATTCAGAACTTAGTAAACCATTAACCAGATATTTTCACTAAACTAAAATCTACTTCCTGTTAATTAATCTAGCACTACAACACATGGTCTGGAAGCTCAGACTACAAGTCACAAATTACCCACTGTTAGTATATCTGCATAAAGCAAGATTAATGTGATATTTCAATCCATAGATCGGTAAACAAAAGTGATTTTCACTGTGTCTGCTATTAAACCGTCTAGCAGGGCTTCTAAAAGCAACAGAATATGGTCCATTTTGAGTTTCTCTCTTCTTCATTTCCTAGTTTAAGCTCTGATGGAGGCGTTAATGAGCCTTAGACTAATGGCCAAAAGCCAGACAAGGGCAGGAAAGCAAACAACCCACACAATTCAAATTGAACACAGGAGTACATGACTCGAAAGTGAACTAATTCATTCCAGCCACTGAATATACATGTTGAGGCAATATCTGAACCACACAAAAATACTTATGACCGTTAGAGTAGTGCCTTCTGTCTAAAAAAACTAAGGGTGAAATGTTAAGAGAATCATTCAAACATTCAAACAACAAAACTAAAATGTCTGCTATGACTCTTACTCTCACCCCATCTGGTTGAGACACTTTGCCTTGTCCAGTCAATCAACTGGATTCTGTCAGATTAATGGCAGACACGTAAGTGCACTAAAAATTAGCCACAGCCTTATCAAGCCCAGCAGATGTTGGTGTAAAGTAAGACTGCGGGGCATCCCTACCCCTTGATGTGGGTTACACTGGTCTACAGGGCATTTTCCCTGCTCCCTGCTCTTTTACCTTAGGAAGGCCCAAGATTATCTTTCTGCATAACCTCTAAGTTTTTAAGATCACACATTTAAATATGATCATTTTCAGTCACCTTGGGAACAGGAGTTTAAAAGTATCTGCACAGATGTCTAAGTTGTTCACAGAAACATCTTCCAAGTATATGTAGACATTTCTATTATTAAATAAATCATGATTAAACCTTATTCGTGGTATGTCACATATTCGCTATGAAATTTTCTTGCCATGACACATACAGCATTAAAAATAATGTTAAAATCACTAAGATTTATCTAATAAAAATGTTAAAATAAAATCATAAAGGTTAAATTAGCAGTCACATTAACACTGGTGCATGGGGCAAGAAAAGTCCTTTATTTTCGTGCCACAGATAGACTTATTCCCCCCAAAAGGAAGAGAAGAACATGAGTTCCCCTTACTCAAAGAAATCAAAGCACCAAGCAAAGGTGTACTTCCGAGCTTGATCAAACTCTTGATGCTCATGAGGACTAAATACAGAATGACACAATTCCTGCCTTGTGTGACAATGCTCCCCAGATCTGATTAGCAGAGATTTCAGGATTTTCAGTTAGTAAAAAATATGATATAAAGAACAGCCTTACTGTTTCTTTGGGTGGCAATTGGCACAGTGAATACCAATTCCAAATGGGACCATACTCAAAATTCACTTTTCTACGTCAAAGATGTCATATTCTAAAAGTTATTATCTAGTATATAAACTTTAAAGTGTTAAAACCCATCTTTTCTTTACAGGGGAGGGGAGGGAATGAACTATAACAATTTAAATGATCATTTACTAATGATCTGATACTTTTTCTGCTTCCTAAAAGGTATAAGAATTGTTTCCTGAGTTTCATTATCAAGTAGATTGCTATCTTTGGCAATAAAAAGCAGAGCACAGCTACTTCCTGTCTTTCTCTCCCCATTTCTAGGAATATGGATGTCTGATCAATGAAAGCACATTAAAGAGATAGAAAAAAGTTTCTGCAAAGGCAGGATCCAATTTTTACATATCAGGAATAACTCATCTTTAAAATCTCTTAGTCGTGTACACAAATATCAGCATTATTATTATACAGGGTGTCCCCAAAATCTTAGTGAAATCTTAAATTTTCATATCCTTGGAAGTCCAGGTGCTACAAACTTACTAAAAATGTCATTTAAAATTTTAATTGCTTAAATATATTTGACACTTAGTTTTGTGAATCTTGAGTAATGAATTTCTTTTTAGCGTATCACTTGAGCCACATGTTGGCTCGATCACGCTCTGAGTGACTGTGAATAAAGCACGTCTCTCCGGTGGGAAGGACCCTGTTTGTGTTTATGGATCAAAACTGCCCTTCCTCATCAATGTCAGTGTCCCCAGGGCTCTCATAGCCAGTCACAGGCCCTCAGAGAATGGAAGCAGGGGCAACAGAAACAGAAACTTCACGACTGCCACCATCAACTACAGCCGGAGTGGGGAACCTTTTTTCTGCCAAGGGCCATTTGGATATTTATAACATCATTTACGGGCCATACACAATTATCAACTTAAAAATTAGCTATGAAAAAAGCTCCTAGATTTATTGAATTTTGCGTCCCACCTGTGGTTGCCTTGGCAGGGCCAGACCAAATGATTTCACGGGCCATATACGGCCCGTGGGCCAGACGTTCCTCACCCCTGGTCTACAGCTTAGGTTGTGCTGCTTGGAGGAATAAATGGCTGAATAAGGGAAGAGGGCTCTTGGTAAATACTGCGCCTTCCCTTTCCTTTCCTATTTATTTGCATGAACCTGTTTCATGGCATCCTGCACAGTCAGTCTATGACAATATTTTTTATAAATCACCTCACCCTGTCTGTATGTCTTTAGCTTGGCCAAAACTTTTCATATCTTTTACCTAACTTGGTTACTTGGTTGGTAACTGGGTAAGAAATCTATTTATAATGTCATGTGCCTATATTAAAACATACTTTACCATAAAAGTGACATGTAGTTTCCACTAAGTATAGAGTTTCATCCACTAGTCATCTTGACAAGCTTTAGAGGTTTTCTCTTTGCTATGGTCTACATACCTGGAACAGCGCTCTGTACCAAAATTAGCACACTGAGCTACCAAGGACAGACAGACAGGAGAGAGAAAAAAACGGTGGGGCTGAAAATAGTTAGAACAATCTAAAAGGCATCTGTTCCAAGGTTAGAACAGTACTGATCTACGAGTCTAATAAACTAGAAAAATTTGACTCTTTGGCCAACTAGAAGTACAGGTTAACTTCCACAAAACACGGAATAAGTGATCTGGAAAGAAAGAATCACTAATCCTTATACCTTATAAGTGGCTTACACAATTCTTCCATTTAGAGGACACCAGCCTTTTAAAGTGAATGTCCTCATGTGCTCTTAAAAAAAGGCCCATAAAACCTGGGGAACAGAAAGTTCTGAAAGGCAATACACAATCATGTCTAGGACATGGGTGCTTAGTGAGTTGATTAGAATGTACTTTAAAATTTCAAATTATGCCCAGCTGGCTTGGCTCAGTGGTTGAGCATCAACCCATGAACCTGGAGATCTCGGTTCGATTCCCGGTCAGGGCACATGCCTGGGTTGCAGGCTCGATCCCCAGTCGGGGGCGTGCAGGAGGCAGCCGATCGATGTTTCTATCTTATCATTGATTTTTCAATCTCTCTCTCCCTCTGAAATCAATAAAAAAAATTCAAATTATTACTATTCCTTCCCCTTCCTTCCAATATGTCTATCAGTATCCAAGTGCTCAACTTCAGGTACAGGAAAATAGGTTAACTTTAGCACAAAAACACTGAAGGGCCTGAAGTTAGACACCCAAACTAGGATGAGTAAGACTAAAAAAAATATGTGAATAGACCATAGGAATCAGGAAGTGTTACTATAAAAATGAAACCTTAGCCCTGGCCAGGTGGCTCAGCTAGTTGGAGAGTCATCCCAAATAACAAAAGGTTGCCAGTTTGATTCCCAGTCAAGGCACATACCGAGTCTGAGAGTTTGATCCCTGGTTGGGATGCTTATGGGAGGCAACCGATCTACGTCTCTCTCACATCGATGTTTCTCTCTCTCTCCCTTCCTCTCTATCTAAAAGCAATAAAAAGATCCCATATCCTCAGGTAAGGATTAAAAAAAATGAAACCTTAGCTAGCAGTGATGAAATACTCCAAATTTTTTTTTTAAATAAATAGATTATTTTTATTTTTAAATATATCTTTATTGACTTCAGGGAGAGGAAAGGAGAGGGAGAGATAGAAACATCAATGATGAGAGAGTCATTGATCGGCTGCAGCCCACAACCCGGGCATGTGCCCTGACCGGGAATTGAACCCTGATTGCCTGGATCCCAGGTCGACACTCAACCGCTGAGCCACACCTGGCCAGGCAATACTCCAAAATTTAAAAAAAATATTTTATAACAACAGATAATGCTGTTTAGAAAATGCCATGCTGAAGAGAATAGTGGTATTCTCTGCTAAGTCAAAAGGATAGAATACAAAATGCAGGCAAAAGAACTACAATCAGTGCACTACTACCCTGAGCAACCAAGAAACTCTCACACCATCCAGCTCTTGACACTCTCCCACACCATTAGCACCTACTGAGACAGGCTGACCTAACAGGAGCGAGTAATGAAGGTAGACGTGCCAAAAAGTACTCATGACTTTCAAATGATCTGCTTTTCCACATTATCTATACCTCTATAAGATTTCCCCTCTACAAAGCATGGATATAAAGCTGAATATATTTTAAATGATCCCTCCATACTTTTGATGTGGCTCTTTTTGAATAGATCATATACCCTAATATCCTTTTGATTTGATTTCATTTTTTACCATGAACTGAGATCAGACAATTGTGCAGTCTCCGGAGACAGCATATTGGTAGTGCCTTGGAAGAGCCTCTTGGGCTGGCTTTCGGTCTCCATTTCACCTAAAACCAAAAGAGATACTACTGTAAAACAATTTTACAGGCTTAGTGCTAAAGTGGCACGATCTTTGTTCTTTAATAGAACAAAGTCAGGTTCTTTAAGAACACTGATTGCATCAGGCAAAATGCATCAAGGCTAACCACAGTAGAAATAAAGTATCTGCAAATATCTGAAACTCACAGCGAATAATAATTTATGCCAGATGATTAGTCAAGACCTGATTTAATATGTTTTTATATCAGAACATTTCCTGAGTTGAAGTTAAATGGGTTAAAAAGTACTCAGTCTGGCCCTGGCCGGTGTGGCTCAGTTGGTCGGAGCAGCATCCCGTACACGAAAAGGTGGCGGGTTTGATTCCTGGTCAGGGCACACGCCTGGGTTGCAGGTTTGATCCCTGGTCGGGTCACGTGAGGGAGGCAGCCGATCAGTGTTTCTGTGTCACATCGATGTTTCTCTCTCTCCCCCCCTTCCTCTCTGAAACATCAATTAAAAAAAAAAAAAAGTATTCAGTCTGATAAAGAGTGTATAAATCAAAGGTTGCTTTAGACTACTTAGTAAAAATTAAGGTTAAAAACACAGTCATGGGCTATATAACGACGTTTTGACCAATGACAGACTGCATATAAGATGGTAGTCCCATAAGATTATAACGGAGGTTAAAAATGTCTTTCACCTAATGAGGTCATAGCCATCATGAGGTCATAGCACAACACATCCCTCAAGTGTCTGTGGTGATGCTGGTGTACACAAACCTACTGCACTGCCAGTCATATAAAAGTATAGCACTGCCCTGTGTGGCTCAGTGGTTAGAGCATCAACCCATTAACCAGGAGGTCATGGTTCAATTACCTGTCAGGGCATATGACTGGGTTTCGGGCTTGATCCCCAGTGGGGAGGAGGGGTGCAGGAGGCAGCCAATTGATGATTCTCATCATTCATGTTTCTCTCTCTCTCTGAAATCACTAAAAAAAAAGTATGGCACTTACAATTATGTACAGTATATAAAACTTGATAATTATAATAAATGACTATGTTACTGGTTTATGTATTTACTATACGATAATTTTTATCAGTTTTCGAATGAATTCTTTGTATTTATTTAAAAAAAAAAAAGTTTGGTGGCGCATTCTCCCTCCTGGAAACACACCCATGCCTTTCCCTGTCCTTTCTTTTTCCTCTTGGACATTCATCTCCTAAACTCTAAGGAACCCCACCCCCATGAGACTGGAAGCCAGGAGAGCAATGGGCCGTGGTAGCTTGCCCCGGGCTAATTCCCAGAACCTGTCTCCAAGGCCCCCTTTTCTCTGACTTTCTAGAAAGCCAAATCAGCCCCACCTAGGCACTCCTATTGCTTCTTCTATCCTAAGCTCTTCCTTGTGTCAGTGTTCCAGCTTTAATAAACATACTCTCAAAATTAAAAAAAAAAAAAAGTTTGCTGTAAAACAGTATGTCGTGTTACGCCAATAGCAGCCTCATACATCTTGTCTACCAAGTGCCTTGATTGCATCATTTTCTCTTGTGCTTGATTTGATCTCACGCTGTTTTGTACACTCAGACACAGTATAGACTTGTCCAGTGAGGAGCAATGCCATGGGCTATGCCATACGGCCTAGATGTGTAGCAGGCTATACCACCTAGGTCTGTGCAAGTGCACTCTACGATGCTTGCACAATGATGAAATCGCCCGATGACAAATCCTCAGAACATACCTCTATTGTTAAGGGATGCATGACTGTATAAGTTTGAAAGCACATCTGTAAATGAAAGCAATTATTAACCAATTCACAAAATTGGTATTAGACTGACTGCCTCAGTCCTACGGATTTTCTCAGAACTGGTAACAGAAAAACTCCGCATCAAAGGAACAGTGCTTAACATTTTGCCACCAGGAGTGCAAACACTAACATCCTAAGTTAGACAGAAAAATTCCTTTTCCAACTAAGCTATGACTTAAAACATGCACATATCTTGGTTTTGAAGCTCTTTACCTGAGCTTGAAAATGGAATATTAAAGAAACTAAGTCATAGGCCTATCTATACTCTGGTAGGAAATTAATAACTGTGAACTTAAACCTGTACAAGATTCTTATGATGGAAAAAAAATCAAGTGAAAACAAATACAACAATCAATTTTTTCCATTTATCAATTAATTCATATCATCTTTCCTCTGGAGCTACTCTGAATATTACTAAAATTGAAGAGAAGTTGTATTTTTATTTGCTTTTTCCATACTTTAATATGCAGTTTTTAAAAGCTGCAGCCTGTATCTAAACACCTCGTTAGCAAAACACTTGAGCCCTTTTTAGCAAAGAATTCCTCCATCTGCTGGTATGTTTTGGAATAGCTTTGAAATTAAACAACTAATTCCACCGATTTCCGGCAACAAATTTAAATTAATAACAACAACAATAGCTTTACTTTCCACGTAGTATTTTCACAGAACAGCTCCTGAGAAGGTCCTTAGGACTGTAAAGAATTCCTTAAAGAATTAAGGGGAAAAACTATTGGTTTATAAAATAAAATTTATTCACTAATTAAGGGGGAAAACTATTGGTTTATAAAATAAAATTTATTCACTAATACAAATATTGTCACTGTATCAGGATCTACTTTCCAGAACACCCCATCTTTAATTTTAAGTTGTCTGAAATACAGTACTTTTTTAATCTGTGGAAAATTTTCACCAAAGCCAGAAAGTATCCGTTTATGTAGCATGAGGAGAGCTGATTTGTTTACTGGCCCCGAAGGTGATCTGCACAAAGAAACCACTTACTGAATTGCCTTTTAAAATTATTGCTAAAACTCTTGTTTAAAATGACATCCAATACTTGCAGTCATGTGGTCATATCCCCAGGAATAATGACTAAACTATGTTAAATTTCTTTGCCTTTTCTTAATAGATTCCATCAGGTGCCCAGAAGCATCTAAAGCTAGCACTGAGTCAGATCATTTTAGTTTAGTGCTCTGTGGTACAAACTAAGGTAATTAAGAGAGCACCCCAATTATAGCAAAAACCCCACAGACTTCAATATGAGGCAATTCTCTCTTTGCCAAGGTGTAATTTGGTGGAGGCTTGTATTTGAGAAACAGCTTCTTTATAGACCTATTTGCTATGACATAAGCATATATTTCTGCAACATATCAATTTGCATCTCTTTTATATTCAGATCACCGAGAGGCAAAATTTTGGAATATATATTGATAATATGAATATATGAATAAGATTCAGTTATGAAGTATTAAAAAAGATGGGCAGGATCAAATAACTAACTTACAAAATTTAGAATTAGTACAGCATACATATGGAACAGTACTACATATTTCTTTAGGAAAAAGAAGTCCTGCCTTGAAACTAATTTCAAAGAGAAATTCTAATTTGTAATTCATGTTCGACTAGGTTTAATATCAGAAACGCGATGCTTACCTTTTCTTTTAATCGGACCAAGAGCACTGGGCTTAATGCACTTGACTGGACTCTGACTCCTCCTGCTTCAAAGAACAAACACAATGACGCGAAGTACTTCTAAGAGGCAAGATCAACACTACAGCCACCAAATAAATCAATAAAATTAACATTCACAAAGGAAGAAAGAGAAAATGCCTGTGTTGTAGGTTGAGAAAATGAAATTCCAATACATGATCTGACCTGGAATATGGCAATCTGGAATAACATGGTGTTTCAAGCTATGTTTTAATCATCCTGTAACACAAAATATCCACAACAGTTTCTTTAAAAAATATAAACCTTATTAAAAAGTTATTTGGGCCCTGGCTGGGTGGCTCAGTTGGTTAGAGCATCATCCATACACCAAAAGGCTGTGGGTTTGATTTCCGGTCAGGGCACATGGCTAGGTTGCAGGTTCGACCCTGTTGGGGCACGTACGGGAGGCAATTAATCGATTTTTCTCTTTCACATTGATGTCTCTTTCTCTCTCTAAAAATCAGTAATAAAAAAACATATCCTCAGGTGAGGATTTTTTTTAAAGTTATTTGGATTTGACTAGTCTACAATCTTAAACTTTTTCCTTATAAAAGGCATATTATTGAGTGCGCACGTGTGTCCTCTGAATATAAACTGGCACTAAAGCCTGGCTGGTGTGGCCCAGTGGTTGAGCATCAACCCATGAACCAGGAGGTCACACGTTGATTCCCAGTCAGGGCACATGCCCAGTGGGCAGCGTGCAGGAAGCAGCCAACCGATGATTCTCTCTCATCACTGTTTCTATCTCTCTATCCCCTCCTTCCTCTCTCTGAAATAAATAAAAACATATTTTTTAAAAACTGGCACTAAGTCTCAAAAAAATGAATGTAGTAAAATGTTAATGGTAGAATATAGGTGATAGGTAGATGGATGTTCACTGTGCAATTCTTTCAATTTTGCTTTCTGTTTGAAAATTTCCATAATAAAATGTTGGGGGGAAAAGTTCATCAGAGAAACAATTTTAATACGAAGCATTCCACCCGCATTTAAAAAGCAGGTTCACCTACCTGGAAAAGTGTCTCGGACTAGGAATGGGACTTGGTGGTAGCCCACTGCTGCTCACAGACATTTGTAAGGATGGTGAAAAGCATTGCTAGAAAAACATATTTAATATTAAAATAGTTCTAATGCTCCAGTTTTCAAAAGATTCTTCTCAAAATGACGAAAACACTCCTATAATTTTTTAGTTATCTATGTATCTGTCATACATATATATACATATATATATATATATATATGTAATTTTTTTCCAAATCACTATCATACTTTCATTGACTTTTCTTCCAGTCATTGGATTCTCTAAAAGTGAGGCGATTTGCTGTCTCTGTCACATCTCTGTTCCTCCATGTTTCTGCCTCCTCCATGAGTCTCTATCACCCCCTTGTATCTGTCTCTCTTGTCTTTGTCTTCCTATCTTTATATCTGCCTCCCCCCGCCATGTCCCCATCTGTTTCCCCCTTCTCTCATTGTCTCTTCTGCTGTGTTTCCATCTATATCTTTGTCTCTCTCTGTGTCCCCATCTCTCCCTCTGTCTCTATCTCTCGCCCCCCTGTCTCCTCCCTCCTCTCCCTGCCCCCCTTCCCCCCACCAGTCTGCTCAGGCTCTGGGGGCCTCAATTGCAGATGTTCACACTTCAGTGGCTGCTTCTGGAACTTCTCACCACCCCAGGCCCCTGGGCCTGCCCAGCAGCAGTCAGTCATCTACCCAGCCTGCTGGGGACTCCCACTCACCCCCATGGGGCTTTAGCAACCAGGTATTGGAACAAACTCCTCCCTGGAGCAGACACTGTACCACCTGAATAAGGACTCCCTGCCACCAAGGGCTTGGTGAGGCCACTCCCTGCTTTCCTAGGGAAGTTGGGCACAGAGATGCTGAGGCACCTGTCTGATCACTTCTACTTTCTTCCCAAGGGGGTGTCCTTCTTGACATCTAACTGAAAGCCCTCTTGCTTTGGCTTCATCTGCCCTTGGTCTCTGTGACTCAACTTCTTCCTAGAGCAAAGCCTCCACCAGCAGCATCCAGTTGGACAGAGGTTGCTGGGCACACTGCCCCCCCAGGGAAGGCACTGAGGAGGTGACCCATAGGGGGATGGGCACTGACCACAGTCATATCTGGGGTGAGGGAGAGGAGGTTGAGGTTCAGGCTTGGGGAGCCGGGGGAAAAGGGAGGTTAGGGGCTGCCACCACCTGGGTCCACGCAACAGAAAGAAAAAAAAGAGTGAGGCGATGTGTGTGTGTGTGTGTGTGTGTTGTAGAGTAAACAGTTCAGCGTGTGAAAGAGAGTTAATATCTTGTCAATGAGCCTACCTTTCCAAGTCCTCTGGTGGGTGATGGTGCTGGAGAAACCGGAATGAAGTCAATCCTTTTAGGAGAATATAATTTCTCTGGCTTGTCAAAATCATTGTCACTCTGTAAATATAAAGTGTTATTTCCTCATAATTCACAATTCAGCACATCACAGCTCTTCTTTACTACTCAAACATTCCTATATTTTCAGAGTACAAATGTATAGACTCTAAAAAGTTGCAATAGAATATTCTGGTAGAAAAGCAGAGATAAAAAATGAACACAAATTTAGAAAAAGAAGGGACAGAAATGTATGAAAAAATTAGTAAAGCCAATGAACAATACGAAGGTTTCTATAAATTAAAACACAAACAAACAAAAAACCAAGCAAATGAGAAAACTTTACCAGGCTTAAGCTCTCATCCCAAGATTGGCTTATCTGCATTGCTGTTTGCACTTCCCTAAAACAAACAAAAGTGAAAGACCATCAGTGCTCAGAAACAAGACATCCACAAGGCTGTGCCCTATTCTTGTGAAGCGCTAACCTTTCATGGGCAGTTTCTCTCTTCATCATATTCATACCTTCCTCCTGCAAACACAAACATGTGCTGAAAACATAATATTTATCCACACAGCTCTACATTTCCAAGAAATGAAAAAAGACTTTTCTACCTTACTGGGCATAATCACAGTACAGCAAAAATAACATTCTAAGACTGTCACCCATGCCACATCTATATTTTATCTGAACACGCAGAAGAATTTTAATCTGTCTACAACTAAATGGCTGCAGCCTACTGCATTTTTTATATCTAAGTCTTCAAAATGAAAATAAAATCAAACTGTAATATTCAGAAAATTACAGATCTGCACTAGAAAGTAAATTTTACCATTTTGATTTGATGCAGTCTGCTGTTAGAAATCCGATTAGGTGAGGATGACAGCAACTGGAAAGAAACAGTAAACATTTACTATTTTCTGAATCGCAAAACAGCAATCTGCTGTCAGTACCAGTATACGACCTCTTACTAGATAATTTTTCATATTCTTCTTAGAAAACTAGCTCTTTAAATTACTGAACATTAATGCGCTAGAGGCAGTACATTCAGTCTCTAGAAAGTACACCAGGTGTCCAACCTCAAGGCACCATCTGTCGCTAGACAGGCACTGACTTTAATGCTTTCCCCAAATGAATGCAGAGCTGTGTACATTTATGTAAAAACAAAAGTCTCCAGGCCTTGGAAATATCCATTACCCCACTAATCTAAAATAAAGAACTATATAAGAAGGAAAAGAAAAAACTGATTTTATTCATTTTTATTACCAATTCACCAATGGATGAAGACAGACCAAGAAGCCCAGTATAATATTGTGTCTACGATTTATGTTTATCAAAAATACTTTAAAACCGCAATAAGATTTTGTTTTCATGACCTAAATCAATTCTAAAATTTGATCACTAATGCTATCACCACAAACCTTAGTAGTTAAGAAAAATCAATGTGGAAGGCAAGGTGTATTTTTAAAATAACTGTTGCTTTCCTTAGATCACCGTTTTTTAATAACACAAACTGAAATGATTTGGGGGCCAAATTATCTTCCTTCAAAATAATCACAATCTGATTACAAAATGTAAGATAAAATTCATATCAACGAATCTTATAGGGTTTTAATAGCCATAATATAAATAACTACTATTTATCCCCTAATGAAATGCAAATGAAATTGTAATACTATAAAACCAAATAAGACAATTATCCTGTTACAAGAGGCCCTATCCTATTAAAACTTTTTGGAATACTAATGTAGTGAGTAGTATAAAATGGTGATGAACTGCTCTAAGTTGTTTAAGCAAAAGCTAATTTGGCCCGGCCGGACGTGGCTCAGCGGTTGAGCATCGACCTAGGATCCAGGCGATCGGGGTTCGATTCCCGGTCAGGGCACAGGCCCGGGTTGCGGGCTCGATCACCAGTCGGGGGCGTGCAGCAGGGAGCCGATCAATGACTCTCTCATCATTGATGTTTCTCTCTCTCTCTCTCCCTCTCCTTTCCTCTCTCTGAAATCAATAAAGATATATTTTTTAAAAAGCTAATTTGGATAAAAATTTTTCAAATTATCCACTGAAATATGATTTTACCTCAAAAGATATCTCTTCATTACCCACCCCTTTCTTTAACTTTTTCCTCTCCTACGCTTTGTAAAGAAAAAAGCTTTACCAGTAAAATCCTTTTTAAAGGTACTTTTTCCATTATGAAAGCAATATATGTTTACCGGTGAGCCCCTAATAAGGCCATTTGAAAAACACTAAGCTACTAAGCAAGTAAATAAGGCAAGAAAGACTCTTAGCAGGATAATATAAAGGAAGGCATGGACGTGTCCATCAGAGAAAAGAAACTCCAAAGGCAGGGAAATAATCAGGACAGCCAGAAAGAACACCGCCAAACCTGACTGCGGAGAAAGTCAGAAATGTACATGCTGCACTTGCACGATGTACAACTTGTCAATTTTAGACAGAACTGGAAAGCAGACCCAAAAGAGGGACAGAGGAGCAAAGCCGTGTCTAGTCCCAGAAACAAGAGTAAGGTATAGGCTGAGAAAAAAGCCAAAAACTGCCCTGGCCAGTTTGGCTTGGTGGTTAGAGCATCGGCCCTCAGACAGAAGGGTCCTGGGTTTGATTCCGGCCAAGGGCAAAGTACCTTGGTTGTAGGCTCCCATCCCTGGCCCGGGTCAGTGCTCCTGCTGGAGGCAATGTTTCTTTTCTTCTTTTCTTTCTTTTCTTTTTTCTTTTCTTTTCTTTTTTCTTTGCTTTGCTTTGCTTTGCTTTTTTCCCTTCTCCCTTTCTTTCTTTCTCTTTCTTTCTTTCTTTCTTTCTTTCTTTCTTTCTTTCTTTCTTTCTTTCTTTCTTTCTTTCTTTCTTTCTTTCTTTCTTTCTTTCTTTTTTCTTCTCTCTCTCTCTCTCTCTCTTTCTTCTTCCTTTCTTTCCTTTCCCTCTCTCTCTCTCTCTCCCCTCCCTCCTCCCCTCCCCTCCCTCCTCCCCCTTCCACTCTCTCTGAAAAGCAATGGAAAAAATATCCTCCGGTGAGGATTAAAAAAAAAGCCAAGAACTTCCAGGAGGTGCTGATTAATGATGTTAAGTCAAGCAAGTAGCTCAAGTGGGATAAGAAAACAGGCCCTGACTTTGGCAATCAAGTGGGAGTTGCTGACTTTTGCAAGAACAGGTATTTAACGGAGATGTGGTCGGAATGATGAGATTACAAACTGGAAGAATAGTTAACAAGAAATGAACCAGAGGCAGTGGAGTGTAGACTAAGCTTTGAAAAACCTCGGAGGGGAAGGGGAAAAAGGGAAGGAGAGACGCAAGAAAATAGAAAACAGTTTTCCAGATATTAGAGGTGTGAGTCGGGAGAAAAAGATGGAAGAAAAGAGCCAGTGAGGAAGAAACTGAAGACACAAGATAAAGAGAGGATGACAGACCAAACAAAGTGACAGGAGAGTCATAAAATATCTGAACAATTAGTAGAAAACACCACATGTGAAGATAAATATGTTTTAAGGGGAAGAAAGCTGACATGAATACAAGACCAGTGTCTGCCTTCTCTGTGAAGTGAGAAGGATCATCTGCTAAGTGAAAGGTGGTGAGATAGGAAGCTTACAAAGTTCTTAAAAAAGATTTAGAATATTGCTTTGGAAAAGAGCATGGGGCTAGTGGCACCTTGAACCCAACACACCCAGAAAGAATTTATCTTTTGTCCCTTCAAACGACCAATTCCTCTCATGTTCCCTACTTGTAATAAAGGCAATGCTTTTCCCTTGGTCACCAAGCAATAAAATTGCAGTCCCTTGGAGTCCTCCTTCTCCCTGCCTTTATATCTAATCAGTTGTCAAATCGTGAAGATCCTACTTCTGCAGGTCTCTTTCATCAGTCCCCTTCTTTCCATTTCACTCATCAACACCTTACTTTTTGCAGGGCACATAGGTAAGTGTATTAAGATTTATAGAGTAGATTATGATATACTGTATAAGGTACGATTAATATTATGATAGAAGTACCCAAAGGGTGCTGTGGAATGCTTCCCACACCAGACAGCCAGGAAGAAGGGGATGGGGTGAAGGGTAGTGTAAGGATCAAAACAGAGCCGTGAATCAACAAAACCCCTTCAGCAAACTAGGTATTTTAGTGCAGCCAGAGCCTAGGGTGGGTATTTGTCAGGGAGCAGTGAGAACTGAGCCTAGACAGAGTTGATAAGAATCTTCATATCTCAGAAAAGAGAAAAGTGAAACGTACACAGGCAAATTCATTTTCCCTTCTTTGCCATGCTATTGATGCAGAAACATTTCTCAGATATACAGCAAAAATCAGTATTTACACTTTCCAGTCTCCCGAGGGAAGGAGGTGAAGCTAACCTCTAGATAGCTAACATTTCCCCCCTTCATGTATTTTTACCCACTTCAGCTGGAAATCTTTCTTAAAAGTGTGATATTTTCCCCCTTGTTGAACAGATTATATGAAACCGAATGGCACAGGAAGATCTCTGTTCTAATCCCAGCTCTGCCACTTACTAATTGTGTGATCCTGAGCAAGTTACTTATATCGGCTGAGTCTTAGCTGCTGCCTCTTTTAATTGGGAAAAACGTCTTCTGCCCTGCCTACTTCACTGGGGTTGCTGTGAGATTAAATGTGTGAAAGTACTTTGTAAGATGTAAAACACCATACAAGAGTAGGTATTACTATAACTTAAGAAAAGGTGGAAGATCCAGGTATCTTTAAGAAGATATTATTTTACGCTTCTATGCCATTGACACTTCAGGGTCCATTAGCAGGTTCAGCCCTTATACTCAGCCACAGACATTTTTTCTTTTTAGAAAATCTCTGTCTGCTTTTCAGTTTTCCCCTCTCTCCCTTTGCTAGCAGCTGTCAGTATACCTTTAACACAAATGTACCTCTTCTGATTTGCTGCTTCTCACACACTACTGAGTTGGAAGCTTATTATAATTGTGCATAAATTTTAGATGATTCAGAGGTCAGAGAGGCTCTCCTATAAATAAACTGATGAACATTTGTGCACAGACTATGGAAATCTAGTTCAGCCATTTAGAGGTCTGTTTGCTTACATCTCAGATGTCTTCCAGAGCACTGCAGCTACAGCATAAGTGGGCTCCACATGTGAAGTGCTGCTATATAAAACCTCATCATAATTTCTCCCAACGCAACCAACTAATAAGGTGATCCCCAACAGCTCTGGCAATATAGAACAGTCACGATCAGCAACTCTACTGAGAATACAAATACAAGCATTTTAAAGGAGCCTTTCTTTGGATAAACAGCATTGACCAACAGAAATAAACACTCTGCCCAAATCAAGGCCACTGCTCTGTTATAATTAGAAGTTAATCCTGACTTACCTCACAATCATGATGCAAGTAGTGACACAAAACAAAGAACAATGTTTAAAAATACAAAGTTCCACGGCCAAGAAATATTTTGAACCAGGTCTTTTCTTTGGCACTGAAAGCCAAAATTGGCCACAGTATTAAGTGCACACAAGATAGGTAAAATAATTTTTCTTCTGTAAACGATTGTGCATAGCACGATTTTAAGAAAGAACTACATTCGAAAGTGTTCCCCGCAATGGAAACCAGTAAGGATACTTACGTCCAGGTTGTGACGGCTCATAATCGTCGTACTATTCCTCCGAGTTCTAAATGCGTAAGGCTGAAAAACCTGTGAAAGGTCACTAAAAATTTTTAAAAAATGATTAATGTCTTCTCATTTAAGATATCCTTCAACTATATCAACGTCAATTATCTAGTTAACAATGAAATCCTCTATGGCTCCTCATATCGCACAGTGCATAACTCACCTTCCTCTTCAGAGCCTCCTGAGTGGTGTGCTGTGGATTACAGGTTGGCGGAGATACTGATCTCCCCAGTGGTTGGGGGGCAGCTATGAGAGGTATGGGGCGGAGCTCCAGACTGGTTGCCTCCAACTGCTTCTGCTCAGAACTCACCCCCCCCCCCCAAAACCGGCTCCCACCAGATTCAAACTAGCAGCTTCATCTGTTTATCCCAGAGGATGTACAATCACTACTGCTTTCTGTGGGGGAGCCCTGTTCTACAATGTGAGTTCAATCAGCATCTCCCACTGTTGCCCTAAACACGTGTTCTACTTTTGAACCCCACTGTCCAACTAAATAATCGTACCTGGAGTTTTGCTCATGTTGCCCTTTCTGAGTCAAATGCCCTCCTTCCCACCACCATCTGTCAAAACCCTTCCTCTCCTTCAACACTCATCTCAAATGCCATGCCCTCCATGGAGCCCCTTCTATCCACAAACCTAATGTAATCTTTCTCTCCTTTGAACCCAAAGAGCACAATGGGAAATTAGATGCTTCCTGAGACACCAACTTTACCTTTTATAAATGAAAACTATGCATGTGTTTTAAACCCCTTGGTGGGGGTGTTTTGTTCATCTCTGTACACTAACCCACACTGCCCAGAAGAGTGCCATGCCCATGTTAAGAGGTCAAGGATTTTCAGGATTGGGGATATGGAAATCACCTAATCCAACTCTCCTACATTTTAAGTGAGAAAACAGAGATTCAAAAGGGCTAAGAGACTTATTCATAATCATAGCCAGTCAGGGAGAAAATTGGGACCAGGCCTGATCTCTTCACCCTTCTATAATCATGCTACCTTTCAAGTAATTACTTAAATTGTGATTCAAAAAACAGTATGTTATTTCTATTGTAGTTTAAATTCTGGTCAACTAGGATTACCCTAGTCCCTAGCAATTGCTTGCCTACCAGATTTGTGTGTGTGTGTTTATTGATTTCAGAGAGAGGAAGGGAGAGGGAGAGGTAGAAACATCAATGATAAGAGAGTCATTGATCGGCTGCCTCCTGCAAGCACCCTACTGGGGATCAAGCCCGAAACCTGGGCATGTACCCTGACCCGCAATCGAACCTATGCCCTCCTGGTTCATGGATCGACACTCAACCGCTGAACCACACCAGCCAGGCTGCCTACCAGATTTTAAAAGAAAACCAAAATAGACCACTTTATTCCTATAGTATCAAAAGTAAATGTAGAACTGAGGACAGCATTAGAAAAGGGTCATTCCATCATCTGCAGTTTCAAAATTTAAGAAAAGAAAAAAAGTAAACCTGTTATCCCCCCAAATGAGGACCTTATAATCCGTTTGATAAAAATTAATCTTTGCCTTCCCTGCACTTGATTAATGTTTTTGACTAACTCTACTCCTATCCCCCTTTTTTGGACTAATTCCACTTTTACAAGGTCTCGCAAATTGGCTTTCTACGTAAGATGAATTGTATACTTATAAAAGTGAAATGTAATAGGCTCAGGGGGTCTGCCAGCTTAACCTTCACTATCACAATATTCTGCCTTAAAATAGACCCTCTAATGACTTATTCACGTGAAAACACAAGACCCTACTACTAAAACTCATGGGTGGACTCTCTCCATTGTTTTCTAAACCTGTTTTTTCTGACCTGAACTACATGATACTCTTCCTTTTTATTCACTGGAATGCATTTTAGGCAGTTTTAGGATCTGAAAACATTACAATTCTAAATCACTTAATATGACATGAACGTGCCATTTAATTTCAAGTAATTAGATAAACTGTGATTTATTAAAGTAAACCACTGTTAATACCAGGGTTCCTAAACTAGGCTTAGAAATAGCAGCTCTTAGAGACAGGTGTCAAATTGCAAGTCTAGTTCCAGGGGCTTCAGTCTGACATTCAGTGGTGTAAATTCGGCAGGCAACTTGTTAGAGGAGCAGAAGCTTCTCGTCCTTACTTTTAGAGTGAGCTAACAGAGCCTCAGGTAGAGAGGGCCCCGCTGTCCCCACACTGCCCAGAGTTTGGGGTCAAACTTTCACTCTACCATGGGACCCCAGTCACTGTCAAGCAAACAAGTCATCACCCCCTCAGTTTGGAGAGCCCAAAGGAGATCCAACACTCACTTTAGGGAAGGAAGACTGCTTGCAGGGGCTCCAGGAGCCCCTGAACCCTGTAGTCCATCCTCCCCAACCCTGCTCACCTGAGCCCATGGATCAGGGGAGCGCTGCTCGATCTCCTCAGGGTGCCCCCATTAGATGTGTCAGGCTCAAAGTCCAGCTCCATTTTCTCCTGAGCCATGTCGGAGACTTGCAGCCAGGCACAGCGAACAGAGCTCAGCTCCTGGTGCTTAGCTATGGACTCCCAACACACTCACGGCAGGACTGAGCTGCTGGGGACTGGCGGCTGGGGGCGGGGGCTGAGGGGCGGAGGCTTGGGGGCGGGGGCCGAGGGGCGGAGAAAAGCCGAAGGGGTGCGGGAGCCAAGGGGGCCGAGGATGAAGAGGGGTGATATGGGGGGAGGTGAGTGGAGCAGTTGTAAAGGAGGCTGACAGAATAAAGAGGATGGAAGAAAGACAGGGATGGAAGGAGGGCGGAAAAGAGCTAGAGGGAGGGGAAAGGATAGATGGAAAAGCAGGAAAACACAGAAAAGCGGAGGACAGAGGAGAGAATCGAAAGATGGAGGGAAGGAGGAGGGCAGGGTTGGGGGGAAAGATGAGCAATGGGGAGGAAAAGAAGGACGATGTGTGGGGGAGAGGAGAGGAAAGAGGACCTGGGGAGAAGAGGAGGGGGAGAAAACTAGGCAGCGGCGAAACTCATGCTATCTTTTGCCCAACGACCTGGAGCGGAGCCGGGCTACAGACCCCGCAGCTGCCCGGGTAGTGCTATCACCGAGGAGCCGACAGTTGGGCAAGACCCAGCCAGGCTGCCTCGGCGGCTCCAGCTCCCCATGCTTAGAGACGGGGTCCAGCCCCCCATGATCCGGGACCCGACCCCAGAGGCTCCGCAGCCCGGTTAGCAGTACTTCTGCCCTCCCTGTCCCCCTCCCACCCGGGGCGCAGGTCGGGGGGAGGGGGGTTCGGCGTTATCTTCCTCTCTTGGTTTCTAAAGGCCCGGGGGAATCCCTTGGGGCCGAGACCGAAATCTACAACCTGCCGCCTCTTGTTCCTCCCACGCTTCGGAAGCGGGAACCGCAGCGGCGCCGGGTCTTCCGCGTTCGGGCACCCAGCGGGTCCTGCGCACGCGCCCGGCGACCGCGCCAATGGTCCCGCGGCCACGGAGCATGCGTGGGAGCCCCGCCCCGCATACCTCCTCCAAAGGGGAGGAGCGCTTCCTGGGGGCCCGGCGCTTTCCTACAAGGCATTGGCCAGGAGAACCTGGCGCCCGATTTTGAATAGAACCAATAGCCTAGAGACGCTGGGGCATCATCTTTCACGAGTTGGAAACCGAAAGGAGCGGCTTCGGCGCATCTCATTCCCAATTTGTGTGCTGTGTTTTCTGTGATCCCTGCTCATTTTTTAAACCCCTGGATTTTATGGGTCTTTGTCAGGAGCGGCGGATTTCTTTTTCAGATGACCTATTTGGATGCACTAGACCAAAGGGAAGTTTACAAACAAAAACAATGGTGTAGAAAGAAAGAATCTAATGAGTGTTCACAATGAGAAGCACTCAGCTCCATTTTACAAGCACTGTTAGCTTCAAAGATTATTAGGAAAAGTCCTGAAGAACAAGTAGCAAGTGTTTTTCTTTCTGCGTTTATGGAGACCCTAACAATTATGATCTGGCATGTGTGAGACCTGGAATTTATTTTATTTAACAAACTTCTACATCTAGAGACACAGAAGCATGGAGCAGGCTGAGGAATCTCAGAGGGAAGGCGCGGAGTAGGGGAGCGGGTGGGGAGAGATTAATCAAAGAACTTGTGCGCATAAAAGCATAACGCAGGGACACAGACAATAGTGTGGTGAAGGCCTGGGCATGGGGGGTGCAGGGTGGAGGGGATCAATGGTGGGGGGAAGGGGGACATCTCTAATACTTTCAACAATAAAGATAAATTAAAAAATAAAATGAAATAATTGAGCTAAAAACAAACAAAAAACACACAAACATCTACATAGCAGTTACTGTATGCTAGGCACTATTCTAAGAACTTTAGAAATATTAAATCATTTAATCCTCACCACTTGAAAGACCCTGAAAGATGATCATTGTATTGTGTTAATCATACATACCTAGAAAGTACAAGAAATTTAATAGTTATGAAGTTGGTTTCAAAATTTAGCAAAACTAGTTTTACCTGGCTCTTAATTCAGTTGTTTCATATTAAACTTGCCAAGCCCAGTCTTCATTTTATTCCTCAATGTCTACGTTTTCTACTTGTAATATGAGAGTTTTTAGAAGCACTTTTGGAAACTTTACTTTAAATTGCCTATATATTCTTGCCAGCTGGATTAGAAATGCAAACTCTAATTTTGACCAATGTATGTATCTCTTTATCTCATGGTCTTAGCAAACCCCCCACCCATTCCACTAAAAAAAATTATACTACATTCTATTGTTCACAATAGCAACTATACAATCTTGTTGACCACATGTGCACTCCCTAACTCTGAGGAGTCAAACAATTTAGTAGAATCCCTAATTTTCAGGAGCTTCACAATTAGGAGAAACTCAAGGATATGTAAGATGGATGCTACCTTACCCCTCATTTCCACTCTTGCTTACCTAGTTTCTTTTACTCTTCATGTAAACTTCTGAGAGCTTTGCCGTGTCTGTGATTTGTGGGCTTGTGGTCAACTTGCTCTTGTCAGTTAACATGTTGCTTAAAAGTTGCCGTGACAACTGGTAAAATAAAGAGCTAATTATGACATGTTTTTGGGACACATTTTATAAGTAAGAGACCTGGAGCAGGTGGCAGCAGACTAGGGCATAAAAAGAGCAGCATAAGTGTCAAGGTATGTCTAAGCAAGCCAGCAATCGGAGATCATGGCATATTACTGTGGAAGAGCAATAATTGATCATGAAACACAGCTAAGTTGGTATAAGAATGTGTGGGTAGAAATGGGAAGTACTAAAGATAAATTCTTTAAATGTTGTGTTTGCCACTATAGTATACAGAATTCTTTGTTTTTGTTCCTTTTGACATTCCAACTTGTGTATGTATTATGAGTTCCATCTATATCTTTACAGGTTTTGGGTTCCTGACATGTAGCTACACTTTAGTTAGAGAAAATTTCTCCTGTTTGGTAATAGGTGGAAACTTATTGCCATCTCATGTACTTAGTCATTTCATATTACTACCCCCTTTCTAGAAAGTCTCTTACTTGCTCTTTCCTTGTTTTATTATACCTATTTTCTTAGTGTTACGATCTTTAGATTTTTAAAAATTAGATATCTATAATGCTTAGGCATGATAATATTTTGTCTATTCATTCAAAATATATCCATTAAAAATTCTTACCTGCCAAGAATATTAACAAACTCTTTAAAAAGTATAATGAGCAGTAGAGTGGAGGTAAGATCTTCTTGTTGTCTGGTATACTCCATATTTTCCTGCTATTTAGACAGTTTGTTTTTCACCCTCTGATCTGTATTTAACTACTGCCTCCTGCATACACCCTGACTTGACTCACATTTAACTGCCATCTTTCATAAACTTTCCAAGTATCCTGGAAACTTTAACATTGGCTTTCAGGAGATCTTGGTACTAGCTGAGATTCTACTGCTATCTAATTATGTGCTGTTACTCTCTCTGGAATTTTATCAACTCTAAAATAGAAATCATTTACCTACTGTACAAGGTATCTGTGGACAAACTATTGAAACCTGCATTTAGTCATTAAATAATTTAATAAATAGTTATCAAGTGTACAGAAAGACTGGCCAGAGAAATATCCAGAGGCACCTTGTCTGTCTTTTCGCTTAAATAGAAGGGCAGAGGAATCTGGGCTTTGCCACTTACTAGTTGTAATTTGAGCAACCCCTCTAGGCTTTGGTTTCCTCCTTTGAAAAATGGGTATTATTGTGGTACCTACCTCAGAGTTATTATAAGCCTTAAATGCAGTCACATATTTAAAGTGCTTAGGAGAGACAGTACCTAAGACAGAGTAAGTGCTCAAAAAATGGTAGCTATTGTTAATCTGTCTTACATCAGAAATGATGATTTCAAATCCTCCTCACATCTGGGATTTAGATAACCTAATCCCACCTAATATAATTAAGCTTTTCTTATTCTATTCTTAGAATGAATGAGGAATGATTATGATCTTTCCTGTCATAACTTGTCTTGAACTGTTTCAAAATAATCCCATTATTTTAAGTTCACCACTGATTAGTTGAGCAGGGGTAACAATTAAATCAATTGAGATGAGTATGTGAAATTATTTTTTAAACTGTAAAGTGCTATACCATGCTATGACTATTTTAATTATTAACTCCTGTGCCACTAATTGCACTTGTCTTCTCTGCCAGTTCTTTATGATTCCTAAAATTTGTGGTTTTACAACATTATTAGCATGGAGTTAAGATTTCAGTACTCAAAATTTGAAAAGAGCAATTCTTAAAATGTTTTGAGCCATGACAGCATTGTTGAATGAAACACTGATTTGGATGGACACTAAATTCTGAGATGTTTAAGAAAATAAGCCTCCCCGCTTTAACTCTAATCTTTTTCTTAGATGAATAACTTTAAAGAACTAGATTTTATTCAGTGTAAAATATACACTATATGATTATGGTAAAAAAAAAAAAAGAAACTACATGGAAAACAATGATTTGTCTGCACGATTGATTCATTTGGGTTAGCGCCTTACCAGGACCCTTTGGGAGCATGTGGCCTCTAAGCACTTAGGAGTGGTTTTGTTTTTTACCTCCAGACTTTAGCTTTTCAAAATTACAAAGATGTAGTGTGTCTGCTGTAACAAGATGGAAAAAATTCGTCGTGGGAGGCTACAAGCTTGTTGGCCTCAGTCATAAGGGGTTAATGGGTTAACCAAAACTGAAAAAATGTAATATTAAACATAGGACCGAAAGGATGACTCTCCCATACACCATACTCCTCTCCACCCATTATTTCCTAAAAAGCGGGTGACGAAACTACTCCAGGGTTAACATAGGAGCAGAGGAACAACCACTATGAATCTGCACTAGAAAGAGAGAAGGAAGGATGGAGCTTGGCAAAAAACCAAAACAAAACAAAAACCGGCGGCCCACGGACTGCGCGTGCGTCCCAGGCCCGCCTGACAAAGGCGCCAGCAATGATGCTCAGTGCTTGCGTAGTAAGCAGACGCCCAGGGGCCAGACCCTGCGCGCAAGCGCAGAGGGGCGGTGCCCAAATGATACAAGATAGCAGGTTGTAGTCTTCTCTTTTGCCCAAAAGGCTTACCTGGTTTTCCCTTGGCTGGCAGCAATAAAAGAGAAGGATTTGCGGACGTGACTAAGATAAATTCCTCATTTTCCATTATAGGTTTGGAGGCAGAAAGATGTCAGCGTTAGTGGCCCGGAGCTTGAAGGCAGGAGAAGCGGGTTGTAGGTTGGGAGCCATCCCTGCCCCACTTTGTGCCTGCTGGTGTTAGGGCTGGTAGGACTGCAAAGGTGAGCACCTCTTTCGTCTAATAACTTTCTCCTCTCTTATCTTCTCCCCGCTTCCTCTCTACATCATCTCCTCACCAAGTTGACCTGTCCATATGTGAACAGGAGCCAGAAAGCCTTGAGATCTTAAAACTAAGCAGTAGTTTCTTCCTCAACACGGATATGGCACAGGAGAAAATGGAACTAGACCTGGAGCTGCTGCCAAGTTCAACCATCACAGCCCGCAACATCCTGAGAAGATCCAACAGCGCCCCTTTGATCAGGGAGCTTGGGTGAACAGGATTGAGATGCTGGAGGAGGCAAGCAGGGGAGTGGGTGGCAAGAGTTGGAGAAAGTGAGTTCCGAAAATATCCCCATTGCTTTATTCATCGAGGTTCTGCAGGTATCTCCTTTGGTCTTGGCGTCCAAAGATCTCCCCCTCAGCCTAGAGGGGAGTGAGAGGGACTGACCAGAAGACAAGCACACACCCACACTGAGGTTGATATGAACCTGACCCTCCTCTTCTGAAAGTCCACCAGCACCTGAAAGCAGCAACCAATTGATGTGGAGCTTGACTTTTTCTAATTTCACCTCATCTCTTATCCACTCCTTTGAAAAACTGAGCATTCCCCACCCTCACCTCCACATCTTCTGTGATGACTAATTTTTGTCATTCTCTCAGCTGCTTTGTCACCTCTGACCTTCACCTCCAGTAAATGGAAATGGTTGGCAAGAAAATAAGCTTGGGCCTTTTTTTTATACCTAGTTTTTATTGGAACCAAAAATTTAAGTACCACAGAAAGTTGATCTAAAATTTTGCATTCTCAGTGGCTAATAATTCCCCCAACTTGGTTCTAGGGTGTGTGTGGAAAACACACACAACTCTTTATGTGTAAAGCACAGATATACATACATATGGAAATTTCACGGGGATTTTCAAGTTTGCAGTTCGGGGAGAAATGTATATAAAGGTTCCTTAGAAGGCTGATAATGAAACAAATATGATTTAGAAACACTGCCCTAACTGATAGTTAACTGTATATTCTGCACATATCCAAAGTTCCGGCATGACTCAAGCTTATTATTTCTTAAAATAGAATTTTAAAGTGAAATTTCTCATTTTACATCGCAGTATCATAAAGTTTTCTCAATATTATAAATATGTAAAAAATGTATTTACTACATATGTTATTAACTTTGCTCCTCACCTTTTGCTGGCATCAAACATCCATAGTTATGCCCTAGCCGCTTTTGCTCAGTGGTTAGAGCGTCAGCCTGCTGACTGAAAGATACCGGGTTCGATTCCAGCCAAGGGCACGCGCCTCAGTTGCAGGCCCGATCTCCAGCCCCAGTGGTCAAGGCGCATTCGGGAGGCAACCACTCAATGTGTTTCTCTCACATCAATGTTTCTCTTTCTCTCCTTCCACTCCCTCTGAAAAAGCAATGGGGGGGCGGAATCCTCAATGAAGATAAACAACAACAACAACATCCATAGTTGTAAATCACAACTGTTAGAAGTGAACTCAGAAACCAGATATATCTTCCTTGTTTAACATATGAGGAAACTGAGACCCATAAATCTCCAAAATGACAAAGTAGTAAAGCTAGTACTAGGAACCTGGGTCTCCTGACTCCTAGGCTAGTGCTTTGTCCACTACTAATCAACATCTAAGCCAATCAACTCTAAACAAATGCAGCTTTCTGGTCATTTGAGGTAAGGAAGAATATATTGTTTACAATATATTGTAAAATGAAAAGCAAACTAAGACTAAACAAAAAATAATACATTACCATTTCTAATAGGCAGATAGAAAAATAAAGGATGGGGGGCAACTCTGCATGTTGTGTTGAGAGCAAGAACATCCTATAAATTCAGAATTTTACTCTAATCCTGTTGTGTGAATAAATTTATTTTTATAGACCCACTCTGCTAGTAGAAAAAAGCATTTGGGGAGAATGTTGGTTTTCCTGGAAGCCTTATGAAATTAAAAAACAAGTTGCAAAAAGATGATAGAGGATATATACTTGAAGGAACATAGGGATCCCATTTAATTTATTAAGTGCTGGAGCAGGGCGGGGGATGGGGTGCATGGGCAGGACCCTTCCCCAACGCCCAAAGTCCTGGAAATAGAGAGTGATCTTAGTTCTCCCTTCATACTTTTGAAATTTTTATTTTTGTCATAATGAGAGCATAGTTGCTTTTCATAGTGTCAAATTCTATAGCTTAAGATCCTGATTCATGAAGTGAAGTTCGTATAGAAGGGTTATGGGGCAATTGCATCTTTATCTAGAAGGAGTTAAAGGTAAAGAAACCACAAGTGACCCTAGCCAGTTTGGCTCAGTGGTTAGAGTGTCAGCCTGCCTGCGGACTGAATGGTCCCGGCCAGATTCTGCAGGCTCCATTCCCGCCCCTGTCGGGGGCATGTGCGGGAGGCAACCAATTGATGTGTCTCTTTCACAACTCTCTCTCTCCCCCCCCCTCCCTCTCCCCCTCCCCCTCCCCCTCCCCCTCCCCCTCCCTCTCCCTCTCCCTCTCCCTCTCCCTCTCCCTCTCCCTCTCCCTCTCCCTCTCCCTCTCCCTCTCCCTCTCCCTCTCCCTCTCCCTCTCCCTCTCTCTCTCCCTTCCACTCTCTTTAAAAAGCAATGGAAAAAATATCCTCAGATGAAGATTAAGAAGAAAAAAATTAAAAAAAAAAAAAAAAGAAACGGCAAAGTGGACCAAGCCCAGAGCCTCTTTTTTTTTTTATGAAGAAGAAGTAACACAGGAATGGTATATGACATGCCTGAGGTCAGGAAACTTGTTCGAATGATCTATGGGCATATTTTGTGCTGTTTTGGCAAGTTTAGAGTATGGTAAAAGAGGTTACATTGAAGGAAGAAAAGGTTAGAGTAGAATTACATTAAGCCTTAGTTGAATTCACTTTCACCTTAGTTCTTTTCAGTTGCATGTGTACACTGCTCACTTTTCTCACTTTCCCTTAGTTGGGCTTCTAATACTTGCTGTTTTGCCTCTTTCACAGGTTGCTAAATATTGTTGAACTTCTTTCAAGAAATGTTTTCACTTTTGCTTCATACTTCCTGTATATAAAGACTCAGTCTCTCTTAAACCAGCATTTGCAGGATTTGTTCCTTAAAATGTCAGCTTTTTAATACATGTGTTACTGTCTTTAAGAAATCCCTGCACTGTTTTGTGTACATCTTGTATTAATAGAAATACCAATGTCTAAAATTTTGAACCTCTTGGTTCTTTATACTCTTTAGTCCTCTAGTTGGCTGAGTTCACTACTGGTGTCAATAATTGTATGTAAAGGTAGTAGTTTTTTTCTTCTACTTCTCTGGTTCTTATTAGAATTAGAAATTAAGTTCTTGGATTTCTGCCAGTGCCTTCCCGCTTTAAATACCTCTAGCCCGACCCCTGCATTTAAACTGTCACTTCATCAATTCTGTTTGAAAGTTGAAGTACTGCCCTTGGGCCAAATCCAGCCTGCCACTTGGTTTTGTAAATAAAGTTTTATTGGAACATAGCCATGCCCATATGTTTGCTTATTGTTCATGGCCACTTTCCCACTACAATGGCAGAGTTGAGTAGTTGCGACAGAGATTGCATAGTCCACAAAGCCCAAAGTATTTACTATCTGGCTCTTTGTAAGAAAAGTTAGCCAACCATCTGTTTTAGTAAACTCTTACAAACCTGGAAGAAGAATAGTGGCCATGAAGAATGATTGTGTACTATAACTGACATAAATATATTGTGGTTTAGACAGAGCTGCTTACTGATCATTCAATTGGAGCATTAAACATCTATCTAGTTATATTACCTTCACTTTTTCCAAGTTGTAAGTAGTAGAACACTTAACTCAGTTGTAAATATCACCTAGTATTTTATGAGTTCGTGTTGAGGGTCTTGTACCAATTGAGTATATGCTGCCCTATTTCTTTCAGTTATAGTCTTATTAAATAAAACTAGCAGCCCTGGCTGGTTTTCTCAGTGGTTAGAGCATCCAGCCTGCAAACTGGAGGGTCCCAGGTTTAATTCCAGCCAAGGGTGCATACCTTGGTTGCAGACTGGATCCCTGGCCCTGGTCGGGACAGGTGTGGGAGTCGACCAGTTGATGTGTCTCTCTCACTTCATTGTTTCTCTCTCCCTCTCTCTATCCCTCCCTCTCTCTTTCTATCCCTCCCTCTCTCTCTCTATCCCTTCCACTCTCTCTGAAAAGCAATAGAAAAAAAATATCCTTGAGTGAGGATTAAAAAATAATAATTTAATTAATTAATTGATTGATTAAATTAGCAGACAAAAATTTAGGGGAGAATATAATTGCCATTCATAAGAATTACTTCCACACTCACACAAAGGACAGTTAAAATATGTAACCCATTAGTGTCCCCCAATTTCCTTATAAGTGAATGCTAGAATATATTCTTGTTTTTTAGGGAACACGACTGGGAAAGGAAGTAAAAATTAGACACACACACATATATATATATGTATGTACATATATATCCTCTCATAAAATATTAAGTTACTGCCTGTTATATGCAAATTACCATGCTGCAAAAATGCATCTCAAGGCTCAATAAGCTTTTAATTTAATAGGAAATATAAATACACAAAGAACTTAAATGTATGGTAGTTTCCCTCCCTGTGCTTAGGGAGGGAAAGATAGTGCCAAAGGAATTCAAAGAAAGGAATGAGAAATCACAGTGGAATTGGTGAGGAATAAGGAAAAGGTTCTTGGAAACACAGCATTTTAGATGGATCCTAATGGATTGATAGGATGCAGACTTGAAGACAGGGGGCTGGAGGACTGTGACAACATTCCAAGTATATGGAACAGGCTTGGAGGCAGAAAAGCATAGGTGTATTCCAGATAGCTGGTCAACTCTCCCTGCATCACTGGCTCCCAAATGTTCATCTGCTGATTATTGCTGATCCCAGGTGATGTTTTTCACCAATCCATATTTTTTAAAAATTAAGTACAGCATAATTAAATATGTTGTTATGTAGTTGCCAATCGTCCTTTCCTGGGCAGGACTATATTTTACTCTGAGGTTGTAAGAGCTAGTTTTTTGTTTGTTTGCTTTTTAACTACCAAGATGTCCCTTTATAAGTGAAACAATGGTGCTGATAGCTGGTGGGGTTTTTGTTTGTTTGTTTGTTTTTGTTTTTAATAACCTTACTTGGCAAAAGAAAATAGTAGCTACCGTATGTTTGTGCCAAGATTTTGTTATGAAATTTTACTGGTCTGTGAAATATAATGTCTCCAACTAAATTATGGAAGGCTTTGAATGTCATAGTAAAAAGCTAACTGAATTTAGCAAGTAATGCAGAGAATCACTGAAAGTTGTGAGCAGGAGGGCAAGCTGTTCTTTAGGAAAGTGATCTGGTAGTCTGTTAGAGAGATGGCAGTACAGAAAGAGAAGAGGTGAGGCAACCAATTAGATTATTGCAGAGTCTGTGGAAGAGTAAAATGGCTTTGAATTGGTTTGGGACAGGATACTGAAAAGAATAAGATGGATATAAGTGAGATCATAGAGGCCTGTGAAACCTAAAAGACCAGTTTTAGGGGGCAAAAAAGAAAATGATAAAGATGATTCCTTATGATCATTAGGGTGGATTAGAGGTACACAGAAACCTTTTGTATTCTTTTTGCAACTTCTTGTGAGTCTTAAACTGTTTGAAAATTAAAGTTATAACAAAAAGAGGACAGAAAAAGGAAAAAATGAATTTTTCAGGGTCCAAAATAAGACTGAGGTCAGCAGGTTGGGCACCGTCAAAGCTGAGGACACAAGCACCATCTTCAGTGGGCAGTGGCTACTCGGATTCAGTCTGTTATTGCCATGTGAGAATGTGACCCAGTACAGCAACATCTTGTGAATTTGAAATAGAAGCCAAAAATCCAGAATCTTGATTATTTGTGTGAAATCTCTCAGTGTTTCAAATGTGGGTAACTAAATAAAACAAAACAATAAGTGGACCAAAGGAAACACATCTGTGAAAATTTTAGGTCTGAGAGATTCCCCCCTGAGGACTGAGGGGTCCCAGCCCCATACCAGACCCCCCATCCCAGGGTTCTAATACCATGAAGACAAGTCCCCATAACGTCTGGCTGTAAAAACCAGCAAGGATCAAGGCTGAAGGAGAAGGAGGGCAGCGGGAGTTCTAGGCAGTTCCTCTTCAAGGGCCTACACATGGACTTACTCAGACTCACTCCCAGTGAGCTCCAGCAGCTTGAAAGGAACGAGGAACATAAGGGGAAGAACTAAATTGTCCGGCATCAGGGAGAGAGCTCAGGGGCAGGGGACAGCTTTCAGCCAGACAGAAGTGCTGGCAGAGGCCATTGTTCCTTTTCTGAGACATCCCTCCACCCCCAACAGAACCAAAAGAGAGGCACCATATCTGAGTCTTCATCAACCTGGCTCACCCTGCCCTGGTGATTCCTTGAGGCCCTGCCCCACCTAACTTGTGGGCCCACCCAAGTCATTTCAAGTGGCTTTTCCGTACAAACAGCCTGTCTTAGCTAATGCTTCGAACTTTCCTAAAATCTCTCAAACAAGCGGCATCTGGCCTCTGTGTACCCTATACCTCTTGCTAAGTGACCCCAGGCCTGGCACTAGGGGCAGCCTGCCTCAGTTCACAGCTTGGCTTCTCCTGGGCACCTCTAAGCCCAACACACATAGCAGCCATCTGTAGATCACTCTGTAGCTCCTGCCGGGTGGCCCCAGACAGGGTACAGGTGGTGGCTAACTTTGCACCTCCCAGGAGACCCCAGAGCCAGTGCACCCAGTAGATAGCTTCAGAACATGCCAGAATACGACCTTACCACCTCAACAAGCAACACACTCAAGGGGCAGACTCAGTGAGCACTAAAGCCCCACTGAAGCAAGTCCTGCTCTGTAGGGCGGACTCCTGCACAGCAACTCTCCACCATAGTCATAGCCAGCCCTCACAACTGATTGGCCTGAGGGTCAATTCCTCCCAGTGAAGCCAACAACAGTCAAGGCTCAACTACAATAGGACAGGCACACAACCCACACAGAGGTGCACCTGTAACACCCAGCTCAGGTGACTGAGGAAGATGCACCACTGGACCCTATAGGACACCTACTACACAAGGCCACTCTACCAAGTCCAGGAGACATAGCAACTCTACCTAATACATAGACACAAGCATAGAGAAGTAGCTAAAATGGGGAAATAAAGAAATAGGTCCCAAATGAAAGAACAGGAGAAATGTCCAGAAAAAGAACTAAATGAAATAGAAGAAAGCAAACTACCAGATACAAAGTTCAAAACACTGGTTAAAAGGATGCTCAAGGAACATAGTGAGAACTTCAAGGAACTTAATGAGAACTTCAACAGCATGAAAAAGGACATAGAAACCATAAATAAGAACCAGTCATAAATGAAGGATACACTAACTGAAATTAAGAATAATTTACAGGGAATCAACAGTAGAGTAGATGAAGCCCACAAACAAATCAGTGATTTGGAATGTAAGGAAGCAAAAAACACCCAAGCAGAACAACAAAAGAAAAAAAGGAATAAAAAATATGAAAATAGTGTAAAGAGCCTTTGGGACAACTTCAAGCTTACCAACATTCACATCATAGGGGTGATGAAGGAGGAGAGAGAGAGCAAGAACTTGAAAACCTATTTGAAACAAAATAAAGACAGAAAACTTCCCTTACCTGGTGAAGGAAATAGACATACAAGTCCAAGAAGCATAGAGAGTCCCAAACAAGAGGAACCCAAAAAGGACCACACCAAGACACATCATAATTAAAATGCAAAAGGTTAAAGACAAAGAATTTTAAAAGCAGCAAGAGAAAAGCAGTTACCTACAAGGAAGCTCCCATAAGGCTGTCAGCTGATTTCTCAGCAGAAACATTTCAAGCCAGAAGGGACTGGCATGAAATTTTTAAAATGTTAAAAAGCAAAGACATAGAACCAAGATTACTCTACCCAGCAAAGCTATCATTTAGAATCAAAAGACAAATAAAGAGCTTCCCAGAGAAGAAAGAGCTAAAGGAGTTTATCACCACCAAACCAGTATTACATGAAAAGTTAGAGTCTTTTTTAAGAAGAAGAAAAAAAAAGAAAGATGAAAAATATGAACAATAAAATGGCAATAAATACTTATCAACAATTGAATCTAAAAATCAAAATAAACAAGCAGAACAAAAACAGACTCAGATACACAGAATATTTTAATGGTTGCCAGATGGGAGGGAGGTTGGGGGGATGGGTGAAAAAGGTGAAGGGATTTAGAAGTACAAATTGGTAGTTACAGAATAGTCATGGGAATGTAAAGTACAGCATAGGGTATATAGTCAATAATACTCTAATAACTATATATAGTGTCAGATGGGTATGAGATGTATCTGGATGATCATTTAGTAAGTTGTATAATGTCTAATCACTGGTTGTACACCTGAAACTAATATAATATTGTATGTCAACTATAATTGAAAAATAAAAAAACTTAAAATTTTTTTAAGAAAATGTCTTGCTATCTCCCCTGTCTTTCCCAGCAAGGTAATGGAGCTTAATGACTTGCACATGCAAGGTAGGAATTGCTTCCAAATCCATAAGGATTAGATTATTTTTTATAAAGAAAAAAATATCTATTCTATCAACCCATGCTATTCCTGTGAAAGTTTGGGAGTTGAAAGGGACTCAATACTGACACATCGTAGCTCCAATTATAAATTTGAATCAGTTACAGGTTGAAACAGAAAATGATGTGTTTCCAAGGCCACAATAAATTATATTTATTTTTGGTAGCATGATTAGAGGTAAAGTGGCATCCTTGAGAATTCCTTATTTCACACAGACACTTGTTTAGGCTCAGTCAACTAAGGCTTTATATATGTGTGTGTGCGTGCATATATGTGTGTTTTAATTTCTACATCTGCTCAGCTGTCAAAAAGGAAGCCATTTAGATTAATGGTATTACTGTTTACATATTTGAAATTTTATTTCTTTAAAAAAATTATAATGGATTTTAAATGACAAATGTTCTCTTTTTCATCTTAGTGATAATTCCCAGGTATTCCAAGCTGACACATTAAGAACTAGAAGAAACTGCCTGGCCGGGTGTGGCTCAGCGGTTGAGCGTAGACCTAACATCCAGGCGATCAGGGTTCGATTCCCGGTCAGGGCACATGCCCAAGTTGCGGGCTTGATCAATGACTCTCTCATCATTGATGTTTCTGTCTATCTCTCTCCCTCTCCTTTCCTCTCTCTGAAATCAATAAAGATATATTTTAAAAAAAGAAAGAAAGAAAGAACTAGAAGAAACAGTACAACATTTATCACACAACACTGTCTGGTAAGAAAATGCTTATAGCATCCTCACTGGCCAAGGTTATGCTCTTGGCCTTAACCAGTGGTTCTCAAACTTGAATGTGCACCTGGAAGTCTTGTTAAAACAGACTACTGGCCCTCAAACCCAGAGTTTCTTATTCAGGAGGTCTGGAGTGAGGTCTGAGAATTTGCATTTCTAACAAGTTCCCACTTTGAGAAACACTGCTCTAAACATTACTGAAGGACAAATAAACATGCTGACTATAGTTACAGTTGCTTTGCTGAAATTACAGCAGAATTAAGGTGTGTTTTTTTTACCTTTAAATATCATATGGATTTAACATTGAGATTTGTTTTTATGTATAAGACCATCTAGCTTCCAAGTTTTAAAAAAATTCTAATTTTGAGCAGAAAATTTTCAGGCTCTCCTAAGAATAGTTTTCAGGCTTTTAGTTTGACTTTTATCTCAAATTTCTCTTGACTTGAAAATGAAGTTTGTCTTTCATGGTGTTATAATGCAATCTCTAAATTATAACTCTTATCTACTAATTATCCTGCAGACATAGGGAAAATGCAGGTAGATTAGTAAACCAAGGTGAGTAAATGATTCACTATACAAATCTATTTATTGAAGTGAAATTCATATAACATACAGTTAACTATTTTAAAGTACAGAATTTGGGGGCATTTAGTGCATTCACAATGTTGTTCAACCACCACCTCTCCCTTGTTTCAAAAAGCACACGTTGTTGATCAGCACTGGAAAGCTTTCAGTTTTTCATCATATAGTATATTAGATGTAGGTTTTGGTAAATGCCCATTATCATGTTGGTGAAGTTTCTTCTCAGCAATAAAAAGAATGAAATCTTGCCATTTGATACTTGATGTGTATTTTTATCATGAAAGGGTATCAAATTGTGTCAAATGCCTTTTGTGCATCTATTAAGATTATCACATGTTTTTTCCCCTCCATTCTGATAATATGATATATTACATTGATTTTCTAATGTTGATCCACCTTTGCATTCCTGGGATAAAACTCTCTTGGTCCTAGTGTGTTATCCTTTTAATATACTATTGGATTTGGTTTGTTGAGTATTTTTCCATCTATATTTATAAGTAATATTGGTCTGTAGTTTTCTTGTGGTATCTTTGCTGGCTTTGGTATCTCAGTAATGCTAATCTCCTAGTATGTGTTAGGAAAGTTTTCTCCTCTTCTATTTTTGAATGAATTTGAGGAGGATTAGTGTTTATTCTTTAAATGTTTGCTAGAATTCACAAGTGAAGTCATCTTTTCTTAGACTTTCCCTTGTTGGGAGGTTTTTGAAATAGATTCTAGTTTTAATGTGTGTTTTTTTTTTATCCCCCACCTGAGGATATTTTTTCCATTCCTTTTCAGAGAGAGTGGAAAGGGGAGAGAGAGAGAGAGAGACAGAGACAGAGACAGAGAGAGAGAGAGAAACACATGAGTGTGAGAGACACATCGATTGGTTGCCGCTCGCACATGCCCTAACCAGGGCTGGGGGATTAAGCCTGCAACCGAAGTATGTGCCATTGGCCAGAATTGAACCTGGGACCCTTCAATCCACAGGCCGACGCTCTAACCACTGGGCCAAACCAGCCAAAACAGATTTTAGTGTTTTACAGTACTTGTTATAGGTCTGTTGAGAATTTCTGTTTCCTCTTGAGTCAGTTTGATAATTTGTGTGTTTTTATGAACTTGTTCCATTTCATCTAGATCAGTGATTTTCAACCTTTTTCATCTCATGGCACACATAAACTAATTACTAAAATTCTGCAGCACACCAAAAAATATAGTTTTTGCTGATCTGACAAAAAAATTAAGTATAATTTTGATTCATTCATTTATTCACAGCAGATGGCTATTGTTGTGTTGGCTGTTGTCTCATTTTAAAAAATAGTTTATTGATCTTTTTTTAGAGAGAAAGGAATGGAGAAAGAAATATAGAGACATTGATGTGAGAGTGAAACATCCATCAGCTGACTCCTGCACACTCTCTACCAAGGATTGAGCCTGCAACTCGGGCATGTGCCCTGTCTGGGAATTGAACCTGCAGCCTTTTGGTACATGGGGCGATGCCCAACCAACTGAGCCATGCTTGCCAGGGAGGCTGTTGTCATTTTTTAATTTGACAATCTAGGATAAAAAAGGCCAGTGCCCCTCACTAAATAGTCAGGTATTGCATGTTTTGAAAATTCTTGCAGCATACCGGTTGAAAATCACTGCTCTAAATTATCTAATTTGTTGATATAAAATTAATTGTTTATAGACTTCTCATATGATTTTTAATATGATGGGATCAATAGAACATATTTTAGTGAAATCTTATAGCCTGGAACCCATTTTAAAATATTGCCTCCTGTCCAGCCTGTGTTGTTCAGAGGTTGAGCACCGGCCCATGAATCAGGAGGTCATGGTTGATTCCCTGTCAGGGCACATGCCCAGGTTGCAGGCTCGATCCCCAGTAGGGAGCATGCAGGAGGCAGCCAATCAACGACTCTCTCATCATTGATGTTTCTATCTCTCTCTCTCCCTCTTCCTTCCTCTCTCTGAAATCAATAAAAACATATTGAAAAATAAAATAAAAACCTTCCATTGTTTTAAAAATACATATTGCCTCAAATCTTAGAACTTGACACTTTCTTCTTTGTAGAATGATATTCAATATTATCGCACTGTCAACATAAGAAACATCCAAACCTGTAGAGAATTTTATGAGTTTATTTGAGACAAACTGATGACATGCTGGGAAGCAAGATCTCAATGTTCTGGCAAATGACAGTTTTTCAGTTCTTTTTATACATTTAGAAATAAGGAGGGAAATAAGGAAGATTAAACAAGATTGTGTGCTCTCTTGAGAGTGGTTACACCTCTGAGGGGTCTGGAAAGGAGAATTATGTGTACTTCTGGCATTTCAAAGTATTTTTTAACCTAGATGCACAGAAACAGTGGACAGGGCTTACTTAAGGCAAAGATAAAACCTTTTGTAGACCTGGGACATGATTACCCACCCTGACCTTCCCAGTTAGGAATTTCTTATTACATCAAGCTGTGATATTACTTTCAGTCACTTACAAGATTTATTACCAAGTTCCTTTTTGTTCAAACCACAAATTCACTAATGTTATATTGGGGGGAAAATTATTCATTAAACAAATCTCTTTCTATCTACTCATTGACTCATGTCATTAAAATATAGCTAAAGGACCATAGTTTCTATATATAGAGTACATGTATATATTTAAGATCAGGTTAGTGTGTCTTTTCAATTAGATTATAAATCTTATAAGCCCTAGTGTTTCACATTCTATATTGTGAACTTTCTGAGCATTTGAATAATGATGATATGAGCATCAGTAGCATAAGTTAAATGTATTAAAATTCTGTTTATTCTAAGGTGTGTGTGTGTGCATTTGAGGTTTTATTTTTTTAAAGGAAAACCTAAATTTATTAGATTTGGTGCATAACTTCTCAGTGATCAATGCTAATAAAGGACAGCATTTGGGGAGAATATACAAAGCTGGATAAATCAGAATAGTTTCTAATTGCTTGGAAAGTAGGTTATCCTTACAGTTAGCCTTAAGAATGGACATACAAATATTTTTTTAATTAGCAATGATATCTAATTTTGGAGAGGTACAAGGACATCGATATTCTCACGCACTCCTGGAAAGTAAATTTGAATAAGCTTTCTGGAGTTCAGTTTGGCAACATGTATCAATAGCCTTGTGACCCAGAAACTTCAACTCTATAAATTTATCCTAAAGAACTCATTAAGGATGTATGCAAAGATTAGCTTAATGGTTATCACAGCATTATTTATAAGAGCAAGCAAAAATGTAGTAACAGTATTAATATTCAACAGCAGGGAATACATTAAATGACTGAGCCTTCATTATCTGTGTTTGAATCTCAGTTCTAGCAAGTACTGCTTATACAACCTTGGGCAAGTTGCTTAATTTCTCTGGTCCTCAATTTTCTAATCTTTAAAATGGAGACAATAATAATGTCTACATTGTGGGGTTGTTCTGAGAATTGAGTGAGATAAGACATGGCTGGCACATAATGAGTGCTTCTTATTATTATAGTACATCCATATAGTATAATACTCAGTGATTACAAATGGTGGAGTGGTTGAAATTTAACATGGAAAGATACTTGGAATTGTTATTTTTGTTTCATTTTGTTTTTAAAGTAAAAATTCAGTTTATCTGTTTACCACATAGCACACAAAAGATTATATGTTTCACATCATAGATTTCACTTCCAACTCCTTTGACTGTTTTTGTTTGTTTGTTTGTTTATTTGTCTAAAAAGTGGGACTAGCTGAGAAAGCCAGGCAATGCTTATGTAACGAAAGTAAGTTTGTGGGGTGGGTGGATGATGCTAATATCATCCTCACAGGAATGGGCACATGGGGGCTGTTAGTCACAAGTTGATTTTCTAGAACTGTTAGCTGGGAGCATAGGAACACCACTTCTGAGATGCTCATGCTATGTCAGATTTCATTTAGCCCCACCACACAGGTATAGCAGAGCTCTCTGGTAATTGCCCTTACTGTCTTCCTGGATAGAGTTAGCAAAACACAGCAATTTGTTCTGAATACATTGGGCCAGATCTCCCTTGACCTAAGGGCTGTAGCTCTTGTACTTTTCAAATAATTTCTGGAGGTGACACACCTTCTGCTCAGTCATGATGCTGATCCACTTGGAACATCAGCTCCTTTCCTCTTTGCTTCAGCATCATAGAGATCCCAGGCATCTTGGGTTGATCAGTTCATAATCAATGACAGAGCCACCATCTCTGCTCTTCTATCCATTGTAAGGGCAACCATCAGCTTGCAGAAGTCACCAGATGTGTCAAAAACAATTTCCTTCTTCAGATCATTTTTGTTCATTTCCTTGTACACTGTTAATTTCCTACAGCTCCTGGTTGGTCCTTGAGCAGATGATCTCAATGAGGGAGTCCTCATCAGTTCCCAGGCCCTTCATGGAAGAGGCATTCAGCTTATACTGATCATGTGTTTTCAGTAGGCCCCCAAATCATCATCTCCAGATGGCCAGACAAGGCTGACTACATTGCTGATGCAAGTTCCTTTTTTTCCTTCTCAGGTAAGCAAAGGCAATATCCTGTCTCTGTTCATTGCTACAGCTGGTCATATGTTGATGATGGTGACCTCATTTACACCTTTAGTCTTGATGGCTGCTTCAGTGTTCAAAGTATCCTGCTCAGCATAAAAGTTGGTGTATGCTTTGACTGGCCTGTATACACTTAAGGTGTAGAGTGGTCATTCTCCAAGCTGAGCTTGCACAGAATTTCATGAACAATGGACATTTTTTATAGAAGCTGGCCCAGGAACTGAGAACTGCAAACATCCCCAGATGCAGAGCCAGAATGATTGTTATTTTTTTTAAAAAAAAACCAAACTACAAAATAGTATGTGCAGTAGGACCCAGGTCTGGAAAAATAAACACTGAGATATTTACTATGGTCATTCCTGGATGGTGGGCAACACTGGGTTGTTTTGTTTTGTTTTTTACTTTTTCTAAAGAATAGAAATGTGCTGAACAAAGAGAAGGTATTGGGGGCAGCAAGAACAATACCAGGGGTTACACCAGTGGGGTCAGACTGACCTGGGTTCAGCAATCTTGGTACTTGATTTCTGGCTAGGAAAGAACTCAGAACCAAGATTCAAACTAAAAGGAACATTTATTTGGAAAATTACAGAGGTAGAAGAAGTAATTCATAGAATAAATGGGCTTAGGAAACAAGTTATAGAGGTAAAGGATGGGCCCTTGGAGCTTAGAATTGAGGAAGGTAAAGGTGATGTGCCTGGGGAGATGGGGAGAGTGAGGGGAAGGGGGAAAGAGAAAGGTGCGGGCATGCTCCCAGGAGGGAGAGCCATGGGTGGTGCTGTTTTTTCCCTATGAATTATGTTTTATACTGAGAATATATTGCTTTATAATGAGAAAAAAGTGAATCAATTTCTGTTGAAAAAGAAAAGATTGGGATGAATAAATGGAGCACAGTGGATTTTTAGGGAGGTGAAACTACCCAGTACAATACTGTAATGATGGATACATGTCATTCTGAGTTTATCCAGCCTCATAGAATGTACAACATCAAGAGTGAACCCTAGCCTGGCTGGTGTGGATCAGAAGTTGAGCATCGGCCTATGATACAGAAGATCACCGTTCAATTCCCTGTCAGGGCACATGCCCAGGTTGTGGGCTTGATCCCCAGTAGGGGACATGCAGGAGGCAGCCCATCAATGACTCTCTCATCATTGATGTTTCTATCTCTCTCTCTCCCTCTCTCTTCCTCTCTCAGAAATCAATAATAAGACATATTTTTTAAAAAAGAGTGAACCCTAATGTAAGCTTTGGACTTTGGGTGATAATGATATATTAATGTAGGTTTATCTATTATAACAATTTACTACAATTGTTTTGTTTTTTGTTTTTTATAGTGGGGGAGGCTATGCTTATGTAACGGTCATTATACAGGTTTCAGGTACACAATTCTACAACACAGAATCTGTACCCTGCATTGTATTCACCACCCCAAGTCAAGTCTCCATCCATTACCATTTATCCCTCCTAACCTTCCTCCACCTCCCCCCAGTCCCTCTCCCCACAGCAGTCACCACACTGATGCCCATGTCTATGAGTTTTTTCTCTTCTTTTTTTTCTCAGTACCTCCAGCCTCCACCCAGCCTTCTCCCCCGACAGCTGTCAGCCTGCTCTTTATCTATAAGTCTGTCTCGATTTTGCTTGTTGGAGTTCATTTTGTTCATTAGATTCCGCATATGAGTGAAATCATATGGTACTTGTCTTTCTCTGACTGGCTTATTTCATTTACCATAATGCTCTCCAGGTCCATCCATGCTGTTGCAAAGGCTAAGATTTTCTTCGTTTTTACAGCTAAGTAGAATTCCATTGTGTAAAAATACCACAGCTTTTTTATCCACTTATCTACTGATGGACACTTGGGAGCAAGCCCTTTAACATTTTTTGCAATACTGGTTAGGTGGTAATGAACCACTTTCGCTGTTTTTTCTCTAGGAAGCTCTTTATTTTGCCTTCAATTTTAAATGATAGCCTTGCTGGATAGGGTAGTCTTGGTTTTGGGTCCTTCCTTTTTATCACTTTGAATATTTCATGCCAATTCCCTCTGGCCTGAAGTGTTTCTGTTGAGAAATCAGCTGACAGCTTTATGGGAGCTCCTCTGTAGGTAACTAATGGCTTTTCTCTTGCTGCTTTTAAGATTCTCTCTTTGTCTTTAACCTTTGGAATTTTAATTAGGATGTGTCTTGGTGTAGGCCTCTTTGGCTTCATCTTCATTAGGACTCTCCTTGCTTCCTGAACTTATGTGAGTTTTTTCCTCACCAGTTTATGGAAATTTTAAATTTCAGTTTTTGCCACCTTCTCCCATGCATACTTCTATCAGTCACCTTCATCAAATCAAAAATGTAAGAAGAATTTCCAAATTGACAGCTGTTCATTAAAAACGTAAATATTATTTTTCTTCAGAAAATATCTATGGTTGAGTTATTCTACGTGAGACCACACGTGAGTAGGTTTTCAATTCCAGGGATGGTTGCGCTAAAAAACAAAACATAAGTAAAGATTCCTATATTTATTTGTGTTACTAACTATTTTAATAAATTGAAGTTTTCAGAAAGACTGCATACCTTAAATCCAGCTTCTTTCAGGAATCTAAAAGAAAAAGAATGCTATATATAAAAATTAATTTTTAGGTTCATAATAAATATAGTTATCATTCCTTTTTTAAAACCTTAGATGAAGAATTGCTTTTATGACAGATAAAATGGCCTTTTTGCTATCATTTTTGTTCACTTCTTAGTGATCTGAGTTCAGGAACACATTGTATCTTACTGGCTTATGTTTTGTGCATGTGTGAGTGCATGTGCATGTGTAAGTGTGCAGGTGTTTAATAGCAAAAGCCTAATACAGAATTAAATCTCTTAATTATCCAAGGATTAGCCACTGAACTTAAAGATAAAATCACCACTCCACCATAGCTGGTGGGACATTTATGACCCAACTACAAGGACACTTTTTAAATTTATTTTTTTTTCTATCTTTCTTTTTTCTTTTACAAGCAGACTTGTCAAGGGGGACTTAACTGTTATGAAGTACTTAATATTCACTTAGTATTGTAATAGGTACTTTACATCTGTGATCTCATTTCACCTTCAACAAGGTCAGAAACTAAAGATGAGAGAAATTTAGTAATTTACCCAACATCCACAGTTAGTGTCAGAGCCAAGATTTACCCCAAATTACTGGATTCTTTTTCAGCTACCCTTTCTGTTTTTCAGTGGCAGAAAAGCCAAAGTATCTTGTGACCCTAGTTTTTAGTACTCCAACTCCTGCTTCCTTTCTCTCTCTCTCTTCCTCTCACACCATAGCTTCCCTAAGGCCTGGCTTATTATCCACTAGCAAGAAAATATGGTACAAAGATTATTTTACTTTTTAGGAGACAAAACATTCTTTTACTGTTTTTATTTGTGAGTGTGTAACTATTTAAAAATTCTTAATGAAGGACCTAAAACTAGTAGGTAAGGTGATCTCTGGTTTATCTGTGCAATTTGTTTCCTCTAAATTAGACCAATATTTGAAAAATGATTATGTGTTGCTATTTGATTATGAAACCTGAAATTAAAATTAATTTAACTGGTTAGTAATATAGATTTTAAAGCAATTTATTCCAATATTGACAGAATATATATTATAAACATTTAAAGTGAAACACGAGTAGAAAATGAATGAAATGGAAAAATAGAAATTAGCTTTCACAGGGTACTGATTGAATGGAAAATTAAGAATTATTTTCAGCAGTGTAATGATCTCATAGATATCTTAAGTTGCATATTTCTTTACATGCATTCTTAATCATAACTTCTTTTTAGCTATTGAACTTAACCTTTTAAGTAAAAAAGAGAAATGGCTGGTTCCCGCCTCATTACATTCTGAAGTTTTACTCTAATAACAGTAATAAAGACATTTATTTCATTTTTCAGTAAAATAGGTGAAGTAATAATAACTATCTCATAGGATTGTTTTGAGGATGAAAGGAATTAATATATGTACAGTGCCTGGCACACTACATTAAAAAAATTTAAAAGACACAAAATAGAACCTCATGTACTCAATCTTCTGCTTTAACTATTATCCACATTTTGTTCATGATTTTAAACCTATCCCCTTCTATTTTGGGCAGAAGAGGGTGCTTTATTTCTTTTTATTATTATTATTTTTTTAATCCTCACCTGTGGATATTTTTTCCATTAGCTTTTCAGAGAGAATGGAAGGGAGAGAGATAGAGATAGAGAGAGAAACATTGACATGAGAGAGACACATTGATTGATTGGTTGCCTCCCACTCTAGCCCCAAATGGGGCAGAGCCTGCAACGAAGGTAGGAGGTATGTGTGCCTTTGGCCTGAATCCAAGGGGAGGTATCCTTCAGTCCATGGGCCGATGCTCTAACCACTGAGCCAAAGCAGCTAGGGCCAGAGGAGGGTGCTTTCAAGTATACAATGCAATACTACTCAGCCATAAAAGTGATGAAATATTGCCATTTGCAACAGCACGGATGGATCTTGAAAGTATCATGCTAAGTGAAATGTCAGATGGAAAAGGACAAGAACCATATGATTTCACTCATGTGTGGGATATAAAACAGAAAGCAACAATGAACACACAAAACAAACAAAAAATGAACTCATAGACACAGACAACAGTATGATGGTTACCAGAGGGGGAGGGGGAAGGGAGAGGATTAAGAGGGTAAATAAAGGGGGTCAAATATATGGTGACAGAAGGAGACTAGACTCTGGGAGGTGAGCACACAATGCAATATGGAAATGATATATTATAGAATTGTATCCCTGAAACTTATATGATGTTATTAACTAATGTTACCCGAATAAATTTAATTTTTTAAAATTCTGATTAATTTCTTTAACTACCTTTCCCGATTTCCCACATTTTCTGTAATGACATCAAAATAGTCAGTCACACAGCTTTAAGACTTGAAGCTCTAAGTTCATCTTCACTTCTTCACTCTTTTTCTTTTTTTTCTTCTTCCTTATTTTTCTACTGTATCTAATTATGCATCTAATCCTATCAGTTCTTCCTTGACATCTTCTCTGTTCCCACGGCTACTTCCTTCTCTCCCTTGGGTCCAGATTACTCTAATAATATTCTAACAGATTTCTGATCTCTGCCAGTTTAATCTGACTTCTATAACCAACATCAAGATAACTTTTTTTATAGCTAAGAATTTTTTAAAAATATATGTTTTTATTGATTTTAGAGAGAGAGGAAGGGAGAGGGGTAGAAAGATAGAAGCATCAGTGAGAGAGAAACATCAATCGGCTGCCTCCTGCACTCTCCTCACCAAGGATCAAGCCTGCAACCCGGGCATATGCCCTGACCAGGGATTGAACCGTGACCTCCTGGTTCATGGGTCAACACTCAACCACTGAACCACATTGGCCGAGCAAGATAACTTTTCTAACACATCATTTTAAACCACCCTCTTTCTCTCTCTCCTGCACAAAAACTTACAATGGCTTCCCATAACCTATTGAATAAGAATAATAATAGCTAGGTTATTGAGCACCTGAGGATATTTTTTCCATTGCCTTTCAGAGAGAGAGAGAGAGAGAATGGAAAGGAAAGAGAGAGAGAGAAATATCAATGTGAGACAGATTGGTTGCCTTCTGCACGCGCACCAACTGGGGCAAGGGATCGAGCCTGCAACCAAGCTACGTGCCCTTGACCAGAATTGAACCCTGGACCCTTAAGTCCTCCAGCCAAGACTCTAACCACTGAGCCAAGCTGGGTAGGGCTGACTCAGTTCTATTTGGCTCCAAAGCCTGTGTTTCTAACAACTGTGCTATCCTGCCCAAATTCTTTTAAGTTCAAACTCCTCAATTATTTAAGATCCTAGAAATCTGGCCCTGTTTTACTTCTCTACTTTTATCTCTCATAATTTTGTAGCACAAACTCTGTTTCAGTCAAGCTAGTCACTACCCTCATACCTGCCATATTCTTTCCCTCCTCTAAACTGGTGCATATGGATCCTTCTGCTTGGAATACCCTCCCCTTCACCCTCTGCTTGTCCAGATTTTAAACATCTTTCAAGTCCTAGGTCAAATTTATTTCACACAACTCACACCATTCTTCAGTTACAGGCTACCTATAAAATTTTTTTTTACACTATAGACAATAATACTTAAACTCTTTTGATCACATAGTACATCAATAAAAAATGTTTGAGCACATGCTTCCAATATATGATATACTGTATTTACATTACAAACATATACCACTGTGCTAGTACATAATGTGAATCATAGAATATATTCAAAATAGAAATATAAAAAGGATGAATTAAAGATGAAATGTTTTCAGAAATTTTTAAATTTCATTTTATTAACTATATTATTGAGAGTTGATGGGATTTCATATTTCCAATAATCTTCACCATTTAAAATTGTTTTAGCCAGCTCCTTAACAGAGCAGATTAGCTCAGCATTGTGTTTCCACAGTAATGTAGCACATGATGAGCTGTGCTAGGAGTAGCACAGGCTTCACCTTTGCCATTTCCCTGTTATTTACTGAGACTTGTATTACTAATAATCTTCTTTCCAAGGTTTCTTTGTTGGAATCTTGCTAAGGCACCTTTCAATTTTGTGGATCTTGGATTAGTTAAAACTAGATAATATATCCATATGTCCACCTAACTTGGCTCAGGTGAATTGCAATTAGTTGTAATTAACTAAAGGCAATATATATACACACACACACAAACACACATATATGGTGTCACAAAAACTTATACACACTTTGAATAATTATAAAGGCAGTATTTATTAAAATACCTTTCCTTTTCAAAATGTAATAGAAATCACTGTAAAAGTGTATATACATTTTTGGGGAACCCCCTGTATGTGTGTGTGTGTGTGTGTGTGTGTGTGTGTGTGTGTGTGTGTGTGTGTATTCTTCTCTCAGTACATCTTTGGAGTCTAGACTCAGTGAGGGCCCCTGTGTGAATCTGCAAATCTAATGTCTGCAGGCTTTCATTTCTTACTTAGAATTTTGAATATAGAAAACAAATTTCTATTTTTTCTTTTTGCTTTTCAGTGAATCATCTTGTACACCTCCTGGGCTATGACCATGCTTACTTTGGAGAGCACCAACCTAATATAAATAAAGTTTGTCTCTCAAATATGATTCCAGGTCTCTCATCAGCTTATTTCATATTCCCCAAAATATTTAGCATCATATTTGCCCAGCACTATTCTAGATACTTTATTAGGTGTGAAATATGTTTTTAAGAATGTCAGGATGAATTTGGGCTGTGGGTTTTTATTAACAATTTTAACCATAAGTACAATTCAGTAGCGTTAAGTGCATTCATAATGGTAAGCACTATCACTTTGCATTTCCAAAACAGAAACTCTGTACCCATTCAGGAGTAACGCCCCATTTTACCCCCATCTCCTGTAACCTCTATTTTACTTTCTGTCTCTATGTAAGTGGAATCATGCAATATTTTTTCTTTTATGTTTGGTTTATTTCAGTTAGCATAATGTTTTTAAGATTCACCCATGTTGTAGCATGTGTCAGAACTTAATTCTTTTTATGACTGGATAATAGTCCATTATATTTATATACCACATTTGTTAGCCATCTGCTGATGGAAACTTGGGTTGTTTCCACCTTTTGGCTATTGTGAATACTGCTGTTATGAACATTTGTGTGCAAGTATCTGTTTGAATCCCTGCTTTTAGTTTTTTGGGGTAAATACCGAGGAGTAGGATTGCTGGATCATATGGTAATTCAATGTTTAAATTTTTGAGAAACTGCCAAATTGTTTCCCACAGTGAGTGCACCATTAATATTTGAGAGTTCCAATTTCTCCACATTCTCCACACTTGTTATTTTCAAAATTTTTAAATAGCTATCCTAATGAGTGCGAAGTGGTAACTCATTGTGGTTTTAATTTGCATTTCCCTAATGACAAATTATATTTGGGCATCTTTTCATGTGCTTATTGACCATTTCTATATCTTCTTTGGAGAAACGTCTATTCAAGTCCTTTGCAGATATATATATATAATTTTAATCCTCATCCGAGGATATGTTTTTATTATGTTTTTATTGATTTTCAGAGAGAGAGAAAGAGAGAAGCATCATTGTGAGAGAGAAACATCAATCGTCTCCCATACACACCCCAACCAGGGATCAAACCCGCAACCTTTTGGTGTATGAAACAATGCTCCAACCAACTGAACCACCTGGCCAGGGCACATTTGCCCATATTTTAAGAGTTTGCTTTTTTGTTGTTGAGTTGTAGCAATTCTTTTATACTGGCTATTAATACTTTATCATATATATGATTTGCAAGCATCTCAAATTTTGTGATTATCTCTTACTCTCTTGACAGTGTCTTTTGATGCAAAAAAGTTTTAATTTTTTTATGAAGTCCAATTTATCTATTTTTTTCTTTTGGTATCTCTGCTTTGGTATCATATCCAAGAAATGATTGCCACATCCAATACCATGAAGCTTTTGCCCTATGTTTTCTTGTAAGAGCTTTATAGTCTTAGATCTCTAGGTCTTTCATTTATTTTGAGCTAATTTTTGTATGTGGTATAAGGAAAGCATTCAACTTTATTCTTTTGCATGTGGATGTTCAGTTTTCCAAGCACCACTTGTTAAAAAGATCATCCTTTCCCCATTGAATGGTTTGGCACCCTTGTCTAAAATAAATAGACCATATATCCGAGGGTTTATTTCTATTCCATAAAGTCTGTTCTTATGCCAGTCCCACTCTGTTTTTTTGTTACTGTAGCTTTGTAGTAAGTTTTGAAATCAAGAAGTGTGAGCCTTCTAAGTTTATTCTTCTATTTTACATTTGTTTTGACTATTAGAGGCCCCTTGAGATTCCATGTGAACTTTAGGATGGGTGTTTCTGCAAAAGAATGCCATTCATTTTTAATTTTTTTTTATTTTTAAATATATCTTTATTGATTTCAGAGAGAGGAAGGGAGAGGGAAAGAGAGAGAAACATCAATGATGAGAGTCATTGATCGGCTGCCTCCTGCACACCCCCAACTGGGAATCAAGCCCGCAATCAGGGCATGGGCCCTGACCAGAAATCAAACTGTGATCTCCTGGATCCTAGGTCGGTGCTCAACCACTGAGCCATGCCCGGCCAGGCTCTAAGGATATTTTTTAATGAGTAGGTGGCCTTAGTGTTTTATCACTCAAATATATTCCACCCCAGAAGTTATGGACTTGAACATCAGTTTTTCTCATATCCAGATATGGTTATCGCGTGAATGTGTAACATTATACAGATTGTAACATTTACTTCAATGTGAAGGTTATAGCAGTGCAGTTATTTGAGATTAGGTGTTTCTCTTTAATCTTTAAAAATATGTTTATTTTGTTCATTGTATGCTATAAAGAATTGACCTATTTATATTTAGTTCATTGTGCAGTTTTAGCAAAATAAAGATAACAATGACCTAGAGGTTTAAAATAAGGAATGAGATTAAATTATGGCACAGCCTTACTACATAGCTATATAAAGTCATGCTTTAGAATTTAGTGAATACTATGATAAAATTATAATCATTAAAAACAAAAAGTAGATTACATATTGGTATTATATTTAGTACAAATCCAATTTCATTTGAAAAATAATTATATATACATGCACATATTCAGGAATTACTGAAAAGTGGTCATCTCTGGATAATAGTGATGTAAATTTTTTTCTTTGTGTTTTTCTGTATTTTATAGATTAATTGTAATGAACAAGTTTTGCAATTAAAAAAACAATAAACATGTTAGATGAAAAATATCTACCTTGATCTGCTTTTTTCTTGTAGGTGAAATGGTATTTGAAAACCAGCCGAAGAGATTTTTCCAGGCCACAACCAATGTGTTTTCTTCTGATACTACCCAATTGTCTGATATGAATATGTGGTGAGTCTTAACATGAGGTTTTAAATATTTAGAGGCCATTTTCACTGAATTTTTAAGTCTACTTTGTATATATTCACAAGTATGGTATATTATTAAAGATTTTTAGAAGTTATAAAACTAATATCCCAAATGGGTAATATTAACTTGAGTTCTCCTCCCTAGCATTTATGTGTGACATTAATACATGGTAGATACATTTTTAGATGTGGGATTTGCCATTAAATTAAGTGGTATTAGAGAAATACATAAAAATGAAAGCTTGGAAAGCAGTCATCTTCTGCCCATCATTTCTACCTTGTTAGGCTGAGCATAGTATTGAAAAGTGTGCCAAAAAAGCATGTTTTAATCATCAAAATGGAAAATTCAGTGAATAGATTTTCATTTTTTGTTCCTGTTGGTTTGTTTTGCTGCTCTTGTGAAACTGCTCTTGTAAGTAGTGCCATTTCTTTGCTTAATATGTTTTGCATTCATTTGTAGACAAGGCAGAGTGCACAGAGATCTTTTGAATTATTTTATCTATAAGTGCCATTTTCTTCTCCTAGTCTATCATCTGTTCATATGCTCTTGATGGAAACAACAGCAATACAAGATCTCCTTGTGATTCACTGGCTAAAATCAGCACTGTCACAAACTCTCCTGTGTCTCCTGTTGATTCTGGTTCTCCATTTATTATAGTAGATGAGCCTTCAACTAAGTGACTCACCCATCTCAAGATTTTCTCACCAATGGAGAAACACTCACGGGTATTCTCTTGCTCCTGTACTCCATCTCTCTCTCTCTCTCTCTCTCTCACTCTCTCACACACACACGGACACACAAGTTGGAGCAATAACAGAATTGTATGGTATAATTTAGACTATTTCTCATTTATCTTTTTTCCTAAAATTCTGTTTATTTATATAACTTGAATGTCTATTTCCTGTGTTTGCCTTTAAAAGTAATGTAGTAATATTTTCAAAGAGGTTTTCCAAATAAGAACTATGTTGAAGATACAATTATACATCTTCAAGCTGCTAATATATAGAAACATACTGAACAATAGCCAAAAAACAATCGAGAGCTCTATTTATTGAATAAATAAATAAAATTATAAGTCCTGATGGAATATAATTGTTCATTAATCAATAGGTAAAATGATTTTTTAAGATTATATACTGAATGTCTATATTAGTTTTTGTTTGTTTGTTTCTTTTTGCTGTCCATGTTAGTTTTTAATATTTTCAGTAATTGCTAGTTTCCACTTGGTATGGAAAAATCACCTATTACAAGGTGTTTTTAAAACTAAGCTAGTTATAGCATACTGATCCAAGGACTGCCTATTTTACACATGGATTCTTGGATATTTAATTTGTTGGGAAGCAATAAGGGAAGATGAATAAAAGCTAATTGATAAGAAGAAAATAATATGTAATTGAAGCATCACTCAGTTTTTACTTAACCTGGTTATCCCTGATCAATTTTGTATTCTAATTAACTGTGGGAAAAAGACCATGTTGATAAATTGTGGTCTTTCACATTTTTATGAATTACCTTTTATGCATCGTCATGACTACTGACTTGATTAAACACAGACTTAATATGTTAGGGCTTGTCTGCAAGAATTGTGTGCTTTTAGTTGCTCCCTAAGGGCTATAAATATTTATTTAAGCCCCCAATTTTCAATTCAAAAGTATAAAGGTGATTTTTTAATAAGAAAAATCATGTGCTAAAAAATTAAATCTAAAGTGTTTTAAGTAACTGAGCATAGTTTTAGCATTTTGAAAAATAGAAATGTATCTTCATGAAATGAAGTTTATAATTTGTTTAAATGGAGTTGTTATTTTAAATATTTATGAAAAGTTTTCCTTGTCATTGGAAATAATCATCATGATGGAAATTTGATGTAGGTATGCCCCACATAAGTAAGAAATATTTTGACAATGGCCTTGATGGAATCGATCAGAATAGATACGTATGTAGGAGAAGATTCTATTCACCTGTGAATAAGTGAATATTTATGAGATGAGTGGGATCATGATGGTCTCCTGAAACTGGGATGGGATTCTACTTGGCTAAGGACAAGTGAACTATCAATATTGCCTTTTTAATTCAGCTTCTTTGCTTCCCAGACCTTTAGTGAGCTAATTGTGAACATATAAGGGGACTCTCGTGGAATGAGGTGTGATTGCTGTGATGTTCCTTGCTGAAATTATTGGTCATTGACAGACAAAAAGGTCCTTACACCTTATTGACACTTCAGCAAAAAAAGTTTTGTAGAATGTTCAGGTAAAAGACTAAGGATGCAGAAAATGAACAATGGGGGTGAGACTACTACTCAGTTGTGTAAGGAACTTTAATCAATAAATCTTGGTAATCTTGACTAGCTCAATATACTTTTCTCAACTCTGACAATGTCTTTCATTTTATTCAGTTTTAGTTGTACCCTAGGATGTCACCACTCACTATAATATGGTTGGAATCAAGGATTTTCCATTTTCTTACCTTTTGAACTTGTGTATTAGGAAGACCTATTTCTGAAATGATTTTCCATTTATTGATTTTCAGACCAAAGCAAATCTAATTTTTACATGATATTTTGTGGTTGATTTTTCAAAATTATGGTAACACTTATTTTGTCATCCTAAACGTGCCAAGGAATTGTCATGTCAGTTTTCCATAGTGAAGGGCATATATTAGTTTCCTGTGACTTCCATAACAAAGTACCACAAACCGGTAACCTAAAACAATAGAAATGGATTATCTCACAGTTCTTGGAATTCTAAAATTCCAAGATGAAAGTATCAGCAGAGTTTATTTCTTCTGGAGGCTCTGAGAGAGAACATGTTAATATCTCTCTCCTAGCTTCTGGTGGTTGCTGGAAATCTTTGCCTTGCAGACATATCACTCTAATCTGTCTTTGTCATCACGTGAGATTCTCTCCGTGTCCCTGTGTTTTCACATGGCCTTGTTTTTTCAATTACAGCTGACATTCAGTATTATATTAGTTTCAGGTATACAGCATAATGGTCAGACATTTATATAATTTATGAAGCGATTCCCTCAATAAGTGTAGTACTCCCACCTGACATCATAGTTATTACTATATTCTTGACTATATTCCCTATGCTGTAATTTACATCCCTGTGACTATTTTGTAATTGCCAACTTCTACTTACTTCTTAATCCCTTCACCTTTTTCACCCAGCCTCCCATCTTACAACCATCAGTTTGTTCTCTGTATCCACAAGTCTATTTCTGTTTTGTTTGTGCTATAAAAGTAGGAGAGAAAGACAATATAGGAATAACAGAATCTTTGAGCAGTCTTTTTAAAAATGTGTTTTTATTGATTTTAAAGAGAGAGGAAGGGAGAGGGAGAAAGAGGGAGAGAGAAACATCGATTAGTTGCCTCCCATATGCACTAGACCAGGCATCAAGCCCACAACCTGGGTATGTGCCCTGACCAAAAATCAAACAAGCAACCTTTCTGTACATGGGATGGCGCTCAACGAACTGAGCCACACCAACCAGGGTGGATTTTAGAAGTCTTTTAATCTACTTCTCAATGCAAGAATCCTTTTAAGAATTCCAGAAAGATGATCTTTTAGCTTTAGTTTGAAATCTTGTAGTAATGAACCAACTCCCTCACATGGCAGTTCATTCTATTGCTGGACAACACTCTTTCACTCATATGTGGAATCTAATGAACAAAATGAGCTAATAAGCAAAACAGACACGGAATCATAGAGAGCAGGCTGACAGCTGTTGGAGGAGGGCCATTGGGAGGCTGAGAGTGGTGGTAGAGGAAATGAGCAAAAACTAAAAGAAAGAAAAAATAGAAAAAACTCATGGACAGGGACAACAGTGTAGTTATTGTGGAGGTTGGGCTGGTAGAAGGTAGATAGGGGTATAGAGAGGATAAATGGTGATGGAAGGAGACTTGAGTTGGGGTGCTCAACATACAATACAGTGTACCGATGATATATGTGGAATTATGCACTTGAAACTTGTATAATTTTGTTAACCAGTGTCACTTCACTAACTTCAATAGAAGGGGAAAAAAGAAAGCTCTTACATTAAAAAGAGGGGTGGGATTAGAATTTATATATAGGTGGCCTGTTTTATGGGCTCTTCAGTATTGAAGCAAATCAAATGAATTATTAAAAGCTCATGAGTTAAGATTCTAATTCTTCATTAATCTTCATCCCTGCTCCTTGAGTTATTAGTACTCCCATTACAGGATATATAAAATTTCATCTCCTAAATAAATTTTAAAAATTCACCTAGGAGCAACTATATATAAATATCCATGATGAAAATGCATGTATGGTACTTTGGATATCTATGGAGAAAATTAATTACAATTTGCCTAAAGTGTTTTTAAATATTTTAGAACATAAAAGTTGAACTTGAAAAATCTATCATATAGGTAGATTTCACTGTCAAATAGTTGAAATTGTGCATTTAGAAAAGACCAGAAGACAATAAGTACTCTGAAAAAAGGTCACTTTGTTTTCCTTAAATTTCATATCTCACAGATTTCTTAAAATGTAGTTCTTAACTCAAGAGTAAATAAGATAGATTTTTACAAATGTTTATAACATATAGGTGGAGAGAGTCATCATATATCATATAAGAATCTTGGAAACTTGTTCAACTTTCTTAACAGTGGGAGACTTAGTGACCACAATCTCTCCAAAAAATGCATTAAATTAATACAGTTATTAACTGAATCCTACAAATTAAACAACAAGCTAGATGCATGAAATTGGATATCTCTATGGATTACTGATGGTAAAGTAAATTGGTAATGTAACTGTTCATGTCAAACTTTTAGGAAAGTGGCCAGATTACATTATTAGTGAGTACAGGAGTCAGAAGACCTGACTTGTAACTTCAACTCTGTCATTAGCTCTATATGACTTTGGGAAGTTCACTTCACCTCTGTGGGCTTCAGATTTCCAATCCGTAAAGTATAGTTGGACTAGATATTTATAAGGTCCCTTCTGTCTCTTAAAATTTTATTGATTCTGTAAAAACATCTGCCTTCATCTTTGGTAGCATGACAGTGAAAGTTACAGTGGTATTCAACTTCAAAAGGCTTTAAGAAAATATTTAGGAAAATAGAGAGCTTTATTAACTAATGTTTCTATTCTTTCTGGCAACAAGGAACTCATTTTGTTCAGCCTCATCAATAGTTTCCTCTCTTCTATGAATTATGCATGCTTTATGATGAAATGTGGAAAGCTAATTCCCCCCAGTTTCTTGTTTTGTGTGGATAAATGATCCTCTCAAGATTTCCCACTGATAAACCACTTCCCACTGATAAACCACTCACCATAACATCTTTCTTCTGCTGTAACTACAACTTGAGACAAAACAAAATAAAGATATATTTGGTATGTTTGTTTCAGAGAAGTGAAGGAGACAAGGCCAAAAGCTACATCAACTATAAAAACTCTGTCCCAATACACATTTGGAAGTACTCGACTAGTACTAAAAAGCAGACTACCAGCAAAATAGCTTTTTATTTTTCTTCGATAATTATCACATGGCTATAAAAAAAAAAAACACTTTAACTTCAGTTTAGTTGATTTATTGGCATGGCTCTTGTGCTTGGTAATTCTCTATTTAACACAAGGGGACAAGGACACATGTGAAAGTCGCAAACAGCTGGCTTGTGATTTTGTGCTGAGGAAGAAAATACTTTGAAATTACATTATACAGCAGAGAAACCTAATTATACTTTCCATTTCTAGTCTCTTCTGAGAGGATGGGTTTAGACTGCTTCTTTAACTAGACTTATATTAAACTCTGCAGTGGTTTCATCAAGTCCTATTCTTGGATAATCTTTTCATAAGTGGGAGGTCTTTGGAAAGGAAGGTGCTGAGGCTAAGATGTTGGGGCTGTTGACAGAAGTTCACTAAAACTCCTTTAAACTTGATGTGGAATACATTCCCATGTCATGATTAGCAGAGATTTAAATTTTTTTTTGTAATACGCAAGGCTGTATGAGAGTATGAGGAAAGCAGTATTTGCATTCACTGTGATAGATTCCTAATATCCTTTCTGGAGGACGTTTGGTGGCATGTATCAAAAGCCTTCAAAATGTGCACTTTTTTTTTTTTTATTGTTCAAAATATCACAGATGTCCCTTTTTCTCCTCATTGATCCCTTCCACCCTACCCCACCCCCTTCCCCAGTCCCTCACTACACCATTGTCTGTGTCCTTGGGTTATGCATGTATGCATATAAATTCTTTGGTTAATCTCTCCCCCCCACCCCCTCACCCCCCTCCTTCCCTTTGAGATTCATCTGACTGCTCCATGCTTCCCTATCACTGAATCTATTCTGTTCATCAGTTTATTAAGTTCTTTAGATTCCACATATAAGTGAGATCATGTGATGTTTGTCTTCCTCTGCCTGGCTTATTTAGCTTAGCATAATATTCTCCAGGTCTTTCAGGGATCATTTCTATAGTTTGTGCACATCTCTTGATATAACAATGCTTCTCAGACTTTTTCTTAGAGGAAAATATGGGACAGGTTGTAAAGGATGTTTACTGTAATGTTATTTGTAATTGTGAAAAACCTAATATTTTCAACAAATGCTGGGGCAACTGAATATCCACATGCAAATAATGAAGTTGGACTCCTACCTCACTCCATACACAAAAATTAACTCACAATGAATCAATGATGTAAATACTAAGAGCTGAAACCAGTAAACTCTTAGGGAAAAAAAAACAGGGGTAAATCTTTATGATCTTTGATTTAGTAATGGGTTCTTAGATATAGCACCAAAAGCATGAGCAAAAAAAGAAAAACTTTTGATGAATTGGACTATCAAAATTAAGAACTTTTGGAGAGGAAACAAGATGGTGGAGTAGGTAACAGCTGTACCTGCCGCCTCCCATGACCACATCAAAATTACAACTAAAATACAGAACAACCATCACTCAGAACCTCCTGAAGTCTAGCTGAACAGAAGTCCTACAACCAGGAAACTGAAGAAGCAATGAGACTGGTAGGAGGGACAGAGATGTGGGCAGATCAAGGCTGAATAGCGGAGACTGGGCCATGGGCCCACACCCGGTGCTACAGTTTAAATCCAGGATGGACATCTCAGTAGTGGAGGTTTCCTGGAGGAGTGAGGGGTCCCATCCCCTCATCAGTCCCCCCAGCCCAGGGCTCCAGTGCTGGGAAGAGAAGTCCCCACAACTTTAGGCTGTGAAAACCAGCAGGGACTGTGGCTGAGGGTCATGGAGGCTGCAGGAGTCCCAGGCAGCTCCTCTTAAAGGGCCTGTGCAAGGACTCAGATGCGCTCCCTCTGAGCCCCAGCCCCAGTCAGCAGCTTGAAAGGAACCTGAGATACTTGAGGAGGAACTAACATGCCTGAAATTGGGGCAAGAGGTGGAAGGGCAGCTTTCTCCTAGGCAGAAGAGCTGGCAGAGGCCATTGCTCCTTTGGTGAGCCCTCTCCCCCCCACCCCCAGAGCTGGCAGGCAGGTGCCTTCTTTGAATCTCCAGCACCTGGAGATTCACACATTTCACCCTGCCGGGGTGATTCCTGGAGCCCCCCGCCCCCCCCCACACACACACACATACACACCTGCAAGTTCATCCAAGCCATTTCCAGTGGCTTTTCTTTGCAGGTGGCCTCTCGAGCCTTATGCATAGGACTCTCCTAAAATATCTCAAACAAGCAGCAGCTGCCCCATACGGCTTGATAAGTGGCCCCAGCCCTGGCACTAGTGGCAGCCTGCATTGGCTCATAGCTTGGCCTCTCCTGGACACCTCCAAGCCCAGCATAAGTAGCAGCCAACTAAAGTTTGCTGTGTAGCTCATGCTGGGTGGCCCTGGGCAAGGGACTGGCACAGGCTGACTTTGCATCTCCCAGAAGGCCCCAGAGACAGTGCACCTGGTGGTCAGACTCAATCACGCTGGATTACAACCCTACCACATTCACGAGTGACACTCAAGGGGCGCACTTGGTGAACACCAAAGCTCCTCTGAAGTAAATCCTGCTCCATAGGGGTGTCTCCAGCACAGCAGCGTTTTGGCTGTAGTTGCAGCTGGTCCTCACGGCTGATTGGCCTGGGGGTCAGTTCCTCCCAGTGATGCCAACAGCAACAAAGGCTCAACTACAACTGGTCAGAGCACACAGGGGAGCACCTAGAAGGCCCATGTGATTGGGGAGGCTGAGCCACTGGACCCTACAGGACACCTACTACACAAAGCCACTCTGCAAATCCCAGGAGACACAGCAGCTCTACCTAATACATAGAAATAAACACCTGGAAGCAGCAAAAATGCAGAGGCAGAGAAACATGCCACAAAAGAAAGAACAAAAAAAATCTCTAGAGAAGGAACTAAATGAAATAGATCTAATCAAGCTAACAGACACAGAGTTCAGAATTTTGTTTATAAGGATGCTCAAGCATATTAGTAAGAGTATTACGAAAACAACTGAGAAAATTGATGACATAATAAAGTACCAATTTGAAATGAAGACTACACGAACTGAAATGAAGAATAATTTACAGGGAATCAACAGTAGAGTAGAGGATGCTGAGAATCAAATCAGCAATTTGGAACATGAGGAAACAAAAAACACCCAACCAGAAGAGCAAAGAGAAAAAAGAATCCAGAAATACGAAAATAGTATAAGGAGCCTCTGAGACAACTTCAAGAGGCCCAACATTCATATTATTGTGGTGCCAGAAGGAGAAGAACGAGAGCAAGAAATTGAAAACCTATTTGAAAAAATAATTACAGAAAACTTCCCCTACCTGGGGAAAGAAATAGACTTAAGTCCAGGAAGCACAGAGGGTCGCAAACAAGAGGTACCCAAAGAGGCTCACTTCAAAACACATCATAATTAAAATGCCAAAGGTTAGAGACAAAGAATCTTAAAAGCACCAAGAGAAAAGCAATTAGTTACCTCCAAGGGAGCACCCATACGACTGTCAGCTGATTTCTCAACAGAAACTTTGCAGGCCAGGAGGGAGTGGCAAGAAATATTCAAAGTGATGAAAAACATGGAACTACAACCAAGATTGCTCTACCCAGCAAAGCTATCATTTAGAACTGAAGGTCAGATAAAGAGCTTCACAGATAAGAAAAAGCTAAAAGGAGTTCATCACCACCAGACCAGCACTACAGGAAATGTTGAAGGGTCTTCTTTAAGAAGAAGCTAATGAACAAAAGAATCTGATGAACTAAATAGATCAAGAGACATTGATGCATGTAACAGACGATCATATTTCGGAGGAATGAGGGAAGGGGGGTGGAGGGTGGGAAGAGATTAACCAAAGAAGTTATATGCATAACCCATGGACACAGTCAATAACGGGGTGAAGGCCTGGGGAGGAGGTGGGAGCGAGGTGGAGGGGGTCAATTGGGGGGAAAACCAGAACACCTGTAATATTTTCAACAATAAAGATAAATAAATAAAAAACAACTTTCGTACATCAAAGAACATTAATAAGACAATGAAAGGATAATCTACAAAATGAGAAAAAATATTTGTAAATCATATCTGACAAGGATTTAATCCAGAGTATATAAAGAACTCTTATAACTCAGCAACAAAAAGATAAAAAGATAAACAATTCAATTAAAATATGGGCAAAGCACTTTATGAATAGACATTTCTCCAAAGAAGTTATACAAATGGCCAATAAGCACATGATAAGATGTTCAACATCATTAGTCGTTATAGAAATGCAAATAAAAACCAGAGAGATAACACTTTATACCCATTAAGATGACTATAATATAAATGATAGATAATAACAAGTGAGGATATGGAGAAATAGGACCCTTGTACATTACTGGTTGGGATGTAAAATGATGCAGTGACAGTGAAAAACAGTTTGGCATTTCCTCAAAGTATTAAACAGAATTATCATGTGATTCAACACTTCCACTCCTTGAAAACAAGGACTCAAACAGATAATCGTATGCCAATATTCCTTGCTGCATCAAATGTCTATCGCTAGATGAAAGGATAAAAATGTGGTATATCCATACAATGGAACATTATTTAGCTATGAAAAGGAAAGAAGTTCTGTTACATGATACAAGATGGATGAACCTTGAAAACATATGCTAAATGAAATAAATCAGACACAAAAGGACAGATATCGCATTGTTCCACTTATATGAGATATTTAGAATAGACAAATTCATAGAGACAGAAAGTAGATTACAAGTTACCAGGGACTGGTGGGACGGGGAAGGAGGAGTTACAGAGTTTTTTTTGGAATGATGAAAAGGTTTTGGAAATAGATAGTGGGAATGGTTGCGCAATATTATAAATACAATTAATGCCACTGAACTGTATACTTAAAAATGGCTAAAACGCAAATTTTATGTAAATAAACAAAAAACCTAGCCTCTAACACTTAAGGATCAGGTAAACCAGCATTTCTTAGAGTGTTTTATGAAATGTAAATAAGTATCCTGAAGAATTAAAGAAGGGGAGGCCACAGGTAGTCTATGGTCAAGTAAGTTTGGGAAACTCAGTTAAAACATGTTTCTTTTCTAAAAAAATTATCTTTATTGTTGAAACTATTACAACTTGTTTCTTTAACATTGTGAAAACCCAAGAATGGGAATATGGTATAGAACATTTTAAAACTGTTTAATCAAAGTCCTCTTTTTTGAGGGTCATCTTATAGGATTGCTGTAATGTAGAATACCCCTTGGGAAACATTGGGTTAAACAAATTACAGTACATTCATTTTATGGAAGTCTCTATATCCATTAAGAATGATGACACAGTCATATATCACTTGGCATGGAAGGATGTTTACACTATATTGTAAAGTTAAAAAGCAGTGTGATTAATGGGATCTCATTTTTGTTCTTAAAAATTATATATATATGAAACAGAAAGTCTGTAAAGCTATATGCCAAAATGTTCAAGTTTTGGGAGGTAGGAAGATGGATGACTTTGTTTTCATTTGCTTTTCTCTTTGTATTTTCAGGTTTTTCAACATGGAATGTCTGTTACTTGTATAATCAAGAAATAATAGAAGTTAAAATAAATATGTTTTAGAAAGTAGTTATTAATTGTGTGAGGGAAGGGATGAGACGATCAGGACTCCCTTACCACTGTTGGACTCTTCACTTACTTCTACTTGAGTTTTCAATGAAGGATAGTCAAAGAGCCTTTCAACTATTAGAAAGTCCTACTCATTCAAAAATTCTTCCTGATATTGAACTAAACTCTACCTTCCATCCATCTGTTGGTCCTAATTTGTCATAGGGAATGCTAAAAAATAAGCAAAATCCATTTCTTCTCCCATAGATACAGACTTTCAGATATTTGGCAACAGCTACCATGTCTCCACAAATCTTTCCTCTTCTAGGTTTCCATTCTAGTCTTTTTTCTAATAGATGGTTTCCAGACATTATTACCATTATGGCCACTGGCCTTAGATCATTTTCCAGTTTGTCAATATCCTTCAAGTGTGGCACCCAAAAATGACCACCACAACACTCCACACTTTTTTTTTTACATCTCATCATTTCATAAAAACTGTGATATTATTAGATTCCTCTGATTAAAAAATTTCAGGATACTTCCCACTTCAATATGACTGTACCCTGAATCCTATCCTAAGATTATATATGAGAGACAATTATATATTTTCCTCATCTTTTAATTTCTAAAGCTATATAGGTAAATAAAATATTCCACATCAATTCCTCATCCAATCTCCTGCATTTATTAAAACCTTAGTAGAACTTTTACCAAACACTTAAAGGAGAATGAGAGAGCTTCCATTCTGATAAGGATGGCAAGGGAGTCCCTGCAGTCTGGCCAAGGAATCTGAAGTCCTTCTTGTCCTTTAACATTTTCTACTTTTTGTCCCAGTTATTGGTACCACTTTTTAGACAAAATCAAGCTGCCTCCAGATTGATTGGCCTCTCTATTGAAAGGCACTTCACAAGATGACACTGACAAGCCAGGGTTCGTGGTGACGTAGAATACATTTCTTGTCCTTGATCTGATCTCAGTTCTGACCACCCTACTGTATACATTGGTCTTCTTTTGAGCCTAATGAATCCTTTGGCTTTTATTCCTTTTGTCATTCCTCAAACATGGTACTTACTCTTTAAAGAACCTGATATGCCCGGCCGGCATGGCGCAGTGGTTGATCATCGACCCATGAGCCAGGAGATCATGGTTTGATTCCCACTAAGGGCACATGCCCGGGTTGCAGGCTTGATCCCCAGTAGGGGGCGTGCAGGAGGTAGCTGATCAATGACTCTCTCATCACTGATGTTTCTATTTCTCTCTCCCTCTCCCTTCCTCTCTCTGAAATGAATTTTAAAAAACATATTAAAAGAGCCCAGTAAATTGTATACTCCAGCTCCATATAGCATTGAACCCAATGCCTTCCACCGTGCATATATGCCTATGTGCTTAGTTTTTTCAAGAGAGTAGTTTTCTGATTGTAGGGGCTGCATCTTGGTACACAGTTTACACAAGATGCTTCACACTTATACTTGCTAAACAGAAATAATGTTAAATCTTCAACTTTTGAAGAGTTTTATATTATGCTATTTTAAAAATCAACTTTATTAAGATATAATTTACGTACTTATAAATTACACCCATTTTAAGCTTGCAATCAAGATATAACCAACTTATGCTCTGGCCAGGTGGCTCAGTTGGTTGGAGCTTTGTCCCATACACCAAAAAGGTTGCAAGTTCGATTCCCAGTCAGGGCACATACCTAAGTTGTGGGTTCGATCCCCAGTCAGGGTATGAGCGGGAGGCAACTAAACGATGTTTCTCTCTTACCTCTCTCTCTCTCTCCTTCCCTTCCCCTCTCTCTAAAAATCAATAACTCTCAACAATAAAAATAAATTTAAATGAAAAAATAAATACAAAATCAATAAACATATCCTTGGTTGAGGATTAAAAAAAAAAAAGATATGGACCACTTCTTTTACCACAGAAAATGTCCACTTCCCCTTTGTAGTTAATGTTGTTCATCCCCACTGCTGCCTCCAGGTTACACTGATCTCCTTTTCATCATCAATATACAGGGGTAGTCAAAAGTAGATTTATAATTGCTTGTATGGAAAAAGACATGCAGGTTATGATTATAATGATATAAGAATAAACTCTGTGTTTTGCATACAGACAACTGTAAATCTACTTTTGACCACTCCTGTAGATTAGCTTTCTCTTTTATAGAATTTCATGTGCGTGTGTATCGGGTGTCCCCAAAAATGTATACACACTTTAACAGCTGACAGCTCAATTTTGAAAATGAAATGTACTTTAATAAACACTGCCTTTATAATTATTCAAAGTGAGTGTATACATTTTGGGGGGACACCCTATATATAATTATATGATATATACTCTTTTGTGTCTGAGTTGCTTTTGCTTAGAATCTCCTTGAAACCCATCCTTGTTGCTTCCTGTATCTGTACGTCATTACTTTTAAAAAATTTTTAAAAAATATATCTTTATTGATTTTAGAGAGGAAAGGAGAGGGCAAGAGATAGATAGAAACATCAATGATGAGAGAGTCATTGATCAGCTGCCTCCTGCACACCCCCGACTGGGGATAGAGCCCGCAACCTGGGCATGTGCCCAGACCAAGAATCAAACCCTGATAGCCTGGATCCTAGGTCGACGCTCAACCACTGAGCCATGCCCAGCTGGGCTCATTACTTTTTATTGATGAGTTGTATTTCATTGTACATATATTGCACAATTTGTTTATCCATTCACTTTTTGATGGACATTTGGGTTTCCAATTGGAGGCTATTATGAATAAAGCTGCTATGAATATTTGTGTTTAAGCTTTTGTGTGGATGTGTGTTGTCATTTCTCTGGAGTAAATACCTATTAGAATTATTATATTATATGGTGGGTGAATGTATGTTTAACTTTATAAGAAATTGTCAGCCTGTTTTCCAAAGTGATTTTACCATTTTATATTCCCACCAATAATGCATGTTCATTTATGTAGTTCACATACACTAGTTCATTCAAACAATGTTTTGAATTTGAGATTCTACGTTTCAAAGAGATTTGTTGTGTTAAATGTTGCCTGAGATAAGAAAGCCATCAATGAGGAAATATATTTAAATGTGTTTATTTTATCAAAAATGTTCATCAGATTATATTTGTTTTCAAAGAATCGACTTTATACATCCTGGATTTTGGTATTTGGCCAAATGCAATCATTCATTACTGTTCAAATATATCAGCTGAAGTGCATACTTCCTTCAAAAGATTATCCTATCTGATTTAAAAAATAAACAAACCTGACTTTCTCCAGAGGCTCCTAAAATTCTTGGGAACACCTTCATATGACTTCCCACTTCTTTTAGTTAACTTCAAGATAAACTCACAGATAAATCATACTCAGTTAAAGAGAAGCTATGTGCATGTAGCCTCCCAAACTCCCTCACTTACTGGCGGGAGAAGAGTCTGACTTCATACATATTTGCCAGTACCCTGTTGGTTAGAGGCTGTGAGGACGTGGAAAGCTATTAAGCATAGTATCAGTCTTTGAATATTGGTGACAAGAAACAAATTTAAAAAACAAAAAACCAAGGGAAAAAAACAGTGGATGTACTTTATCTATTTCACCATACCCAAGATCTAAGGGCACCTGTTACCAAGCAACAAGCTTTACTAATGTCACTTTACCAAATAAGAACTCCAGAATAAATGCCAGTGTGTCTGAGTCTGGGAATCCTCAAATGATGGACAGGAGAAGGAAGCCATTTGTGTACTAGAAAATGTGGTGCTACATTCACCATGCTATCAACTAAAGAATTTTAATGTCTCCTTTCCTAAATTTGGAAACCAAGGGTAGTATGCTTATCTTGGGGGATTTCTATCCCATCATAGATGGTCTGCACCAAGCAGATCCAATACTGATTTCCTCTATGACATAGTGCCCACATAACACATTATATTTGTGGGCTATGTGGGGTCATTAGGCAATGCCTGCTCTGCATCAGAGATCCTAACTCCTTCTGCTCCTAGATTTTTTTTGTTTGATGAAAAGTTTTCTTCAGTCTCCAATTTTCTCTAAGCTATTTAAAAATATTATTTGCTCAGCCAGCATGGCTCAGAAGTTGATCACCAACCTAGGATCCAGGTTCGATTCCCAGTCAGGCACATGCCCAGGTTTTGGGCTTGATCCCTAGCAGGAGGTGTGCAGGAGGCAGCTGATCAATGACTCTCTCATCATTGATGTTTCTATCTCTCTCTTCCTTCCTCTCTCTGAAATCAATAAAAATAAAAATATATTTTAAAAAAGATTATTATTTGTGCAAGGGCTCATCTTCCCTTTATAAATCAAATATTGAAGGACAGCACTGGTGCTCACAGTCCAGGGTTACTACATTATACTGAACTTTTCTTGGTTGGAAGCCTTTCAGGGAACCTGGGTTCATTTGTGTGACTTGTGAAATTCTCTTTATTCAATGGTAACTGAAACCGGGGAAGGATATACTTCTGGGTCACATTTCTTCAGTTGAGTGGTTCAAAGTCCCATATTATTTCCTATGAATGAAAATGGCTTTTTTTAAAAAAAGAAGAAACAAAGCACATTTCTCAGGAAGTTAAATAGAGTAGTATGCTTTGAGAGACTAAGCACATTAACAGAGCCTAGGCACTATCTCTCTACCAATGCTTTATTTATTGTACTTATATTTTGCTTCTTTTTCCCAAAGAACTTGAATTAGAGACAACTGAAGTTCATACAATTTGTCTTTCATTTCTTCCCACCTTGCTTTCTGCTGCCTTTTTCCCTCCAGCTGCCCAAGTGCCAATCCTCCCTCCCCACACTGGAATCTGCCCATGTCTGCCCCTCTTCCAATAGCCAGGGCCAATGCTCCAAAGGTGTATTTTCTTCTCCTCTTCTAATCAAAACTCCTATCCTAGCAAGTCTGAAATCAATTTGAACACTCTGATTAAATTTCACAGGAAAATTAAAGTGATCAATAAATTTAACTCTGGGGGGAGGTGTTTTATTTTAAAGCAGTACTTTAGTTCTAATATTAATCATTGGAATTTGGGAGGTAGTGGTCAAGGGATGAAGTAGCTGGGAGCTTCTGTCCCTTTTTTGTCCCCTAAGAATGACATGGAGTGGGTTGAAGCCATGGGCCCTACTCTCCTATATTTCCATCATTGTCCCCATTTATTCAGGAGGAAACTGGGGTTTGGAAGGGTTGATCACTTGCTCAAGTTTCCTCCTAAACAAACGGGGACAATAATGGTATGTACATCATGGAGTTGTTATGAAGGTAAAATTATCAGCTCCATGTAAAACGCTAAGCTATCTGAGAAATAATAAGCACTAGATTTTAGAAGGGTTCGCTGTTATTTTTCTTATTTACAAGCTGGTTTCTGAAAGGAAGAGAAGAGGCCAGTCCCAAGTATCTTCTAGTCTTCCTTTCTAGACCTTCATTGCATGTAATACTGGATATCCATTTATGTTGGTGTTATAAAGCTTCCTTTAAAATAAATTTAAGTAGGGCATAGTAAATTAATTTAAAGAAAATCATTAGATATCAGGTATCAGGTGGTATGTGGATATGGCAAAGGTGATGATGATGTAAGTGAATGCCTACTCCAATGATTCCTCACTTCTAGAATAAGTTCAATCTCCATAATGGAGCGGCCACTCTATTTAATACTGCACAGTACAATATTAATCTTAATTATTAATATTAATAACCCCCACTCCCAACCTTCCTGATTCCTTTTAGCCTTCTCTAATTTTTTTTTTTTCTGTAGGACTTATCACTTTCTAACAATTTTTAATAGTTTACTTATTTTTATTGTCTCTCTTTGCTAGAATGTAAGTTCCCCCAGTGCAGGAACCTTTTTCTGTTTTTTGTTCACGTAAAGAATAAGTTGGAGAAATCATGGTAACTCCTACTTGATGGGGGGTATATGGTAATCTCTATCAAAATTACAAATGTACATAGCCTTTGGAGCAGCAGTTCTGCTTTTAGGAGTTTATCCCACAGATAAACTCGCTCGTGTGCGAAATGAATATGTGTTGGTGAGTCACTGCAGTGCTTTAGTCACTCCTATTAGACACAGCAGTGACAGAACTCATTAAATTCTTATGTAGAGCTATATTTATTGACGTGGGAAGATCATAATAGCTAACATTAATTCAACTTGCTATGTGTCAGGAACTGTGATGTGTTTTTATATATTTTTATCTCATTCAATCCTCATAACAGCCCTGTGAGGTAGTTACTTAAAATAGTCTTCATTTTATACAGGAGGAAATGGACTCAGGGAAGTTAATTTACTTACCCAGGGTCAGACAATTCATATAGCAAAGTTGAAGTGTCTGAAATAAATTATGTCAAAACAGAATGTATATTCTGATTCACTTTTGTAAGAAATAATTACATATAGATATACAAATATTTATATGTGCATATAAAAATATTGGAAAGGAATACATCAAAATATTAACAGTCAGATGTGGGGTTGTGGGTGGTTTTATTTTTTTTGTTTTGCTTATCATCATTTTCTGACTTTTCTGTTAAATTTTGGGGCTGACTGGAAAGGAGTAAGTGAAGTTAGCAGGCATGAATTACTTGTGAAATTTTAAAGATGACTAAATTTTAAACGTTTGATGGTAGTATGAAATAATGGCACAGAGGGGAAATGTTTTTCCACTAAAAGAAAAAACTAGTGGGTGGGGAGAGCTTGCCCAGAGGGAAAGAGGATGGTTCCTGGGGCCAAGTGCAGGGGAAGGCAAGAGAATCTATTGTCAAGGGCACTTGTGGAAGAGACAACCTTGAGGAGGAAGTCCCCTTGTTTCCATGAGGCTGAGGGGTGGGGGATGAGCAGGGACAAGCAAAAATGCAGAGAAGCAGGGAGGGACAAGGTAAAGAGAGGAGAATTGAGGGAGCTCCTGTTTGGTGACCTATGTTCTAGCATTGATATCCAAAAACAGGCCCTAAGAGGTTGGGGTGAGGGTAGGGTGGGGGATCTGAGGAGAGGGAGAGGATTTGGAACAATCCCTGAGAGAAATTCAATACAGGTATATGAAAGGATTGCTTCCCAGCCCTTGGGGCCCGCAGAAGCTAGCTCGCCTGGCTTTGTAATGGAGCCTGTTGCATGACCTTCTCCAGCAAAAGTTAGCAGCCTGGGAGTGGGGGATGGAGAGAATGGATGGTGGGGTTTTCACAGGGCCTAAGATTGGCAGACCAGGTGCTACAGAATGTCATGGGGAGAGTAAGTCCAGGGGTTAACACTAGCATGGTAAAATGGCTGATCATGAAGCTGACTTGGAAGGAAGAAAGGAAACCAGTAGGCTATGCATGGCCTCTGGGAAAGGAGAGGGGGGTGAAAAACAGTCGGGTGGCTGTGAGGGCCAGAGAGTAGTAGAAGGATACCCATAAGAGGCTGAGGTCAGAGGGAGGAATGTTTCTGAGTTTGTATATTGAGGTTGTCCCCTAGGGGCCTTGGGAGTAAGCAGAAAGGAGCATCAAGGAAACTGTGCATGATAAAAGGGCAAAGACAGCATTAAAATAACTCTTACTGGATGGAGGGCAATTTGGCAATATCTATTAAAATTACAAATGCACATTCCCCCTCATGCAGCAATTCTGCTATGACAAGTTGGAGAAACTTACAAATATACCTGCTTGCTTTTGTGCAAGATGAATGTGTAAGATAAGTCATTGCAGCACTATCTATAATTGTGAGAGATTGAAAACAGCCTAAAAGTCCATTAACAGTGATTTGATTAGTTAATTAAAGGATGGCTCAAAAAATGGAATGCTAGGTAGCTACAAAAGAAGAGGAAGCTCTTTATGCATTGATATAAAAATGATCTCCAAAATATTTTGCTAAGTGAAAAAATAAAGGTGCAGATCATTGTGAGTAGTTTGCAGTCTCTTTGCTAACTTATGCATAAAACACCTTCGAAAGGACACCTAAAGAACTTAATATTGGTTGCCTCCAACAAGGGAGAGCTGTTGGCTAGGTGACAGGGTTTGGAAGGTGACTTTTCACTTGTCTTTTTGTTTTGTAACTTTTTTTTTTACTTTATGGAAGTGTAATTGACAAAAATTATCTATATTAAAGGTGTACAAGATGATGTGCCTTTTGAAATTTGAGCCATGTAAATACATTACTCACTGAGAAAATAAAGTAACTAAAACTCCCACTGTAATTTGCTTCAAGGAACTCAGTTTGCCAGGGTAATGGATGGGTTTTGGATGAAATGAAATGGACCATTTGCCAATAGTTGCTGAAGGTGGGTGATGGGTATACGAGACTTCATTTTCATTTGAAATATGAAATTGCTATTTTTGTAGGTGAAAAATTGTCACATTTTGGCAATTTCAAGTGGTTTAAACTAATGCTGTTCTCATTATTTTTGTAAATTTTCCACAATATAAGAGTTTTCAAATAAAGGATAAAAAATGAGCTCCCACCAGGTCCTTGCTAGGAACATTCACTTACTTTCTCATCCTGACTCTTGTATCTCGTAATTGAGTGGAAATTCCCATTTGCCAATCAACTTCTCAAACAGCAGTACTGCCTCGCTGATTTCTCTTTATTATGGGGCCCAGAACTGTTCTCAGGATTTTTCCTATTAACAACAATCTCTCCCCATCCTGTTGTGTTAATTGGGTACTACCTTATCCTTATTGCTGGTAAAGCGCATCCTGTTCTTGAAAAATCACTTCTTTAGTTTCCTATGATCACTTGACCTCACAGTCAAGTGATTGAAAGACCTCACAGTCTTTATTGACAATCCTAACTAATTTAGGGTCATGCCCTTATCCAAATTACTTATATTTATCAATCTGGGGTATGTCTCTGAGAAATTCAGTATACAGCACCACAAAGTTCATCCCAAGCCATAAGAAAGCACACTTGTGTTCAGCCATTCAGCCTCAATTTTTTTTTAATATGTCCGTGCTTATGTTACCTTAGACTTAGAGGCTATAGTGACTTTGGCCTGACCCCCAGACACATGCTAATCCATGCCTTGGCAGGTGGTTTCCTCTTGCTGCCTACAGGCCCAGGAATCATTTCTATATCCCATATTCTGTCAGTCAGCTCTGCTTGCATGTCCCACTGGCACCTCAAACTTAATTAGTTCCCCCAACTTTAAGCTTCCCTTTTGCTTACTCTGTTAAGAGCCTCCTCTGACCCCCTTCCCCTCAAAGTCTGGGTTTAGCATACCTCTTCTGTGCTCTCACACCATCCTTTATCACACTGAATTGTGCTGACTTCTTTATTTGTCCAGCCCACCCTGGACTGTGAACTTCTGGATTAAGGATATTAAAGATAGAGACCCTGTCTTTTGCTATGAATATCTCACACCCAGCATGCCATCAGGCACGTAGTTAAATGCTCAAAATAATATATTTATTTATTTTTTAATTGCAAATACTTTCAACTTACAGAATGTTGTATACAAAAATAGCAAAAAGGACTTTCACATACCCTTTACAAAGATTCATGTTGTTACCATCTTGTTATATTTCTTTTTCTTTCTCTCTCTCCCTACACACACACACACACACACACACACACTTTTCTTCTGAAATGCTTGAGAGTACGTTGCAGACATTATTTCACTTGGCCCTCTAATACTTCAATGTGTTTCCTAAGAACAAGGACATTGTGTTATATAAACACAGTAAAGTTAGCAAACTCAATAAATGTAACATTGATACTGCATGCTATTATATAATATACAGGTCATATTCAAATTCTGTTAATTATCCCAAGAATGTACATTGCTATTTTATTTTTCTGGCCTATGATCCACTCTAGGATCACACACTGAATTTAGTTGTCATGTCTCTTAATTCTCTGAAGTCCCCTTAAATTTGGTACAGTCCTCAACTTTTGTTTGCTTTTTGTGACATCAAAAAGAGTACATGCCAGTTATTTTGTAGGATGTCCCTTAATTTGAGTTTGCCTGATGTGCCCTCATGATGAGAGGTTATGCATATATGGCAGGAGTAAAACAGAAAAAGGTACATGATTGTTGGTATTAACTTTGATTACCTGATTAAGATGATATCTCCCAGGTCTTTCTACTATAAAGATACTATTTTTCATTTTATACTTAATAAGTAATGTATAGGAAGATACTTTGAGAGTAAATAAATAATATGCTTCCCATAAAACTTTCACTCATTTGTTTTAGGACCCATTTATGACTCTTGCCTGAATCAATTATTACTATAGTGGTTGGCAAATAGTAAGTTTGCAAAATAATACATATGCATTGATTAATATGAATCTCTCATTTGTCCTACAGAAAGGACACCTTTGCTAGGACAGCAGCCTCTGGTTGGCTGCAAGAGTGGAGTCAAGGTGGAGACAAGCTAGCAGCTTGGTTCTAAAGCACAATGATATTTTGCAGTGCTTGAAAACCTTAGATGAGGTTGGTTTTCCTGCAAACCCCGCTGGCCTTTATCAGGGCCCAAAATGGACTCCATGGCTTTCCCAAAATAGTCTCCATGCTGTTTGTTCAGTAGATCCCATGCCTGCCTGCTCTTACTATTTTTCATCAAACTTGAGACAGAGGTGATAAAGGAGTAGAGGGTACTCTTACCTTCCATTTTGATTTATTTGAACAACATAAAATGGAATTCAATATTCCACACAAGCTCTTTTGCCATTCTGGAGACCCACATTTTTAAACACTAGGATGAAGGCATCATTTTTATGTGGATTCATGTACAGAAAATGAGGAGGCACCGTGACTACACGGAGGGCAGAGAGAAGTATGTGGTGGGGCTATTTCTTTTGGGGACTATATTAGTTCCCTAGGGCTGTTGTAACAAATTACCACTAACTGGGTGGCTTAAAACAACAGAAATTTATTCTCTCACAGTTCCAGAAGCTAGGAGTTTGAAATCATGGTGTGGCAGGGCCATGCTCCCTCAGAAGCCTCCAGGGGAGGATCCTTCCTTGCCTCTTCCAGCTTCTGGTAGCCCCAGGCATTCCTTGGCTTGTGGTTATATAACTTCAAACCCAGCCTCCATCTTCACATGGCCTTCTTCCCTGCATGTTTGTGTGTGTTCTCTCTATGTATGTGTCTGTATCCAAATTTCCCTCTTCTTATAAGGATATCAGCCATATTGGATTAAGGCCCACCTTAATGACCTCATCTTAACCTATTTCCAAATAGGTCACACTCACAGGTGCCTGGGGCTAGGACTTGAACATACCTTTTTTGGGGAGTCTATTTAATCCGTAACAGAAACCATGTTCAAAATCCAATCCATTTGAGAACACAAAGTGGAGTACCATTTTGCTATAGTGCATCAGCTCAGTGTAACAGGGCCCTCTGTCCCTTCTGCTCACTCTGGTCTTGGCTGGCTTTGCCAAAATGTAAGGAAGGAAACTGAGCAGACAGAACATGCTCAGTCCCCTTGAAATAGACTTTGGACATAATTTTCAAATGATCACAAGCTATTCATGTAACCATTACATAGAGGACAATAATAGAGAACACTCCACAGTCTGTAAGACTCTGTCCCCTGCACTCTTCATAGAATTCTCATAATTATGATATAAATAGATTTGTCACCATTTGACATATGGAGAGTATGAAACCCAGAGAAGTGAAGTGACTTCCCATAGATCACACAGCTACTTTTAGGAAATTCCATGCAGAGCCAAATCATGTCTGTGAAGCATACATGGCCCTATGATAGGCAGTAAATATTTGTTGGCTGAATTAGTGAATGAACAACTAAATCTGGGACTATAGCTCTAGTCTTCATTTCCTGATCCATTACTCTTTCCACTGTATCACACAAATGACTGTAGACTGAAGTATGGCCTCAAGACAATGGCTAGTATAGATGTGACTTGGTTAATTTCAGATTCCTTTGCTATATTTAGTAACCTTCTGAATTCTGTGGTTATAACCACATCAGTCTATAATTGATTTTTTCCCCCTGCTCCACACGTGCTAAAGTGATCAAGATGCCATTTTGTCAAGGTTCTTAAGCCACTGACTTTAATTTTACTTGAGCTACATAATATTTGTCTAAAATTATATTTGTACAAAAAATAGGCCTTATCACATGGACACTTTTATTATAACAATGTATCAAGGAAGTAAAGAATTCAGCATGTTAACTTCATATCTTTGAAATGGAATCTTGATGTTCCCTTATACCTATTTCTGGGTCCTCATCAACATCACTGAAGTAACCAGGAAAGTTCCATTTAGCCTAGTCAACAAGAACTCATTAACTACATGCTGTGTGCCCAACCCTATGCTAGGTACTGCAGGGAAAAGAGCAGAAAGAAGCTCTCTCAAGGAATTTCCAGTCTAGTGAGCAATGTGGCACTCACATGGGAAACAATGAACAATGAGAAGGGTTACATTTGCTAAGCACCTGTTAGATGCCAGATACTTTACAAATCCTGTAAGGCAGGTAGGTATCACTCCCATTTAACAGATGAGCAAACTGTGGAACAGAGAGGTTAAGATAACTTCCCCAAAATAACATAGCTAGTAAGTGGTAGAATTAGGATTTGAACCTAGGCCTCTGTGATTCAAAATAAGAGAATATAAGACAGCTTATAGTCAAGTGCTAGGTTTTGTGGGCCAGATGAGATGTACTGAAGAAGATTCAGTGAGATGCATGGAATCTATGAAAGCCAAGATGAGGCCTCTGGGAGATAGTGACAAGAAGCTGTCTTCAGCAGGTGCTCCTCTCCAAATCCCTTTATAACCTGCCCCTTACAACTGCCTATTCACACTGAAGGGCTCAGGCTCTGTAGTCTCCTCTTCTGGTGTGTTGGAGAGATGGGAAGAGAAGCTGGTTCACACTTCTACGTTCAACTCAAACCGCCCCGTCTCTAAAGCTAGCTGAATTGTTATTCTTGCAAGTGCCTGACCTCCTGAGTCTATTTCTTCACATTTCTGAATCCCAGAAGCACAGCTCCCTCTGAGCTGAAAGAAACCTCTCTGCTTTGTGTGGTAGCCTGGTACCTCTTATTTCAGAGCCACAAAACACCTCTCCCTCCTTCCTACTCTTAAGCTTCTATTCACATTAAAGGCATGAAAGGAATTAAACATGTCTCTATTGTTATTTTTCCATGGCAGGGAGAAGAGCTGGCTTATTCAGATGTAGAATCTTCCCAGTGTGCATCTGAAACATCGGATTTGTCAATTAAAATAAAAGAAGGGCACATGCATTCTCTGACTTTTCCCCTCAATAAAGAAATCAAGATGGAAAAGGAAAAGTTTTTTCCTAAGTCCATAGTTGTAACTCTCAAGAATCAAGGAGTTATGGTGTGTAGGGGTGGAAGGTGGGGGGGAGGGGTTCTCTCAAAAGAAAAATTAGATAAGTGAAGGGTTTTGTAGGGCACTTAAAAGAAATGCAGAATTGTGCTTGACTTTTTTTTTTTACTTTTTATTTTGAAATAATTATAGATTTAAAAGAAATTGCCCTTCACCCAGTCTTCCCCAATGATTACATCACATATAATTATAGTACCATATAAAGACCAGAAAATTGACATAGGTACAATGTGTGTAAATAGTTATTTTATTACATGTATAGATTTGTGGAACCACCACCACGATCAAGATACAAAACTATTCTATCACCACAAAAATCACTCTGGTGTACCCCTTTATAATTACATACCCCCCACATACCCCAACCACCCCTAAACTCTGGTAAGCATTAATTTGTTCTCCATCTCTATAATTTTGTACTTTAAAGAGTACAATTTCCTTAAGAAAGTGGATTGGCACCTCTAGTTTTCATAGAATCTCAGATTTGAATTAGTGAATTCTCCAGCCCAATCTCCTGTCCTATGCCCAAATTCCTTCTACAATATCTCTTACAAGTGTCCATCCAGCCCCTCCTGCAAACAAGGATCTTGATTTGGGAGTGTTGGGAGTTTTGGGGGTTTTTTTATATAAAAATTTTAGAGCAAGGACATTGTTTGCTTCCATACACTTATTCAATAATTAGCAAAACTCTTATCTTTAGATTAAATGTTAACAAAATGCCCTCTGGTGTTCTGATTTTCCTGTCACACTCTGTTCTGTCCAAAACAAACATCTCCTTTTTCTATTCCTTTTACCTAGTGATACAGGAAGCCTGGAAGGCTTGCAGAAAATTGCAGAAATTATTTCCTTAACTGTAGATTAAATAGTCTGGCCTTCAGCAGTAGGGGTTCTTTCAAATGTAAGTGGTTCATACATGGAACATTTTTAAATATATCTTTATTGTTGAAAGTATTACAGATGTCCCCCCTCCCATGATCCTCTCCCCTCCATACTTGCCCCCTTCCCAGGCCTTCACCATACTATTATCTGTGTCTATGGGTTATGCATATAAAAAGATAAATTCTTTGGTTAATCTCTTCCTGCTGCTCCCTCCTGGAATTTATTTCGTGGGCTGATTGTGTTATCTACATATCTACAAGAGTCATTCCTTGAGATAATCTGAACTGGAGCCCAAATCCCCCAGAGTCCAACTTCCAGGACTCCCTTGTGGGAAACAGAGCTTTATAGGGCACTCTGCTGCCCATAACACTATAAAATAATGACTCAAAGTCATGCTAAGACCAGAAAGTGCTAGCAGAAGTAAAGCCATGGGGGTTCTATGGCTAGGATTAATTAAGAGGGAACCCCCATCCTCCTCTTCCCTGAACTGTTCTGAAATCTTTCTACTTTGCACAAACTTAACTTGCTCTTCACGTCACAAAGAACACTGTACTCTCCTCAGCTGGATAGCAGCACATACACAAATGCAGACTCAGATTCATCAGGATGTGCCCTTTAGAAGAAATGACTTCAAATAAATGGTTCCCTCTACAGCCAGCCCCAGAGGTAGAGGTGGGGTGGAAATCTGACTTTCGGTCAGGAGACATTATAGTCTAGTGAATGCTCTCTTCCTTCTTGAAGTCAGAGCAACAGTGCCTCAGCTTCCTACTTCCTGAGTAGGGGCCCCTGCCTCCCAGAACACAAATCACTTCCCTTTAGGTGAGGAGAAGATGAGGAGCAGCGAGGGAGGGAAGCTAGCTATGTGCCCCACCCCAAATGCCATTGCTCTTGGTCCACAGCTTACAACCCAAACACCTTCAATATGCATGAAGAATGCAACTGCTCATGTCTCAACATCTTCCTTCTCACCAAATAACCCAAGTGGAATTTGTAATTTCCAAAATGAACAGATATTTCCAACTGATTTAATAATCCTGAGATGTTCTCAGCTGCCTTGATTTTTAAGGGGATAATCGTCTGGCTACTCTTGTGCTGTCTTTTTCTTCAACCTGTGATAAATGGAAAGAAGACAGGGACAGGTCATGGTCTAGATGCCAATTTTGGCCCTGCCCCTTCTTCACTGGGAAGCCCTCTTGTGGATGGCAAGTATTTCAACTCTTAGAGCCTCAGTTTCTTCATTTGCAAAAGAGGGATAAATAACTGCACCTCTAACCTTACAAAGGTTAGATAAACATCTTAGAAGAGTCATTGTAAAATTTTCAGAGGGAAAATATGGTGATTAGAACATTCAAGTACAGTATTAAAAATGCTGTTTTAAATTTTTCTTCAATGTTTAGAAAAACATTCTTAAAATAACTCTTAAAATGTTATCTATTTTACCTTAGATGACTTTTTTTGGCCTATTTTGAGTCAATTCTTAGTATTCATTATATTCTTTAGCATGAGGGCAAGGTTAGCTATAAAATATTATGAAATCTGTACTAAACAAAAATAAAATTCCATGGCTGAAAGTCTTTTTTAAAAGAAAGCATTTTATTGAGCCATATGCTATCCAGAAAAGGACCAGGTCCTGGGGCATGAAGTCTAAACCACCAGCAGTATGGCGAGATGGAAAAGACAACATGTCCTCTGACCTGGAGTTGCAGGCTCTTTTATATCTTATGTTTTGGGAAGGAAAGATGTAAGTTGTTTTAAAAGAATTTACATTGGCTACAGATAAGGGGGGGGAAGGGGGGCAGGAAAACGTGAAGCAGAGGCAGCTCTATGGAAGGTGCACAGTCTGTAAGGAAGAAATATTTAGTACTTTTTAAAATATATATATTTAAATATATTTTATCGATTTCAGAGAGAGGAAGGGAGAGGGAGAGAGACATAGAAACATCAATGATGAGTCATTGATCGGCTGCCTCCTGCACGCCCCCTACTGGGGACGAATCCTGCAGCCTGGGCATGTGCCCTGACCTGGAATCGAACCAAAATATTTTGGATCATAGGTCGATGCTCAACTGCTGAGCCACACCAGCCGGACAAAATATTTACTACTTTTTATTGGTTACGGGCCACAGTCCTGAAAGTTCATGCATATGCAGGATGCGGTGGCATCTAGTGATTGGCTAATAGATGCCAAGAGTTTAATTCAGAGCTCCCACATATATTCAAGAATGTGAGCAGTCTTGTTAGTTGCCCTACAGCTATTAACTGCTTAACTATTCCTATTTCTTACTCTCCAGCTGCTGTAATTTAGAACATCTCAGAATTTTTCTCTTGTCATCTGTTTATAATGTGGGATTTAAAAAAAGGAATGTGGGATAAAGTGATCCTATTAGTTATTTATAAGGCAGAGAAGGTACACTAGGAATTTGATTTCATGCATAAAGGCAATTAGCCTTGTTGAGCCACTGGCTCAAAGTAGATTTACTACTTTTCAGTAGGATCAGTGTTTCACAACAGCGAGTTGTGTCCAGGTCATCTGGTCGTAAGTAGAAAGTGAATCATAACCCCTGCGGTAATCTATAACAGGCCAGTTTGCCTGCCTTTTCACCTGGCCTCTGTGTGTGTGTGTGTGTGAGGGCAGATCACCCTGAATTGGATCCCCAGGGCTTTGAGCTGAGAACTTCATCAGGTTCCTGCTAGAGGCTAATTAATCATCAAATCAGCTCATTGCCATGCTGATCCATTAATGCAGGTCCCCAGAGTCATTAGGGCAGCACAGAGAACGAAATGGCCTAATCTCAGGATTAGAGGGGAGAAGTTCCTGAGATCTAATGAGTTCCTGCTAAACTGGGGGCATGCTCCAGAAATCATGGTTTTTCTACCTTTCCTTGTAATACCCCTTTCAAAAAGCTACCCGGAAAACAAAAGGGCCTATTGCATTGCCCAGCAGTGCTCAGGCATTTAAGGCTTCCTTCTCGGTGCAAGCAATTCATGCTCCCAAGGACCTAAATATGAGAACTTAGACCCCTCCGGCTGATTGCAAAGTGAAATAGCAGTCAACTACCTGCCATTCCTATCTGTTGTCAAACTGGTGTTTTTTTAAATACATTTACCACTAATTTTGGTTTACAGCAAAACTTTTTTGTTCTGGGAGAACTTGTTTGTAGTTTGATTCATATTTGGATCAAGAGTCACTGTCAAGAGGAATAACCTTGATACTGGCTCCAGTTTTTGGTTTTGGCATTTTTTCTGACTGTTCTGAAATATTTAGCTGTCTATATGAACTTCTTGAAAAGTGAAAAGGTCTTTCAGTGGAGCAAGTGATTGTTTGCAGGACAGCAGTTTGGTTTTCTGTTATTGTTGTCATCAAGATGACTGGTTGTTTTTATGCTGTGTAAACAACATATACTATATATCCTTTTGTTTTTTTACTGAGCTGCCCCAAAAGGGAACTCCCTAGCTGGGAGACAGCCTGCTATAAGTGGTAAAATAATAAACTCAGAAGCCAGACAGATCTAACATTATTAGCTGTGAGATCTTAGAACGGCCAATAATATCTCTGAGCTTTAGTTTTCTCATCTATAAATTGGGCATGATAATATCTGCCTTGAGGTGTTGTTGCAGGGTTGTTAGGAGGTTATTTTAAATGTACTCTGGGCCAGGCAGTCAGTGCTTCCTAACTTTTAATGCACATACAGATTGCCTGGGGATCGTGTTAAACTGCTGACCCTGATTCAGTAGTAGGTCTGGGGTGAGGCCAGAGTCTTCATTGCCAATAAGCTTCCATGCTGCTGGTCCACAGGTCACACCTTGAGTCACAAGGGTCTAGATATCAATTACAAAGTGCCTAGCACAGTTAGTGCTTAACACATGTTTACCTAAAAATAATTCACTCACTTAAAAATTACTGAGAAGAAACCCTTTTCCCACAAAAGAAATACCTGTCTGCCTGTAGCTATGTTCCTACAGTTTTTGCAAAATGTTTCTTTGAGACTGACCATGGTTAGTAATTTCTGAAGGCAGGTGATGGGTAAATGGTAGAAGTTCCTTATACTATTCTGCCTGCTTTTGTACATGTTTAACAATTTTCGTAATAAATGTTTAAGTTAAAGAAAAAACCGACAGGATCCTTCTTTCTTTCCCTTTCTCCTCCCCTCCCCTCCCTCCCTCCCTTCCTTCAATATTTTTTTTATTGATTACAGAGAGGGAGAGATAGAAACATCAATATGAGAGTCATTAGTAGGCTGCCTCCTACACACCCCTGACTGGGGATCTAGCCTGCAACCCAGGCATGTGCCCTGACCTGGAATCAAACTTTGATCTCCTGGATCCTAGGTCAACGCTCAACATGAGCCACACCAGCCTGGCCCCAAAAGGAATTTTAGGGCAGCGAAATTATTCTGTATACTATAATGGTGGAGACATGTCATTATACATTTGTCCAAACCCATAGAATATACAACAGCAAGAGTGAACCCTAAGTACACGATGGACTTTGGGTGATAATGATGTATCAAAGTAGGTTCATCAGTTGTAACAAATGTACCACTTTGGGATGTGGATAGTTGAGGAGGCTGTGAATGTGTTTGAGGGGTCAGGAAGTATATGGGAACTCTCTAGTTTCTGCTCAACTTTGCTATGAAACCAAAACTGCTCTAAGTAATAAAGTCTGTTAAGAAAAAACCCACAGCCCTAGCCAGTTTGGCTCAGTGGTTAGAGCGTTGGCCTGTGGACTGAAGAGTCCCAGGTTCAATTCTGGCCAAGGGCATGTACCTCAGTTATAGGCTCGATCCCTGGCCCTGGTCTGGGTAAGTATGGGAGGCAACCAATCGATGTTTCTCTCTCTCTCTCCCTTCCACTCTCTCTGAAAAGCAATGGAAAAAATATACTCAGGTGAGGATTAAAAAAACTACCCACAAACAGAAAACTCCTCTTTCCTAACAGCCTGAAAACAGCAGAAGATACAGGTTACCTAGTACAGTTAGATTAGCTCCAAAAACCTCTTCATTAGGGGAGAGAGAGTGAGCTTTGAGAGAGAGCTTTCATTTCAATTCTGTAAATAAATCTATTCCTAACTTTGTCTCCCATGGCATGATTGTGTAAAAGTAATTTATCCATCCATCCCAGGGTTTAGCACATTTTTTACCCTTAACATTAGCACAGCTCACACTTCATTTTTTCAAGATAGGTTTTGCATTGTTTTTCTCTACCTTGGTGGACTAAAATCTGTGTACATGCTCATGAAATCATTTCATTTATTGAATCAGAGCTTTTCCCCACCTACCTAGATCACATCCTAAACTTCCTGGCTTGTGGTTTCATTAAGTCCGTGATCCACAAAGCAATTGCCCAGCTAATTGGAAAATGCATTTAGTGAACTGGACATCCCCCTCATTACCTTCCTACTGGACCCAATTTTTATTAGGTACTGAGCTGACACAGCCCAGGGTAGGTGTCACTTTAAATTTTTGGACACCTTTTGATTAACCAAGTGATAGGGGCAAATCAGAGAGAAACTAAATAAACAAAATAAAGGAAACAGCCATCTTGAGTTTAATCATTTGCATTTCTTGTTTCCCTTGGTTATTTAAAGCCTCTCTACACCAGCGTCTTAATTGATTCCTCTTCTTTTCTGCCCACGGCTTCCTTAAAGGGTCTTTGATGTGGTAATTGGACAGGACCTCATCCCAAAGCCTGGGTCAACTCTTTGTCATTGTTTGGTATTTAATCCTGGAGAGTAATGTTCTGCTCTAGTATGTTGTTTATCACTTCCAGATTATAGGTGTAGCAAATATTTTCCTAATGAAATAATCACTAACTTGACATTCTGCTACTAGGATAATACAGCTAGGTTCTGTGGGGAATCTTCTAGTGTAACTACATGGTCCCAGTCCCACACTCCTATAATTTTTTAGCTCTATTTTAAAGTGTTCCCTTTAGGCATGTTCTCTCAAAAATGTTAGGGCTTTAGGTGCTCCTTGAAATGTTCAATATCTTTCATCAGAGCAAAGTTTTGAAACCTGAGCATCCTATTTCTGTTTTCATGTTGAAACCCTGTAGGTGTCTTCTGGGCAGCTGCTATGTAGTTTTTCCACTCAGTTGTTTGGTGAATAAAAATATCTAGGAGACACTCGTTTCCAGAATCCCTTCTGGAAACCAGAAACTTTACAAGCTGACTTTGTACAACTTCTTTTGAAGTGAACTCGGGTGGCAGAATTGTGCAGGCTTAACAATTTTGAGGTGGCAGAAACACCTGCAGTGACAGATAATTATAGCTATTGCCATGGCTCTTGCTGTGCATTTCCTGTTTGCTAGACCCTTTTTAGGATGAATCATAATTGTTTTCATGATGACAACTACCTCTTTTCCTTGTCCTTGATTAAACTTGGTAATACTTGTGGCCCCTTAGTAAGCTTGATTCTTTCCTCACTACCCTATATTCAGCCCTTTTAATCATGGCAGGAAAAAATTTTCCTTGTGGTAGACAGGTAATAATGGCACATAGCAGTCTAAAATATCTCCCTAGAAACTGTTTCAAAACAACTCTCTTCATGTTGTGGCACACTCATCCTTGCCTTGTCTTGTGAACCCAACTCCTTTCCATATATGAGTCAAGCCCACCCTTTAAGAGCCAGCTCAGGCACCCCCAGATCCTGCAGCAGTTGTGGGGTATGCCACACACTTCAGCATGGAATTGGATCAAAGGCTGTCTGAGTTCCATTTTCTTTTCTACTCTTCCCCAACATTATCACACACTCAACTATGCACTGTAAATCTAGACAGTGCAGATACATAGTGTATGATCACTTGCCAGGTGTCCAGTTCTCGTTGATTACAGCCTGTCAAAATGTGTCAGGTTTTGAATTAAAGAGCAAGACTTAAGTGAGTTGAATTAAGTAATCTCTAATAGGAAGATCCAACTGTTTCATGATTCTCGGAATCTACTTTGGAAATTAATTTTTATGGAGGCCCTTTTATAAAACTGGGAAATTACACTGAGGAGGGAAGAAAAAGAACTGCCAAGGGGACACACTGGTTACAAATTTAGTCATTGATATAAAATATTGCCACTGAGTCATCAAGAATTAACCCCTACGGAGATTATATAGGAATTAATGATGCCACATTGTTAGCTAGTACCTTTATGGTTTTGTTCTTTACATTTAAATTTTTTATCCCTTTGCAGTTTATCCTGGTGGAATGTATCAATCCAACTTCATTTTTTTCCTAGATGTCTCTATCCAGTTGATTTCATGCTGTTCTGAGATAATACCTCTATCATATACTAAATTTGTGGATGTATTTGGATCTATTTCTGTACTTCCAATTCGTTTCCATTGGTCTATTCATGGACAGATACTACACTATTGGAATTTGGGGGTTATATGTTTTAATTTTGGGAAAAATTTCCCCCTTTACTCTTCTTTTGAAGAGTTTCCCTAGCTATGCCTATTTCTCCATATGAACTCTAGAATCAACTTACCTAGGTAGAAAAATAGATACCAAAAACTATTGGTATTCTTATTGGAATCATGTTAAATTTATATAACTTAGAAAAAGGGAAATTTTTATGTCAAGAATATACATATCCAAGAACATCCCAGATGTCTTCCATTTGTTCAAGTCTAGTTTTGTGTTTACCAGGAGTGTCTCATAGTTTAAAGGTTTGGGGAATTTTTAAAGTTTAAACCTAGGGTTTTTAGTTTAACTTTTTGCTATTATATTATTAAATCTGCTTAGTGGTGTTTGTGTGTATATACATATGTATCCATGATTTGTAAACTTGGAGTGGGGTAGGGTTTTCTACCTCTGATTCAAAACTCAGAAGTCATAAAAAAATCAATAAATTCAACTACCCCAGAATAAATTTTGCATGCTAAAGATACCATAAGCCAAGTGGAGAGAAAAATTATAAACTGAAAGGAAATATTTGCAACTCATATCACAAATAGCTCTTACAAGTAAATAAGAAACTCACTCACCCACAAGAAAGCAGGGGTTGGGGGACGAAGGATATGAATAAAGAGGTCTATGAAAAGATATGCTCAACCTCATTTATAAGTTAATAAAAATTAAAACTACACTGAGATACCATTTCTCATGTATTAGATTGGAAAACACATGGCTGATGAGACTATGAAAGAACACACACTCATGCATTGCTGACAGAACTGGTCAGGAGGGAACTGGTAAAATGCATCATGCTACGTGCCATACAAAAAAATACTATGCAGCTGTAATAAAAAGAATGAAGATACTCTTCAATTAATGATATAGAACATTCAATTCCTGATATAGTGTTAAGAAAAAAAAGCTAAGCGCAGTATAGTATATAAAACATGTTACCATTTTTATATGAGCATAAAAATAAGGTTTCCCCCACTATCCAAAACTATTCTCATTTTTATGCTTTTAAGGAATTGCATCCCTATGAAACCTTTCTTAAGCTGAAATGGTGTAAAGCAAAGAAGCAGTTACCTTAGGACACACATCTTGCTAACGGTTGCAAGATAAATCACACATGTTCAGAGTTCAAAGCTATGGTGGCTTAATGCTGACATGCTAAGTGTAGTTCCCAGGGAAGGAGCTAGGTGGGGCCACTCTTGCTGCTCTGGATGCATACTGCAAAACAAACATTGAACACAATTTTTGCTTTTTGTCTTTCTCATAAAAGCAAAAATCCTCTTCGGATTTCTTTTGGTTAATGAAAACAGGTGTTAATAAGACTTTTGGCCCTAGCTGGTTTGGCTCAATGGTTAGAGGTCAGCCTGAGGACTGAAGGGTCTCAGGTTCAATTCCTGATAAGGTCACCTACCTCGGTTGCAGGCTCCATCCCCGCTCTGGTAGGGGCTCATGCAGGAGGCAACCAATCAATGTTTCTCTCTCTCTTTCTCTGAAAAGCAATGGGGAAAAAAGTATCCTGGGGTGAGGATTAAAAGAAAAAAAGACTTTTGTAAGAGAAGTGGCATAAAGCAAACTTTCAAAAAGCAGGGGATATCGGTATATATGTATTTGGATAAAGAAACAATAGAAGCATGTTTAAACTAATAAAAGTGGTCACTTGTAAGGGACTAAGTGGACAGAGAATGGGGTAGACAGGGATGGAGAGGAATAATTTTTCACTATAAACTTTTTATAGTTTTTTATTTTTAAAGCATGTGACTGCTACCTAATCAATAATTTAAAATAAAATGTATACATCAATGTGAAACTTGGGTCTCCATTTTCTTTTATTTTTTTAAAGTAATTTCTTTTTTTTACAATGTGTTATCACACACACACACACATGCGTGCACATGCACGTGCACACACACACTTACACACACACAGGACTTGAGATGGACAGAGAAACAAGGATAGCCTCCAAACAAGTTACTTTTCACGAAGTCCAAAATAGATTACATTGACATTTATGTGCTTTTCATTCATTACACAATGTACAGACATGATCCATTTAATGATTTATGCTCCCCACATGGTTAAACCAATCAGGATTTTCTATGAAAGAGTACATGTAAAAGCTTTTAGTTTAGAAGCAAAGTACTGTTTTTCTGCAAAAACCAATCTCAGGCATACAATTTATGTTTACATATACTCCTTGAGAATACTACAGTAGCAGTGCATAAGTTCATTCTGTAAAAAGATCTGAAAAATGAATTTCAAGAGACTCTTAATGCATTGTGCTCTCAGATAAAAATCCTAAGTATGACAATAACAGTTAAAACTGCATATATATGTTAGAGATCAGAAGAGGCTATAAAGAAATGTAAATAGTTGTGCTTTGGGGACTTTTTCATAAAGTTGTTTTAATAATAAATATAAACTTAAAAAATGTCTCAGTGACTGATATAAAATAGACACAGATATCAAGGATTTTCTGTACTTGGCTTAGGGTTTAAAGGTGAAAAATCATCTCCACATAAGCCACCTGGCATTTGGTAATCCCAATCTGGACTAGTCACTTACAATCAGGCAAGGGGCTGGGGAGAAAAAAATAAAAGAGATTTTTCCTCCTATTAACATAAAGCATTATCTAGAGGTAAAGCCAAGGTGAACCAACTAAACACATGCTTATCTTCCTTTAGATTTCTTAGACCAAATAGAGACGTCACCCTACTTTTATGAGGTTTAAAATAACCCAACATGATTAGTGTCTGGACCAGGACCTATTCTGTAATTCAGAAGATGAATTAAATATGTCCTGTCCTCTGTGAGCCCTAGAATAAGCATGATTCCTCAGTACTTCATGTTTTAAAAAACTCTCCACACATTAACTGTAAAACTCTTATTTTAGAAACACCATGGCAACTGTTTATAATGATAGAGGCCAAGGTATAATTTACATGGTAACGCTGATGTTCGTAGCTAGGAAATAAATGTAATTTTATTTTTAGGCTAGTCAGTTTGCCATTTTAGGCCTTTAACTTTGAAGGACACATGAGCCTAACAAATTTAAACTGAATTAGAAAAAAGATGAGAAAATAACAAATGTTTTAATTAAAGTCTTTTGCACAATAGGTTTAGATATAAAAAGAATTTCTTCAAAGAATTTCCTAAGTGTCACTCAGAAGCATCCTGTTTTTTTTTTTTTAACATAATGTGCTGGAGTCCTTTGAATAAAATTATAAAGTAATTTAAAATATATATTATATATTTATAATCACTGTAAATCATTCAATAGTTTGTAGCATATTAATGGAGTGAAATAGAGATAAAAGGCAGTCCACATTCATATTTTCAAGATAAATTTACTTCAGAAGTCAATTGAATTCCTTGCTCATGTTCTAAGTATAGCCATTGTGATAAGACCTGAAAGAAAATGAAGAACAGTTAAAGACATGCATTTTACAAAATTTTCCATTCAGTAGGAAATCGTTTAGCCCTCCCTCAATGAACAAATAAAATACGGCACATAGGCAGGTACTGTACCAAGAGCTTGAAGTCCATTTGAATTCTGTTTATACAGAAGAAATCCAATTTATACCAAAGGGCAGTCACTGGATAGATTTAATTAAATCACTAATGTCTGAACAGAGCTAATTTTTTAACAATCAAATATACCTCCCACTTTATCCAGTCACATCAGCTATAATAATAGCAAATGTGCCATTTTAAAATGTCAGTAAAGCCAGTTGACTTCATCAACAAAAACTGTGTGGGCCTATTTACATCCCAGGTCCCTCAGGCCACAAAGAGACAAAAGCATAGTATTCCTGCTTGGCTTGTCTCTTTTGAAGAGATTCCATACATGAAACCATAAAAATTTAATAATATGCTCAGTCCTAAGTGAGAGGCAAAAAAAAAAGTGTGTGATGAAGCACAGAGAAAGAGCACAGTCACGTAGGACTGGGGCAGTCAGAAAAACATAACCCAGAATGTAAAGCTGAAATAAGCCTAAAAGATGAACAGAAAAGATACAGAACAATGAGATGAACAGACTTTCAGGTGAGGGAAGGGCAAGGGCATGGAGATAAGACTGGGACTCTAGATGAGCTTTTTGGAGATCAATAAATAATCTAACCACTCTAATCAAGGATTTATGTAGGGCAACAGCTAGACAAGAGTAGCTCAGAAAGGTCTCAAACACAGTATGGAGAGTCTTACATGACAAACTACGGAATTATACTTCATTTTATGGACTATGGGGAAGCACTGGAGGTTTTTGAGTAGGGAATGGTGGTGGTGAAACCAAAACAGAATGGAAAGCAACCTGACTGCAATATAATAGATGTTTTTTGGGGGGAAAATAATGGGAGAAGACAGGAATAGGAAGGGAAGGGACACCATCAGAAGGTAGGGGGACAATTTAGAAAACAATTTTGAAATTAGAAAGACAGTGCACCAAGGAATACTGAGAGAATACTGAAAAGAGTTGGCATCTCAGAAGAGGTGAGAGACTATGAGGAAAGAGTTATTCATCACCAGAACCCTAATCCTTCACACATTAGGTAGGTAATGAATAAATGTTTAGTTGAACTAATTATAAAATTTCAAGTCAGAATGACTGAAAGAATGACTTCACAGGAAAAAAGGGAACTGGTTTAAAGAGAAAGGTTCACAATATTAAATAAGGCTGCATTGTTCATCTTTATCACTGTGTACACTTTGTCTAAGTGTTTCCCTAGGATCAACTCCTGGAAGTAGAAATGCTTCCAGGAATCATGAAATATATGCATTTTACACATCTTTTATACCATTGTAAGTCAGCAAAAAGAAAATAATTGAATAAATACAGTATTAGGTATTAGATAAATAGCTGAAAAGAACTAAATGTGAGCCAAAAAATTTAAATCTTAAAATGCACTCGACCTCAACATGTTTTTAAAGCAATCTTTTATCTATTTTTCTGGGGGGGAAAAATCGAACCAACACCACCACCATCACCCAATACACATACGACCATCACTGCCACTTCCAAGCCATACAAATTGCCTACACATATGCCCCAAATGAATCTTTAAAAACACTTACCTAAGATGTAAGCAGCCACTAATTTTTGATTCACACTTAAGTGGAGGTAGAGAGGCACCAGCGATTCCATATCCCCCAGTGTAGGAAGCATCAGAGCTGCAATGCACACCACTCCCAGGAAGACAGTTAGTAAACTAGGTCCTGAGGAGACTGTTCTGTTTTCTGTAAAAAGACAAAAATCCCTGAGCTTGCTTCGAAAAACAACTTAGGCAGCCCTGGCCAGTTTAGCTCAGTGGTGAGAGCCTCGGCCCATGCACTGAAGGGTTCCAGGTTCGATTCCAGCCAAGGGCACATACCTCAGTTGCAGACTCGATCCCAGGCCCCTGGTTGGGGCGCGTGCAGAAGGCAACCAGTCAATGTGTCTCTCTCACATCAATGTTTCCCTCTCTCTCTTTCTCTCCCTTCCACTCTCTCTGAAAAGCAATGGAAAAAATATCCTCACGTGAGGATTAAAAAATAATAATAAAAAAAACAACTTAGACAAAAGTTTGTTCACATATACTGTCCACCATTCACCAGGATTTTGGTTTTGTCTAACTTCTCTGTTTCCCCAGCATTCCCATTCGATGGGGACTTATCTGCTGAACTTATCTGGAAGCCCATAACTTCTCTGAGCCATCCCAAGATGGAATGTTGAAACGGCATTGTGAGGTAGTGAATTCCTACTGAAAGGTTACCATCCTTGCCCCACACTCTCCTCACCATAATCAGTAGAACGTGTTCAAGCATGTATTAACTATGTACGTTTATAAACTACATGCACAAATACTGTCCTAAATAAAAAACATACAAATAGAATTTTAAAATAGTGGGCTAAAGGTAGACATTGAAATTCTGATCTTTTCTACCTGTACCCTAATGGATTGCTTATGTATACTTCTTTCTGAAACACATTTCACTAAAGTTCCACTACCTTCTAGAAGTATCTTAGGTAGGTCTCCAGGCATCCTAATAACCACAGCATCCTGCTAGCAATCTCAAAAACATGAAGGTAGCAAAAAGGCACTACTTGAGTGTTTTAAAGCTGCCTATGAAAACTCTTGCCCTCTTCTATACCCCCATTTAGAGCAAAGAAGTAAGAAAGCAGCAGAAACAATATTTGGCAAATATTATGCTAAGTGAAACAAACCAGTCACAGAAGGACAAATACTGCATGATTCCACTTAAATAAAGTGTTTAAAATAGTCAGACTCATAGAAGCAGAGAGTAGAATGGTGGTTGCTAGGGGCTGGAGGTGTTTGAGATGGGAGTTGCTAATCAACAGGCATAAAGTCTCAATTATGCAAGATGAATACGACCTCGAGATCTGCTGTACAACATTGTGTCTATGGTCAACAATAGTGTATTGTACTGAAATATTTGTGAACAGAGTAGATCTCGTTAAGTGTTCTTACTACAATAAAATAAAATTTATAAAACATTTATTATTGGCCTTGCTATTCTACAGTTCTGGGTGTATGTGCACAATATTTATATCCATATTTTTAAGAAACCCATCAAGAGCATTTTCTGTTATATGACTTTTCCCACTACCCTTCCTTTCACTAAAAGGAATAGCCAACAGCAACATAATCTTTGTGTTTCATTAATAAAATAATGATGTTCATTTTATTATTAAATGCAACTTTTCTAAATTATTAATACTTTAGCTGTTGTGTAAAGTTTAATTGAGCATCGCCAAAACCAGGTAGGTGAAAACAAATTCAAATTTTATAGTGATCATTGTTTGAGGTGAAACAATAGTATTAATACCTAAAAACTTGCCCATGAACACAGACAATAGGATGGTGAAGGCCTGGGGTGGGGCAGGAACCTGGTGGTAGGGACAAGAGGGGGAAAAGGGGGGGACATTTGACAGAAACAAACCTAAAAACAAGTCTTATTTTAGTTAATAAATGAAGTACCTTTACATTTATATTTTTTGCAAAGATATGTTTTCAAGAAAAACACTGATAACAATTACACTGCTCACTGCAAACCTACAATAAAGATAATTTCAAGGAATCTTTAGTACTTAGAGAAATTCTAAAAACATTTGCATAAATTCTTGAAATTTTTCAAAATGGAGATAGCTTTTTTTTTTAATCCTCACCTAAGGACATGACCTGAGGACACGCTTAGAGAAAGAGGAAAGGAGAGAGAGAGAGAAACATCGATCAGTTACCTTCTGTACATGCCACAATTGGGGATCGAACCCACAACCCAAGTATGTGCCCTGACCTGGAATTAAACTGGCAACCTTTGGTGCACAGGACGATGCTCAACCAACTGAGCCACTCTGCCTGGGCAGGAAATAGCTCTTTTTTGATTGTTGTAAAAATTTTATAGAGATATAGAAATCAGAGAGATTCCTATACAATTGAATCTTCCTGGAAATAACACTATTCACAGCTTGGTATAGACCCTTATTTTATTATTTTATTATTTTAAATATATCTTTATTGATTTCAGAGAGAGGGAAGGAGAGGGAGAGAGAGAGACAGAAACATCAATGATGAGAGAGTCACTGATCGAGCCCATGACCTGGGCATGTGCCCTGACTGGGAATCGAACCCCGATCGCCTGGATACTAGGTCGACGCTCAACTGCTGAGCCACTCCTGGCCGGGCTAGACCCTTATTTTATTAATGCCCATATAAACATGTAAAATAATTTTTTACATAAGTGAGACTATAATATACTATAATATACTGTTATAATATTATAACAGACTATAATCATTAGTAACATAATTAAGACAAGCCCACTAAGATTCAGCTGCATCTTTTAAATAACCTGGGCTGTGGTATTATGTAAAAGTATGCTTTGTGGGTTTCTCTTAGTTAAATTTCTATTAAATGAATATACATATATATAATTATATTTATGTGCATAGACAAGTCCCAGAAAGTAACATGGAACATTTATATCAGCAGATTTGTTAAGTGTATGGGATTATAAGGGCTGTTTCCTTTTTAAAATTTATTGCTATATGTCTTTTATACAATAAACTTGAGAAAAACATCTCATTTTCACTGCCTTAAAATACATTTAAAAATCCGAATCTTTCATGAGTATAGCCTTTGACCATTTTCTAGCTAGCTCAAATAGCTTCACAACATTGATGTACTTATATCTAATAAACACTTTCCAAGCTAAAGACATGAAAAAATAATACCACTTCAAAATCTCTCAAAAAACAATCTCAATTTGTTTCAACATTTTAGTTCAGAGAAACTTAATGAAAAAACCTTAGAATTCTATATACTGGAAACCACACATAATTAATTCACTACAGTCATGTGCCAAATAATGATGTGTTGGTCAACTACAGATAGCATATACAACTGTAGTCCCATAAGATTACAATGGAGCTGAAAAATTCTTATCACCTAGTGATGCTGTAGCCATCACAATGTCATAGCACAACATATTACTCATGTGTTTGTAGTGATGCTGTGTAAACAAACCTACTGAGCTACCTGTCATATAAAAGTACAGCACATATAATTATGTACATTACATAATACTTGATAATAAATGATGTTATTGGCTTCTGTATTTACTATACTATATATACATTTTATCATTATTTTACAGTATACTCCTTCTACTTACAAAGTTTGCTGTAAAATAGTATGTCAGGTTATGCAGGCAATAGCAACCTCATAGGTCTTATGTTTTCCATGTCTCTTGATTGCATCATTTTCTCTTGTGCTTGATTTAATCTCATGTTGTTTTGTGCAGTAACACGCTGTACAGGTTTATAGCCTAGGAGCAATAGGCTATACCATATGGCCTAGGTATGTAATAGGCTATACCATCTAGGTTTGTGTAAGTGTACTCTGTAATGTTTGAACAACAAAACTGTCTAATGACACATTTCTCAGAATGTATCCCAGTCATTAAGTGGCACATGACTGTATTAAAATAATAAAGTTAAAAATATCACTTTGTCAACACAGACTAAATCAGTCACCATTATACTCTATTAAAGAAGAAAACCTTACTCAATTTCATATTAGAAACATTAATATAACTACCCACAAACAGGACATGTTGGCCAAGACTGTATACAGAACTTTATAGTAGTATCGCCCTTGCTCTAGAGTGTCCATAGCAGTGGAAACCTTGTAAGACAAAGGAAGCCAACCCAACAGACCCTACCAAATAAGAAGTCCAGCCTTCCTAGTGCAGCCCATGCACACATTTCCCGTGTAACTATAGTCAGCCCTTCATATTCACGGGTTCCACAGCCACAGATTCAACAAACCATTGATTTGCAGTTGGAGGATGTGGAACCCATGGATACAAAGGGCCAAATAAGGCACTTGAGCAAATGCTGATTTTGGTATTCGGGGGGGGGGGGGGGAGCGGTCCTGGAGCCAGTCACCCTTGGATACGGAGGGACAATTGTACTTTGTGCCGAGGACATAATGGTGAAAACAAATAAGTGGTCTGCTTTCACTGAGCTTCCCGACATGGATGGCTTAGAGAGATTTTTTTAAAAAACAGAGATCACAACGTGTACCTACTTTCATTTATTTACCTATTCCAATTTTACAATTAGAATACTTTAATATACTTCAGATACCAAAGATTCATTATAAAAATAAAGTAAGGATAAAATGCTCAAGAAATACACATTGTAATTATTTAGCCTTTCAGGGTGATTTTTTCACCTAAATTCTAATACATTTAAAAATAACAGAGGATAAAAATATAACCAAACTTTTAACTCTTATTGTTCTTGGCTATTGTTCTTGGCTATTGATCTGTTAAATACAAATGAGCTCCAATGACCACTTTCTTTTAAATTATGACTTTAACATAAAAAACAAATATTCATTTTATGGCCTTTCTTGTTCTAGAGAAGTCATTGTTAAAGGGGAACCTTGCATTTCATAAATACAAATTGGCTTAATATTGATCTGAGGTCAAAGTGACATTTGACAGAGGGTATCTATCAGCTTCAAAAGAAGAAAAGCTGGTCCTATTGGTCAATAACAATTGCTGAGGAGAAATCAATCTACTAGCTACTACCTAGTCCCTAGTTTTGGTATCACCAGAAAATCTGGAAACTCCCTGCATGGAATGAGAAGCCTTGACTACAGTAAATCAAAGAGGCATTACTCCTTGTGTTATCAAAATAAACATGCTAAGATGAAAAAACTGATAGGGAGCTATGAATTAATATAATGACAAGTAGACTTTATGTGGCAATTTCAAGGACAGCTGCTGTCACATTCATATGTCACTACCAAAAGGTTCTATGTTTTTCTATGGAAAAATTATCTTCCTCCTCTTATAATAGGGCTGGAGGGAGATAATGAGAAGAGGGAGGGGGAAAGACGTCCAAAGAGTTGAAGATGAGGATAGTGTCAATGTTGAAAGAATATATCATAACACTTCTGAATATCTAAGCCGGAAGGAAATGAGGAATGGAGAGGGATTGAATTAATAGCCCACAGGGGATATTATAATCTACTTAGTTTAATTAACTTCAACTTTAATGAGATTTTTTTTTCAAAATAATATGAACAGTGCACCAAGCTTGGACTATTGCCAAACACAATCTCCCTCTTCTTTGAACTAATTAAATGAGAAAGGATATAGGAAAGTCACAGAAACAAAAGTATATAATTGCCAAATTGTGCTAGCATTATAAAGTACAGTGCCTGCACTCTTAGGTTTTATAGATTTAAAGGTTATGGCAACATTTGCACTCTCTTTACAGCAGCCTCTAGTCCTCTCCTATGAGAGTTCAGCTCAAGGCCTGGGGCTTGATTTTAGGTACCTGATCTCTAGGTTCTGTTTCAAAGTAGTTGACTGGGTTTAAAGCAACAGATTATTTTTCTAGTAATTATTCTTAGCTCCCTGATTATTTTATTTTATTTTAAAACATGTTTTTATTGATTTCAGAGAGAGGAAGGAAAAGGAAGAGATAGAAACATCAGTGATGAGAGAGTCATTGATCAGCTGCCTCCTGCACGCCCCCTACTGGGGATAGAGCCCACAACCCGGGCATGTGCCTGACTGGGAATCGAACTGAGATCTCCTGGATCATAGGTTGATGCTCAACTGCTGAGCCACGCTGGCTGGGTGTCCCTGATCATTTTAAAGTTAGAAATGTATAAGACCTCAAAAGGGCTTTAAAAACAACCCCAAATTACCTGGTTGAAAAGACTGTTCAAAAAATAAACTTTCGCTTAATGGTTCCTTTATTCTTTTTTCCTCTTCTTCCTTTTGTTGCTCTTTTGCAGAAGGGAGAAGAGTAGCCACAACCTCTTTCCTTCCTAAAGCCTTCCTCTGGCTCTGTTCAGAAACTTGGAGACGGAATTTGTCTATTACACCATAGTGACAAGATCGAACATCTCTATGACGAATCACACTGAAAACATCCAAACATAACAAATGCTGTTTAGGTTTCGGAGGCCTGTCAAACAGAATTCAGCAAGAGATTTCATACAGTAAAACAATACTAACTGACTATAACCAAATACTCAAATAAAGAAATTTGCTAATGATGCTTTAAAAAAAAACCACGGTATAACCCAAAAGGAAATTGGTAGTGCTGAAATACTGGATGAGAGCACATACTCTAAAACATAGAATAAAAGTCTTAAGTGAAAAATGATGAGTAAAGAAAATTTCTCTTGGCAATGACTTTTTTTTTCTGGATATCTGTGTACAGTAATATTTATTAAATAAGATATATTAAATTGTCTCTTTCTCCACAAAAGTCTCATAAATTTCTATTGCCACTTATTGTTCAAGTAATAAACCTCACCCTAGACTTAAAATTGAAATCCATGAATGCAGGTAAAAATAAGCATTTGTATAAGTAATCCAGTCTGACCAATCCAACAGAAGGCTAACAATACACTTCTGTATCTCTCTGAAGAGAAAAGCATATAAAAGCACTTCAATATTTATGAGTTATCTGCAATTCCACATATTTTACTTTGTTCTTAATAGAGAACACAGAACAATTAGAACAAAAGTAACACATTCATTTGTCTAGAGACTACATTTCTTTGGAATAGTCCTTGTTTATTTTGTATTGAATGAAAATCAAAAGAAATGTGCAAAAACATATCCTTAAAGATATATTATTTTAAGGCTTTAAGTCTTTTCAAAAGAAGGCTTCTGCTTCTCATTCTCCCAGAAAATTTAAACAAATTCAGTTTACTTGGTGGCTTAAATTAAGGGCTGGTCAATGGATCCATCTGGTTATCACCAGTTCTAAAGTGAAAATTAAATATGAACAGCTTGAACAAACAGTCATTTATCTGACACTCTAAGAAGAAATTATCTGGAAGAGCTCAGATAGCCTTTTACAGATGAGTAGTTATGCACTAGCTTCCTGTTTGTATAGATTAACTTCCAAGCTTAGTAGCTGAATCATTTCGAATGAACTTATATTATCATTGTTCTGAAAGTGTAGTATTATTACATTTCTCAAATGTCACTGTAACAGCAAGATGTTCCAAAGAAAATTAAATTTCTTATTATAGCTAGAGAAAATGAAAGGAACAAGTTCGAACTTTACCTTTATAAATGTCCATTATGACTAAAAGCACAACAATGAGGAAATGTTCACGGAAATATTAACACACATCAGTTCCAACATAATGAAATATTATTAAGTATTTGGTTGATCTGTTTAGAATATATTAGAAACTTAACAATAATTTTTCTTTTTAATTAAATTTATTGGTGTGCCATTCGTTAATAAAATTATATAGGTTTCAAGTGTATAATTCTATAATACCTCATCTGTATATTTCATTGTATGCCCACCACTCAAAGTCAAATCTTCCATCACCATATATTTGACCCTTTACCCTTTACTATCCCCCGAAGAATTTTGATAGACTAAAACTTTAAGCAAAAATTCAAAGTATAATAAATGCCTATGTGGGAACAGCTTCAAGAAAAATCCTTTTTCAAGTTAAAGACATAAATATTAACACACTTAAAACATGTTACCAGGAAGTGATTAGGACTTACATATCCACACAACACTGAGGCTTTACCGCACCTGCAGCATCAACGACAACATACTTATTTGGAGTAGTACACAAAACTGAAAGAAAAAGTCACAACGACCATTAGTGTTTTAAAAAAAATTAGTTTCTACATGTAAAAAATTAGTAAGGACTAATTAAAATTCATCAAATAGGCCTAGGAGACTCACCTTTGAACTTTAAGGCAAACTCATAGGGATTATATAAAGTCAACACTTGCTTATGTGTTGACTGGTCATCTGCATAAAATATTAGTTCTGTGGGAAACACAAAAACAGGAAGATTTCCTTCCACTAAATCTAGCTGTCTTTTTTGTTGATGCATTGGCACTGAATCCCCCTTGCTGCAGCTTCTGTTTTTACAGTCTCAAATCTATTTTGGACTTTCCTTAAGTCAGTTAAAAACTCCAAAGCATTTTGGCAATCTAGAAAGAGAAGAGAGAAAGAAAATTGAATGATACCCGTTTTCATTTGTTGTCCCACCACGAAAAAGCATGTTCAGCATGCATTAAAATAGACCCCCAAGTCATTTAAACATGCCTTTCGACTTTTCCTGTAAGGTTACTTAGATAGCTTTTACCAAACTATGAAAAGAAATTTATACGTGTTCCTTTCACATTCAGTATTACAACCTACAATAAATAACATTAATACTTGAATGAAGGAATAAAGGCTTTGTACCTCAAATTAATCACCCCCTTTCAAAGAGATGAGATTAAACAGATATCACTCTTTTTAAACCTCAGATTTTTTAAAAAGTAGTATTCTCACCACCAATTTTATATAAGCCAATCAGAATTCTTAAAGACTAAAAAATATAGAATAAGTTTCCATGGTTTACAGGAGAAAAACATGAGAAATCATTTTCACACTCATCTCAACAGTACTTTAGTTAGTGCCTTCGGGCAGCATGCATGGGAGAGTTCTTTTCATCTTTTTTCTACTGAAGCCCAAAATAAGCAAAAATATTTCGAAGGGAAGCTGAATACCCACAATTGCTTAACAGTCCATGGAGTTTTTTTTATAAAAATTCAAAATCAGTAAGTAGGCCTTGGCATGCGAGTGGCACTATACTTCCCCTCCTACTTCAAGTGCACAGACTTCATGAGAGCTATTTTCTTCCAACTTCAAAGATCTTTCTGGATTCCTTCTGGGGTTCTTGAATATGTTCCAGATAGTTGTAACTGGCAGAAGTCTGACTGTCTGATAAGTGCTATGTTTTTGTTTCCTTATCTGATTTTAAGCAACAATATTATTTAGCTAGTACCTAAGTGTGACTTTCTCAAATAAATGCAAAAGCTAAAACATGCAATCACAGAAAATGCCTGATTTTCAACCTGTAGATCACGCCTTTAAAATAAGCGATAAAGCTTTTAATAGTTTGCATTCAAGTTCTCATATATTCAAAGATAAATATAACAAATTATTATTATTATTATTATTATTATTATTATTATTATTGGTTTTTCCAGCTATTGGAGTGCACGTGCTCTGATTCTGATTAAAGCCTTACCAATTTTTATCAACTAGGATACTGTATAGTCATGTATGCAAATTTTATCCTTTTCTTTCAACTGAATGCCTCTTATAAGCCTGGCATTAAGTCAGGAGCTGCACAAAGATACAAAGATAAATAATGCACAGGCCCAGTCCTCAAAAAACTCAAGTCTCATTGATAAAATAAATATTTAAGTTACCTCTATTATAATGCATACTCTTGTATATGAAGTACTAGGGGATTAGAAGACAACATGAATGATTCTACCTAGAAGAGAGGCCAGGAGATGGCATTTGAGGTAGTCTGTAAAGAAAAGAAGAATACATATTTCTGTGCTGGGGGTGAGGGGTGGGGATAGGTAGGGAGGGCATTTAGGTGTAGGGAACAACAGCATAAGCAAAGGTGCAGAAATGTGAAGGTAAGAAAGGATATTGAAAAGGTCATCCAGGCCTTAACTCAGCCGGCTGAAACATCATTCAGATACATCAAGGTTGTGGTTTGATCCCTGGTCATGGCACATGCAAGAGTCAACCAATGAGTGCATAAATAAGTGGAACAACAAATCAATGTTTCTCTCTCTCTCTAAAAAAAAAAAAATAAAAATCAATCAATAAAAAAATACTGTCAGTTTAAAAAAAGGTCATAATCCACATACTCTCCCAGATCGTCATGCTCTTTATGTCCATATATTTCATAGCATGCATGTAGCTCATCAGTGTTGTTTTTTACTGAGCTGAAAGGAATATAGTCATTTTTATTTGTAATAACATTTAACAGTTGCATAATTCATAAGAAACTTCAAACTTTTTTCATTAATCACATATGCTGAATGAATAATTAATATATGTAAAACTTTTAGCACTTACTCTAGGCCAGGCAATGTTTCAAGTGTTTGCTATTATTATTAAATTAGGAAGAGACCAGGCTCAGACAAAAAATGTCAGCAGGGTTCCGGCCTCTTAGTTCAGTATTTTTCCTGATATACCAAAGTAACTGTCCATTTCAATAAAATAAAACTAAGATTATTCTGAAAAGCATCTGATTAAATAATTCTAATTTTGAGTTTTTATTTGCCATGAATTTCTTTCTTTTCCTAAATGCTATACGCATTTGTATTTGGGTAATGTATGCTCAGAAGTTTGTTATCTTATTTTTTCCAATAGAAAATAAGCTCTATACTTATTTTCTTAGTAAGCTTGGCTATTAGGAATAGAACATCCAAATTTGGCATCACTAAATAAAATTGGACATCTCATTCTAAAACTGTTAGGATGAGAATGTAGCTTATGATAAAAGGTAGAATCTCTGATTTGTAGAAGATAGTTGAATTTGTCCCTCACTCCTTATAAAATTCTAAAATTTTATTAGGGCAATTCCCAAATGGATTTAAAGAAATAAAATCATAAAACACTAGAGACCTGGGGAATCTTTTCTTTTTTATAATTTAGACTTTCTAACAACCAGAAACCAAGGAATATTAGTAAATTCAACTATATAAAAACTTTTAAAATTCTGCATGGCAAAATACTTTTGAAGCAAAGCCAAAAGAACATTTTCAACTCATATCATAGTCAATGTCTAATTTTCCTATTATATATAAAGGACCTACACATTATTATGAAAAAGACAACTCAATATAAAAATGATCAAAAACTACAATATTTTATAGTAAAGGACATACAGATTGTTCTTAAACTTACAAAAGGTTGTGTAACCTCACCCACAAGAGAAATACAAACTAAAGCTATACTGATATGTTTTTACCTGTCAGATTGGCAAAACCCACCAAGTTTGATAGCACGTGGTGGGAGCAATCAGGCATGTTTTTAACATTGCTGGCATGGATATAAATTGGTACATTCACTGTACCTGCCAAAATTAAATGCACATACCCTCAAATCTAGGATTCTAGTACTAGGAATTTATCCAGTATAAATATTCCTCCTGTGTGAAATAGTGTACGTGAAAGGTTTTTTTAACTTTGATTTTTCTTCAGCACTAAGGATTAAATAAAGTTTATGTGAAGCACTCAATAAGAGCTAGTTGTTGTGTCAACAGCAAAAGACTGGAAACAGCCCAACTGTCCACTAATAGTGGATTCATTAAATACCATATGATATAGCCATTTGTTGTGATACCAGATATCTGTCAAGAAAGAGGAAGCTCTTAGTGTAGTGTGCATTTGGACTGATCTTCAAGTGTAGCATTAAGTGAGAAAAGCAAGGTGCAATGCAGAGTGTAGAGTATGTTGCCATTTGTGTGGAAAAGGGAGATAAAATAATATGTAAACCTATTTTCTTGGATATGGGTAAAATATCTCTGGAAGGATAGTCAGAGTCGCCCCTAAAGAGACAAACTGAGTGGCCAAGGACAAAGATGGGAGTTTTCTCCGGATACCCTTTTGTATCTTTTGAATTCTGAACACTGAATACCTGTTCAAAAAAATTTTTTTAAGTTCCAATTACACAACAACTCCCCTAGGGCCTAATTTGAAAAGGGTGCCAATTTTGAAACACAAGAAGGAATTTAGAAACAATGTGTGAAAAATTCCTTTTAATTATATTTCCAATTTATGATCCTTTAATAACATTGAAAACCTTAAAACTGTGTTTAAAATAGAATATCAATTATTTAAAATAATTTTGTTTGCAATAAACCCATTGCAATGAGAAATACAAAGGTTTATTTAAGATGACTTGCAAACTTAGAAAAATGTAAAACTTTTTGTTATAAAGGATGTAAGATGGTTTATAAAGCTAACCAGGAAGTTAAAATTAACCACATAGTACAAGTGCTAAACTCTTGGTTTTTACCTTAAGAAGTTAGTAGTCACAAGTCCGAGAAGAAATTTTACTAGCTTTATATATTGGCTTAGTAGAAATTCTTATTGTTTTAATTTGGAAGTTTTCTCTTTACCAGTTGAGTATGTATACATTTTCCCACAAATCATAAATAGGCTGTCTATCCCCTGGTCACAATAAGTGTTTAACCACTTTTGAGCAGTTTATTATTTCTTTTCATATCCCTGTTTCCATTTCTTGCTTATCTTGGCTAAGATATAAGTTTCCTCTGAAATTCCAACTAGTGGAAATTAGGGAGGAATTAGCACCAGGTCACCAGGGCAATAATAGAGACTCTGCCAGCAAACCTAATAGAAGCTAACACCTGCCTTTAACCAATGGTTTTCGGGAGACTTAACACTTCCGCTTCACTCCAGTCCATGTTGCAAAATGATAAGGTAAAAAACTTCTGGGGAGAGATAATATACTAAGCCAATAAAACCTTACTGCAAATGTGTTTATAAGGCTGTTTTCATAAAGGCATGCACAAAGTCAAAGAATGTTAGCTCCTGACCCTTCTCATTTTACAGCTGAGGATAGCAGGCCCAGGGTGAGTAAGGGACTTAACCAGGGTATTGGTGGCAGGAGTCTGGTCTCCAGACTCACACTTCCCTACACAGTCATTATCTCCTTTGTGTCTCAATTCAAAAGTCTTGCCTTGCTTTTGCTAACATCCATGCATGCACTCATCTCTAGAAAATGTCCCTGCTTTTCCAGAGAGTTCTCAAAGGATGATCCAAAATTCAACTCCTGATATATATGTTTCCTTTTCAGTTTTATAAAGAAAATATCAAGAGACAATTCCACTTACTAAGTTGTGCACACTTTCTTTTCCTGATTACGAAAGAATAGCTATGGCTATCAGTAAATGTCCATTAGGGCATTGATAATCAAGGTTTAACTTATTCTGTCTGGATACCAACATTTTCTTCATTTTTCAAAGCCTAGTTCAAATTCCCTCTCCTTGCAGCCTTCTTCTACTACCCTGATCTACATGGATCTCATTAATTTCATTATGTTATTTTTAATATACTTACTGTATAGATTGGTTATTTTGACATTTGCTTTGTGTGGATTAATTTCGACTCCCCACACTTCAGGCATGGTGTCATATTGTTTTTCTGTGGGATTTTTTTTCCCATCCTTCATATACATACCCAAGCTCAGTGTTAGGCTATTAGCAGATACTAAGCTTAAATAGTTAATCTACAGGTGTCTACTAATAATTGTCTCCTTCATCAAGTAACACTTGTTCCCTGTAGCTGAACACACTTCATCCGAAGATAGGCAAAGGATCCCAATTACAGGAAAAGTAAATCTATAGTGGCTACTTGCCACAAGTTGGGGTAAGAGAACAGACAATCAGCACTTCCAGCTGCCTCTACCCTCACCCTCTTCCCTCCATCTCCCTTCCATCAGCTCCTCTGGCTCTTCAGTGCCCAAGTAGGCCAGCAGTGTTTAGAAATCTGAGGCTCCAACATACCCCCATACCCTCTACCTTACAGGGAAACAGTGCAGCTGGGAGCTGGTGCTACAGGAAACTACCTTGTCCTTTTCCTCCACACTAAAGGCACAGAAATGCAATCCTGAATGAACTTTGAAAGAAAACCCAATGTATGTACACCACCTTGTGACCAGTTTGCAAACTACTCTCCCACCAAAAAAAAAAAAAAAAAAAAAAAAAGGCCTAAACACATTGAAATCCTCATACACTTTCCATTATCAGTCCAGGGAGACCAGTACCCCAAAAATGTGATTATTTTCTGTCTCCCTCACTTTGGATTGACCAGAAGAAGGAAAAGATGGGACTCCGATAAAAGGGGAGTTTCAATATCTTTTACCACCATAGATTCAAAACTTGGAGACTTAATGACCACAGAAACCATTTTAAAAGCATATTGTCATTTGTCCCTCCTTTTTTGAGAGGAGGAGGTTGCAAGAAAATCAAATGAAATAAGTGAAACTTGGTTATTTGTATACTGAAGTGGTTCAAAGTTTGAAACTGGGATGATTCTAAGTACAGGCTTCCCCAGAAACTAGTGACCCATCTGTTTGGCTTCAGAGCACCAGCTACTTACTATCTGTCCCTGGCTCTTGGGTCTACTCTGATTAGGGTTCCTAGCTCCACCTCCAGGCCCACTCCCTTTTATCTGGGCACAGGGGCTATCTTCTTCCTCAGTACTTGGTACAGTCTTTGCCAATGCCAAATAAATAAGAAATAGTTAAGAGTAATAAGTTCTTTTGCTTTACTTGCAATAGCATTAAAACCTCTATTTTCCTTCCCATTTCATAAACTCTGTTCTCTTCCTCTTTGAATTCCCAGTATCATCTATTGGGATTTTTAATGGCTAGTATGTTCCTAAAGTCAACTCTTAGACAAGTGATGTTATAATAGTCACTTTATATTTTTAAATGGTTCAGTGTTCAATATTAGACAATTTTGTTTTTATAAATCTGCTAGTTTTTTGTATAATGTGACATCTTACTAATGGGATTGACTGCTATAAGTGATATGTACTGATAACCTATTATATTTTCAAGATGTAAAGTTGAGTAATGCATGCTTTAAGCATTTAAAAAATAAGAATGCCTTCCAGTAATGTCTTTTTTTTTCCTTTTAGCCCTGACTAGGAATCGAACTGTGATCTCCTGGATCATAGCTCGATGCTCAACTGCTGAGCCACACCGGCCATGCAGTAATGTCTTTTTTAAAACATTTCTGTTAAGCTAGTTATTTCCAATTATCTGTTTTACAATATCCCAATATGTCTTCAGTTTTCAAGATGTATGTGCAATTCCCAAAACAAAATCCATATTAATTCATTATACGAAATATACATATCGTACTCTTAGAAATTTTAGAATCACAAATTCATTCAACAAACATTTCCTGAGCACTTATATACCAGGCACTGTGCTAAGGAATGTGGAGAAAAGTTGGAAACATTGCCTTACCCTGAAGAACTCCATCTAGCAGGAAAAACAGATACACACAATAGTTAGGATATGCGGTAGCAAGTGTTAAAAATAAGTGTAGAGACATGAAAGGGACTTTAAAACAAGCTTTGGAATTGCATATGGTTAAAAAATAGTATGAATGGGGGAGTGACAAGAGATAAGCTGGAGGCGGATGGAGATAAATCTTGGAAGCCAAGTTTGGGGGTTTAGACTTGATTCTGGATGCCAGTGTTTCTCAATATGTGCTGCTGGAACAGCAGCAGCAGTTTCACCCTATAACTTGTTAGAAAGGCAGATTCTTGGGTCCCACCCTAGACCTACTGAGTCAGGAATTCTGGGGTTTGTACCCCCCAGATGATTCTGATGCATACTATACTTTGAGAACCACTGCTGCAGGTAATAGGAAACCTCCATAGGATTTTAAGCAGGGAACTGACTGGATAAGATCTTAAGTAGGAAGCTGGTTGCCACTGACCAGTCAAGCACAGCACCTGACTCCAGAGTAGTCACAGTGAGAAAAAAAAAATCTGTTGAATGACTGACATGGAGAGATGATGAGGGCCTAGACTAAGGCAGCAGGAATAGAGAGGAAACAGATTTTAGAGATGTTTTGCAGGTGGCCCAAGTTCTATCAGGGAACTACGAGAGATCCATACAAAGGTGTCACTGAAATGGTTTTTATATAAAAACATGCTGTACTCTTGGAGGCAGGATTTAGCTGAGGCAATCTTCAACTTCCTGATGGAGAGGAGAATAAGAGGTACAGGTCAACCTATTAAGTAATTTATATTTCTGTTAGGACTCTGGATACCTCTTGTTACTTACAGCATGTTGTTTTAGTTGATACCAATATCTTGGTTTATTTGACAATCTTATTTTGTCCAAGATCAATTCCTAATAAAAAAACAAAACAAAAAAAAAACTGCACTACTTTATGGAATTGGAGAACTATAAAAAACCCTGGAGATTAAAACAAAACTTTCATATTACTGACGAGGAAATGGAGGGCCTCAAAGAGTAAATCACTTAATCTGTTTATTATAGGACAAGATTCTCCAGAATGCTACCCTGTGGCAAATAAGATTAAGAGCAAAACTCATAATCTGCTCCTTTAAGTTTTAGATAAGATTTTAAATTCCTCTATTTTCCATCTTAAACCAAAAAAAGAATAGCAAATTGCTTATTTTATTGGGCTATTAAGAGGATGGGGAAACTTTTCTTGTAGTTACTTGCTTTATGTTTTCAGGAATTGTAGTTAAATGTAAAAGCTCCATAAGAAAAAAAAATAAAAAATATTTGGGGAGAAAATGTGCATGAACAATTTAAGGGGAGAAACATGCATTAGTTTATAAGCTATTTATTCTATTTTCTACCTTTACCTCTAAAGGGGTAACTTTATACTGAATACCATGCATTATATTTCATTATATATTACATTTTCAAATATTTTGGTATTTGAGTAAACCTCTTATTTTGAGAGTTCTAGAAATGCTTCAGAAACTAATTTAAACTCACATTCTGTTTGGGTATGTAGATGTGAACAACTTCAAAGGCACATTTGGCTCCGTTTTCCAAACTTCCAACTGCTTTATACTAAATATACCATAATCTAAAAGTTGGTGTCCACTCCCTATACAATATCTTGTGTCAGAGAGATTTCCCAGCACTTACAGGAAACAGACAAGATTTTCATCATCAAGAATATATTAGGCCTGGCCGGTTTGACTCAGTGGTTAGAGCCTCAGCCCGAGAACTTAAGGGCCCCGGGTTCGATTTCTACCAAGGGCACGTACATCGGTTGCATTTGCGGGCTCGGCACCATCACTCAGGGCACATGCGGGAGGCAGCCAATGGATGTGTCTCTCTTACCTCGATGTTTCTCTCTCTTTCTCTTTCCCTTCCTCTCTCTCTGAAAAGCAATGGGGAAAATATCCTTGGGTGAGGATTTTTTTAAAAAGGATATATTAAACCCTAGGTGTGCCCTGCCTGAAAAAGTAGGCTTTCCCCTGTCTGGAATTCACATTAAGAATGTAATGTATTCCTAAAGAACAGGACTGCTTTTTAGGCAAGATCCAAAGGACCCAATTTTTCAGGTTTGCATCGATCTCATTTCCTTTCCAAGGTCAAAAATCTGGGACTGTTTTCATCTAATATTTGTCCTCTCGCTCCCCGACATGAGAGGTCTCTTTGAGTCTACTGGTGCAGAAATGCTACTACAGTCAGTAGAGGACAGATGTCAGTTACTTTATCCAGAAGGGGAAACCGCAGAGCATTGAATTAAGGGCGGGAGGGCTGGTTAGAGAGTATGAAACGTTCTATCCTAGGACTTTAGCTCCACCTGATTGGACCGGACCCAGCCTTTCCAGCCCCCATCCCCACACAGGCCGGCTCCGTGTGAAACAGGTCATGTGAGCCTGTTTACAGCCGAGCAGCTGGTGCAACCATCAGGATCCGTGCGGAGGTCCTGGAAGGGGGAAGCATACAGGCCACATATTCCCTACACCCCCACCCTTATTCCGAGAACGCGTTCGCTCTCCCTCCCTGCCTCTCCACCCCACTTTCATCTCCCTCCAGCCACCCCGGGACGCCTCGCTCCAGCCCCTCCGATTTCCTTCCAGTTGCTCAATAAGGCGACCAGTAGGGCTGGAGAAAAGAGGAAAGGCAAGGACGGTGTCACCCCGAACAGGGAGTCAACTTCCCTCCCCCAGCCCTCAAGACATCGGTCAAAGAGTACTCCCCGGAATCGCATCCCCAGGGTAACCGAACTCTTGTTTGGCAGGCACAGCGAGGATCCTGAGCCTGCTGCCTCCGCCGGTGCAAGAGAGGCACACACACGGGCTGGCCAGTACGCTGGGATCCTGGTACTGCAGAGCAACTGACAGAGATGGAGCAGAAAGAACCCCATCCGATTCCTTCTCTCCACCTCCCACCCGCATCCAGGCGTCACGGAGCCCTGCAGTCAGTCACTGAGCCAAGCTCCAGGTTTGGGGACTGCTCGTTCTTTCCACTGGGTCTCTCGGCAACGTAACTTCCACGTTTTCCCGAAGTCGGAGGAAGTGAGTGACCGGACGGTGGGGGACTCTCACCTCGGCAACACCCGCTCCTAGGAAAGCAGCCGCGACTGCTCCTCTGGTCCTTTGTCAGCGTCTCTAGGCTGCACTGCCTGCTGGGATACCGGAGGACTCAAATGCCACCTCTCTCCGCCCTCTAGGTTGAGAGCTGCTGTTAAGGGTGGGTGGGAAAAGGAAGAAGAGGTGGAGCCAGGGGCGGGGCCGGAGCCGAGGGAGGGGCTTCCTTACAGCCACCTGGCCTCTCGCGTTTCTGCCTTCTCAGCTCCAAACTTCTTCCTTCTCTGTCTCTGACCTGTCCGTCCCGTCCCGCGCTGTCCCCTCCCCTCCCCTCCCCTCCCCTCCCCTCCCCTCCCCTCCCCTCCCCTCCCCTCCCCTCCCCTCCCCTCCCCTCCCCTCCCCTCCCCTCCCCTCCCCTCCCCTCCCCTCCCTTCTCAAAACTCCTAGAGGAGACTGGAGACTGTTACAGAGGTGCCATCCGCCTTTGCACTTGTTACGCAGCCACCCTTGACTCCTCCCCCTTCTTACTCCCCTACACGTACTCACAAATCCAGTGAGTACCAAAGGCTAGTTGATTCTATCTCTGAGGTATGTCCTATTTACCACATTCCTCCACTCCATCTTCAGTGCTACAGGCTCTGTTTAGGCCCCATGACCTTTTGCTCAGTTAGCCTCCTGTTTGGACTCTCTCCTTCCACTTTTGCCTTTGTCTACACCATCTCCCAGAGAGCAACCAGAGGGATTTATCTAAGATGTACAGGTGACTGTGTTACTCTTCTGTTTAAAACCTTTCAATGTCTCAGCAGTACCTACATCCTTTTGCATGGTATATAAGGCCCTATGTAATCTTTTTCTGATGCACCCAATACTCTAATCTAATAAACTAGCCATACATGAAAGACAGCAGGGCCTGGGAAAACCCAACCAGTGCTGGCTACCTCAAATCCTCCCCCTTGAAAGGAGACCACACAGTCAGTAACAATCATAGGCCCCTGGGAGTATCATTAAAAATAGAATTTTCAAAATTAAATTTTAATGATGTTCAGAAAGGAAGAGTAAGGTGCAGCTGCCACAGGTCCCCTCCCCACAAGTATAAGGCCCAAAGAATTCTCCCCAGTTTCCCACCTCCGCAGTACACTTCCAGTTCTCCATTGGGTTCAGGCTTCTGACACCTTTGCTCACAGATTCCCTCCATTTTTATAATGCCCTTCTCTGTCTTTGCAACACTACCTATCTTTCAAGGCCCAGGGGAAATGCCATGTCCTCAAATAAACTTCCAGGATCTCCCATGAGAACTATTTCTTTAATTGTTAATTTTAAATATAGTTGGTATACAATATTATATTTGTTATATTAATTTCAGATGTACAATATAGTGATTCAACATTTTTATACTTGCAATGTGATCACCCCACTAATTCTAGTCATCATCTGTCACTGTGCAAACCTATCACAATAGTAACTATATTCCCCTTCACCTTTTTCACCTGTCCTCCCACCCTCTCCCCTCTGGCAACCATCCCTTCGGTCTCTGTTTCTAGGAGTCTGTTTTTGTTTTGTTTTGTTTCCAGATTCTACATAAAAGTGAAACTATAGGTATTTGTCTGTCTCTGTTTTAGTTATTTCACTTTTTAGCTTAATGCCCTCTAAGTTCATCCATGTTGTTGCAAATGGCAAGATTTCATTCTTTTTATGGCTGCATAATATTCCATTCTTTATCCATTCATTTATTGATGGACACCTAGGTTGTTTCCATATGTTGGCTATTGTAAATAATGCTGCAATAAACACAAGGGTGCATGTATCTTCTCAAATTAGTGTTGTTGTTTTCTTCAGATAAATATCCAGAAGTGCAATTGCTGGGTCCTATGGTAGAGCTATTTTTAGTTTTTTGAGGAATCTCCATACTGTTTTCCATAGTGGCTGCACCAATTTGTAGTCCCACCAACAGTGCACAAGTGTTCCCTGTTCTCCTTATCCTTGCCAACACTTGTCGTTCATTGATTTATTGATGATAGCCATTCTGACAGGTGTGAGGAATAGATATCTCATTGTGCTTTTGATTTGTATTTCCTTGATGATTAGTGATGTTGAGCATCTTTTCACGTCTGTTGACCATCTGTATGTCTTCTTTGGAGAAATGTCTCTTCATGTCCTCTGCCCCTTTTTGGATTTGATTATTTATTTTTTGTTATTGAGTTGTATGTGTTCCTTATATATTTTGGAAACAGACTTATTGAATATATCATTTGAGAATATATGCTCCCATTCAGTAGGTTGTGGAATCAGGGAACTGGACAGATACATGAAAAAAGAAAAAGAAAAAGAAAAAGAAGAAGGAGAAGGAGAAGGAGAAGGAGAAGGAGAAGGAGAAGGAGAAGGAGAAGGAGAAGGAGAAGGAGAAGGAGAAGGAGAAGGAGAAGGAAGGAACTGGATCACTCTTCTTATACCATATACAAAAACTCAAAATGGATTAAAGACTTAAATGTAAGGTCTGAATCCATAAAAGCCCTAGGAAAAAATATAGGTAGTAAACTATTTGACATCAGTCTGAGTAATATCTTTTTTGATATGTCGCCTTAAGCAAGGGAGGCAAAAGCAAAAATAAAGAAATGGGACTTCCATGACTCCTGCTCCATCACCATAGAATGCTGCTTATTCTGCTTTGCAATTCTTCTTGACTTATGTAATCATTAGTCATATATATGTCAATCTTTCTCTCCTACCTGGACTATGAATTTCTCAGCTGCCAGCACCAATGCCTGATCCAGAAAAGATATCAGTACAATTGGATGAAATGAAATCCTTCAACTTCATAGCACCTGAGACCCTAAGTAGGCCCAGAAAGGATCCTAGGTTATGTCTCATACAACCACCACCCTCCCTTCACTAGGTCATCTCCATCTTGACCCAGCCATGTGTCATTTTGCAAACACAAACTGGTTAGGCAGCAGAGCATTACAAAAGGACCAAAGCTTATACTTCCCTTGCAGGTCAGACTGGTTTTTGGTACAGTATGTGGTTGTAGAAAATGTAAATGGTACAGTTCACATGAGAATCCAGTGTAGAAAAATGTTCTGGTGCCATAAAAAACAACAACTAAGTTTCCAAATGCAGACATATCTCCTATGTTTGGGAGGCTTTGAACTCCTACTTCCCAGGCTATCTTTGGGCTCCATATCTCTTCAGACCTTGTATTCTGTTATAAGGCATTCTTTTACAAAGTAGGCATCTTGCTTTGGCTTGTTCTTACATCATTTAACGTGTATTTATTTTCTCCCCAATTATATTACAACCTAAAATGGGGACCTAAAAAGAATCCTTGGCCTATGCTTTTAACAGTTTACCAGGCTGTTAAAAGATTCTAATGTGGTAACATTTATAGCATATGTGATAAGGTAAGTATAGGATGCTCTTCAAATGTAAGGTCTGTTTTATTATTACAATTTTTAAGACCTTTACTCTCTACTACTTAGTTATGTGTGTTTGAGATTCCACATTTGGGATCAAAGCCTTTATTACAAATTCCTGGGCATAATACTTTAAATCATGGTTTCCCAAATTTGCCAGAAGATAAGAATCACTGGGAACCCTTGTTAAAAACACATTCCCAGAATCTACACCAGACCTACTGAATAAAAATTTCCAGATAAGATTCGGCTCCTACAATTCTAAAGTGTGGATTTGTCCACACCACCAATTCTCTGACACCAGCTGGGTATCCTATAATTCAATTAGATTTTTAAATTTTAATTTAAATTTTATTTTTCAATGATAGTTTACATTCAATATTATTTTGTATTAGTTTTAGGTCTGCAGTAAAGTGCTCCCCCCGATATTTTTAGTACCCAGCTGGCACCATACATAGTTATGACAATATTATTGACTATATTCCCTATACTGTACTTTACCTGACTATTTTATAAGTACCATTTTGTACTTCTTAATCCTTTCACATTTTTCAGCAAGCCTCCCAACCACCCTCTCCTCTGCAACCATCAATCTGTTCTCTGCATCTATTGGTTTGTTTCTGTTTTGTTTGTTCATTTATTTTGGCATTTAGATTCCACATATAAGTGAAAACATGTGGTACTTGTCTTTCTCTGTCTGGCTTAGGTCCATCCATGTCTGTTGCAAATGGTAAGGTTTCATTCTTTTCTTTTTAATCCTCACCTGAGGATATTTTTTCCATTGCTTTTCAGAGAAAGTGGAGGGGGGGGAGATGGATGTGGAAGAGACATATCAATTGATTGCCTCCTGCACTCGCCCCGACCTGGGCAGGGTATCGAGCCTGCAACCGAGGTACATGCCCTTGGCCAGAATCAAACCCTGGACCCTTCAGTCCATAGGCCAATGCTCTAACCACTGAGCAAACTGGCTATGGCAAGGTTTCCTTCTTTTTTATGCCCAAGTAATATTCCATTGTATATATGTACCACAACTTTACCCACTCATCTGATGGGCACTTGAGTTGCTTCCATTGCTTGGCTACTGTAAATAATGCTGCAATGAACACAGTACTGCATATATTCTATCAAATTAGAGTTTGGGTTTCTTCAAGATATATACCCAGAAGTGGAATCACTGGGTCGAATTCAACTCAATTTTGACAATATCCGCCCAGAGATAACGTCAGATCCCACAGATAAAGGACTCAGTCCTACAAGACTGCCCTCAACTTCAGATGCCAACTGCAAGTCCAGGTTGTTACCTGTGCTGTACTTCTGAACCACTGGATATAAATCAGAGATTCCCACAACCACCTCCTTGGGTTCGAATAATTTGCTGGAGGGGCTCACAGGACTCAGGAAACCAGTTTACTCACTAGATTACCAGTATATTATGAAGGATATTAAAGGATATGAATCAATAGCCAGAAGAAGAGACACACAGGTGAGGGTCCAAACAAAGGAGCTTCTGTCCCCATGGATTTTGAGGTCCAGCATGGCAATACATGGAAGAATTCTGGTTCACCAAACAGGAAGCTCTCTAAACCTTATTTTTTGAGTTTTTATGAAGGCTTCATTACATAAGCATGATGGATTAAATCATTGACCACTGGTAACTGATTCAACCTCCAGCCCCTTATCCCTCCCCAGGGGTTGGGAGTGGGGTGGGACTAAAAGTTCCAACTTTCCAATCATGTGGTTGTTTCAACTAGGGGGTTGTCTACAAGCTCCCCATCCTTAGGTGGGGTACAAAAATCACGTCATTAACATAAACTCAGGTGTGGTTGAAAGGAATTATGAATATTCATACACCTTATCTGCTCTTATCACTTAGGAAATTCCAAGGGTTTTAGGAGCTCTGTGCCAGAAACAGGAGAAAGACCAAATATATATTTATTATAAATCACAATATCACACCAGAAGAAAAACAAGATCAAATGTACAATTAAGAATGACAACAGGTGATTCATATCCTCAGGCAAGTCTGGGAGACACTGCTATTATCAATTATTCACATATTAGGAAGAATTAGTTTAGGATTCTTTGTGGGAAAGGCCTTTCAGATAAGGAGAAAAATTTAAAAATGGAACAGAACTTGGGAGGAGGCTCCAGAAGGGCAACAAACTTCAGTTTGTGTCACAATTGTGCCTGCAATTAGTACAGTATAGGCAAAACCTTCTTGAATTTCCTTGTCCTTGCTCTAAACTCTCAGAAACTCACCTGAGGCTATATGGCTTGCAGCTAATCTGATTTACCAGCTAAACGTTAAATGGGCCTTTACTGCTTCAATCCAATTGGTGATTTCCCATGTTTTGAGACCAACACGCCCTTTAGAGCCCTCTTTTCAGAGTTCCTCTAGCTCTCTGGACAGACTTTTCACAGCAGTTAAACACTGTATTGTCATGGTTTTATTTGTCTCTGAGGTCGTGAAGGCTGAACTTGGTCTTATCTATTCTTGCATTCCCAAGAAAGGGTTTTGTGGCTGATGTATTGTAGGTGTTGATGTTGATCTGCCCTGTGAAATTGTTTGCTATCTGCCTCACCTACTTAAATAAAAGCTCACTGAGGGCAGCTACAGTTCAACTTTGTATCCCCATCTCTTAGCCTTGTGCCATGCACAGAATCATCAGTTAGCAAATGTTTGTTGAAGAGCTAATGGTCTCCTTTTTGGTAGAGCCCACATTTCTGGAGAGATGCAATCTGCTAGGCATTGACACTGGCCATCCTGAGATTAAGACTCAGGGAGAACCTATGACTTATAGCCTCTATATAGGCATGCCACTTTGGAACTGAGCTTAGTTTGGGAAGGGCCTTTGGAGAAGAGTGGGGAATATTGCCTAGTTCTCCCATTACCTCAAGTCAAATACTGGGACTGGAAGATGCAGTTAAAACAGCGCTGAACACCAAGTCTTCAGCTGTGTTTTTATCCGCTGATGATGAAGACACATGGCAAATCTAGGCATACAAAGGTATTAAAGGCCATACCTTTAACTCTAGACTGTTCAGACATATTTCATTGCCACCCTATTTGGGAAGCCTTTGCCCAGAGCTTCTCTCCTCTACATTCTTAGCATTTTGGAAAAAAATTAAGTAACAGGAATCAAAACTGCAGGCATTTTGGTTGCAGAACAGACAAGAGAGACAGTTATAGTTGCTTAGAGTACTTTTTCATAGGTAGGAACTGATTTCCATTGTCCCACTAACTAGCTGTGTTACCTTTCTTCATCAGGGGCCTCAAAATTCACCTACCTGTACAATGAGGTTGCTGGACTACAGTGAGTCTGTGGCAAGCCTGACCAGAAATTTTCATTCAAGGTCTTGGAAATAGACTTTCTCTTGCCCTGATTTCCCACCCAAACTTATTGAATGAACCACAGAAAAATTGTTCTGTACTCCCCCCCCGGCCCCATATTCCACTACACATATTATAACTAAAAATAAAAATTACTAAATTAAGTCAAAACCATATTTTTAAATTGCCTGTTAGATATCAACACTACATATGAATTATTTTATTCTTTAATAGTGGGAGCATGTTCCAGGAGCTTGTGGTGGCCTCAATGACACCAAGAACATATGACTTAGTGACCCTGTGAGCAGAGCTAAGAATGGTTTTTACCTTCTGTTGCGGCAACTAGGGCAACTGTACTCTTTGCACCTGTCAGGTTACAACACTGTTACACAAGGCTCTCTAGTCACTATGCTACAGAAAATTGACTAAGACAGGGAGACGGTCTTACGCATAGTATTAAGGGAAAATAAGCAAAAGTCAGGAATTCCTTTTGAATATAGAGGACGACTATGGAATAAGGCATGTGAGGCAATATGGTTTACTAGAAGCATGGAGTCATGAGCTATGGAAACTGGGGTTAAGTTGCTTAACTTCTCCGAGTTTAGATTCTTCATCTGTAAAACCTTCCTTCAGATGATGGTCTGTACGTAACGCATGTTTGTAAAAGACCTGACAAAAAAAGAAATAAAGGCCATGGGCCACTGAGACTAGGCAACTTTGTTGTAACAATGCAAGGGGAGTCCACACTATGTAATGATGGCATAGCTCAGATACTGGCTTCAGTCACCCCAAATTCCAGGTCATATCTCAGCACTCTCCAGAGGATTTTCATGCTTTTACAGCCTCATACTTCAATGCCTCCATGCTCTCAGACACTCATGCATGCCATTTTGGTTCTGTCCTGCATTAAACTCAGATGAGTTTTTCCATTTCCCACAAGAAATCCAGACACACTCAGCATTTTCTAAACTTGGTAACTTTAGTGAAAAATTTAAAAGCTGTTGGAAGGTCCCACATCATGTCCTGGGTAGCTTTCTGCTATCTTGCTGACTTCACCAGTTCACTCTGTTCCTTTCCAAAGCTTGTACTCCCTGTGGCTCAACCCTTCATGATTAACTATTTGGGTTCTCTCATAAACGGCAGGAAAATATAGGATTTTCTATCTAGTAATCCAGTGGGTGCTCAATAAAATATACTAATATGTAAAGCTTAAAACTGCACTAAGACTTTTGAGACACCCTGTTGAGGTAACATGCCAAAGGGCAGCACTAAAATTTCATTAAGCATCCAAGAGGCACAACTCGGCACACTCACCTACTCATCTACTCACTTCATGGGCACATTTGGAAGGCAGATTGAACTAATATATTTGAAAACAATGTTTTTAAGGTAAGCATGTGCATGCCATAGCACATCTGGGAATGTTTCATCACAGAAGCACAGATGATTTCACTGATTGGGATGAGGAAGCCAAGGCAGGGAGATGGTGCAATGACACATACTTAAGATGTAGCTTGTATATAATTATATGTCACTTCAACCCATGTCATTTTGTACTTCAAAAGTAACAAGCTGTATAATCCAGTTTTAAGTATTTCTCCACAAGACCACTGTAAAAGGCAGGTATACTATATTTCGGTGCTGTGGTTTAAGAGCATGGATAAGAGAAGAGGCATTCAGATTTGAGTGAAAACCTCATCTTTGACACTTACTAGCTGTGTGTGACCTTGGGCAAGTTTGCCTCTTGTAGCCTCAGTTTTTGTATCTGTAAAATGGGAGTGACTACATAAACATTGAGGTTCTCTATATAACTCCACAAAACACATTTTTAATGTTGGCATTTCGAGTAAAATCAGAGTCTAGATATATATATATTTAGAATCAGTAACTTTACTAAATAAATGAATCCAAAATTTAAAACACCTAAACTCCATATTTAAGAAGTCAAATATACTTTAAGTTGGTTACATACACCAAACAAGCTCCTAGCCTTTGAAACAAAACCCCCACATAAAACCATATTTAACCAATAAAAACTAAGTTACAAATGATTATATCATCAAAATACACTTTGATTGGCCAGTGGTATTTTAAGCTGGGATACTAGAGTTTGTGTTAACTGAATATTCTCAGCAGTGATAAAGAGCCCATGATTGCCTTTCCTTTGTGATTCCACAGGACCAAGGAGTTTTGGATCCAATGCTACTCTTCTGTGGCCTAATGCAATCCTAAGAAAATAGGCAAAAACAAAACAAACAAAAAACAACAACAAAAAAACCCTCACTACTACAGCAATTTACCCATCAGCAACTCAAACTGTTTCCTTGACTTTAGTCATCTATTAGTGCTGCGCCATTTTAGGTAAAATTGACCACAATGAAAGTGATTAGTTGTAGTCATATTACCTTAAAAACTACATGACAAATCAAGAGACTTTATTCAAATTAAAACTGTAGGGATTATTTAGATATAAGCAACAAATCCCTTTCATTTTGGTTGAAGCAGTCTCTTACAATATTTAAACCAAAAACAATCTTGGCTCTTTTTGGTCCCATTGATGATAATCTCAGAATCTTTCTTTTAACAAAATTTTTGTTCTGTTTAGAGCACTTAATAATCACTTGTTTTATTTTAACTGAAAAGGTGCTCTGGTAAAAGCCCCTACAATTTTAAATAACTCCAAAGGTTAGAAACTGGTTAAGTTCATTTCAAAGCTGCAATAATTTCCATCTCTTAAGGATGGATTTGCACACTTTTTTGGGGCAAGCATTCCTTTGACCTGAAAAAAACACACCAAAAAACAAAAAAAACACAAAAAACACCTGAGGTGTCCTTTAGTCTAATAAAAATATAAGACCATCAGTTCCTACCCACCCCAAGCCATCCCATCCCCCATATCCTCAGGATATGATTACCTCATGGGCCTCTTTTTTCAAACCTTAGCTGAATTTTAAAGGTCTGAGTCTGATCCTGCCAGAGGCCAGCAGGACTGTCTAGGGTAGTTTACAGGCTTCTTTTCAGAGGTGTTTTCCCAACTCTAAGCCCCTCTAGTCATATATCCTCCCAGCTCCATCTCCCAAGTATACTTCTCACCATAATACCCTCTTTCTTGTCTTGTCACCCGAAGTTCCATTCTTTTCTCAGCAAACAAAAACTTCCATCATGCCTTTTCTGGAATGACTGCTATATAGCTATCACACCCCTTCATTTTGTTTGTTTGTTTGTTTGTTTTTGTTAATCTTCACCAGATGATTTTTTCCCATTGATTTTTTTAGAGAGAGTGGAAGGGAGAGGAAGAGAGAGAAACATCGATGTGAGAGAGACACATCAATTGGTTGCCTCGCACTCTGTTATATCTTCAATACCTTTTCTGAGCATTTTTCCACCTCCTGACCTTAATGGAAATCTGATTTTCCTCTAAGGACACCATTTCCTTTGCAGCCCTCTTGAATGGTGCATACTTTACCTCTCAACACCCCACATTCCATAGGCTGGAAGGTGGGGTTGCTGTTCTCCACATTGGGGAATGCTACTTTCAAGCCATTACTCCCTCCTTTGAGGTTCATACTGTTTAGCTCTGTTAACATTTCCCCGTTTTGGTTCCTGTTATTTACTCAACTTTTGGTCACTCTTCTGTATCCACTGGAGACCTTAGCAACTGGATCTTGATCTTCATTTTTACCACAAGCCTTGTTGCCATCATCCTGGGAGTATTTAGTGTCCACATGGCCAGCCCATCCATTGCCCTGGCCATTCTATCCCTTTACCTCTGACCCTCTCCTCTCCTCTCTTTAGCCACCCACCCCAACAGTTACACCCTAGGTTACACTTGTAATCAACAGAAATGGATCTTAATTCAAAATTATACTTTCTGATCAAACCTACTGTGATGCAATTTTCCCCTTAATTATTCCAACTACAACTGGGGTTTTTTCCAATGAAGACATTTGATTCGCTGTCAACACTGATTCTGTTCTTCTTCCATGGTAAAAAGAACTCCACTTTTTTCCACTATCCACCTCTTAGGGAATGTGACTTTATTTGCTAGCTTATGGGTAAATCCTGATTAATCTAAAAGGATAATTTTCTAATTGTGATTCCTGCAGGTGTCTTTCCAAGGTCTCACAAGATCAAAACTATTTGTATATAACAGTCATTATTTGCCTTTTTAAAAACTGTGTGGACATTTTCACTGATGGTACAAACACAATGGTGGGTAAAACTGCTGGTGTAATGGCACAAATCAAGGCGGTGGTATCATACTGCACTATTAGTCATTGTACTTTTCATCACCACACACTTGAGGAAAGAAAAATAAAATCAAATTTTACCTGAGGAAGAAGAAGTGTTAATTTCATTAAATCTCAACCCTTGAGCAAGGTCTTAATATACTGGGTGACAAAATAAGAAGTATACATAAAGCACTTCTGTAGGATGGTTGTTTCAAAAAAAAACTACTCAGTTGAATTACAAAACAAACTAGCCACCTTTTTCATGGAACTCCATTTTTATTTGAAAGAATGATTGACGGTCCTGGCCAAGTAGCTCAGTTAGTTATAGCATAGACTTGATATGCCAAGGTTGAGGATTCGATTCCTGGTCAAGGCACATACAAGAATCAACCAATGAATGCAAAAGTAAGTGGAAGAACAAATCGATGTTTTTCTCTTTCCCTTCCTCTCTCTCTAAAAATAAATAAATAAATATAAAGAAAGAAAGGACTTTTTTTAAAAAAAGAAAGACAGTGTATTCGGCATTTTTTTTCATGAATGGATGAAGTGAGCCTGGCACTTTAACACAGCAACCTTTGTTCTCAACTGTTGTCACCTGTTACAAATGCTCCTGAGATATCAAGAATCAAGAAGAGAAACAAAAAGTACCCATTAGATGTAGGAACATGAAGGGCCTGCCAACATTCTAGAAAGATTTCAGTAAATGGTGGGGGTGGAATACAGATGAAAGTAAATTGAGAAATGAGTGGGAAGTGAAAAAAATGGACACAGTGAGAACTGACAACTCTTGGAAGAAGTTTCACAATGAAGCGGGAAAGACAGAATGATAGCTGGAGGGAGAAGTGGGTTCAAAGAAAACTGTTCTCAAGATGTGAAAGTCTTGAGCATTTATAAATAAAATAATGCTGGGATAGAGTAAATAGAGGGAATGACTGAAGGTATAGAAGAGAGGAAATAGTGGGCAAGATTCAGCAGAAGAGGTTGGGATATGGGTCTTAGTTTATGATGGTGGAAGTGGTGGTGGTGGTATATGTTTGTGTGCTGGTTTAAGTAGAGGTGGTAGAAGTTTTGAGGAGAATGGAGAAAGTGTGAAATTGTCATTGTAGAAAGTGGGAAAGCAAACAGACCAGAGAAACAAAGTAGTCTTACCAGGCATTGTTGATCTCATCTACTTCCATTGCATCTACCATTTTATGTTTCTGGCTCCCATATCTATACCTTTAGTCTGTGCATTACACCTTCCATCCAGGCTCACATATCTAATTGACCATTGGATATATTCACTTGGGTATTATATAGGCATTTCATTCACCATATCCAAAAATCAAACTCAAGATCTTCTCTCCCAAACCAGGTCCACTTTTAGTGTTCCTTATCCCAGTGAGTAACACTATCCTCCACTTTGTCATGCAAGACAGAATCCTAGGAGTCATACTTGCTTTGTCCATTTTCCTCACTCTCCCCATTCAATCAATCACCAAATGTTATTGATTCAATTTCCTTAACATATCTTAAACCTATCCACATTATCCCATTCCACTACTACCACCCTGGTTCAGGCCAGTATGACCTTGCATCTGGACTACTGCCATATTCTCCTACTTGCCTCCCTTACCATTTTATTCATTTTTCATAAGCATAGTGATCTTTTTCAAAAGCAAACATGTCATACCTCTGTTTAAAACTCATCAATAGCTTTTCATTACCCCCAGGATAAAGAATAAAACTGTAACTCTCCCTCTGTACTTCTATGCCCACTTCCACCTTCTGTCACACAGCTCATATTCCCAATCCCTTCACCCTGCCCTACTCTTTTCCTCATAGCTCTTATCTCCTTCTAACAGTCTATATACTTTGTTATGACTATTGTTTATATTCTGTCTTACCCGTCTAGAATGAGACCCCCTCTATGAAGCAATGCATCTTTGTTTTACACACAGCTATATTCCTGTTATGGGCTGAACTCTGTGTCCTCCCCAAAATTCATTTGTTGAAGTCCTAACCCCCCAGGACCACAGAATGTGACTGTATTTGGAGGGAGGGCCTTTAAAAGAGGCAATTAAGTTAAAATGATTAGGATCCATGTGGGTGGATCCTAATCCAGTATCATTGGCGCTCTTATAAAAAGAGAAAATTAGAACACAGACAAGCACAGAGGAAAGACAGTGTGAAGATACGGGGAGAAGACAGACATCTACAAGCCAAGGAGGCCTCAGAAGAAACCAACACTGCGGATACCTTGGCTTCCAACTTCTAGCTGCTAGAAATGTGAGAAATTAAATTTATGTTGTTTAAGCCCCCCAGTATGTGGTACTTTGTTATGGTAGTCATAGCAAATGAATACAATCCTGAACATGAGAACAGCTCCTGGCACACACACTAAGCACTTAACATATATTTACTAAAAGAATAGGTGAATGTGAGGCCCTGCATGATCTGACCTCTGCTGCCCTTTCTTATCTGATCTCCTGCTACTTTTCTCTTTGATCTTTCAACTCATTCAAATAGGACTTTTTTGAATTCCTCAAACATGTCATACTCTCCACACTCCCAGAAACTTTGTACATTGTTCTCTCTACCTAGAGTGCTCTCGGTCCCCAGCCCACCATTCCTTCTCCCACATCAGCACCACAATTTCCCACTGTTCATTCTTCAGGTCTCAAATTCAATTTAAAAATATTTTTCAAGCAGATTGAGGTTTAATGGATCTACATCAAACTGTACATATTTAAAGTGTACAATGTGGTAAGTTTTAATATAAGTACATACCCATGAAACAATCACCACAATCAAGATAATGAACATATAAATCACCTCCCCCAAATTCTCATGACCCTGTTTAGTTCTTGTATCCCCTCCTTAACCTAGTCTCCAGTCAATCCATGATCTGATTTTTGTCAACAAGATTAGTTTGCATGTTTAAAGTCACTTTGTTGAGGCATGATTGACATGTAAACAGCTGTACATGGTTAATGTATATAGTGTGTCCTTTTTATTTTGGTCTGGCTTCTTTTACTCAGAATAATTATCTTGAGATTCATCTCTGGTGTTGTATGCATCTATAGTTCATTCCTTTTCATATTCCTTTCCATCTATTGTATGGATGGACCAAACTTTGCTTATCCAATCACCACTTGATAAAGACTTGGGCTGTTTATACGTTGCAGCTATTACAAATAAAGCTGCTATGAACATTTGTGTACAATCAGCTTTAGTCTTATTATTTTCTCTAGAAAATGTTTTCTGTCTCCCAAATTAAGTTAGGTTTTCCTGTTCTTCTCTCTCTTGTATTCATTTCTTCTCTCTCTGTAAGGATGTATTCCTTTAGGACAAATCTTGTGTTAGTTTGGAAGAATGACTTTGATAAATCACTCAGGAGAGAGAGACCCACAGTGAGACAAGAAGAATGAATTTTTCTCTTGAGTGGGATAGGAATAAGAGGAAGAAGAGAACAAAACCTTTGTATTTGTCTGTCATAGTTTGACAAATGCACAATATTTGAATATTTTCTAGTGTATTGGGCTTTTTTTTTTTTTTGAGAGATTGGTAAGAAATAATAAGATCAATTTTAATTGCACTTTCTTTTTAAACAAAAAAAGTGTCTAGTGGTGTGATTTCTGCTTATTATGGGGTCTTACTTTTTTACAGCTTTCCTTATCCTTTATCCAAATATTCATTAAGACATTCTACTCAAATCACTCTGTATTCTGCCCCTTGAAACAAATGAACCCCACCTCTTTTTATTATTCCAATCTGCTCCTCTCAGAGTATTCTTTCCTCTTCCATGACTGGCTGCTAAATTTGATCCAGCAGCTCAGGAGTACCCAACCTAATGGAAGTGAGAGACACCCCCCACCTCAGTAGCCTGGCTTAAGTTCCAGGCATACAGAGGTCTGTTTCCAATCCTGTCTGTCCTAAAAATATACCAACCACTGGCAGGTGGTTAGGCTATTTTCAACCTTGGGGGCCTCAGGAATCAAGAGATTTATGCCAGGCCAGGAAGCAAAACAGCAAACCCTTCTTGGTGGGCTTCAGATAAAAACGACTATCTCGTGGCATGGAATCCACCGATTTTCAATTGCCTATTTACTCGTATTGCCAGTTGTTTCCATTTTTAGGTCTAATCATATTTTCCAATTCCACTCTAAAACATGAACCTGGGACAGCATGTGCAGATATTGGGAGGCTGAGGTGGGAGGCCAGAGAAAGAGTTTTTTCAACTTTCCCAACTCCATGTAGTTCTCAGGTTACAGAGGAGCTCTGAAATAAGTTAGAGAGGAGCTCTGAAGTTTCCCTATAGTTTTGGGCTTAAGCATCATGTATGTCTAGAAAGTGGGTCATAGTGCCAGTCCCTGCTGGCAAAATTAAAGTACTATTATTATCATTCCCATTTTATACAGGAGGAAACCTGAGGAACAGAGAGGTTAAATAACCTGTCCAACTAGAAAGTGGTAACTAGAAAGTAACAAAGCCAGAGACAGGATCCAAACTCATCTGTAGAGCTCCAAAGCTCATGCTCTTAATTGTTAGCGCTTCCAAAACTGCAGTCCTCAAGTTGTCTCCCAGAATTGTAATAAGTTGATGAGCACTTTATGACAACATACTTTCATGCAATTTCAACATCGGAATTTGTGTTTCTATTTACAAGCATAACAGTACAAAGCACACTGTTTTAATTGTTTTGGATCCAACAGAGAAGAACAGAGATGGACTTCATGCATAAATGAAGTATTTGCTCCAAATGAAGGCAGATAATGTCATAGTTAATTTAGAGGAAGTATTTTAATAATGCACATACCAATATTGGGGAAAGTGATTTAGTTTCAGAAAAACATCATCCATCATGTTAAATTAATGTTAGTAATTTGAGTTTTGTTGATTTTGTAGTTTTGTTTGAATTTAATATGCAAAATCAGTCTGGTTGTACAGTTGTTTAAGTACTATAAACATAAGGAGTTCATGTGTCAGTTTTTTTTTAAACATATCTTTATTGATTTCAGAGAGAGGAAAGGAGGAGGAGAGAGAGAGAGAGAGATAGAAACATCAGTGATGAGAGAGTCATTGATCGGCTGCCTAGTCCACAACCCAGGCATGTGCCCTTACCAGGAATCAAACCCCAATCTCCTGGATCCTAGGTCGATGCTCAACCGCTGAGCCACACTCGGCAGGGCTCATGTGTCATTTTATGTTAGCATATATTTAAGTAATATTATAATAAAAAATCAACACTGAGGGTCTGAAGGACATTTTTTTCCAGTGAAAAGTGTCCAAACATTGCTCATATTTGAGAAACTGCTGTGCAGGGATTGAAGATAATATCGTATTATCTTTGAAGATAATATCACTGTAAAAAGCTGCATGACTGTCCAGGGATTCCTGTTATTGAAATTTTGTTTTTGTTGCTGTTATTACCTTGGAGATATCTCAAGGGTTCAAGGTGACCCTGGCCTTCCTTCAATCACTGGTATGTATGCAATAAAGCTGTGGGTCTTTGGCATTCCTTCACTATTCAGTCTAGCTATTATATCTTAGTAATTTGTGTTTTATGCTATTGCCAAAAGATTGTTTGTATTATTTTCTCAGTTGTTTCTCCAAACAAAAATGATGCAGTAGCAGCGCTTATGACAAGAAAAGAGAAAAGTGAAGGAAAAGTATTTATTTTCTTTCACTTCCTCTAAATTGCACGTTATTTTCTTTCTCTCTACTTCTGTCTCCTTTCAAGACTGGAAGTAGTTATGAAATTGAGCAAAAGGTGGTGTAGAATGATTTTCCACTCCTTACTCTCCTCAAAAAGAAAGAAATGGAATCAAATCAATACTCTTTAAGAAGAACTGGAAGGCCCTATTCCATCCCCAGAGTAAAGGGAAATGCTTGAGGCAATGCAGACTGGAACTTCAATTTTGGCTTTGCAATTTATAAGCTATACAATCTTGAGCTAGTAATAACCTTGCTGAGCCTCAGTTTCCTTATATGTAAAATGAGGATAAGATAATAACATTTCCAGCCTCACAGAGTTGTAGTGAAGATTAAAGTAAATGAGATCATGTATGAATATCATCTAGATAGATAGATTGAGCACCTCCTACCACAAAGGAGGTGCTCGAGAAACAGTTATTATTATCTTCTAATCTCCTCCCCAGCAGCACTGCAAAAATGTTTTATTAACTTACGAATTCCCTCTGACCACAGATCCTATTTTATTCTCTCTGTCCTCATTATTTTAGGGCAGACACATGGGGAAAGGCTAAAAATATAATGTTAAACCACAAGAAAGAAAAGAGGGGATGAAAGTACATGTACACAGGGCTGGCAACTAAGACTGGAACAATCTTACTGCTGCATATTCAGTCCCTAGATAATGAATGCCTGGTACATGGTATGGCCTAATAAATACCTAAGAAGGAATGAGTGAATGAATGAATTGTGGAAAAACCTGGAAGCAAGCTGAACGAGGACTGAAGGAAGCATCTGGGAATTAAAAATGTTGGGATTGGGTTAGAGCAGAATCAGTCTCTCTCTTTTTTCCTCTCTCCTTCCCTCCCTCTCTCCCTCTCTTCTTTCCTTCCTTCCTTTCTCCATCCTTCGTTCCTTTCCTTCTCTCTCTCTGAAAAATATTTTAATGTTATGTTTAATTAAAACATGGGGAAAAATCACGTTTGCCTTACAGAAAAATACACATTAAATATTTCAGAAAAGCATACCAAAGTAGCCACAAATATATTATTAAATTATAATCCGCACTAAGCAGGCTTTACTGGGAAAAGTTCCTTGGTCCTTTTATTGTGCTCTAAGGAGGAAATATTTAGAACATTTTGAAGCATTCATGCTTGTCAAATAAACATAAAAGAAAGGGGTGGTTTGGCAATAGGCGAAATGTCATGCATGCTTCAACATGTGAACCTAATAAAGCTGCTGTAGAGAGCTTGATAAGTAAATTTATCAGAATTTTGTTCTTGAAATAATTTACTTTATAGTGTTTAGACCATGGACCTTACTCCAAGCTTTTGTATGTAGACTCTTGAAGTTTTGGATGTACCTTGAAGAGTTCAACCTTCTCATTTTACCATTAAGCAAGCTAGGTGCAGTTTTGGGATGTGACTTGCCCTAGGTCACATTTGTATTTCTATCCCTTAACATCCTCGCCCCAGTCATTCCCTAATCTTGCATAACACTTTAGCGTTTTCAAGTGTTTTGACACACCTTCTGGTGTTTCAGTTTCTCCATGTGTAAATCAAGGATAACTATAGGCACTATCTCCTTCAAGGGTATTGTAAGAATTAAACGAAATAACTTAGTCTCAGGAAATGTTAGCTATTATTGGTATCATTATGTGATAATTACCATCTCATGAAGTCTTTTCCACAGCTTTGGAATAGGCCATCATTTCACCCATGAGCATACTGAAAGGCAAAGGAGTTAAGTGGCTCATCTGGCTTGTAAGTAGCCCAGTCACATGTGGAACTCTGATATTACACCACCTAGTGAGTACATTGGCCAACACCTTCAAGATCCTTTCAAACTGTAAAATTTTGTGGTTTCTATAGAAAGGGGTCTCATGGTCAGGCTTTTAAAGACTTTCAATTTTTTTTGTCTCAGAGAGCAATAAAGTAGCAAAGGGTAGGGCTCAGAGTAGATTACCCCGAAGGAAGCCAACTTTCTAATACTAATAAACCAGTGGTGTCCCATATATGCATTTATTTTATGCAAATTAAACTGTTTGTGCATGCTGCCCCTCCCTCCCCACTAAATACAGGAAAATAAAAAAAATGTATAAAGAGCAATTCCACTTGTCATTTCATTCAATAAGTATATGCCACAGGATGAGAAGGAAATAAAGGTAAATCAACTGGACAGGATATGCGCAAAAGCATAGGTAGTATACTTTATGGGAAATGTTGGGATTTTCAAGAACAAATTTAATGTGATTTTGACCTGACACACTAACTTCTTAATATTCACATTAGATATAACACCACTACTGCTACTAATAGCTACTACCATTAATACTAGACATAATAGTGAGCATTACTACATGCCAAAGTTCTAGGTGTTTTATGTCATTTAATTATCATAACAATTCTATGAGGTAGGTACTTAATTATCCCCATTTTAAGCGGAAATTTATAATAGTAGTGTAGGAACACTAATAATAGCTACAATTTCTTGAATGTATAATAGCTCAGAGAGCTCTCTTGTCCAAAGTCTTCATCGCGATAAGCATCAATGCAGAAGTACAGCCTATATTGGTAAAGTTACACAGACATCATTCATAAAATGTGAAAGGCACTGAGAAGTGATTTCTTATTGGTCATCATATCTCTATGGGAACTTGTGTCTAAAAGCCCTAGAATGTCATTAGGACTGTACACATTTACTTGAGAATAGCATTTAAATCCTGGTCAAGACAAAAATGGCTTCCCTGTTACCCTGGCAGCAGTGGAACTGAACTGTTTTCTCTAAAACTATTTGTACGACACCTTTTAAAGTTTTTTGTAAGGTAGCTATTGTTTTTCTATTAACGGAGGTCTGTTCAACTGAAGCAATACCTTAAGTTTCAAAAAACATATAACTTTAAAAACTCTGAGAAGAGTTTGTTCATGAGCTTTAAACAAATTTCCATTCCTCAGTGGGTTACAAATTTGGAGGTCAGTTTCTGTGCTATAGCTCTAGGTGACTATGAAAATCTCCCCTAGTCTCTATGATCCTTATCTTTCTTTCCTCAGCAGTTGAGCGTGGACCTAGGATCCAGGCAATTGGGGTTTGATTTCCAGTTAGGGCACATGCCCGGGTTGCGGGCTCTATCCCCAGTTGGGGGCATGCAGGAGGCAGCCGATCAATGACTCTCTCATCACTGATGTTTCTATCTCTCACTCTCACTCTCCTTTCCTCTCTTTGAAATCAATAAAGATATATTTTTTAAAAACTTGAGATCATATCCATGCATCTCTAATTCTCTTAAATATCTGAATAATTCCAGTCCTTATAAATGGCTAATTATTATTTCATCAATTACTAATTCTAAATATTGCCTATGATATAAACAGCAAAACTTTCAAAGAGATCTTTCAGATTTGAGGGATGATGTTTTTCAGTGACATGTTTATGCCACCAAATATAGAACAAGTTGTAGGACTAAAGATTAACTGCAAGCACCCATCAACACTGAGTGCAAAAGCAGGAATTTTATGAATGATTGTAGAAACTGCTTTAAAAAATTTTCCCTTTTATGAACTTTATGTTACAGATAAAATCTATTTTATAGTTTCTATATCTTCCTGAGAATCTAATTTAGCTCTCTGTCCCCTTCATATTCATTATACTTTCTAAATCAAATCTTTATTTATACAAGAAATTTCTCATTTACTAAGTGCTTTTCTGGTTTTATGTATGTAATATATTTTTTAATCTTTCTGGGAGTGCTAAATAAGGAAACTTTTTAAAGATACTTTTTGATTCTTTATCTGCTTCCTTCAGGATCAAATATTCCTTTGTTCATCTTGGACTTCTTTTTTGTTACTGTTTCCTTCAAATAATTGGTGTTCCTTGGTCTATCATTTATGTTTATGACTAGAAGACTTTGATAAATAGGAGAAATAAATTTACCTTTGTATAGGACTACTTCTCCAAAATCATTTTCCTTGAATGGACTGCCCTACTGCAGCCTCTGTATAAGTAGATGGGTTCCCCAATAACCAGGCTTCCCTTTGTGTATTGGGGAGAGAAGCCAGCTCAGGTCATCCTCCCAACAACCCCATTGCCAATGCAAGGAAGACTTTATTCTTAGTGTATTTTACCCCTGGATGCTGCTTTCTGTTTTCCCTCTGGGTCTCCTGTGGAGGTCGGAAGTAAATCCAGGCTCTGTTCTACTCTATCCCTTATCTCTATAGTCATTCCTAGGGTTCCTAAGGTAAATTTTCTCCTTTGTTAAGAAAGCAGTTACTGGGATGGGTGCTGGTTACAAATGCTGTTGTTTATAACTAGGAAACAGGAAAGGACCTTCTGTCTCAGCTGTTCCATCCCAACTTCCATTGCTCAACCCACCCCGCTCTCTGTACCTGTCAATTTCAATACCCATGAGTTAGTCCTATGAGTTTTTTGAGGGTAGGGCCATATTTCATTCACTATTGTGGCTTCAGAACTTAGAAACAGTATCTGGCACAGAGTAGGTGCTCATGAAGTACTTATTTCATAATTAAATGACAAGTGGACAGGGACCAAATTATGAAGAGACTTGGTGCTAAGTTATCTTACTCTGAAGAAAATAAGGAGTCACTGAAATGTTTTGTTGTTGTTGTTTGTTTTGTTTTGTTTTGTTTTTGAGCAAGGGAATGTCATGATTGGATCTGTGGTTTTGAAAAATAATTTTTACTGCAGAATGAGCAATGGGGAAGCCTACATACCAGTTAGAAGACTGTTTCAATTATCCAAATGAGAGGTATAATATTGCATACAAACTATACTTACATTTTTAAAAAATTAAATTTTTTTTAAATAAAAAAAGCAATTTAATATATGATTTATGCGAGGTCATGATAAATGCTAAGAAAAAAAAATAAAGCAGAATAAAGGGATGAAAAGAGACAGAGAAGGAGTAGGGGCAGAAGTGAGGTAGCCATAAGGAAATCCGGGGGAAGAGCATTCAAAAACAGAAGGAAGAGCAAATGTAAAGGCCCTGAAGTATATAGAAAATATTTAGAATTTTGATTCAATGTGCCATTCAATAATGAGAAACTGACCTTCAGTTGTTGGTTGGTTTTGGTTCTGTAATCTCAGCCCAAAAAGAAATGTCCACTTTCCGGGCAGGACAATCAATAAAAGAAGAAATCCTGAGAAGATAATGCTGGATAAGTAAGATAAGGCCCTGTTGTAGAGGGGCCTGGATGCCAGAAAGTAGAAAGGGTTCAGCCTTGGGCCAGGGAACCAGTGTCCCTCTGGAAACAGGTCAGCGGTGTGAACAGAGAGGTTCTTTCAGATGCCTCTGACAGTAGTATTGAGGTAGGTAGAAAAATGAACTGCCAAAGATATCAATTTCTTAATCCTTAGCATCTGTGAATATGCTATTATTCCATAAAGAGGAATTAAGGTTGTAGATAGAATTAAGGTTGTTAATCAGCTGACTTCCAGATGGGGAGGTGATCCTGGTAAGTCCAAAGTAATCACAAGAGTATTTATAAGTGAAAGCGAGTCAGGAAAGTCTGCGTTGGAGTGATCTGATGTGAGAAAGGCTCAACCTATCATTGTTGCCTTTGAAGATGGGGGAAGAGGGTCAAAAACCAAGGAATGTGGTAGCCTGTAGAAACTGGAAAAAGCAAGGAAACAGATTCTACCCTGGAGCCTCCACAAGGGAATGAAGCCCTGCAGCTAAATTGGATCAGCAAAAGTAAATCCACTAAGGAAGATTAGAAGATCAAGGGCCTTCCTCTTTCTGACTTGAAATTTCTCATCAGTAAAATGGTGGATGTTTAGCCCTGACTGCTGTGCACCCAAGGGTTGCTGGTTTGATTCCCAGGCAGGGTACATACCTGGGTTGTGATCCCCAGTAGGGGGAATGCAGGAGGCAGCTGATCTATATTTCACACTCACATTGATGTTTTCCTTTCTCCCTCTCCCTTCTTTTATCTCTAAAAAAATCAATAAAAATATTTTCTTTAAATGGTGGATACTTAGTAGGTCAATAATATTCAAACATTTTTTAGTCACTGTCATGGCTAACTTTCTGTGTCAACTTGACTGGGACAAAAGGTGCCCAGATATATTATTAATTAATTTATTTATTTTTTATTTTTAAAAATATCTTTATTGATTTCAGAGAGAGGAAGGGAAAGGGAGAGAGAGATAGAAACATCAATGATGAGAGAGTTGTCATTGATGGGCTGCCTCCTGTACGCCCCTGGCTGGGGATCAAGCCTGCAACCTGGGCATGTGCCCTGACTGGGAATCGAACCTCGACCTCCTGGATCCTAGGTAGATGCTCAATAGCTGAGCCACACCTGGTTGGGCAGGTGCCCAAATATTTAATCAGGCATTATTTTGGGTGTTTCTGTGAAAATGTTTTTGCACGGATTAACATTTAAATTAGTAGACTGAGTAAAGTTGATTGCCTTTCTTAAGATTGGTAGGCCTAATCCAATCAGCTGAAGGCCTGAATGAAACCAAAAGGATGGCCCTTCCCAAATCAGAGAGAATTCTTCCTACCTGATGGCCTTCAAACTGGAACATTGGACTTTTCCTGTCTTTAGACTGAAACTGAAATATCCAACCTTCCTGTGTCTCAAGCCTGCTGGCTTTTGGAACTAGAACCATATCATTGGTTCTCCCGGTTCTCAGGCCTTTGTACTCAGACTAGAACTAAACTATTAGCAATTCTGGGTCTCTAGCTTGCCAACCCACCTTGCAGATCTTGGGACTTACCAGCCTCCATTAAATATGTTTGGTCTTTATCTCCAGTCCCTGACACAGGGCCCCTAAAACCCTTGTAAATTCCTAATCCATAAGAACACTAGGAGTATCTTTTCTTGTAATGAGGCAAATCCAGGTCGACTCTGGGATAGCTGTTAGATGAAAGCAGCTGACTAGAAAGGCCAAGCCATGATTAGAAGCTTGGAATTTTCAACCCACCCTCCATTCTCCAAAGAGGGGAAAGGGGCTGAAAAAGGAGTTAATAATTGATCATGCCTAAGTAATGAAGCCTCCGTAAAATCCCAAAAGTATGGGTTCAATTCAAGGAGCTTCCAGGTGGGTGAACACATCCACTTTCCAGAAGGGTGACACATCCTACTGCTGGCAACAGAAGCTCCTGTGCTTGGGACTTTCCCAGAACTTGCCTAATATATCTCTTCATTTGGCTGTTCATTTATATCCTTTATTGTATCCTTTAATAAACTGATAACATAAGTGTTTCCCTGAGTTCTGTGGGCCACTCTAGAAAATCAATCGAACTCAAGAAGGGGGTTATGAACCTCCAATTTATAGATGATCAGTCAGAAGCATAGGTAACTTCGACTTTCAATTTGGTGTCTGAAGTGGGGGTGGGGAGCAGTCTTGGAACTGAGCCCTTAACCTGTGATTTCAACACCCAGCTGGTGTCAGAGTACTGCTTGGTAGGGGAACCCTTCTCCCACATCTGGTATCATAGTGTTATCAGTGTTCTGTATGATAGTAAAGAAAGCACAGGAAGGGAACTGTAGGTTTTTCCAATTCTCTCTCTCTCTCTCAAATCCTAATACAGCCTCCAAAGCCCAATATAAATAACAGAAAAAAGTGAAAATGCTTCAGCACTAACAAGGTTGAGTGTGCCGAGAGTCTCATCCACTCAGAGCCCCTCTCTCCTGGGCTCCAGAGTTTTGGTGAAAATCATTTATCTAGAGTCACCACTTAGCTTTTAAATTTGATGAATTTGTTTCTTTTTCTCTTAAAGAAGAATGTACATTGAAAAGTAAAAATATTCTAGTGTATCCTCTTCATTCCTTCTTATTACTGAGTAGTACTCTATGGTATGGATGTAACGTTTCAAAAGTTGAAGAACATTTTGGTTGCTTCCAATATTTGGCTATTATGAATAAATCTACTACTTCATTTCCCTACTGAAAAAAAAACTTGTGACTTATCATTGCCTACATTAGGGATCTCTATTCTAGGGTTCATGAACTCCAAGGGAGTCAATTAACTTCCTGAAATTATATTGAAAATATGTCATTTTATAACAGTCTTATTTCCATTGATTCCAGTTCTGGGAAGGGTTAATATGTTCAAGGTCACTGCAAATAAATGATCTGACCTCTTGCTCCATTTCTCTGTACAAGTTGCAACTGTTCTTTCTGCTTCCTGCTTATGTGACCAGGTCAGGACTTCTGCCTGTAACTAAATGGCTAATTTCATCTCATTTAGGAGGAAGGAGTAGGATGTCCATTTTGGCCTTGGGGTCATACTATGTTTTCCAACCCAACTTTATTATTAACAAAGCTCATACTTTGTTTCTGATTCATGTGCATATTTCTCTATTGGTTCAGATCCCATAGGGGAGGGAATGTGATTAATTCACATCCTTGACCTTCTTACACACACACACCCCTTAAGAACCTACAGGATAAAGTCCGCATCCCTTTATCTGGGATTCAAGTTGTTCCTAAACCTGCTGCTCCACACTTATCCTCCAGTGCTTTCTGTAACAAACCATCTGTTCCAGTCAGAACAATCCACCCATCTTTATTCCAGCCACTGGATCTCTGCTTAGATATTTATTCTGAGATTCTTTCCCCAATCCTCTCTGCCAGTCCAATCCTACCCATATATTTTTTTAAAAAATCATTGAATTAAAAAATTGTATTTTTAAAAATTTATCTTTATTATTTTTTTATTTATTTTTAGTATATCTTTATTGATTTCAGAGAGAGGAGGGGAGGGGGAAAGAGAGAGATAGAAACATCAATGATGAGAGAATCATTGATCAGCTGCCTCCTGCATGCCCCCAACTGGGAATTGAGCCCAAAACCCAGGCATGTGTCCTGACCAGGAATCAAACCCTGATCTCCTGGATCCTAGGCCAATGCTCAACCGCTGAGCTACGCCCAGCCGGGCTATCTTTATTATTGAAAGTTTTACAGATGTTCCCTTTTCCCTCCCTCCACCCAGGTACTAAAAAAAATTGTATTGAATTTATTGGGGAGACATTGGTTAATAAAATTATATAGGTTTCAAGTGTACAATTCTTTTTTATATTTTCAGGTGTAAAATTCTATAATACATCATCTGTATATTGTGTTGTGTGTGATTTCACTTACATGTGGAATCTAATGAACAAAATAAACAAACAAATCTTACCCATATTTCAAGGACAAGATCCTTTCAAAGTTATATTCTTCTTTGTTAAAACTCTCCTGGCCACTCCAGTACAGAGTCTGAATTTAATTATTGTCTGTAGTATAAGTTAAGGTTAACTTTTTCTTTATCTATGCATCTATTCTCCCCGTAATTACATTTGTGAATCCCTGGAGAGCTTAGGTCACATCATCTCTTTGTCTCCTCAAAGTTTACCAAGAGTTAGAATCACAATAAATATCTGTGGCTAGAATTTATCTTCTCTTATTCCTCCATTCAGAGCACTGCTTTTCCAAGCTGGTCGGTTTTGTTGTTGTTTTGTTGCTTTTAAATTTTTAATTTATTGCTTTTAGAGAGAGAGGAAGAGGGAAGAGGGAAAGAGAGAAAGATCGATTTGTTGTTCCACTTATCAATGCATTCATTGGTTGATTCTTGTATGTGCCCTGACCAGAGCTCAAACCTGCAACCTTGGCATATGGGGGATGATGCTCTAACCAACTGAGCCACCCAGCCAGGGCCCAAGCTTGTGGTTTTAAGGGCACTAAATTGCCCATCATCCACCATAAATAACAGCAATAGACTGTCTTATAAAACATACATCTATGAGGTTGTGCAGTGGCAGTATTGTAGCCAATGAGGTTTATCTGAGGTGGGATTATTGCTAATTGGAAAATATATTTATAGCTTCCATTTATTAGATGATTACAGTCTGTCAGGCATGGTGCTTTATTGGGATTAACTCATAGACTCCTCATGCAAACCCTTTTAGAGATGAAGAATTTGAGATTCAGAAAGCTTTGGTAATTTATTCAAGGTCCATCATCAGACAGTGGACTGGGCCAGGACTAAACCCAGGCCTGTCTGAACTTCAAAATCACTGTTTCTCAAATTTGGCTGCACAACACAGGCACCTGGGGAGCTATAAAAAATATTTATGCTTAAAAATTAATTAATTGAACAAAATAAAAAAAATACTGACGCCTGAGTTACAGCCTTGGCATTGGAAGCTTTAAAGTCGCCCCAGGTGATGCAAATGTGCAGCCAGGGCTGGGCTGGGCTTTTAATTTTGATACTCCACTGTCTCCAGTGTGGGTAACAAAGGTGAGAAGGTGAGACCATCTGTTTGCTGACCTAATTCAGCTCAAGCAAGAACTCAGAACCAGAGGTGTGTGATTAGAAGAAAATCAGGTTCTTCTCAGAATGCCAAACACGTGCTGGGGCTCCTATGGATGTGGGACAGGGGGTTAAGCCAACTGCATGGGAATCTCAAATGACAGGGTGACCCCAGTTGACATATGACTTTTACAGACTCCTTGCCTGCCCCAGATGATCACTCATTTACTCTATAACTGCTACTCAAAAGCCTTGGGCAAGGCCTCCTTTTCAAAGTGTCAAGTCTCAAGAGCTTGAAATATTTAAATAAAATATGTAAAAAGTTTCTGATGAAAATAAGGAGGCATATACCTCAAGTAAGGCCTTACCAGCTGCTATCCTGAGTCAGCAGTCAGCAAAAAACAAGCCTCTTTGTTCTGCTTTATCTCACTGTATCTTCTGCAAGGAGTACAGGGCTTCTGAGAATGAGAATAAATGAGTCGGCCTCAGGGTGAGGTCATGCCTCTGCAGGGACATCAGGAAAGGCAGTGGTGAGAGCATAGCCCAAAGCACCAACCTGGCCAATCTCCTGGGAGGTCCTGGACAGGTTTTCTCAGTAGTCAGTAACTCGGTCCTCTCTGGAGGGATTCTCCCCTTCCACCTTGGCTCTAACGTTTCAGGGACCCAGAGCAGGAATGTTGAAGCAAGCCCTCCGTTTGCCCTAGGCCCACAGAAATAGGAACCTCACCAGTGTGGGCATTAACGGTGCTATACTAGCAGCCATCGATAATAGGACAGCCCAGGGAAGGTATCAATGGGGTGACTAGACACGTAATTTTGTGACTATGACAGTGCAGGCAGAGCACCAGCAGAGCTGGCCCACAACAGGACCAGCAGCTACAATTTACTGAATACTGTGTACCAGGCACTAAGCAATTTACCTTGCAATATGATACTGTTAGGTGCCCAAAGAGATTTTCCCCATTTCTTATTTTTTCCCCTTTTATTAAAGTATAACTTAGATCATTAAAGTGATTCCTTTTAGGTGCACCGTTCATTGAATTTTATCACACAATCACCAACAGCTTAAGATGTGGAACATTTCCATTACCCCCAAAAGTTTCTGCATGTCCCTTCACAGTCAATCCCCTAACCCCTAATCCGAGCCCCTGGCAACCACTAATCTGGTTTCTGTCTCTATAGCTTACTTTTTCTCTTGGAACCACAGCTAAGCAAAAGGCACTCAATACTACATAATCTAAGTTCAGAGGACCAGCAACTCTTAAGGCCAGACAACAGCCAACAGATCTTGCTGTGGAAAATCCAGCTTCCTAGTTGATATGAGGTCTAGTTTGGGAGTGTGCAATGTTTCCCTTCCCCAAGTCAAGAAAGAAGAAACCCTAAGAGAATCACTCACAAAAATAGAGCGTGCTAGAAGTAACCCACTGTCTTACTAAAATGGGAACTGGTGTCTATCTTTTCTCTGAAAGTTGCAAAGCTACCATACTGGCACTGTGTCTGATGCTGTTGGGGTGTAGAGGAAAATACTATGGGACAGATGAAGGCCTGGGGGTCTTCTATGTGGAGAAAGGGCAAGGACAGGCCCCTCAATTTCCTGATTCTTGAGGTGTAGGTATGATATATATGGCATACGTCTGCAGGCCTGAGAAAAATTGTCCCAAAATGATAGATGAGATTGAGGCCCTTGGGCTTGCTGAAAACTATCACAGTATGGGGGCAAAAAGTTTCATACCTCAGCAGAATGTGATATTATGCCTTCATCAGTGGTACAGCACAGTTGAGCGATAAAGTGAAACCATTTTTATGTATATATCCCAATGAATTGAGGCAACTCAATAAACTTGTTACACTTTCACTGCCTCCATTAATCCTAAAAACATCCAAAAGGTACGTACTCTTATTATTCATATTTTATAGATGAAGGAATTGAAGATCAGAGAGCACAAGTAATGTGTTCCAGGTCACAAAGCAGGTACAAAAATGACAGAACCATGACTTGCATCCAGGTCCGCTTGATTCTAAAAGCTATGTTCCTTCCTTCTACATTGGGCTTCCTTATATGTGTGTATCAGGGAGAGGGGAAGAGAAGGAATCATTTTGAAGTAGAAGTGAAATTCCAGTGGAGACTCAAGGGTGTTCATCATAATTGTTAGGTCCCTGTATTTTTCCCACTTGCTGATCTTCCTCCCTCTTTAGCTAACAAGGGCTTGGTTCCTCAGAATAACCTTGTGAATGTTCTAGTTCATTCCCTGCTCTAAGTTTCTGTCAATATGCTTCTTGTCTCTTCAGGTTGGAAGCCCTCAACCTACTCTGACCACACACCCAAACCTAAAGCTGCCTCCTTGTCTGGGACTGCAAAGCTATATCTGTCCCTCAGTGCCTGTCCCTGCTCCTCGCAGGAAGACTCCAGCTCACTTCTCAGATCCTCAGTTTGTGTGGTACCACTGAAGCCAACTGCACCTTGCCCTGAGATCTGACATAAACACTTCCCAAGTTTTCACCTCAGTATGAGGGCATAACTCAGTATTGACTTGGTAGGTTAAAAAAAATAATGTGCTACCTAGCCCTGGCAGGTGTGGCTCAGTGATTAGAGCATCGGCCTGAGCACAGAATGGTTACAAGTTCAATTCTGGGTCAAGGGCACGCATACCTGGGTTGCAGGTTCAATCCCCCACCCCCAGTCGGGGCATGTTCCAGAGGCAACAGATCAATGTGTCTCTCTCACATTGGTGTTTTCTCTCTCTCTCTCTCTCTCTCTCTCTCTCTCTCTCCCCGCCTGCCTCCATCCCTTCTTCTCTCTAAAAATCAATGGAGCCCAGCCGGGCGTGACTCAGTGGTTGAGCATCGACCTAGGATCCAGGCGACCAGGGTTCGATTCCTGGTCAGGGCACATGCCTGGGTTTCGGGCTCAATACCCAGTCGGGGCGTGCAGGAGGCAGCCAATCAATGACTCTCTCATCACTGATGCTTCCATCTCTCTCTCTCCCTCTCCTTTCCTCTCTCTGAAATCAATAAAGATATATTTTTAAAAATAAATAAAAATCAATGGAAATATCCTTGAGTGAGGATTAAAAAAATAACAATCATGTGCTACCCAGTTTACGTACAGAACAAAACTCTGTTCCATGATATAAAACAATAATCTTGAGCAGATGGTGACCGTAGCCCTAGAAGAAAAAGACATTTCCACCCTAAGCTTCTTGCTACATGGGTTATGATTCACTAAAGTACTTACAGGAATTCTGTTAATGTCAGTACTAAAATTCCTTTCTTAAGAGCATTCTTGTTATGAATAGTAAACACTCAGCATTCATTTGTGAAGATTTTAAACCAGGAGCAACACCATCCCTTAAACTCATCCAGTTTTACAGGTGCTGCCAAAGCAATGCAAAGATTGTCTCCTTGGGATTCACTAGGCCTGAGGATTTCCTGTGTTGAAAGGTGGGTGCTAAGAAATGCAATAAAACCTTGTTAGGTTGATATGAATTTGCAAAACTGTACAGTCACTATTTATAATCTCCTTTACTTTGATTAAAGTATTGACCAATCCAAATCCTCTTAATGCTAGAGGTCTGTTTTCTTCAGCTTCTTGCATTTTAAAATAACAAGGTGGTTTTGTTCAATGATGATACTTCCTTAGCTAGCTGGGTCACCTTAGAATATAGAATCATTCCAAAAAATGTAAGAACAGAAGGAATGCAAATGGGGGGGGGGCAACACTCACGTTTGTGCAGTCCAGGATTCTGCTGTTGATGTGGTGGTAGAAAAGGATAAGTGCCCTCCTTTGGTATCAGCCCCCCAAAAGTCAATGATGTCCCCAGACATCTTTAGATTCCTTTACTACTCTACCAAGCTCCCAGGAATTCATGCAAATAATTTTTTTTAAAAAATGTATCTTTATTGATTTCAGAGAGAGGAAAGGAGGAGAGAGAGAGAAACATCAATGATGAGAGAGTCATTGATCAAGCCTGCAACCTGGGCATGTGCCCTGACTGAGAATGGAACCCTGATCGCCTGGATCCTAGGTTGACGCTCAACCGCTGAGCCATGGCCGGCCGGGCCATGCAAATAATTTTTAAGTTATCAAATGTCAAGCTAAAACAGTTGGGTGACAAAATTGACTAGAATTATGTCTGCTTCTATTCTCCTGGGTATTAACTGGCTTTTACACATGCCTCACTGTGATGTCAGGCTTCTGGATACTCATTGCTGATGAGTTTTCTGACTAACATATGTCTTTGTTAGTTCAGGCTGATATAACAAATACCTGGGCAACTTAAACAACAAACTTATTTCTCAAGGTTCTGGAGTCTGGAAGTTCAAGATCAGCATGACCGGGTTCTTGATGAAGGCTCTCTCTCTGATTATGTGTTCACGTGACCTTTTCTTGGTCCAGAGGGGGGAGGAAGGACGGAGGGTAGCAGAGAAGAAGAGAGGGAGAGGTTTCGAAGGAGGGAGGAAAAAGAGGAAGAGGGGTCTAGTGTCTCTTCCTCTTTTTATAAGGGCATTAATCTCATTATATAGGCTCCACCCTCATGACTTAATCTAACCTTAATTACCTCCCAAGGCCCCACCTCCAGATACCATCACATTAAAGACTTGGGGGGTTTAAATGTATGAATTTGGGTGGCACACAAACATTCAGTCCATAGCAACATTCTGCTGTCCTGTCTCCATCTTCAGCTTCTCTGTCTTCCATTACCTATGAGTACTGACCTTGATGAATGACCAGATTTCTTTTCAATATAACTGAAGGTAAATGGCCATTGGCACCTTTGGGGAAGCACTGGGGGAATATTTATTATACATACTTGCAGTGGCATTATGGAGTTCTTCAAGGGCACCCAGCCTTCCTTTCAATTGCTGGACTCTGGATCTGTGAATTAATTTAGATTGGAAGCTGGATGAAGAATCATGATTTTCCATTGTAGTGCCTGACATTAGCCCTTTACTTCCCAGCTGTAAAATATACAAGACAACTGTCACCCTAGTTGGTTGTCTATCTCTTTTGTCCCTAAGAATACAATGCCTATTAAGCATTGCTAGGGATTTCTGTAGGTCAAAGCATTCTGGTCGCTACTTCAGCTTTGTGTCCTGCATTAGTCTGTTCAGGCTGCCATAACAAAGTACCTAAGACTAGGGGGCTTAAATAACAGAGATTTACTTTCTCACAATTATAGAGGATAGAAGTCCAAGATCAAGGCAGGGTTGGGCTCTTCTGAGGCATTTCGCCTTGGCTTGTAGATGGCTGTCTTCTCCCTGTGTCTTCACATGATCTTCCCTCTATGTATGTCTGTGTACTTATCTCCTCTTCTTGTAAGGACACCAGACATATTGGATTAGGGCACTTCTATATGACCTCATTTTGCCTTAATTATCTCTTCAAAGACCCTATCTCCAAATACAGTCACATTGGTACATAGTGGGGGTTAGGACTTCAAAATATGAATTTTGGGGGACACAATTCAGCCCATAACATGGCTTACTATGGCAATTATTTCAATCTTGCCTAGGTCAATTAAATATCATCATTGGCTTTCACTATCATCTTCATTGATACTGGGGGCCCAGTTCCATCACAGTATCTCCTACTGTCAATCCTGATCTACAAAAGACAATCACTATTGATCTTTTCAAAGAAGCTAGTGCCCCTGCTCACCAGCACATTCCTGGTGAAGAAATGTCTTCTGAACCTTCCCAGGGAACATAGTCAGGTGGCAGTTTATCTGGGGCTATGTTGTAACTCTATTCTAACATTGTCATATCCCTGACACTTTGAACTTTCTGACTCCTTCCCCAATATCTAATCAGTTCTGGAATGTTCACTTAATTTATTGTGGTCATTGTTTGTCCTCCCCACTCTCCCATTCCCCAGCCTCCAGTAGTCATCCCAGCAGCATATTAGTCCTGGCTCCATGTGTCCTTACCAGGACATTAAACTCTGAGTCATGGGTGAGTGCTCCTATGTCAATGAGTTCTCGCTTTTCCACCCTTATATTTCTCCCGTGATCAAACCTGACTATTCTAAGGTACAGGCACTTCCAATCTCAGCCCCAGGACCAGGTCCAGGCCCAGGCCCAATGCTGCTCATTCTGTTACACTCAGTGAATAAGGAAAAGTCAGCTGAGAAATCACTATTTTTTGGAAAATTCAAGGGTTACTCAGAGATTCTCAAGAGGAAACTATGGGCCCCTAAGAACTTGGAGGGGGGTGGCTTGATATCATGATGAAGTAGGACATGTCTATGAGAAGGCTTTGGTTGCCTGGCTTGCTTCAGTAGCTACTGATCTACAATTGAACTGCTTATCTCCCCTCTACTTTGTTAATCTTGGCCCTCTTGCTGGTTGCACCATCTTTTCCCACTCATCTTGAGTCCTCATCATGCTCACCCTCTGATTGATCCCTCAAAGAGAGTCACTAAATCCACTCTGTCCCCTGGGCTCTCACTTTGATGGGTCCCCTCTTCTCCAACTTTGAGGCTCCTGCCACAATTCCAATCACCTGCCCTCTTTAGCCCTCTGATTGCAGAGGCCCCACCATAAATGCCCAGCTGAATCTGGAGCCTATTTTCTTCTTACTGCTGTTGGGGCTTCTCTGCCTTACAGCAGCTGAGAGCATATTGTCACATGATCAGAACTGTCACATCTAGAATTTCAGGACCTTTGTTGATCTCAGAGATATAGTGAGACTTACATTGGGCTCTAGAATTAAAAGTGCACTAATACCTGCTCTGAAGCCTGAGTGGATGATATCATTATTTATTCATCCCAACACAAACAATTATTGAACGAGCCACCAGGGGGCAACAGCTGCTCTGTTTTAGTAAATTCTAAATATTACAATCCCCCCCCCCACATGTTTTACACAGGAATGATTATGCAAATGTTTGTAGGAAATAAAAAAGCCATGTGACTTTGAGGCGATGATTGGGCCTTTGATAGTTTCTCAGGGACCCTTCCCACTCCTTTCTCCCTTTGGGTTAATGGTGGCACTAACCTCCAGGGGATAATCAAGGCACTCCTCTCCCTGCCCTGCCTGGGCCTTCTCACATGTGGCATCTACTGTCTCTATGCTCCCTGCTGTATTTGGCAGAAAATTTGTTTTCTACGTGTTATGGGCCAAATTGTGTCCTCCCCCAAATTCATATATTGAAGTCCTAACCCCCAGTACCTCATAATGTGACTGTATTCTTCAGAGATAGGGCCTTTAAGACATGCTTAAGGTTAAATGGGATCACTAAGGTGGGCGCTAATCCAGTCTGACTGGTGTCCTTAGAAGAAATTCTGGACAACAGAGAGACATCAGGGATGCATATGCACAAAGGGAAGATCTTGTGAGGACACAATGAGAAGGCAGCTATGTGTAAACCAAGGAGAGAGGCCTTAGAAGAAACCAACCCTACTGACACCTTGGTCTCCAACTTCTAACCTCCAGAACTGTGAGGAAATAAATTTCTGTTGTTTAAGCCACCCAGTCTGTGGCATTTTGTTATGGCATCCCAAAAAGACTAATATACTATGTGATGTTAATATTTTCTGTTCTCTCTCTCTCTATATAAATATATGTGTGGGTATATGTATATTACATATATATGTATAATAAATAATATTACATATATAATTATGTGGTATAATGTATATATACATTATATTTGTACATATTATATGTATAATATAATGTTTATCATACATATACCCATACATATATTGCATAGTTACAATTTGATATGGCTTTGTATTCTGCTCTTTTCAATATCTGTATCAAATTAACCTTATATTGCTAAAAATTTCTGACAAAATATGATTTTTAATGTTTGCACATCTAAGTGTGGACATACCATAATATATCAAATATTCCTAAGAAAGAAATATTAATTTGTTTCTAATTCTTTTGCTATTTTAAGAAATGTTGTACTACACATTTCCCTATATATGTTTATCTGCTTTTGTGCTCATAGTTTAGGTTAGATTTCTAGAAACTGAATAGTATCAAAGGTATGAAAGTCTCCAGGCTCTTGGTAGATTTTCTCAGGTTGTTTTCAGGTTATATCAGTTTCCACTTTTGCTAATAATAGAGTATAAGACAATTCATATCATTACATCCCCACTAAAAGTAATTATCATTCAATAATCATTGTATCTGGTAAGCAAAAAGGGTGTCTTTCTAAAAATTCATTTAATTTCTATTTCTTTGCCAATCAAGTGTAGGCTTTTTCATATTTTCCTTATTATTTTTCTTTCATCTTTCCTCATAATCTATAAATTAATTTTGCATGGTCTTTCCTAGTAAAAATATGTTTATATGAGGTCTTTATTAATTGAACACAGTAAACATAATGTTCTGGAAAAGATTTTTCTCAATTCTTTCATTAAATTTCTTTTGATATATACAAATTTCAAAATGTTAACTCATCAAAACTATCAGTGTTTATTTTTTTAGTTATGTTATCATTATACTTAAAAACTTTTTTCCCAGAGACCAGATAAAAATTTGTCTTATTCTCTTACACTTTCTTTAGGTTAAATTTTTAATTCCTTCATGACAGACATACAAAAATGAACACAAGTCTTAAGGGTACAGTACATGAATTTTCAAAAGTTGAGCCTGTCTGCTTAAAAAGCAGCTCCCAAACTGAGAAACAGCATATTACCAGCACCTCAGAAGTCCCACACAGGCCTCCCTCCAGTCACTACCCACTGAGAGTAACCACTATTCTGACTTCTAACACAACAATTTTACATGTCTTTGACCTTTACAGAATCAGACCACATTTGTCATCTTTTGCTCAATATTATGTTTGTGAGAGTGATTCATATCCTGTCCATTTATCCTCATGCTGCTGAGTATTCCATCATGTGATTATATATAATTTATCTATTCATTCTACTTTTCATGGGCAATTGGGTAAGTTTAACCTTTTTGGCTATTACAAAGTGTGCTCCTATAAATATTATTGAACATGTCTACTGGTAAACATATGCATGTATTTCTGTTAGGTACAGACCCTGGAGTAGAATTGCTGGATTATAGAGAATTCAATTGTTCAGATTTTTCAAGTCGTTTTCAAAAGTACAGATTTATACTCTCTCCATCAGAATATGAGAATTCTGGCTGCTCCACATTCTCATAAGCACCTAGTGTTTTTTGTTGTGTTCAATCTAGCCATTACAGTGGGTATGTGATGGTATCACATTGTGGTTTTAATTTGTATTTCCCTGATGAGTAATGAAGCTAAGTATTTTTTTCATGTTTACTGGCTATTTGGAAATAACTGTTCACATCTTTTATTCATGTTTCTATTCTTTTCCAGTGTTTTGTTATTTATGATTATTATTTTTAAAATATGTCTTTATTGATTTCAGAGAGAGGGAGAGGGAAAGAGAGAGAGATAGAAACGTCAATGATGAGTCACTGATCAGCTGTCTCCTGCATGCCCCTCACTGGGGATCGAACACATAAGCCGGGCATGTGCCCCGACTGGGGATCAAACCGTGACCTCCTGGATCAATGCTCAACTGCTAAGCCATGCCGGCTGGGCTATTGATAATTATTTTTAAAGAATTCTTTATATACACTGGACAAAAATCCTTTGTTAGACATATGTACTGCAAATATCTTCTTATCATGTGAATTGCCTTTAACTCTATTAATGGTGCTCAGCTGATCCTGGAACCTATTTTCCTCTTCCTGTTCTTAGTGTGTCTGTGAGTCTTATGTCACCTGAGAGTATATTATGTCATCCGGTAAAGGGTAACAATTACAGTTCCACAAGAACACTCCTCTATGATGCAACAACTTGTCCTACTGAAGGATTTGTGAATCTTCAAAGTCCTGCTTTAGGATTAAAGCCTACAGAGGCACATGCTCTTCAATTTCAGTGACTGACAACATTGCTCCCTCAGACTAAAGGCAGACAATTACTGAGTGAGCCACCAGGGGGCAAAGCTGCTCCGCCCTCCTGGAGGTCAAAACCTGCCACTGAGGGAAGTAGGAAGTGGAGGATGGAAAACACTACACAGGGTCTGCGGCGAGACTTTGCATCACGTCAGAATAAAACATGCTTTCAAAAGGGCTCAGATCTGCTGTGGGCATCACCTGGAAAAGGCTTTAGCAAAGACCTGCCAAAAAAATTGCACTGAAAGCACATTCGGGATTTCAATGGAATTACCTTCCCTTTGTGGCAGGTGCATCCACTGGGACTCTTGTCACATTTGCTCTGACTTTGGTTATTTTTGTCTTGTTTTTTGTTTTTAACATAACATAATTTTTAAAAGCAGTCTTTGGGTGTCCGTCTCTGGGAACTGTGAAGCCCACCTCTGGCTCTGCTGGCTTGGGCGGTCTGGTTGTTCTGAGTTAACACACCCCCCAGATTACTTCCTGGGTTTTCAGGGGTACCTTCCTCCTGGCCGAGCCCTCACGCAATCCTCAAAACTGCTCTGCGCTCAGATGTTCTCTGTTGGATCCTCTCCCTGGTCCACTGGGGGTCTGTGCCCAGGGCCCACCATGGGTCGGGCATGGAGTGGTGTCCAGGAAAGACAGGCTACCAAGTGAATGGCCAAGGGTCTTTGCCTCCACTGAGGCCCTGTGGGTGGCACCGTGAGCCCATCTGTAGGGTGTCCTGAAGGCCTGTCCTGGGAGCATGGAGCCCATTTAACATTTAATGAGCCGCCTGCCTGGGGACTGTGGCATGAATTGGTATGTGGGGAAGCAGGGGGAAGGTGGTGTTCATGTGGGGGACTCCTGATTTCTGTGGAAGGGAGTGTTCTGAGTGGAAGAGCAGTAATGGTTGTTGCCGATGCACTCCGTGGAAGCCAGAGAGACGGAGGGCTGTCTTGGTGGTCACAGAGGGAGGATTCCGAGAAAGGGTTGGCGGCAGGGCAAGGGAAAGGCTGGGCTGGGGTGGCCTTGGGGACTGCTCTGCAGAAATGGGATAGGGCCCCAGGTCCAGCATGGTTCCAGCTGCAGGTGGCCAAAGTGGGACAGAGCGTGGAGATGGCAACAGTGACTGGTGCGCAGGCAGGGGCATCTACCCTTGTCATGCAGGCAGCCAATCCAGCCCAGTGTGCCTGTGTGGGATTGGGGGTGGGGGCGGGCAGCCAGCCCTTGGAAGCTCTGGCTGGTAGTCTCACTGCCTTGGGCAGACTGTGGGCCATGGTGGCCTGCTGTTTGGGGACATCAGGCAGCTCAGTCACGGGCCCCCATGGGCTCTCTGGCGAGCGAGGGAGGGACCCAACCATAGATAAAATACCTTAAATTACTATAGAAGGATAACAGCCCCTCTGGATAGTGGATATTATCCTGTCCATGAGGTGGCCTCTCCTCTTCCACATACAAACACACTGGTCCCATGGAATAGAATTGACAGCAATTATTGACTCGGGACATCAAAATGACCCTTAAGTCCTCAGTGGATTTGGGATGACCCTAACATTTTACTCTAAGCTTTTTATCTTCTCTACTTGGGGACGAAGGAGATACAAGTAGGTGATTTCAATACTCATTTCCCCCCACAATGATTAGTGCAAGCTAATCATCATTTTACCATTCCCTCAATTAGCAAGGAAGGGCGAAACAATGGGAAAATGATCCTATCGGGGCCAGAGAAATGTGAAAATTGCACTAGGATGCATCTGAGAAAGGTTTCTTCTTCCTAAGACATAAATGCAGGGAGGAGTCGTCCTTTTCCCCCCTGTGGAAATGGTTAGATATGACCCTTAGGTACTCCTGTAGCCACCTTGCCATGAGCCTGCCAATGAAGCCAAATCATGGAGGATGATAGCCACAAGGGAATCACAAAGAAGCAGAACTGGAGCTGTGTGTCTGGAGCTTGCTATACTCTGGACTTCTCCCCTGATGATTCTAAGAAATGAGAAGCTTTTACTAAGTATGTAACAGGTATTTGAAAAGCACATGTGCATTTCCTCAGTGTGTTTGTGTGTGACGCTATATCTTGCCCAAACATAAATGATTATAGAGTCGCTGACATCAAGCATTGCATTAGCCGTCATCCAAATTGTCACCGGTTTATTGAAGGAATTTAATGAAAATAAATGAGATGGTGAAATTGAGGCTGTGTAGGGGGAGGTAACCTGCCCAAGTCACTTTGGAAGTTAGTAGTAAATACAAGACCTGATATTGACCTGGGAGAGTTTGAAATTCTCCAAATACTCTGGGATCCTAATGAACAACAGAAGGGATGAGATAAAAGGTTCTTGAAATGACTGCATTTCAAACAGCGACTCTCTAAAGGGCCCTTCATCAGGTATATTTTTTAAAGTATTCCTTCCCAAAGAATATATCAACAGAGGCCTGGCTTGGGGAAACCAGTTGTCTCAGCCTGACAAATATCTCTGTCCATTAGTCAAGACACAGGAGGTGGTGCTATGAGCAGAGTAGTTGGTTAACCACTAATAGCTACATACAGAGATCTTTTAAATGCCACTGTGTCGTTTCAATGGCATGAAGAAGGCATTTCCCAAATTAAAAGGAGTAAGGAAAAATGAATGCACTTGATGCATTATTGGATTGGATCATAGCCATGTTTTCTTCCTCAAACAAGTGCTTTCCTTGGCTTTACTATGAAGTTGCACTGCTGATGGGAGTGCAAATAGGTCCAACGAAATGGGAAACCTTTTTGGCAGTATCTACTAAAGCTAAACATAAGCATCCTGGTGACCCAGGAGCTGTAACTCCGAGTTCTTTACCCAGAAACATACAGATATTTCACAAAAGATATGTACAAGAAGTGACTATTTAGAGTGAGGAAAGGACGTAGATACGACTAGAATGACCCAGGAAAGTGTAAAGGTGGTTTGGACAAGTAGAGGTGCAAAACACTGGTCAGATTCTGCTTGTATACTGATGGTATAGCTTAGGATTTGCTGATAGAGTTAGCGTGAGGCAGGAAAAAAACAGAGGAGCCAAGGAGGACATCAAGGTGATTGGCTTGAGCAATAGGAAGGGAAGAGTTGCCACTTACCAAGATGGGAAAGACAGAGGAAGAGTAGACTGGGAAAGAAAATAAACCCAAAGTCTTAATGAATTAACCCTTCACAAATACTAAATGACCCTATTAATTAAAAAAGTAAACCTATAAACTTTCTCAGGCAGGAAATGGAACATTGCAGTTTGGGCCTCTCTGGACTGGATGGCAAGAACAGGGTTACTGATTTTTATGAAATGCCAGGGAGAAACTCATGCTCAACCACCATCATAACATATCCACAGGCAGGTCAGACCGCCACAGTCCTGTTTTCCTTTCCCATTCGGGGAGATTTTAATGACCACAATAATGTTATTTTCTGAAATGTTTAAACTGTGGTAAGCTGTACAGAAGACAGGCGATTTTAGTTTGTTGGAAATTTTATACAAGAACCAGAAAGTATATTGATATGTTTAGAGAACAAACAATGCCAAAAAAACTTTTTCAACTCACTTAGCTAATTTAATTCTGATATTATAAAATCTTTATTAGCCTAGTAGTGTAGTATAATGAAAGATGCTTCAGATACGAGGCACCAAGATTCAAATACAGGCTTCACTTAGAACAAACGGTGCCTACTGCATCCAATTTTGGTCCCACTGACTTCTGGACTGATCTTCTGCAGTCATGCTAGTTACCCTACCTCTGTCTTAACCTCGAGAGCATCAGGAGACTCCCCATACCACCTCCATGATCCTCAAATATGTAATCATGGCCTTCATGAAGTGGCTAAAAGGACCACTTCTCATAAGGAGATATTAAATTACATACTACCTTTAGGGGCATACTTCCCGAAACAAAGTGGAGAGATTAACAAAGGGGAAGAACATCAGTAATGGCCAGGAAACCCCATTCCTCCCCACCAAACCCCTGTCCCTAATGCATCAGGTGCTATAGCTCAGAACTCTGCCCTGGTTCAGGCAATGGTGCACATGGCAGAGCCGCAGCTTCCTTGATCATGCTGGTGTTCACTGTGAGACTAAAATTCTACAAGTGGGATCCACCGAAACAAAAAAATTAGTTGGAAGAACACACGTATTTTACAACGTGCAAGAACCCTAAGCAACAAACACATTTTTCTCTTCTTAAATTAAATTTATTGAGGTAACATTGGTCGATAACATAGTTTTCAGGTGTACAAGATTGTAAGTCAACATGTGTATACTCTATCGTGTGCTCACCACACAAAGTCTAGTTTCCTTCTGTTACCTTATATTTGAATAAACACATTTTAAAGACACCGATATGATGATACCTCGGGGGAACCCAGTAGTAAGTATTTTTAAATTACATTCTCTGAAAGATAGTTCAGGTTATTGTTTGTGGATTAAATCTATTACACAACCAAGCAAATATTTTGTGGTTCATGGGTTTTTAAAAATCAAAGGTAATTAACCAAGAGCTTACTGTCTTAGCACTTTTTTTTGGTCTTAGCCCTTTTGATGCAAGCACTTGGTATACGTACAATATACCTGCAATTGAGTCCATTGTTAATAAATTGTTTCATTTCTTTCCTTGCTATGAGAGTGCGGTTAAGAGACAAGTTGGGAATCTTCTTGGTCTTTATTGCTGCTTAGTATTGAAACCGAAACCTAGCTATGTTCTAAGCACAAAAAAGATTCTGCTTAAGTACCAAACACAATGTTTCTATCATATTCTCTGCCTATAACTTTAGTTGAATTTCATTAGCACATGTTGGTCAGCTGAAATTGTTAAGATGAATTTTAACAGAACCAGCTAACCCTCTCATTTTAATTTGCAAATACTTGATTTATTTATTTTTGCACTCTTAAAGTTGGGCAATGTAATAAGCGGATATTTGCTTATCTGATTATATATATATATTTATATATTTATATATATGTTTATATATATATATATATATTTAAATATATCTTTATTGATTTCAGAGAGAGGGAAGGAGAGGGAGAGAGAGAGAGAGAAACATCAATGATGAGAGAGTCACTGATCGGCCGCCTAGCCCGCAACCCGGGCATGTGCCCTGACCGGGAATCGAACCCCGATCGCCTGGATCCTAGGTCGACGCTCAACGGCTGAGCCACGCCCGGCCGGGCCATATATATATATGTATATATATATATATATACATATATATATATACACATTTATATACATGCGTGTAAACCTCATTTTTTCATGTCTTCAGCTTTTCTAAAATGCTTAACACTGGGCTACTGTTCCCAATATAAAGGAGGAAATGATAAAATTATTGAATACGTGTTTTTTAAAAAATGCATCCTCTGCAGTAAAAGGATATTAATGAGCCATTGCAGGCTATCCCTCATTCTCGGGGCCCTGTCCCAACTCTAAATGTAATAAAAATGTGATTGGCTCAACTAGCATAAGGTGACAAGCAAAACACCAAGTACTTATGGCCGGGGGAACTGATTCACACAGTAAACAGAAGGGTGTGGGAAGGTCTCAGAGAAAAGGTGCATACTGCAGAGACCAATCAGCCAAATACTTCTGCCTTCCACCCTGTAGAATACAAATACAGTACATACATTCACATTTTCACATGTCGCATAGGTAAAATATTTCCAAAGATTTGACCAAGCGCAAAAGCACATATTATACACAGTGAAAACAGCCCAGAGTCCAAGCCAATCCCAAAATCACAGTGCCCCAAAGTCAACTTCTGGTCATATGACAAATAGCTGATGTCACAGGGCCACTCCTCGAGTCGTAGTCCTCCAGGTGAAGTTCGTGGCTTCTGTAGAACTGCTGTGATTCTATGAAATCCCGAATGCTATAAACTAAAGGATAACCTTTTACACTGCCAATGCAAATGCTACACATAAATGAAAAAATCAAGGCAAAACAAAAATACAGAAGCAGTAAACGGCATTTCCCACTTCCTCATGTAGAAGCATTCTTCCCCTTCAGTTCTGCCATCTAACCTCATTTGAGGGGAAGCACCCATCTGGACTTATGGGAGGGTCATTTTATTATTATTTTAAAAGCACTTTATTGAGGTATGAAGGTATGACTGGCATACAAAAAGCTGCACAATGTGCACAATGCTGCACCCTGACTGCACAATGTGTCCTCTCCAAGCTCATACTAGAGTGGAGTCTACAACAGGCCTTTTCCAGCATTCTGTGAGGCTGCCGCATCTGACTGATAGGGGAGACTGAGACAGTCAGCGAATCTTACTTAGGGGGCTCTGAACACAGCCCACTGCTGTTCTTTTCTGAAGTTGATAAGAAGCAGAACAGTAGTTCTGAATATGGCTAGGAAGAGGCAAGGGAAACTCAGAAGGCCAACCCAAATAGAACATGTGAGGTGGCCTGGCTGGCAGCAGTCAGTAATCCATGTATTGTGCTCCTGGAATCAGCATGACAGACTGAGAGGGCAAACGCAAATCCAGAGGCACCTAGAAGGGATCACTCCAACTGTACAGGAGCGCACACATTTTGCACATTATTTCCAGCCTTGTTGAGAGGCCTGCACACTAAATACACCTGACACAAGATCTGAGTCCTCACCTCCGACCAAGTACTACATCAGGCCCTGTGTATCACCAGACATAGAGATCAAACCTCCTCTGCCAGTAGGAGGAGATCAAACCTCTGCTCCTCCGGGGAGGACAGGAGAGGAAAAGTGCAGCTCAACAGACCAACAGACCATTGACATCAGCATATCAACTTAAACCATCCTTAAACAAGATTTGTAGTTTCAATCCTCATTCCAATTGATCATATTGATCATAAGAGAACTCCCCCTGAGGACACTGGTAGGGGTAAAAGCATAAGCAGCCTAGAGGATAAGCAATAAAACGTAAATTATCCCCTCTGCCTCTCAGCAATGTATGCAAACCTTATGCACAGCTAAATGAGCCTCTTGGCAATTTTACAACTCAGGACTGTTTCCACAAGGGCCTGGCAGCAAAAATGCTTGCAACGCCTGAGAAGTAGGTAAAGAGGGAAAAACTTAAGCAGTTGAAACCAGAAACTCAGCTACACCCTCCCAAAAACAGAGAGGGAAATGAACACCATAAGCAGTGCCCAAGAATCAATAAAGATACAGGGGAGAGTGCCCTCAGCGGTCCCGGATCTCTCTCTTGCTCAACAGTGTTTGGATGGAACAGACCCAGGGATGCCCCTTTTTCCAGCCTCCGACCGCCTTCCAACGTCTTTTCCAGTCACCACCTTTGGAACCACCTCAGCCGTCCTCAGGCTCTGAGACCAGCCAACACCGTTTTTTAACCTTAACTCCTTATTGCTGAGCAATGAGCTCCCAAATTCGTCAGAATTATGCCACTGAGGTGGAGGCTGCCATCTGAGGTGGAGGCTGCCATCAGCCGCCTGGCCAACCTGCATCTGCGGCCTTCCTACACCTACCTCTCTCTGGGCTTGTATTTCAACCACGAGGATGTGGCTGGGGGGGGGGGGGGAGGGCGTCAGCCACTTCTTCCCCAAGTTGGTGGAGAAGAAGGGCGAGGCGCTGAGCATCTCTTAAAGATGCAAAACCAGCTCAGTGGCCGCATTATCTTCCAGGAGCTGCTAAAGCCTTCCCAGGATGAGTTGGGTAAACTCAGGACTTTATGGAAGCCGCCATGGCCTTGGAGAGGAACCTGAACCAGGCCCTTTTGGACCTGCAGGCCCTGGGTTCTACACACACACACCCTCATCTCTGTGACTTCCTGGAGAACCACTTCCTGGATGAGGAGGTGAAACTCATCAAGAAGATGGGCGACCTCCTGACTCACCTCCGCAGGCTGGCTGCCGGCTGGCTGGGCTAGGCGAGTATCTCTTCGAAAGGCTCACCCTCAAGCACGACTAGAAGCATTGGAGCCCAGAGGCTTTTGAGGGCCCCTCTGCAATCCCCTGGTGTCTAGCTTTAACCTGAGCCCTCCCAGAAACCCAGAGCCATTCTTTTAACCACCCTGGAGCCCTCTCCGATGTACCGGACCAAATAAAAACAATAAAGCTTTTAGCAGCCAAAAAAAAAAAAAAGATAAATAAAAATAAATAAATCATAAATAAAGATACAGGAGAAAGGAAGAAAATGTCCCTGGAGAACAAAATCAGCATAAGCAACAGCAGTTCATTCTCAGAACTCCCTCAGATTATTGTACGATGCAACAACGTAACAGAGTAGAGGGCTACTTTCCCCATGAGGCCATTTTTCACAAGACCAGGGCAAAACACAATAAGCATGACACAGCAAAGCCTTCACTGGCAGCAAAACCACAACCATTTGGAAACTGCAAAATAACACCCTGTCCTTTAAGAAAGGCCTCAACTTTACAAGACAGTCATATTTTCTCATGTCACGGCCATCATTGTCCACTGTTGTCTTCTGTCCCCCAGGTTTGCTGACCCAAAGGCAGCATGGGAGAATGGAGAAAGGGGACAAGGAGACACATCTCTGGACCCACAATGCCCAGCACAACTTTCATACCAAAGTCCCTTATCTCCCCACCATCAATGTTTCCTTATACTCTCAGGGTATCCTTATATTCCTGCTGGGCTCTCATGAGCTGGCCCCAGATTTCACTAATAAGTGAAATCAAAAGCCTAAAAGGAGGAAACTATAGTGCCCCTTCCCTCCTCAAACAGAACCCCCACTTATCATCTCACACCTCCAGCAGAGACAGTCTCACAGGCGGTGCATAAACGCCTCACTCTTGTGTCTACAGCACACTTTATCTTCAGGGGGCTGGAAAAGGCCGCTTGAGGCAATGTCATCGCCTCCCGTGACAAGACAAAACTGGCAGAGGGGTCAGACCACCAAACAGCAACCACTACAAGCAGCTAAGAGGAATTGCACGGGTTAATCCTCCAGCCTAGACACCTGACCCAGGAGGTTCCTGGACCTGGAGGTTCATCTGCACATGCCCACAAGGATACAAATGTTCCCAGTTGCATGTACAGGACATTCAGAGGAACCGCGTGACAGTTCTCTTCCCACCAACGTGCAGAGTATGCTCAGCAGAAGAGTGCAGAAATGCTTGGATAAAACATGGGATCTCCTGCATACGACTCCAAGTGCTTTGCCACCCAAAAATCTGGGATACTTTAAGATTCCTTATAGGCCACTGCTATGCAGAGTGGAAACCATTGTGCTCAGCAGGTTGGGACAACTTGCAGATTCTTATCAATAAATGTTGGCCAAGTCCTTCCCTGGGACGCAACATTTCCCATGCCTATGAAGTGTTTTCTTTAAGACATTCCAAGAAATGTGAGCTCTGGGGGGGGGGGGGGGGGGGGGGCGGGGATCAAAGGAAGAAGTAGTCTGGCCAGTATATTAGAAGAATGCCTTAGCTACAAGCATCAGTCACTGCATGGGAACGCACGTCACAATCAGAAGGGACACCTACAGCCTGTGGATATATGCCCTCTTCAGCAGAAGGAATAGGAGGGATGCATTCTCCAGCCTAGATACCTGTCCTAGGAGGTTCCTGGACCTGGAGGTTCATCTGCACATGCCCATGAGGATATAAATGTCCCCAGTTTCATGTACAGGACATTCAGAGGAACCACGTGACAGTTCTCTTCCCACCAACGTGCAGAGTATGCTCAGCAGAAGAGTGCGGAAATGCCTGGATAAAACATGGGACCTCTTGCATACGACTCCAAGTGCTTTCCCACCCAAAGAACTGGGATACTTTATGATTCCTTACAGGCCATTGCTTTGCAGAGTGGACACCATTGCCCTCAGCACCTTGGTACAATATGCAGATACTTATCAATAAATGTTGGCCAAGTCCTTCCCTGGGAGACCACATTTCCCATGCCTCTTAAGGGTTTTCTTTAAGAGATTACAGGGAATGTGATCCATGGGGTTGTCAAAGGGAGAATTTGTCTGGCCAGTATATTGGAAGACATACTTGCAACTACTTTCAGTCTGCATGGGAACACACCTCAACATCAATATGAGAGACTTTGTGGCCAACTCAACCTCGTGCTATTATTCACCAGAAATTACAGCATTTTGCCTCCCGTAAGACTCCCTTGGTTTATTATTTTAGACTCCATTTTTTGAGCCATTTTTCACAGGCTAAGGTAGTGCACAGAATGAGACTGAGTCAGCAAAGCATTTCCATCTCCCAGCAGCTGAGTCCCAAATTCTCAGTGAAGCTGCATAAATAAGGAACAGCCCCGATCACAAAAATTTTCATCTTTGTAGACGGTCATACATTCTCAGGTCACACTCAACAAAGTGCAGTGTTATCTTCTGTCCTCTAGCTATGCTTAACCCAGGTGTTACCAGGAATGAGGAACACACAACGTGCAATGTACCTTTCACACTGAGGGTCCATACTCTCCTGTCTGCTTTCCCTTGGGCTCTGAGAGTAGCTCTAAGGAAGGCCACTCTTACCAACCCTCTTCCCACCTCTAGGCTTTAGGAACCAGAAGGAAGGACCATATGGAGCTAGTCATTCCATCTTTCCTGATCAGGGAAGCCCTGCTTACTTTAGAGCCTCTAACCTCTATCGTTTTTCTCCTTAAAAGAACCGACAATCAGAACTGGCTGGTGAACCAGTCAGGACCAGAACTACCATATGATACAGCAATCCCACTTCTGGGTACATATCCAAAGGAAATGAAACCACTATCTCAAAGAGTGATCTGCACTCCAATGTTCACTGTAGTATTAATCACCATGGCCAAGGTATGAGTCAACCTCAATGTCTATCAACACATGAATGTGATAATGTGATACACACACACACACACACACACACACACACACACACACACAATGGAATATTTTTCTGCAAGTACCAGGGATCCAGCGTAAAATCAGATAAACCCCATTTCAAAGGCCTTGCCTTAAAGTGTTCAATACTATCCATTCTCTTTCAATCAGTCACAGAAATAAGAGGAATGGGAAAACACTTAAGGCAAACATGAGCTTGATGTGGGATACTTCATACCAGGAATTTATAGCACATTAACATTCCCATTAGTGAGTAGACATTGAGTACATGCCTCAGGAGGCTGAGTGACATGGCAGGTCTAGGAATGACCTCCTGGGAAAGAAGCACAGAGCCCGATCCCCCCTAAAATGCTGAGCAGGGTCACAGACTCTTCCCCTGAGATTCTTCATTTTGAGAATGTCACCAATTAAAGAGTCACCCTTTTGGAATCTTCAACCTTGTGACTTATTTTTAAGTGCCAATACTCAGTGGGCTTACCCAGTAAACCATTCATTTTAGCCTTCCCCAACTTACCCCCAAGAGAGGAGGGAAGATGACTTTGATGGGCAGTGAGTGGGTACAAGTGTGTGTGGAAGGACAAGAAGCCATCACAGTTATTAAGTTTCACAACTGTTTTTGACTAATAAATAAGCCAAACTCAGTCACTGTCATGTCACTTGGTGAAGGAACACGAGTTTGGGTGCGAGTTTTTCTAAGTATCTCAGGCCTCAGGTGTTGTGTTGTTTTTTTCCCCACTGTGTGGGAATCCACAATGACACCCATCTTCCATGTCTTTAAAGTAACTGAAGCAACTACAGGGATTAATAATAGTCTTTAAATGTCAATGTGCTGTATAAAGGCTACATACTTTAGTTTCAAATCCCAAAGAGGTGTGATTTTGTAGTTGCTGTTTTTACCTGAGTGAACTTCAGGTTCTGTGATGCCAACTTCTGAATAAAACTCATGCTAATAAAGCAATAGAGGAATCAGAGGTATCTGCTAAAGGTTAAAAGCGCCTTTGAAAGCACCTTAAAGTCCTTCTTATTTATACTGAGCACTCTCCCCCACCCAAACTGTCAAAAGCCTTCATCTGGTTTTCAACAAATTAACCACTGCCGAGAAATAAGTGACTTTACATAGGCAAGGAAAGAGAGAGGACCTTTTTGGCACAGCCGGTTAACAAGCACCCTCCAGCCCAAACTTGGCGCTGAGCCACATGGCCTTCGAGCGAGGGCTTCCGAGTTGGACAGAAAGAACTCGGCTCAGAGCAAGGCAAAGTCTGGGTTGCCAGGCTACCTCTGGGCATCATAGGGCATTTAAAGGGTTGGTTTCCAAAGAGATGCTCAGTCACCTGAGGAAATGTGCTGGTCCTGTGAAAGAAAACAAACATTTAGTTGACATTATGGCAAAAGTCTAAAGAAATGAAGCGGGAGTGGGTTCTGGCCAGGTAGGGAGAGGAGCTAACTCAAGCCATAAGGTTCCGCTTCGATATATGGATTCTGGAAATGCTGTCCTAATTTCTTTAGTACCCCCTGTGTGCTGAACACTTTACAGAGATTATCACACTTGATTCTCACAACATCCCTGACAGCAAGGTGTGATTCCCATTTTGCAAATGTGGAAACTGAGGTTTAAAGATGATAGTAAGAAAGAGCCGAGGGTCTTTCAGACTCAGATACTAGAAATTTATTGGGAATGAGACACAATGTGTGGTCTCAGTAACATCTGCAAGGCAAATCAGCAACATCAGCAAGGTAAAAGAAAACTGCCAACAATTTATGGAAGAGTAAATATTTATGGAGTATTAATCTACATATTACTTGAATTGTTAGCCTATGCCTCCAGGACCTCTGCTAAATAAATGCCCAAGCATAGCAGGGGTAGACTGGCAGACTATCATTCTCTGGCACCCCCTTGGTGTACAGGTCGCATCTTTCCCCCCATCCTAGATAGAGCGGACTTTAAATCACATTCAAATCCATGTTCTTGTACCTGAAAAGAAATCACATGAGCAGCACTCCAACAATCTCTGGATTCCTGAAGTTTGTTTTCGACAATCCCATCCAGTCCATGCTGCCTGGTACTACAACAGTATTACAAAAGGATAAAGAAAAAACAAAACCCTTGATGTGAAAATTTGAAGATAAGTTTTTGTTGTTGTTGTTTAATCTGACATTCTAGTGAAGTCAATGTGTCTGTAACAGTGGCACCCACAGTGAACAGAGGAAAAGGTGCCACTGACTAGATAAAATTGATTACAGACACAGGGTCTCTACCATGCAGTTAATAAGCAGTGCCCAGGGAGTGACCCCGGTATTGTTGAAAGTTCCTATCTTAGAGGCTCAGGGAAGGGATTTTCAGCACCATCTTAAACAAATGGTAGAGCTAATAGGGGACAGGTGCTACCCTCCGCCCAACATTTGAGGCCCCACCTAACATAAGGTTGCTCTTACTTGTCTGGCTGGTCTTGACTATTGGTTCCGGATACACTCTCTTCTCATTTTGTGTCCACGGGCTGACCAGTACTGGACTGTTCCCACACAGGTCCTGAAGGAGATGGTGATTGTACAAATATGGCTTGCCTGTGGGTGGACAGCCTAGCATAACTGCAGGAAAATTAGGTAACTTGGAAACCCATGAGTTGAGTGGACAGGGCAAACTTCCTCTTTCCCTTATCCAAAGGGAATTTCTGAAAATGGTTAATAGGGCCAGAGTACCCAATCATGAAGCCTGTGTGAGGTAGGTAAGCCAGAAACCGCAAGCTAAGGCTGCTGCTTTAGAGGCTTGATGGTGCCTTCAAAAAGAACTATAGTTCGTCCTGTTTTAATCAGACATCATAGGAGAATTGTTAAATATTATGATGAGAGGAACTGCCAGTTGTTTGCTAGAAGGGCAGACTCAGAACTCCATTTTTTCCCTCTTCATTAATAAGGCAATTGACTGATATAAAATTACGGGTAACAAGCCCATGGAATGGGTTACAGGTTCTCACTTTGTTATCAAGTACTGACATATGCCATGCAAGATTATGGTAAACAAATCATCCAAATGGGTTTTGTGTTCTACTAAATAGACCATGAAATGCATATTATACAACTGTGTTGTCATATTAGTCTCAGTAATTGGTAACATAGTAAGATCAAAAATTGCTAAAACTAGAAATGAGCTAATTTAACTCAGAAAGATTTCATTCATTCATTTAATAATCTTGTTACCATCTGACAATGAACCTAGCCTCTGAGGAGAAAGCAACAGAAAAAATGGACATTTGGTAATATATAGATTGGGGAATTTGCTCTTAATTTGCAATTATGCCCCTAGAATTTCTATGGGCAATGGGCATGTAATAAAAGTACCTTCATTCCACACTTAGATGTTGTTCAAGGTCAGGGTTCTGCCTGAAAAGTCGGGATTAGTGAGGCTAGTTAGTGTCCCACTTCCTGAAATTTTCATTCCTGCCAGCACCAATGACACAGATAAAGTAAAACCCAAATACCAGCAACGAATCTTTCACATTCCTAAGTGTAATCAAGGAGGATTTAGAGATCATCAGTGTTTCACAAATATGTCATTAAATCATTTCTACGTGAGAGAATATACACACTTTACATCAACATCAAGAATCAACCAGCAAAAAAGGCAACCATCACCATTATCAAGAGGAAGTAACTATTTTACTTGACACCAAGTATCAGGTTACTCTCAGTGCTTAGGGCCCTCAGGGTTTTGAATAAAACAACCGTTTTCCTTTAATTTAATTCTCCCCTTGAATACACATTAGGTGTCACACGATGGAGGCAAGAGTGTAGGCAAGCACTGCCTAGTTCTTAAGTCGATATGCCACCCAGCACTTGAGGCGTTACTGCACAGTCAGCACTTGTGGCCAAAGAGGCAGGGGCAGCATCCTCTGTAATGGGAGGTGGGGGCGGGCAGTAGCATGTCTCGTATGGCCCAGGACCCCAAACAAGGAGGAGGACAGGAGCTGACGTGGGCCCGACTGGCCAGGAAATAAACAGGCATATCCTCCCTTTTTTTTTTTTTTTTTTGTAAATAAAGACTGCACATATCACTTTTCTACGGGAGAACACCTGAGAAGAAGAACCTAGGCCAACGTTTAAAGGAATAATAATATACTAGACGCACACTTACGGTTCTAAAATAACATCCAGAAGGATGCACGGTGCCCTGCAACGGCCATTCACTACTAGAGAACTGAGAACACTTGTTCTCGGGGCGAATTTCTTTACATGTAAATTGAAAATGCTCCGCAATTTTCAAGGAAACTTAATGGGAAGACTAAGGGCAGAGCTGAACTGAATAACATGATAGTCAACATGCAATTACTGGGAGACATGAAATCCCAAAAGAACCCAAACGAAGTCCAGTAGCGGCCGGTCACTGGGACTTCCGGGAATTCGCTGTCGTAAAACAACAAACACTCATCCGGACGGTCCCTGCGTGCAGTTTTTACATTTCGAACAAACCTTTCCTCATTTTTAGTAGGTTCATGAAATAAGACACACAAAAACAAACTTTCCGACAAACATACATTTTAATGGTAAAATAAAATGAAAGGTTAGGTGACCTGGCCGCTGAAAGCCAGTTAACTGTCGTAAAGCAAAGGAGCACAAAGACAACTAGAACAATCTTTCCTCATTTGTAAATTGGAGCTAACGTTAAAAATGTCCCACACAGAGCTTAAGAAAAGGGCCAGGACCCACATTTAATAGAAAAAAATGATATCAAACACTTTTTTCCCCCTGTAAAGCAAAATCCCAGGCTGTGTTAACGGCGGATGATGACACGCGCGGTTAAGAGCATTCTCTGTCGTAAAATGCCAATGAATCAGCCACTGACCGTTCTGCACTGAAAATCGAGAGTAACCCAAAACGTTTATTTTTAAGAAAACTTATGAATAAGGAACAACTGAATTTTACAAAATAAAAATTATGTCCAACACGCAGTTATATTATAAATTTTAAGGCACTCAATCAGATGTAAATTCCTCTGTAAATGAAAAGTTCCATCAAACCATTTAAAGGAAATTTATGAGTAGCGCCGCGACCAAAATTTAATCGAATCCATGAGGATGAACATGTAAAATTAAATCCCGAGCAAGGTCCAGTCTTGGCCGACAAGAGTGGCTCAGGGGCCTTCAGAGTTTGTTAAACTTTCAAGTGCCCGGCCGGACGATTCATTTCCGAAAGTGTACACTGAAAATATTTTCATGTTAAGAATATTTATGAAACACGGCCAACATCAAAACTAAACAAATGCAAATGAACTGCAATGTAATGACAAAGAAAAAAACCCCACAAAACCCATGCCGTTATATTATAAAATATAACGAGAAATAGGATCCCCGGGCGGGGGCGGGGGCGGGGGCGGGGGCGGGGGCGGGGGGGGGGGAGGCGCCGTGATCCCCCTCAGGGATTTAAAGTGACAAGCTCTTCCCAACCAATTTTCTTATTGGAAATTTGCAAACAGCAAAACACATTTTACGGAAAACGCCGGAGACACCTCTGCGTTTAAATACAATGATATTAAATACACAAATACGTTACATACAAATACAAGCCAGTGTTCAATGAAGGAACCCTGAGCCAGCCAGGCCTGTTTACTCATTTTTACGTTGGAATTATCAGGACTTTTTTTCCTTACTAGGGCAACATAAGAAAAAGGCCGATTCCGAAATTTAACAAAGCAAGTAATATTAAACATACAGTCATGTTGTTAAGTGACACATCAATAACACCACCACCAACAAACTGCGCTCAAAGGCTGCCAAGGCCGTGAGCTGTCATAAGCGCACTCACACGCCTCAAGGCCTTATTTTCTCTTTCCAGGTCGAAAATGAGAGAAATCCTGTTACTGATAAGAAATCTCACAAAAATAACCAAGACCAAGATTTAAACAAACACCCGGCAACAACAGCGACCCAACAACACTGTACAATAAGAGGCAAAATCAGCTTTCTGGCGGCCAACCACCACTGTGCTGTCCCGGGCCCACGCCGATTAGGCCAAAAGCACCAGCCGTTTCCTCATTTTAAGCAGCAAACACCACAAACCATTTAAGACCACGAATAGTGGGGTTCAAGACCCACATTTAGATCAACGAAATGGTCCGAAAGACCCATCATGCCGTTACATAAAGCACAACACCTCGCCGACACGCGGCGAAGGGAACCTTCCCGGTCACCAATCCAGGAGCACATGGGACAGGTCTGTCCAATTGAATCAGATACACCATCTACCCGAGTCTCTCAAAATCACACTACCGACAGCTAATTACAAAATCAAGTAAATTAAACTTACACTTTGAGATCGCAGGACAGGGAGCCGCCATGTTCCCTCAGCGCTGAGTGAAACCGGCCACGGAAGCCGCACAGTACAATCCAGATTGTAACGAGTTTGGGCGCGTGCTAGAGCTTCTTCTACAGCCTTCTATGGCCCCGCCTTCACGCACCATCATTGGAGGGCCTGCAATGATTGACAGGGAGACTGTCCACTCTCTCCAGGTCTGAGTGGGAACTTGGCCCAACCGGAAAACTCATCTTTGCTCACATTGTTTTGACTTTTGTATCTACGCCCCTTCTTCAATGTCCACCTCCACTACTCAGGCCTTTGCATATACCATAGCCCCTATGCCATTTCTGACTTGGGAAATCTTGCTGAACAAGTTTACCCAGGCCTAGTGCAATCGCACCCTCCTCCACAGGGCCTTCCACGCTGTGCTTCTCCCACCCCTACGGGTAAATGTGAGTTCTTTGCTATTAGGTGGGAACATGGGGAGACATCAGAGCTGGGATGCAAAGGAATCACGTGAGCTCTGGGATCAGATAGTACTGGCCTGGGCACAATGTGAAAGGCCCAAAGTTTGTACTTACAATTTTGGCAAGTCAGTTAAGGTGGCAGAAACCGGGGGAAAGGCAAGGAAAACCGACAACAGGGTCACTCATAGCAGACTCCCAGGATTGGTCCCAGCAATTAATTCAGACAACTCCCAACCACCCTTTTCAGGGGTTCCATATCCGATCATTTCCTCCCTTTGTCTGTGGAAATCCACCTCTCTTCCCACTTTCAAGATTCAGGCATAAGCAGCCTCTTCCCTGACTCCTTCCCTCATTTCATGTTCCCACCCCCACGTGCAGAGTAAAGATTCCTTCTGTTGTTATAGGATGAAAGATAACTGACCTCAGAACTTGTCTGGAAACCTCAGACCTCAGAACAAGTCCATACAGAACTTGTATGGAAACACCAAGTTTCATATAATTTGAGACTGTCAGCCTACTCTTTTTCAGGAGGGCATCTGCTAACTGAATTTTACAGCTACTCAAACAGGGATATGCGGGTCACTGCGGGATGAGTACCTTCAGTGTTGAATTCAACTGCTCCCAACTGTGGTAGGGAAACCACATAGTCCCTGAGTCATGTATTGTCATTGTTCATGATATTGCCCTACCCACCCTGGAATATCATCCATAGCCAACAGCAGCTGATAGAGATGGCCTCATAGTTCTCCAAGAGGAAACGGGAAGAAACAGCAAAATAAAATTGTTTAAATTCAGTTCCAAACTCCAGATTAGCCAGTTAAAACAGCGGAGGCATCTAGCTAGATTATTTGTGCAGGCCTAAGAATATAGCAATTGGCCCACATGGGTGACTACCCGCTAGAGCCTGTCTACTTCTTTGGAAGCTCAGAGAATGATAGGTGAGTTCCTCCAGAGTCGGGGTTTAAACATTTTCACACCATTTTTTTGGTTGTTTATTCTTCCATATGAACGTTAAAATAAGCTTGTCTAATCAAAACAAAATCCTCTCGCTGGTTTGGTAGAATGATGCTGGGGGAAAATTAGTGCCCATAGTTGGATTAAACCCCATATTGACTCAGGACATGACCTAATCATGTGTTGGAAGTGTAATTTGACTTAGGGAAATTTAACATCTTTAAGACGTTGAGTCATCCTCTCCAAGATCTGGGGATATCTTACCATTTGTTTGAGTGTTCTTTTGCATCCCTCTTTAGCACTGAAAACATTTCACGTGGCTTTTACAACTTAAAAAATATATTCCTAGGCACTATTTCCTTTGAACTGCTTTTCTGAATAGGGTACGTGACACTGCTCTATATTTTAAATGGTCATTTTCTGTACCGATAAAAGCCCGTGATGAATTTATATCAATTTTTCCACTCAGCCAGACAAATGAATTCAGATATAATGAGTGATGGTTAACTTCCCCTCCTCTTTTCCAATTTGTGAAACACTTAATCATTCCATTCCTTTATTCTTACGTAGAACACGTTTAAAGTTGCAGTTGGAAAGCATCCCACCTCTCTTATTTTTGTCTTTTGGTTTCTATACTGATAATCCGCTTTTGGCTTCTTCAACAGCACATTAAGAGATTTCTTATGAATCAACCCTCTTTATATTAACTGATTATGGTACATTATTTTTTTAATATCCTGCTCTGGATTATGTTGGCAAACATTTGGGGCTTTTCTGTTATGATGCAAGGCCACCACATCTACAACCATCGGTGCAATACCTCTATGGCTGAGAGATCCATCCACAAGCGGGAAAATGTGTTCACAGAACCTCACTCAAGTGGTGTCTACAGTCCATGGTCAACACAAATTATGCAGGAACCAAGGTGTGAAAGGAGTCATGAGGCAGGCCTCCTCAACCCTGGGAAAGGGACTCTTTAGTCCCCACATGCAGCCTGCACCTCCTTTCCCGGGTTAAAACTCAGCCCAGCCCCTCCAATTTCGTCTGGGCTTCGTTTAGCAGGCCTCAGCTTCACCTCTGACCCCTCCCTCTGTCTTCTCAAGCCCTAGCTCATTGTTCCAGTTTTTCTGTTTCGCGCCTGCGCCCTAGTGACCACCCGGCTGGTGGGCGGAGGCCAGGCTCTGGCGGGTTACATCCTATGGCCCCGCCCACCCTCGTCCTGGGCCCTGGAGCCTACCTCAGCCCGGTGTGCGTCTGCGCACTAGCGACAAACAGGCCTTGTAGGCAGAACCCACACCCGCGCCAGATTACCCCCTTGGCCCCGCCCACTACGTCCCTGGGCCCGCCTCTTCAGACGCGCACTTCCCATCACGCCTCCCCGCCCACCTCCGCCCAGCCCCGCCCAGCGCAGACAAACTAGCTGGGTGCAATGGATGGCCGAGTGCAGCTGATTAAAGCCCTGTTGGCCCTGCCTCTCAGGCACCGGACGCGGCGGTGGAGGAACCCGATTCCCTTCCCAGAGACCTTTGACGGCGATACGGATCGGCTCCCGGAGTTTATCGTGCAGACGGGCGCCTACATGTTGGTGGACGAGACCCTGTTCTCCAGCGATGCCCTGAAGGTGACGTTCCTCATCACCCGCCTCACGGGGCCAGCCCTGCAGTGGGTGATCCCCTACATCAGGAAGGAGAGCCCCCTGCTCAGTGATTACCGGGGCTTCCTGGCCGAGATGAAGCGGGTCTTTGGATGGGTGGAGGACGAGGACTTCTAGGCCAGGAGACTCTCAGGCCTGGGGGCGGGCGCTTTTGGGGGAGGGTCCCCGCGCCAGATTGCCACAGGCGTCCTGCCGCCTGGCCTCCCCGTCCCTTGCGTTCCAGTCTGGGTGATCTCCCCCGCGCTCCTGTCCCCTCCCGCGTAGTGCTTGCCTTTGTTCCAGGAATAGCGCTCCAGGTTCCTGCTGCTGCAGCTGGGCCTCGCTCTGGAGCGCGCTGTCACCCTCTCAGGCCAGCCCGGCCCCTCCCATGCGCACTTGGACTCCGTCCTGGGCTCCAGCTGCGAGCTGGGCTCCCGTTACACGCTGGATAGACCTCTCATCCTGATGGTTGCCACTGTCTCCCTGCCAGGCTAACAGGCCTGCATCGATGTGCCCAGGGATTGGCGCTATGGCTGCCATCGCCACCCACCGCCTCCCACCGACAGACTGCAGCCTCCAGCGATCTGGACTCACCCAGAAGGTATCTATCTGATCTGGCCATTGCCCCTGGACAATGATTCCAACAGCTCACCACCCCCTTGGAGGGGCCTGCCAGACTTTTACCTTCTTCTGGAACCATTCCCTCCCTACTCCCAGATCTCCTGCTCCTGCCAGAAAGCTGCCAGATCCCAAGGGTGCCCGGCAGCCCATTTGAGTCACTCATTTTCTCCTGTGGACCTGTTAGTTGTGCCCAGCATCCAGTTCTCTTCTGAATTTTGCAGTATTTCCTTAGTTATGTCCTTGTTGGTCTACCAAATAACTCTTAGATTCTACCAAATTCCTCAACACTATCTGGACATAAGTCTCTTCTTTGTTTTCAATAAATGTGAAACACTATTGAAAAAGAAATTGTCTCAATAAATATGGCACTTTTTTCCTGTTCCTGTAAACCTTGTCCATTTCTTGTTCAGAAAATATATCTCTTACCAGTCTCGGTGATTTTAGAGACACTCTCTGTTGACTCTTGCATTCAAAACATCAAATTAGAAACCTAAGGTGGTCCCGGTGGTGGACCCCACTAATGACTGTTTAATACCAGAGGAAGAATGCTCTAAAGCAGTTAAGATTGTTCCAAGCCTCTTATGAATTGGACCTTTATTTTTGCTAAGGCAATGTGAAAAGTCAGCCAGGCGGCTTCTCTATAATGATTTTCTCATTTCCAAAAAAGTGGTTTGAAAGCACCCAAATTGTCCTAACCATAAATCCCACATAGATGGTGAACAATTATCTTGTTTTATAACCCCCCTTTTTTTTTCAGGGACCCAGCAAAATTACATAGGTGTTTATAAAAAACCACATTTATGGAGCCATCGTTATGTAAGTAGTGGGGGTGGGAGAAAACATGTAGAAATGAGATTGTTTAGGAACCAGACTGGTTTTTTACCTGTAGGACAATAAAAGTGTACACTTCCCTAATGAGCAGAAAAAAGTCATTGCTCTTTGTTTATCTGCAGTTTAACTTCATATTTATAGTACTGTAAAAAGCCTGTGCTTCCTCACCAATTGTTCAAGAAAGTTAAATATCCCAAGTTAGATGATCCACAGGTCAGCTTATAGGCAGTTCTTTGGCATGATGTTTAAAGGTTATGTTTATGTGCTGTTGAGTCGGCTCTGATATTGGAGACCTTACGCATGAATGATATCCACAATGTCCTGTCCTCAGCCCTGCTCAGCTCCTGCAGACTCATGCCTATGGCTTCTTTTATGGAGTCAATCCATCTAATTTTTGGTCTGCTGCCTTCTATTTTACAGTCAACTTTTCCCCTCATTTCTAAATTTTAGTGATTTTCCAGACATGGCATAGAGGAATAATTCACACCAGTTTTTGTACTTTTATTTCACTGTCTTCTTTCTTCATTTGCGCAGGTAAGTTTGCTATTCATGTGCTGTGGTTTGCAGGACTGTATGTACATATAGCTGGAAGGAAATTACCTGCATTATGTGTCTTGATTATTTCTTGTTCCTCCAAATAATTTGCAATATGGCATATAATACATCAAAGTCTTGAAGTCAAAGTAATAATTTGAATTGCTTAATAAAATGAAGTTTTTTGGTTCACAGGTTCCTAAAACAATTGAAAAAAGGGCTAATTATAAAGTTCCAATTTGAGGCGCTTGCAGTCTGTTTTCCTGGATGGATAGATAGGATGATAAGCATGTTAATTGCTTTTAAACAGAGATTTTGCTAATTTGAGAAGTTTTTGGAAGCAGTTTACTTTAGGGAGTAGGTCCAGCATATCCGCCATAATCTGTGTCCACCTGGTTCTAGAGGTAGGTGCTATGGGCAGGGACCTGCTGGGTATCCTCTGAACAATATCAGTAACCCCCTATCTCCCTTAGCAAAAATGCCCCAGCAGTTTTCTTCCTTCTGTCAGAATGGCTGTCTTAAGGATTATTTCATTTACACTAGTTGTACCCTCCCATCCTTTTATGTGATACAAATGTCTTGGGGAGAGTTAATAATTTACAAGAATTAATCATGAATATTTTTGCAAGATCTCATGAAGTGACAGAAGAAATGTTATTTGTAAGGGGAGAAGGTAGAATCTTTTTCATTTGTGTCTCAGGCAGTTTAGGCTGCTATAACAATATACCATAGCTTTGGTAGCTTAAACAATAAAACTTATTTCTCATAGTTTTGGAGGCTCGGAAGTCCATGCTCAAGGTATTGGTACATTAGGTGTCTTGTGAGGGCTCACTTACTGATTTGCAAATGCTGCCTTCTTGCTGTATCCTCACATGGTGGAGAGGAGCAGGGGGGGGGGGGGGGGCGGGGCACACCCTGGTGTCTTCCTCTTGTAAAGGCACTGATCCCATTCCATTTTGGGGGCTGCAACCTCATGCCCTCATCTAAACCTAATAACCTCTCCTGATGCCCTGCCTCCAAATACCAAATATCATCACATTGGGTATTGGGGCTTCAACATATGGGTTTGGAATGAAGGGGACAAAAACATTCAGTCCATAGCAGTTACTTTGATCATCTTACCCATTACAGTTGTCATTCTTAGTCTGTTTCCCTCACTTCCTTCTCAGCATTCTATTCTATTCCCCATCATGAAGCCCCACTCAAGTGAGCATCAAAGAAAGGAGAAACATAAGGCTCATAAAAGGTAGAGAAATATAAGAGGCATGAGAGAGAAAATGCAATTAAACTAAAATTTTGGGGGAGGGTGGTTGGGGGCAATATTGACTTGAAGTCTATAATTAAGATATAATTTCACAAATTTTGTGACACACATGAACAAAAAATTTAATACAGGAAATGCAGGCATGGCGAGGACAAAGTGGCCTTTGAGTGGTTTAGTGTTCTGAGATCTTGTGTTCCAGGGCAATCATGGTAGAGAGAACTTATGTAATAAGTGACTTGAAAGCACAACTCTCAAAATATTATAACCATGATTCTCACATAGCTTCTTGATGGACACCTATAAAATTTTTATTTAACTCATTCAGGAAACCAAAAGAATGGTAGAGATAATTCACAGATTCATATAAAGATTGTGGGGAAACGAATGCAGTAATAAGAATGTTAATTTAAGTACAAACCTGCTCGATGTCTGAAAAATATTAGTTATTACTACATTTCTACAAATTAACCTCTCAAATCTACAGCATTTTTTCAATTTCATAAGGCTCACTTTATTCCACTTAAAGGATGTCCTTGAATTAGAGATGAAGGCTTATATAATAACAAAAAGCTGGAGTTTTGTTTAGCACACCCTGTGTCCCAGGAAACTTACACAGATGTTCTTGTTTAATCTTCAACATCCCCCACAAGGTAAGCACCATTTATATTTGAGGAAACAGGCTTAGAAAGGGCAACTAATTTTCTCAAGGTCCTATGGCTAAAAACTTGCAGAGCTGGGACTCATATTGAAGATACCAGAAGTTCTGCACTCTTAACCAATATGCTATCTCTCCTAGGACTCTTTTTATTAACAGCTTTATTGAGATATAATTTGCATACTATAAAATTCACCCATTTAAAGTGTACAGGTCAATGGCTTTTAGTTTATTTACAGAGTTCTACAATGTCACCAAAATATAATTTTAGGACATCTTCATCACCCCAAAAAGAAACCTCATATCTATTATTGGTCATTCCCTGTTTTAGTTCAGGCTGCTATAAAAAATAGCATAGATTGAGTGGTTTAAACAACATTTATTTCTCACAGTTCTTGAGGCTGAGAAGTCTGAGGTCAAGGGGTTGGCAGATTCCGTGTCTGGTGAGGGCACTGTTCTTTGTTTGCCACCTTCCTGCTGTATTATCACATGGAGGAGGGGAGCTCTTTGTTCTCTCCTTTAAAAAAAATTTCTTGAGGTGTTATTAATATGTATAAAGCTTTATGTGTTTAATATATGGGTGGGCAAAAGTAGGTGTACAGTTGTATGTGAAATATAGAGTTAATAAAGCTTTTATAATCATAACCTGCATGTCTTTTTCCATACAAACAACTGTAAACCTACTTTTGCCAACCCATGTATAAAACTTGATGAGCTTGGGGATAAATATACCTACACCTGTGAAAATATCATCACCATCAAGGTCATAGGTTATCCATCACCTCCTAATGTTTCCTCCTACTCCCTTTAATATTATTTGTGTGTGTTTGTGTGTGTATGTGTGCATATGTGTGTGGTCTAAGAACACTTAACATAGTATCTACCAGAATACCTGGCATAATGAACTCCTGCAACTCAACAGCCAATAAAATTAAAAATTTGTGCAAAGGACCTGAATATACATTTTTCCAAAGAAGACATGCAAATGGCCAACAGGTGTATGATAAAGAGCCCAACATCACTAATCATTAGGAAAATGGGAAAAAAAAACCACAGTAAGAGACCATCTCACAACTATTAAGATGGCTATTATTAAAAAAATAATAACAAGTGTTGGTACAGATGTGGATAAAAACTCTGGTACACTGTTGTTAGAAGTGTAAATTAGTACAGCCATTATGAAAAAATAGTATGAGATTTTTCAAAAAATTAAAAACAGAACTACCATATGATCTAGTATTCCCACTTCTGGGTATTTATCCAAGGAATTGAAATCAATATCTCAAAGAGATACCTGTACTCCCATGTTCATTGCAATATTATTCACAGTAGCCAAGATATGAAAACAACCTAAATGTCCACTGATGGGTAAATGGATAAGAATGATGTAATATATATATATATATATATACATACACACACACACACACAATGGACTTTTATTTAGCTTGAACACAGACAATTCTCTTGGGCACCTCCCTGCATTCCTTTGCTCAGTTTTAACTGTGAATGGTGGTGGGTTCAATTCCTGGTCAGGGCTTCGGGTTTGATTCCTGGTCCAGGTACGTGTGGGAGGCAGCCAATCAATGTTTCTCTCTCTCTCCTCTCCCTTCCTCTCTAAAATCAATTAAAAATTTTTTAAATAAATAAAAATGATGGAATTTTAAATAGTAGAAGAGAAAGAGGATGAATCACAATTGTAGTAATTGGAGACCAATTACACTAATCTACATCTTGTAACTTTTCTTTCAGGAAAAGAGGCCGTATCAACCAAGGGAGATGTTCTCCTAACTTACATAGAGAAGTAGAACTGTGCTACACAAACGTTGCACTGAGGTAGCCACGGAAGTGTGCACTTGGCTCTCCCTTCAAGACAACCTTCTATCATGATAATAGTGAGCATCCACCTTCCAGCTACTGCACTTTTGGACTCAATATAGTATTCACACTGAGGTCAGGCTCTCTTCAGTCTGCTATTAGCCAATGACTGAGCAGCGGAGGGATATTAGAGCTGGGCCATTCCTGTCTGATACACAACTGCAATAACAGCAGTATTTGTTGTGAGTTCCCAATTTGCCCAAATGAGATTTTCCCCCCCAAAATTTAAACTGTAAGCTTAGGTTCTTTCTCCCTTCTCCCTCTCCTTTCATAGGTTGAAGGTTCCCTCACCTGTCCCTTCTTCTCTCTCTCTCTCTCTCCTTTACCCTCCACTGGTGTTTCCCCTGATAAACTGTATGAATGTCTAATTCTTTCTTGGCATCTGTTTTTTGGAGAACCTCAAATAATAAACGACAAAAATTATAAATGGATTTCATATAAACTATGAAAAATATCACACTTCAAAAGATTACTTTCAGAATATTGAAAAGCATGGTGCACATGATAGTGGCACATAATAAGGGCACATAATAAGAATAGAGCCACAGTTGTTTAATAATTATTCACCTTACTAACTAGAGATAAGAAGTTTTCTTATAGACCCCCGGAAACTGGGGGATGAAACAAGTCTGTACAAAGACAAGATGCCTCAATGGGTCTATTACTCAGAAAAGAAATACATTTTGAGAACAGACCAAGGACAGGACAGGCTTTCATTTGGTTGCAGTGCTGGGACCCTGACCCCCTCCAGGAGTTTGCCTCAGGAATGCTGACCATTCTCCTGTCCCAGGAATGGGCCAAGCTGTTTGTAACATCATAGAAGATTAGCCACCTGGTTATCTGACTTTGGGCTCCTGAAGGCTGTACTGCAGACCCTTCCCTCCCCTCTCCCTGTTACACTTGTAACTCATAGCTGCATGTAGTTATCTTCTCCCACACTGGTATATAATCAACCAACTGGTGAGGGGAGGTCAGAGCAGAATTTCCAGGGTGACTGACTGCTCTCCCCATGCTGCCAGCATTATTGGAATAAACCCTCATACATGATTCAACCCTGTTTCTGCTTATTTTGGCTCAAGTAGTGACAGGTGGCCACGAACCCCTTGTATCAGGTATCACGACTAGAAAAAACATTTGGAATGCATATATATGACAAAGGATTTTTATCCAGAATATAATAAAGAACCATCATCACTCAATAATAAAAGGAAAAATGACAATTTAAAAATGGCCCAGTGACTTGAACAGAACCTTCATAAAAGAAGATATGTGAGAATAGTCTTCTGGTCAAGATGACGGTGTAGATAAATGTGGTACTCCCATCCTCCCACAACCACATCAAAATTACAACTAAATTGCCCTAGCCAGTTTGGTTCAGTGGTTGGAGTGTTGGCTCGGGAATGAAGGATCCCGGGTTCAATTCCGACCAAGGGCACATACCTGGGTTGCAGGATCATCCCCGGGCCGAGTGTGGGAGACAACCAATCAATGTGTTGTTTTTTTGTTCAACGTTTCATTCTTTGACATCTGCTTTGCCCCAGACCACTTCCCAAGAGCATCTTGGAGGGGAATGTGGACAGAATAGGAGGCAGTGAGGATGAACATTTGGTGCTAGTAGCAGCAGCAATTACAGATGTCTAAGAATGAAACATTGAACAAAAAAACCCACAACTTTTGTGAACAGAGAGATGGAATATTGGGAGTGGGGAGGAGCAGGGAGGTAGGAGTGAGCAAGGCTAGCTCCTGCTTAGTAGTGCCCCATGTGAGGAAAGGGGAAACTTGAGGCCTAGACTGGAAGCAGATGGGGTACTGGGCTCAAACCCCTTCTACCTTCCTCCCTGTACCCCAGGAGACTGTCCAACCTAGTGAAGGGACTAGGCAAGAAGGGGAAGGTTGGGGCCAAACAGCCCTATCCATTGGCTACATGTGCTGCTGCCACCAGTACAGTGGGTGGTCATGTCAGAGTGAAATGGAGGTTGGGCCCCTTTAAGTCCAGGGGAGCCCTGCAAGGTCAGGCCCTCTAATGGGAAGCCAGAGGGACGAGTGGGAAAGAAGGAACCCTCTAAATCACGAGGCCAGTCAGCAATGTCCCCATCACTGAGGGAGCAGAGATGCAGGAGGTGCAGGGTACTACTAAGTGGAAAGTCAGCTTTGTTCAGTGAATGCACATGGGTAAGAGGTTTTGTGGGGAACCAAAACCAAAGTAAAACTGCTTGCCACTGGGGCCCTGCAGCAGCTGGTGTGCTGTGTAGTGTGGTGCTGGTGCAGGTGGGTGGCAGTGACTGTGGGCCTGGGGGAAGGGGCAGGGGCAGTGGGAGCAAAGCTATCCAGTCCCAGAAGGAAACTGCTCCTCAGTGAGGATGTAGGTGGAATGGCAAGGTCACTGCACCTCCTCTGAGGACTTCTATGAGATGCCCTCTTCTTCCTCCTCCAGTTTTTTGGGCCTGCCCCTTGGTTTCCTCCTTAGAGTGGTGGTGATTTTCTGGGTCTTGGCAGTGCCCTGTTTTTGCTCCCTTGTGGTCAGGCCTGAGGTCTTTTAAGTGTTGGCACTTCACTGGGCTCCTTCAGAGGCTGCTTGCGGGGCCTGCCCTGCTCTCTCGTCTCAGTGATGTGCTTCTCATACTTTGGGGGCCAAGGCCTGGCTGGACTTCGTGCTTGACTGGCTCTTCTTCCCTTCTCTATGGAGCAGGTGGAGGAGCAATGACGGATGCCCAAGCTCGGCTGCAGGCGTGCGGTGCTCGCTCTGGGCTACTGGGAGCTACAGTGCTGGATGCTGACGACCCACCTGGATGCCTTCTTTAAGCTGTGGCAGCACCAGAAATAGCCTGGGCTTGGAGTCCCAATAAGAGGCTAAGACAGATTTAAATGTGTTTTTTTATCTTATGCTACCATTGTGCCAAATACAAGCCTCAAGTCATTGTCATACCCTAAAAAAATAATAACTATTGTTATTATAATTACAGCAAATCCCATTTATTGAGTGTTCAGACTTTATATTTGTTATCCCATTGGATTCTCATAAGGAACCCAATATATATATTACCCACTTTACATATGAGGAAATAACTAATGGCTTAAGAAGGTTAAGAAATTTGTATAAAGTCATACAGCTGGTATGACCAAGCATGGCTTCAAGTCCTTAAACCCAAGACTGTTTTACCATATACATGTTTTTCCACTACAGCCAAGTGGACTCTAAATTCCATGAAGAATTGGACCATAATTTTGCAACAATATATAAATAGTTAAGAGTAAGGTTTGTGGGACACAGAAAGTACTTAATAAATAAGTGACTAAGTGACAAATGGGTGAGCCAGTCAATTAATCAAGGTTTGCAGAAAAGATTTAAAGGAGCTAGCAAAACAATTGCAAAAGCATTATACTAATATTGTATTAGGCATTTTAAGTATACCATTTGTTAATCAACTAACACATACAATCTGATAAAGATTAGAGGACTGAATGCACCAATGTAATTCACCACTAATATAATAATTTTTCAAATTTCAATATGTTGCTATAAAAGCATTTATCTCTGTTACTAGTACTCTCTGTGACTCTACGTTATAATGTTATATAGGGATTTGAGAATGTATAAGAAATTATTAGGACAATTTGTAACTCCAAAAATTATCCAGGTCCCAAGCCAATATATGGATCTGCTTACTAGGGGACACTTCTGATGGGGAGGAGAAGATTTCAGGGTGACTATGCTGATTTATCTAAAAGCTTTCGGAAAAGCTGTGGAAGAGCAACCAGAAAAATAAAAATACATACTCAGGGGGCCAATACAGAAGTTAAAGATCTGAATTGCACTGAGATTCACTGTATTTCTCTCTCTCCCTCCCTGTCTCTATCTATCTCTTCTCCTACAGATCTGCTGCACTGAGAGAAGCCAAGGACCTATTCCTACTTAAAGGGAGATGCATTCCCTCACATCTTCTACCCATTTCAAAGTCAAATGACATACAGGATCTAGAATAAAAGAAACCACATGAACAGACCAGGCGAGAGAGTTTTTCTCTTGAGACAATGATATGAATGTGGGACCTGTTATTGATTGAATTGTGTCCCCCTAAAAATGATATATTGAAATCCTAACCCCTAGTACCTTAGAACATGACCTTATTTGGAGATAGGGCCTTAACAGAGGTAATCAAGTTAGATAAGTTCATTAGGGCGGGCTCTAATCCAGTATGACTGGTGACCTTATAACAATGAGAAATTTAGACCCAGAGGAAAACATGCATAGAGGGAAGATGATGTAAAGAGGCTCAGGGTGAAGACAGCCATCCACAGGCCAAGGAAAGGGGCCTAGAACAGTCTTTCTTCACAGGCCTCTGAAGGAGCTAACTTTGTCGACACCAGGATTTTCAACTACTAGCCTCCAGAACTGTGAGACAATCAATTACTATTGTTTAAGCCACCCAGTTTGTGGTACTTTGTTATGGCAGTCCAGGCAAACTAATACAGGACTATATTTGTAATTTTTCATTGTGGAAGAATGAAACTTCTTCAGATGACAAATTGACCTGAATATTGAAGATGCCTGAATAAAATTCCTCTGTAACTTACAGTCAAAGGTCTATCAGTAGCTTCCCATATTGGGAACTTTCTTCCAGATAACAAAAAAGTTATACTATTCCACAGTGTAATCTCTGCCTCACTACAGGTGTTGCCCCCTCCAAGAACATGAACCACTTGAGCTGATAAAAACCTTTACAGCACTATCAGCTGGCTATTATGCTTCACTCACAGCACAAGGTGTGTTCACAGAAAGGAATAATAAGGATAATTTGTTTGTTTAAATATATCTTTGTGGATTTCACAGAGAGGAAGGGAGAGGGAGAGAGAGAGATGGAAATATCAATGATGAGAGAGTCATCATTGATCAGCTGCCTCCTGAACGCCCCTGACTGGGGATGGAGCCCGCAACCCGAGCAGGTGCCCTGACCTTGAATGGAACCATGATCTCCCAGATCCTAGATCGATGCTCAACCGCTGAGCCAAGCCCGGCCGGGCTGTTTGTTTTTAATCCTCACCCGAGGATATTTTTTCCACTGCTTTTCAGACACAGTGGAAGGGAAAGAGAGAGAAACATCTATGTGAGAGAGACACATCAATTGGTTGCCTCCTGCACATGCCCCAACTGGGACAAGGGAACGAGCCTCCAACAGAGGTATGTGCCCTTGGCTGGAATCAAACTCGGGACCCTTCAGTGCATGGGCCGGTGCTCTAACCACTGAGCAAACTGGCTAGGGCAGGATGAGTTCTTTTGAGTGACATCATCAAAAGTTCCTCCAGGTCTCTGTAGGAGGTACTGGCCTTCCCTAATTTACTTATACTGAGTATTTCACTGGGAATCATTTATCATCATTGTTTTTTAAGTTAATTTCTTTTTTCTCCCCAGAAGTTCCTGTATTCTTCTTCCTTTTCACAGACTATGGTATCACCTACTTCTCAATGTGGATTTTTGTTTACATTAGAGTAGGAAATGAGGGAGAGAAAATAAAATGACAACTGCACGGGGCAAGATCACAAAGGAATGAAAAAAAGCATCCCTTCTTTTACAAATGCAACAGCTTCTGTCCCTGTATGGAATCTTGCTAGAGATGTTTATGATTAATTTTTACAGAGTAATACCCTCCCTCTCCAAGATATTTTCAGCATGGAATATGACTTGGGATAATATGAATGGTGTAGTCCAAGGAGCAATCCCTAAAAGAGCCCATTCTGGAAGAGACATTTTTTATTGAGGGAGGTAGGGGATTACAGGCATTGTTCAAAGGATACCCAGAAGGCCCCTGCCAATCCACCTACCTCTGGAGCCGGGTAGACAGATTATAACAAATATGCTGGACCTACTTCCTAAGGTAAACTGCTTCCAAACACTTCTCAAAACAACTTAGCAGAATCTATATTTAAAACCCAACAGCCCTGTCCCGGTAGCTCAGTTGGTTAGAGCATCATGCTGATAAGCCATAGTTTCAGGCTTGATCCTAGTCAGGGCACATACAAGAATCAACCCATAAATGTATAAATAAGTGGAACAATGAATTGATGTTCTTTCTCTCTCTCCTCTCTCCCTCTCTCTCTTTCTCTCTCTCTCTCCCTCTCTCTAAAATCAATAAATAAAAATTTAAAAAATATAAAACCAAACAGTGAATATGCTTACCAAGATCAATCTTTCACCTGATCCCAGAAGGCAGACTGCCAGGTCCTTCAACAGAAACCTCGTAATTAGCTGCGTTCAATTGTTTTGAGGACCCTGTGAACCATAAATTCATTGTATTAACTCAAAAGTTTCCCCTGATGTCAAGAAGACTTTCACCTATTACATGCCAAATTGCAAGTTAATGCTTCCACTATTTCTGAGAACAAAATATTATCAGATACATAATGAAGAAAATGAACATCTACTTCGATGTACAGCCTTCTGAATTATTAAACATGTATGGCAAATCTTTATCTGTTCATATGGATAGAGTGGAAAAATCAAAATTACTGTACTGATTGATTCCTCTTTTGGATGTTCTGAAAAAATCACCTAAATTAGAAATGAGGGAGATTTGACTGAGTGTTGTCTTATAAGCCCACCTACTATCTGAATGTTGAGATATTTAACTTTCCCAAGTCATATATGAGGTAGCAGAGTTTTTCCCCCAGCACTGTACATTTAAGGGGTGAGAATGCAGAGAAACTAAGGAGTAACGTGTTTGTGTGTTTTTTTTCCTTTTCTGCCTGTTACAGAACGTTATAATTTTTTGTACTAAAGGTCATCTACCAGGTTTATACCTAAATTAACCACAATTCTGTATTCCTTTCCCTCTACTTACATAATGCAAGACCATGTAAATGAAAATGCATTTTCTAAAGCACTTTTGTCATTCTGCTGGTTCCCTGAATAATGGTCAAATAAAACTTTGATAGATGTTTACCAACAAATGTATGGGACTCCTGGTTTGTAACAATTAGGTATTGTGCTTTCAAGCAGCTTTTTGGAAAGAAAGAGACCTTCTCTGAAAAGCATCCTAGCTGACTTGTCTTTACATTGCATTGGCCAACATCAAATCAAGGTATACTTCCTAAAGGGCATAGAACTGAATGACTTGGAAGAATTGGCATCAGGGATTGCATGATCACTAGAAGGGTCTCCATCCCCAGGACCACCACCTTTACTGTTTTATAATGCAAAACTCAACATGAGCCACAGAATGGCAGGGAGAATACCTGCTGAACAAGACAGGGACCGTATGTAATGGACCAGGGAGGGAGAGGCAACATATTCATTCACATTCAATTTATTTTTAATAGCATCTGACATTTATTGAAATTAAGGAAAAGACTTTTGTTCAGGTAGTGCAGAGGAGCTGGGCAGAGTGCAGGGGTCACTATGTTGAACAAAAGGCACACATCAGAGAGAGAGAGCTGCAAATTCAGAAGAGAACTGGATGCTGGGCACAACTAACAGGTCCACAGGAGAAAATGAGTGACTCAAATGGGCTGCCGGGCACCCTTGGGATCTGGCAGCTTTCTGGCAGGAGCAGGAGATCTGGGAGTAGGGAGGGAATGGTTCCAGAAGAAGGTAAAAGTCTGGCAGGCCCCTCCAAGGGGGTGGTGAGCTGTTGGAATCATTGTCCAGGGGCAATGGCCAGATCAGATAGATACCTTCTGGGTGAGTCCAGATCGCTGGAGGCTGCAGTCTGTCGGTGGGAGGCGGTGGGTGGCGATGGCAGCCATAGCGCCAATCCCTGGGCACATCGATGCAGGCCTGTTAGCCTGGCAGGGAGACAGTGGCAACCATCAGGATGAGAGGTCTATCCAGCGTGTAACGGGAGCCCAGCTCGCAGCTGGAGCCCAGGACGGAGTCCAAGTGCGCATGGGAGGGGCCGGGCTGGCCTGAGAGGGTGACAGCGCGCTCCAGAGCGAGGCCCAGCTGCAGCAGCAGGAACCTGGAGCGCTATTCCTGGAACAAAGGCAAGCACTACGCGGGAGGGGACAGGAGCGCGGGGGAGATCACCCAGACTGGAACGCAAGGGACGGGGAGGCCAGGCGGCAGGACGCCTGTGGCAATCTGGCGCGGGGACCCTCCCCCAAAAGCGCCCGCCCCCAGGCCTGAGAGTCTCCTGGCCTAGAAGTCCTCGTCCTCCACCCATCCAAAGACCCGCTTCATCTCGGCCAGGAAGCCCCGGTAATCACTGAGCAGGGGGCTCTCCTTCCTGATGTAGGGGATCACCCACTGCAGGGCTGGCCCCGTGAGGCGGGTGATGAGGAACGTCACCTTCAGGGCATCGCTGGAGAACAGGGTCTCGTCCACCAACATGTAGGCGCCCGTCTGCACGATAAACTCCGGGAGCCGATCCGTATCGCCGTCAAAGGTCTCTGGGAAGGGAATCGGGTTCCTCCACCGCCGCGTCCGGTGCCTGAGAGGCAGGGCCAACAGGGCTTTAATCAGCTGCACTCGGCCATCCATTGCACCCAGCTAGTTTGTCTGCGCTGGGCGGGGCTGGGCGGAGGTGGGCGGGGAGGCGTGATGGGAAGTGCGCGTCTGAAGAGGCGGGCCCAGGGACGTAGTGGGCGGGGCCAAGGGGGTAATCTGGCGCGGGTGTGGGTTCTGCCTACAAGGCCTGTTTGTCGCTAGTGCGCAGACGCACACCGGGCTGAGGTAGGCTCCAGGGCCCAGGACGAGGGTGGGCGGGGCCATAGGATGTAACCCGCCAGAGCCTGGCCTCCGCCCACCAGCCGGGTGGTCACTAGGGCGCAGGCGCGAAACAGAAAAACTGGAACAATGAGCTAGGGCTTGAGAAGACAGAGGGAGGGGTCAGAGGTGAAGCTGAGGCCTGCTAAACGAAGCCCAGACGAAATTGGAGGGGCTGGGCTGAGTTTTAACCCGGGAAAGGAGGTGCAGGCTGCATGTGGGGACTAAAGAGTCCCTTTCCCAGGGTTGAGGAGGCCTGCCTCATGACTCCTTTCACACCTTGGTTCCTGCATAATTTGTGTTGACCATGGACTGTAGACACCACTTGAGTGAGGTTCTGTGAACACATTTTCCCGCTTGTGGATGGATCTCTCAGCCATAGAGGTATTGCACCGATGGTTGTAGATGTGGTGGCCTTGCATCATAACAGAAAAGCCCCAAATGTTTGCCAACATAATCCAGAGCAGGATATTAAAAAAATAATGTACCATAATCAGTTAATATAAAGAGGGTTGATTCATAAGAAATCTCTTAATGTGCTGTTGAAGAAGCCAAAAGCGGATTATCAGTATAGAAACCAAAAGACAAAAATAAGAGAGGTGGGATGCTTTCCAACTGCAACTTTAAACGTGTTCTACGTAAGAATAAAGGAATGGAATGATTAAGTGTTTCACAAATTGGAAAAGAGGAGGGGAAGTTAACCATCACTCATTATATCTGAATTCATTTGTCTGGCTGAGTGGAAAAATTGATATAAATTCATCACGGGCTTTTATCGGTACAGAAAATGACCATTTAAAATATAGAGCAGTGTCACGTACCCTATTCAGAAAAGCAGTTCAAAGGAAATAGTGCCTAGGAATATATTTTTTAAGTTGTAAAAGCCACGTGAAATGTTTTCAGTGCTAAAGAGGGATGCAAAAGAACACTCAAACAAATGGTAAGATATCCCCAGATCTTGGAGAGGATGACTCAACGTCTTAAAGATGTTAAATTTCCCTAAGTCAAATTACACTTCCAACACATGATTAGGTCATGTCCTGAGTCAATATGGGGTTTAATCCAACTATGGGCACTAATTTTCCCCCAGCATCATTCTACCAAACCAGCGAGAGGATTTTGTTTTGATTAGACAAGCTTATTTTAACGTTCATATGGAAGAATAAACAACCAAAAAAATGGTGTGAAAATGTTTAAACCCCGACTCTGGAGGAACTCACCTATCATTCTCTGAGCTTCCAAAGAAGTAGACAGGCTCTAGCGGGTAGTCACCCATGTGGGCCAATTGCTATATTCTTAGGCCTGCACAAATAATCTAGCTAGATGCCTCCGCTGTTTTAACTGGCTAATCTGGAGTTTGGAACTGAATTTAAACAATTTTATTTTGCTGTTTCTTCCCGTTTCCTCTTGGAGAACTATGAGGCCATCTCTATCAGCTGCTGTTGGCTATGGATGATATTCCAGGGTGGGTAGGGCAATATCATGAACAATGACAATACATGACTCAGGGACTATGTGGTTTCCCTACCACAGTTGGGAGCAGTTGAATTCAACACTGAAGGTACTCATCCCGCAGTGACCCGCATATCCCTGTTTGAGTAGCTGTAAAATTCAGTTAGCAGATGCCCTCCTGAAAAAGAGTAGGCTGACAGTCTCAAATTATATGAAACTTGGTGTTTCCATACAAGTTCTGTATGGACTTGTTCTGAGGTCTGAGGTTTCCAGACAAGTTCTGAGGTCAGTTATCTTTCATCCTATAACAACAGAAGGAATCTTTACTCTGCACGTGGGGGTGGGAACATGAAATGAGGGAAGGAGTCAGGGAAGAGGCTGCTTATGCCTGAATCTTGAAAGTGGGAAGAGAGGTGGATTTCCACAGACAAAGGGAGGAAATGATCGGATATGGAACCCCTGAAAAGGGTGGTTGGGAGTTGTCTGAATTAATTGCTGGGACCAATCCTGGGAGTCTGCTATGAGTGACCCTGTTGTCGGTTTTCCTTGCCTTTCCCCCGGTTTCTGCCACCTTAACTGACTTGCCAAAATTGTAAGTACAAACTTTGGGCCTTTCACATTGTGCCCAGGCCAGTACTATCTGATCCCAGAGCTCACGTGATTCCTTTGCATCCCAGCTCTGATGTCTCCCCATGTTCCCACCTAATAGCAAAGAACTCACATTTACCCGTAGGGGTGGGAGAAGCACAGCGTGGAAGGCCCTGTGGAGGAGGGTGCGATTGCACTAGGCCTGGGTAAACTTGTTCAGCAAGATTTCCCAAGTCAGAAATGGCATAGGGGCTATGGTATATGCAAAGGCCTGAGTAGTGGAGGTGGACATTGAAGAAGGGGCGTAGATACAAAAGTCAAAACAATGTGAGCAAAGATGAGTTTTCCGGTTGGGCCAAGTTCCCACTCAGACCTGGAGAGAGTGGACAGTCTCCCTGTCAATCATTGCAGGCCCTCCAATGATGGTGCGTGAAGGCGGGGCCATAGAAGGCTGTAGAAGAAGCTCTAGCACGCGCCCAAACTCGTTACAATCTGGATTGTACTGTGCGGCTTCCGTGGCCGGTTTCACTCAGCGCTGAGGGAACATGGCGGCTCCCTGTCCTGCGATCTCAAAGTGTAAGTTTAATTTACTTGATTTTGTAATTAGCTGTCGGTAGTGTGATTTTGAGAGACTCGGGTAGATGGTGTATCTGATTCAATTGGACAGACCTGTCCCATGTGCTCCTGGATTGGTGACCGGGAAGGTTCCCTTCGCCGCGTGTCGGCGAGGTGTTGTGCTTTATGTAACGGCATGATGGGTCTTTCGGACCATTTCGTTGATCTAAATGTGGGTCTTGAACCCCACTATTCGTGGTCTTAAATGGTTTGTGGTGTTTGCTGCTTAAAATGAGGAAACGGCTGGTGCTTTTGGCCTAATCGGCGTGGGCCCGGGACAGCACAGTGGTGGTTGGCCGCCAGAAAGCTGATTTTGCCTCTTATTGTACAGTGTTGTTGGGTCGCTGTTGTTGCCGGGTGTTTGTTTAAATCTTGGTCTTGGTTATTTTTGTGAGATTTCTTATCAGTAACAGGATTTCTCTCATTTTCGACCTGGAAAGAGAAAATAAGGCCTTGAGGCGTGTGAGTGCGCTTATGACAGCTCACGGCCTTGGCAGCCTTTGAGCGCAGTTTGTTGGTGGTGGTGTTATTGATGTGTCACTTAACAACATGACTGTATGTTTAATATTACTTGCTTTGTTAAATTTCGGAATCGGCCTTTTTCTTATGTTGCCCTAGTAAGGAAAAAAAGTCCTGATAATTCCAACGTAAAAATGAGTAAACAGGCCTGGCTGGCTCAGGGTTCCTTCATTGAACACTGGCTTGTATTTGTATGTAACGTATTTGTGTATTTAATATCATTGTATTTAAACGCAGAGGTGTCTCCGGCGTTTTCCGTAAAATGTGTTTTGCTGTTTGCAAATTTCCAATAAGAAAATTGGTTGGGAAGAGCTTGTCACTTTAAATCCCTGAGGGGGATCACGGCGCCTCCCCCCCCCCCGCCCCCGCCCCCGCCCCCGCCCCCGCCCCCGCCCGGGGATCCTATTTCTCGTTATATTTTATAATATAACGGCATGGGTTTTGTGGGGTTTTTTTCTTTGTCATTACATTGCAGTTCATTTGCATTTGTTTAGTTTTGATGTTGGCCGTGTTTCATAAATATTCTTAACATGAAAATATTTTCAGTGTACACTTTCGGAAATGAATCGTCCGGCCGGGCACTTGAAAGTTTAACAAACTCTGAAGGCCCCTGAGCCACTCTTGTCGGCCAAGACTGGACCTTGCTCGGGATTTAATTTTACATGTTCATCCTCATGGATTCGATTAAATTTTGGTCGCGGCGCTACTCATAAATTTCCTTTAAATGGTTTGATGGAACTTTTCATTTACAGAGGAATTTACATCTGATTGAGTGCCTTAAAATTTATAATATAACTGCGTGTTGGACATAATTTTTATTTTGTAAAATTCAGTTGTTCCTTATTCATAAGTTTTCTTAAAAATAAACGTTTTGGGTTACTCTCGATTTTCAGTGCAGAACGGTCAGTGGCTGATTCATTGGCATTTTACGACAGAGAATGCTCTTAACCGCGCGTGTCATCATCCGCCGTTAACACAGCCTGGGATTTTGCTTTACAGGGGGAAAAAAGTGTTTGATATCATTTTTTTCTATTAAATGTGGGTCCTGGCCCTTTTCTTAAGCTCTGTGTGGGACATTTTTAACGTTAGCTCCAATTTACAAATGAGGAAAGATTGTTCTAGTTGTCTTTGTGCTCCTTTGCTTTACGACAGTTAACTGGCTTTCAGCGGCCAGGTCACCTAACCTTTCATTTTATTTTACCATTAAAATGTATGTTTGTCGGAAAGTTTGTTTTTGTGTGTCTTATTTCATGAACCTACTAAAAATGAGGAAAGGTTTGTTCGAAATGTAAAAACTGCACGCAGGGACCGTCCGGATGAGTGTTTGTTGTTTTACGACAGCGAATTCCCGGAAGTCCCAGTGACCGGCCGCTACTGGACTTCGTTTGGGTTCTTTTGGGATTTCATGTCTCCCAGTAATTGCATGTTGACTATCATGTTATTCAGTTCAGCTCTGCCCTTAGTCTTCCCATTAAGTTTCCTTGAAAATTGCGGAGCATTTTCAATTTACATGTAAAGAAATTCGCCCCGAGAACAAGTGTTCTCAGTTCTCTAGTAGTGAATGGCCGTTGCAGGGCACCGTGCATCCTTCTGGATGTTATTTTAGAACCGTAAGTGTGCGTCTAGTATATTATTATTCCTTTAAACGTTGGCCTAGGTTCTTCTTCTCAGGTGTTCTCCCGTAGAAAAGTGATATGTGCAGTCTTTATTTACAAAAAAAAAAAAAAAAAAGGGAGGATATGCCTGTTTATTTCCTGGCCAGTCGGGCCCACGTCAGCTCCTGTCCTCCTCCTTGTTTGGGGTCCTGGGCCATACGAGACATGCTACTGCCCGCCCCCACCTCCCATTACAGAGGATGCTGCCCCTGCCTCTTTGGCCACAAGTGCTGACTGTGCAGTAACGCCTCAAGTGCTGGGTGGCATATCGACTTAAGAACTAGGCAGTGCTTGCCTACACTCTTGCCTCCATCGTGTGACACCTAATGTGTATTCAAGGGGAGAATTAAATTAAAGGAAAACGGTTGTTTTATTCAAAACCCTGAGGGCCCTAAGCACTGAGAGTAACCTGATACTTGGTGTCAAGTAAAATAGTTACTTCCTCTTGATAATGGTGATGGTTGCCTTTTTTGCTGGTTGATTCTTGATGTTGATGTAAAGTGTGTATATTCTCTCACGTAGAAATGATTTAATGACATATTTGTGAAACACTGATGATCTCTAAATCCTCCTTGATTACACTTAGGAATGTGAAAGATTCGTTGCTGGTATTTGGGTTTTACTTTATCTGTGTCATTGGTGCTGGCAGGAATGAAAATTTCAGGAAGTGGGACACTAACTAGCCTCACTAATCCCGACTTTTCAGGCAGAACCCTGACCTTGAACAACATCTAAGTGTGGAATGAAGGTACTTTTATTACATGCCCATTGCCCATAGAAATTCTAGGGGCATAATTGCAAATTAAGAGCAAATTCCCCAATCTATATATTACCAAATGTCCATTTTTTCTGTTGCTTTCTCCTCAGAGGCTAGGTTCATTGTCAGATGGTAACAAGATTATTAAATGAATGAATGAAATCTTTCTGAGTTAAATTAGCTCATTTCTAGTTTTAGCAATTTTTGATCTTACTATGTTACCAATTACTGAGACTAATATGACAACACAGTTGTATAATATGCATTTCATGGTCTATTTAGTAGAACACAAAACCCATTTGGATGATTTGTTTACCATAATCTTGCATGGCATATGTCAGTACTTGATAACAAAGTGAGAACCTGTAACCCATTCCATGGGCTTGTTACCCGTAATTTTATATCAGTCAATTGCCTTATTAATGAAGAGGGAAAAAATGGAGTTCTGAGTCTGCCCTTCTAGCAAACAACTGGCAGTTCCTCTCATCATAATATTTAACAATTCTCCTATGATGTCTGATTAAAACAGGACGAACTATAGTTCTTTTTGAAGGCACCATCAAGCCTCTAAAGCAGCAGCCTTAGCTTGCGGTTTCTGGCTTACCTACCTCACACAGGCTTCATGATTGGGTACTCTGGCCCTATTAACCATTTTCAGAAATTCCCTTTGGATAAGGGAAAGAGGAAGTTTGCCCTGTCCACTCAACTCATGGGTTTCCAAGTTACCTAATTTTCCTGCAGTTATGCTAGGCTGTCCACCCACAGGCAAGCCATATTTGTACAATCACCATCTCCTTCAGGACCTGTGTGGGAACAGTCCAGTACTGGTCAGCCCGTGGACACAAAATGAGAAGAGAGTGTATCCGGAACCAATAGTCAAGACCAGCCAGACAAGTAAGAGCAACCTTATGTTAGGTGGGGCCTCAAATGTTGGGCGGAGGGTAGCACCTGTCCCCTATTAGCTCTACCATTTGTTTAAGATGGTGCTGAAAATCCCTTCCCTGAGCCTCTAAGATAGGAACTTTCAACAATACCGGGGTCACTCCCTGGGCACTGCTTATTAACTGCATGGTAGAGACCCTGTGTCTGTAATCAATTTTATCTAGTCAGTGGCACCTTTTCCTCTGTTCACTGTGGGTGCCACTGTTACAGACACATTGACTTCACTAGAATGTCAGATTAAACAACAACAACAAAAACTTATCTTCAAATTTTCACATCAAGGGTTTTGTTTTTTCTTTATCCTTTTGTAATACTGTTGTAGTACCAGGCAGCATGGACTGGATGGGATTGTCGAAAACAAACTTCAGGAATCCAGAGATTGTTGGAGTGCTGCTCATGTGATTTCTTTTCAGGTACAAGAACATGGATTTGAATGTGATTTAAAGTCCGCTCTATCTAGGATGGGGGGAAAGATGCGACCTGTACACCAAGGGGGTGCCAGAGAATGATAGTCTGCCAGTCTACCCCTGCTATGCTTGGGCATTTATTTAGCAGAGGTCCTGGAGGCATAGGCTAACAATTCAAGTAATATGTAGATTAATACTCCATAAATATTTACTCTTCCATAAATTGTTGGCAGTTTTCTTTTACCTTGCTGATGTTGCTGATTTGCCTTGCAGATGTTACTGAGACCACACATTGTGTCTCATTCCCAATAAATTTCTAGTATCTGAGTCTGAAAGACCCTCGGCTCTTTCTTACTATCATCTTTAAACCTCAGTTTCCACATTTGCAAAATGGGAATCACACCTTGCTGTCAGGGATGTTGTGAGAATCAAGTGTGATAATCTCTGTAAAGTGTTCAGCACACAGGGGGTACTAAAGAAATTAGGACAGCATTTCCAGAATCCATATATCGAAGCGGAACCTTATGGCTTGAGTTAGCTCCTCTCCCTACCTGGCCAGAACCCACTCCCGCTTCATTTCTTTAGACTTTTGCCATAATGTCAACTAAATGTTTGTTTTCTTTCACAGGACCAGCACATTTCCTCAGGTGACTGAGCATCTCTTTGGAAACCAACCCTTTAAATGCCCTATGATGCCCAGAGGTAGCCTGGCAACCCAGACTTTGCCTTGCTCTGAGCCGAGTTCTTTCTGTCCAACTCGGAAGCCCTCGCTCGAAGGCCATGTGGCTCAGCGCCAAGTTTGGGCTGGAGGGTGCTTGTTAACCGGCTGTGCCAAAAAGGTCCTCTCTCTTTCCTTGCCTATGTAAAGTCACTTATTTCTCGGCAGTGGTTAATTTGTTGAAAACCAGATGAAGGCTTTTGACAGTTTGGGTGGGGGAGAGTGCTCAGTATAAATAAGAAGGACTTTAAGGTGCTTTCAAAGGCGCTTTTAACCTTTAGCAGATACCTCTGATTCCTCTATTGCTTTATTAGCATGAGTTTTATTCAGAAGTTGGCATCACAGAACCTGAAGTTCACTCAGGTAAAAACAGCAACTACAAAATCACACCTCTTTGGGATTTGAAACTAAAGTATGTAGCCTTTATACAGCACATTGACATTTAAAGACTATTATTAATCCCTGTAGTTGCTTCAGTTACTTTAAAGACATGGAAGATGGGTGTCATTGTGGATTCCCACACAGTGGGGAAAAAAACAACACAACACCTGAGGCCTGAGATACTTAGAAAAACTCGCACCCAAACTCGTGTTCCTTCACCAAGTGACATGACAGTGACTGAGTTTGGCTTATTTATTAGTCAAAAACAGTTGTGAAACTTAATAACTGTGATGGCTTCTTGTCCTTCCACACACACTTGTACCCACTCACTGCCCATCAAAGTCATCTTCCCTCCTCTCTTGGGGGTAAGTTGGGGAAGGCTAAAATGAATGGTTTACTGGGTAAGCCCACTGAGTATTGGCACTTAAAAATAAGTCACAAGGTTGAAGATTCCAAAAGGGTGACTCTTTAATTGGTGACATTCTCAAAATGAAGAATCTCAGGGGAAGAGTCTGTGACCCTGCTCAGCATTTTAGGGGGGATCGGGCTCTGTGCTTCTTTCCCAGGAGGTCATTCCTAGACCTGCCATGTCACTCAGCCTCCTGAGGCATGTACTCAATGTCTACTCACTAATGGGAATGTTAATGTGCTATAAATTCCTGGTATGAAGTATCCCACATCAAGCTCATGTTTGCCTTAAGTGTTTTCCCATTCCTCTTATTTCTGTGACTGATTGAAAGAGAATGGATAGTATTGAACACTTTAAGGCAAGGCCTTTGAAATGGGGTTTATCTGATTTTACGCTGGATCCCTGGTACTTGCAGAAAAATATTCCATTGTGTGTGTGTGTGTGTGTGTGTGTGTGTGTGTGTGTGTGTATCACATTATCACATTCATGTGTTGATAGACATTGAGGTTGACTCATACCTTGGCCATGGTGATTAATACTACAGTGAACATTGGAGTGCAGATCACTCTTTGAGATAGTGGTTTCATTTCCTTTGGATATGTACCCAGAAGTGGGATTGCTGTATCATATGGTAGTTCTGGTCCTGACTGGTTCACCAGCCAGTTCTGATTGTCGGTTCTTTTAAGGAGAAAAACGATAGAGGTTAGAGGCTCTAAAGTAAGCAGGGCTTCCCTGATCAGGAAAGATGGAATGACTAGCTCCATATGGTCCTTCCTTCTGGTTCCTAAAGCCTAGAGGTGGGAAGAGGGTTGGTAAGAGTGGCCTTCCTTAGAGCTACTCTCAGAGCCCAAGGGAAAGCAGACAGGAGAGTATGGACCCTCAGTGTGAAAGGTACATTGCACGTTGTGTGTTCCTCATTCCTGGTAACACCTGGGTTAAGCATAGCTAGAGGACAGAAGATAACACTGCACTTTGTTGAGTGTGACCTGAGAATGTATGACCGTCTACAAAGATGAAAATTTTTGTGATCGGGGCTGTTCCTTATTTATGCAGCTTCACTGAGAATTTGGGACTCAGCTGCTGGGAGATGGAAATGCTTTGCTGACTCAGTCTCATTCTGTGCACTACCTTAGCCTGTGAAAAATGGCTCAAAAAATGGAGTCTAAAATAATAAACCAAGGGAGTCTTACGGGAGGCAAAATGCTGTAATTTCTGGTGAATAATAGCACGAGGTTGAGTTGGCCACAAAGTCTCTCATATTGATGTTGAGGTGTGTTCCCATGCAGACTGAAAGTAGTTGCAAGTATGTCTTCCAATATACTGGCCAGACAAATTCTCCCTTTGACAACCCCATGGATCACATTCCCTGTAATCTCTTAAAGAAAACCCTTAAGAGGCATGGGAAATGTGGTCTCCCAGGGAAGGACTTGGCCAACATTTATTGATAAGTATCTGCATATTGTACCAAGGTGCTGAGGGCAATGGTGTCCACTCTGCAAAGCAATGGCCTGTAAGGAATCATAAAGTATCCCAGTTCTTTGGGTGGGAAAGCACTTGGAGTCGTATGCAAGAGGTCCCATGTTTTATCCAGGCATTTCCGCACTCTTCTGCTGAGCATACTCTGCACGTTGGTGGGAAGAGAACTGTCACGTGGTTCCTCTGAATGTCCTGTACATGAAACTGGGGACATTTATATCCTCATGGGCATGTGCAGATGAACCTCCAGGTCCAGGAACCTCCTAGGACAGGTATCTAGGCTGGAGAATGCATCCCTCCTATTCCTTCTGCTGAAGAGGGCATATATCCACAGGCTGTAGGTGTCCCTTCTGATTGTGACGTGCGTTCCCATGCAGTGACTGATGCTTGTAGCTAAGGCATTCTTCTAATATACTGGCCAGACTACTTCTTCCTTTGATCCCCGCCCCCCCCCCCCCCCCCCCCCCAGAGCTCACATTTCTTGGAATGTCTTAAAGAAAACACTTCATAGGCATGGGAAATGTTGCGTCCCAGGGAAGGACTTGGCCAACATTTATTGATAAGAATCTGCAAGTTGTCCCAACCTGCTGAGCACAATGGTTTCCACTCTGCATAGCAGTGGCCTATAAGGAATCTTAAAGTATCCCAGATTTTTGGGTGGCAAAGCACTTGGAGTCGTATGCAGGAGATCCCATGTTT